>NC_140503.1:120633301-121833301 GCF_964339955.1 Pipistrellus hanaki | reverse complement strand
GATGAACCCCAGCCCTTCCTCTGGGCTTTTGGCTCAGCTCCTCCAGGAGCTCCTCCTACTGGAGCCTGGTGGGATTGCAGCCTTGTGAGATGGTTTGCTGCCCAGGTGGCAGCTGCTGCGAGGCCAGGGGGCAGCCTCTTTCCCAATCTCCCCACTCATTACATGGCGGATGGGGGACTCGCCTGAAAAAGATGCCATCCTGAACTTATGTTGTAGTATGTTTTTAAGAATTAAGGTCTTACAGAGAGTTTATGTGGATTTTATCAGCGAAAGAGAGACATAAAAGCTAGTATTGGAACATGTCTTTATTTAACATTATCTATACTTAATACTTAACCCTCAATCAAATAAAATCTTTCACTCAATCCTGGAACAAATTAAATAAACATCTAGTGCTTTGTTTATTCATTTTTAGCATATCTCCTGAGGAGCTCAAAGCACTTCATGAATGTGAAATTATTCATAGATAACTTTAAAGCAGTCCTATAAAGTAGGCACGTGTTTGATTAAAAATAATCATCTGCTTCCATATCTGGAAAAAAATCTTAAAAGATAAAAACCAAGAAGAAAAATGATAACAATGCTAAATAATGTTAAATTCAGGAAGAGCAATTTATTTTAATAATATCATAGAAGATAGCCTGAATAGAAATTGCATGATTATTTCTCATCTTAAGTGTTTTAAATTTTCAATTTTTATGTAACTTTTTAGTTAATTATATTAGCTCATATTTCCTGATAGACTTACTAATGGTAGTTTTCCTCTTCTTTTTGGAGAGAGAAAAAGAGAATGCAACAAAGAAGACAGATTTTTTTCATATAAAATCATTAAGAAAATCAAGGCAAATTTGAAAAGCACGTTTAAATTAAGAAGGGGTTCCAAAGTAGAAAAATGCTCTAAGGGGAGATAAGAGGCACATAGTTTAGCAGTTTTATTTTAAATGTTTGCCTCAGGTCACAGCGTTAAAGCAGTGCGAGATTGAGAGCCTCCTTCATGTTAGCTACTGCTTCCACCACTGACAGCAGCTCTCTTCCTCTGCTAGTCTCCCTTGAACAAAGTCCCATTATGTTTTTGTCCCCACCACTGCTCTGAAGTAGCTCCTGTCAATATCCCCAGAGACTTTCATGCTGCCAGAGCCAGTGATTGTTAATGATAGATCCTCCCTTCCCCCAACTGATGGATGGTGTATGATGTAAACTGTACCTACAGCCTAGACATTCCTGAGCATCTAACCAGGCACCTTATATGGACTGTACATTGAACCACCAATCAGCACCTGCCAAATACCCTAAGCCCCCCTCCCCCTGATTCCTAAGTCCCTATCCCTAATCATGTGCCTTATATGAAACCACCAATCAGCGTGTGCTGAGTACCCTAAGACCCATCCCTTCTCTTTCCTCCCCTCGAAAGGCGCCTTCACCCCTGCACACGTGCTCTCTTCCTTTGCAAGGCAGCCCAGCAGGGTCCTTCTTTATTATTCTCCTACAATAAAGCCTGTGTCCTGGTCTCTGGCCCTCTGTCTCATCTTTCAGTTTTGTTGTCATCTTGCCTTCTCATTAGCAGAACTTGGCCCAGTTGATCACTCTCTCTTTTTTTACATTTAATTTACTTGGATTTTAGCATTTCTCTGTCTATCATTGACCTCTTTTCAGTCTCCTTAGCCAGTTCGTCCCCATCTTGAAATGCTGGCACACCTTAGAATTGTGGATGAAAAGGGCCACATACTGACCTGACAAGCTCAGAGGAGGCCTGCATGGCGGTCTTGCAAACTCAGAGACCTAAAGGAACCACAAAGAATGGTCTGAAATTAAACTTTAACTAAAAGCAGTGATGGTGGACAGTTATGTCCTAGGCCGGTATCTTCACTGGCAAGGCCAACATTTACCTTAACTGAGCCTGTCTGCCTTTTTGCATCTAGGATAACATACCCTTGAAATGTCTGGGTAACTTGTAACTTCCCTTTTTCTGAAGCCCCTGGGGCACAACCAAATGTGCTGGGAGCCACGACAGATACCACAAAGTCCTTCATTATCGTGTTAATTGTTCCTGATGTGTCCATCATTTTACTTTTCATCCAATCCCAAGGGTTCCCCCTCCACCACCACCCCTTGGTTTTGCTTTATCCCACCTCCTTAATCTATCACCAATGAATTTCATGTAACCCACGTTTGTCTCTCCTTTGACTGCAATGTATAAATACAGATGTAACCAGCCAATCTTCGGAGCATTATCTCAGTTCGTTTGAGTGTCTGCTTCCAGGCATATGTCAACAGTTTGGCTCAAATAAACTCACAAATATTCTTCACAGGTTTCAATGTTTTTTTCTTTTTTATGTTAACAGAGCGCAATTATTGTACCTCTTCTCTTCCACTTCTCCCATCTCCTCGCCTGAAAATTATCTGCCAACTACAATCTTCCTCTCAGAGGAAACACCTGTTAATATTTCAAAATAAAAATGTCAGAAACTAAATTTTTAATTCCCTCTATTCCCTAAATTTTCTCTCCCTTCAGTAAATGGCAACTCTCTTTTTTCAGTTACTTGAATCAAAATTTTGGTCCTCTTACTGAAATAAAATTAAAAACAAACAAACAGGGCAGTTGTAAAAAGTAAAACCCTGTTGTTGAATGCTGCTTTGCTTCAGCTCTGCAACAAAAATTTCAGCTCTCTTGCTTGTCTATCCCTGATTGAATGGTTCCTTCCGGTAGTCCCAGAAGGCAGGCCAGGAAGGGGGATGGGATTTGGATGGTTGCTAGGTTACTTGGTACAGCCTCTCCCAGTTTAGTGGTATAGTGAAGAGGTTATCAATAGGAAAACAAACTCTTTTGAGTCTCACTTATGAAGAATCAAGTGGTAAGTGAAAAACACAAAAGTGTTTGATATTTATTCCTTCTAGAAAATATACTTGTAAGTTTATAAAATAGAATTGAAATTGAAAAACAATGCTTTTGGCACTGTAGTGTCAAAGCATCCAGAATTGGCTATAGACTGAGACTGAACAAATGATCACACTGAACATAGATAGGCCCTGAGGTAGATTTCATTTAGATAGAAATGCACATAAAAGAAAGGGGCTACCATTTTAATTTTATGATTTTTAGATACTGCCATTTGCCATTATATAAATAAAGGAGAATAATTAGATTATATTCAGAGTGTTTAGAAATGTGTTTTTTACTTCATAAACTAATGAAAGTAGTGTGCTTGGATTTCAGAGTGCATTATTATAAGATATTTCCCTGGTTAATCAGAAATCACTGGGATTCAGAGTTGTTCTCAGAAGATCTGCATCTGATATATTGTTTTCAAGAGGACTCCTGGGCCAGGCTGTATGCCTAGACCTTGGTGATAGCACTATAGTGAGCTTCTGGGTATATATTTTTCTTAAGTTAGTAACTTCTTAGTTCTCAGTCAAATATGTATTTTCTTGATATACTAATGCATTATGGTATAGAAAAATAAAAAGGGAGAATTATTTTAGTGGATTATAAAAAAATGTGTAGTCCATAAAAATGTTATATAGTGAAATAATAGCTGCTTTAAACAATATACTAAAAGATGCTTCACAAGATGCAACTATTTTAGATTGTTATATTGAAAAATATCATCTAAATGCCCCTCTCTTTAATATCTCAAAATAAATCTAAGGATCAATAAATGATGTACAAACCAAAATAAATTATCTACAAAAATCAAATCAAGTAGTATGTTATTATTATTTCTAGGGAAAAGCCATTTTAAAATAGATAACTCTTTTCACATATTTTCTACATAGATACCCCAAATTAAAAGCAAGAGGATATCACCTTATTGGATACTAACACCTTTCTTAGCAATATAGTTGAGAAAAAGAACATAAATATGAGATCATCTCTGAATATTTCAAACAAAATATAAGTAGTATTGGGGTGTGCACGTGTGTGCGTGTGTGTGTGAAGTTGGTATCTCATAATGGTTAAAAGCAAAGGAATATATTCCTTTAGGAACTATAGTCAATTTCACCACTAGGGTGGTAGCAAATGGCAGGGTGAGAAGAGGTAAAAGTTGGAATTTGTTTTGATGGAGGAGCCACGGAGGTTAGCCCCAAGGTTGACTGTGAAGTATGAGATAAAGGAGTCAAGGATGACTTCAAGATTTTTGATCCCATGAATAAAATTGCCAGTTATTGAGATAAAGAAGACTGGAATAGGAGGCAAGTTTAGGAGGATGTGGAAATCATGAGATTTCTTTGAAGCATTTTAAGTTTGAGATGACTTTGAGATGTCTACATGGGCAGATAATAGTGGGCAAGTAGTTCTGATCTAGTTAAACAAAAACACAAGAGAGAGAGGAAGGGAGGTGTGTTTGCAGAACAAATGCTCATGGACACATCTTCCCTGTTTTCCCTGGGGATTGCCCCTGGGCGTGCAACTGCTGGTGACATGTTCAGTGAGGTGAGATCTTGTCAGTAAGGAAATGGCCCAAGTTTTGTGATAACCTTGTCATTTTAAATACAGGTTTTCATCTGCATTCAACAACAATGAACATTAATACATTTGGAAAACTTGACAAACTTTAAATTCCGCTAGTTCTTATGGAGAACATATGACCATCAGGTGCCTCCAGTCCAGAAAGCCATTTCCCTGCACTGAAGACTCAGAAACTCCAAAGGAAAGAGCAGATGCATTAGACTCTATACGCATAAAAAATACATAAATGCTACAAAAACAATAGATTTCATATAGCAAACTCCATAACTAGTTAATATTAGTACCATACAGAGTGTTTACAATCTGATAAAGACCACAAAAATGGGCAAAGGTTGTGAATAAATAATTCAAATGGTCAAATCCAAATTGTCACAAGCACATAACTACAATTAAAATCCACATCAGGGTGGCGGGATTTCAGGCAAGTTTTATTTTATTCTTTTCGAGTACTTATATAAGATGCGAGTTTTTGTATAGTGATTGTGAAATATTTAAATAGAGAAAAAAGAGATGTTTCTATTGTGAACACAAAGAAATATTTTGGGAAGATAGAAATCTGCAAGGGGCCCTGGCCCCAGTGTAGCTCAGTTAGTTGGAGTGATATCCGTGTAACCCCCTCCCCTCCCACACACATGGGTGAACGGGGAGACACAGACCACAGAGAATGTGCATCCTCACAGCAGGCAGCTAGTTCTCCTGCTAGTCCTGGAGGATTGTCAGCTGTTGGCAAAACCCAGGCCAATCCCTACTATTGCTCTTGACTTTCTATTTTTGTAATAGCTTGTGCCCTCATCACATATGCTCTTCACCCACTTCTACAGGTTTCCAAATATTTTCTCAACTTAGTTCAAAGA
The DNA here is from genome assembly GCF_964339955.1 of Pipistrellus hanaki. Classification (NCBI taxonomy): domain Eukaryota; kingdom Metazoa; phylum Chordata; class Mammalia; order Chiroptera; family Vespertilionidae; genus Pipistrellus; species Pipistrellus hanaki. The sequence continues at coordinate 121,827,979 of NC_140503.1, read as the reverse complement.
TACTTTGGAAATCTTAATTTACTATCTTTTATTGACTGATCCTTAAATGATGCTCCTAAAATTATTGCAGCAGTTTCCACTGTGTGTGATGCACACCAGACTATGGGCAGGGGGAGGAGGGGTGTGTGCTGGCAATTGCATCTCAGCAGGAGTTTTCTGAACATATGCATAACATCTTCTCAGTCAGTAACATTGTTACCACAGCACTGGGGTGAGGCCTGGGAGGGAAGAGAAAGTAATAGAAAGGGGAAATCTCTCTCTCTATATATATTTATAATAGAGTGAGGATTTTTTTTCTGAATTAAAATATCGTTTCAAATCTGCTGCTATTTATCAATAACAGTACATTAAGTTTTATCTAATATTAAGTAGCTATTATGTCATTAGGCTTGTTCAATATAAACAGGGATTTATAAGTGATATGGGACATAGCCCTTATGCTTTTGAAAGTTGAACTTGTTGGGAGAAGAAATGTGTACACACATGACAATTGAAGACAATGTGTAATAGTCCACAACAATTTATATACACACCAAGAGCTGTGGGCAATATCATTCTATTGCTTAATTTTGCAAATCAAGCTTCCCATGGGGGTGTACTTCCTGCTTGTTTCCTGCATTTGGGATATGTTGCTTCTAGATGGCATATTACATGATTAAAAGAGAAAAAATGATTTTAAAATTCCAGGCCGAGCTCTATCCTGAAACCTTCTCTCCTTTACTTCTACTCCTTAGTTCTAAATTGGTGTGTGTTTGTGACAAAACAGTTTTCTCTAACAAATATTACATGTGCAGGAAGGACTCATTTAATAAAATTTTACTTGACAATCCAGTGTAAAGCAAATTTGCCCAAGTAAACAATTCTAGGGCATAGTTAGATAGCTTCCATATTCATCACTATTGTTATCTTTATTTCCTCTTTCCTTGATTTTCTCTTTTCTTTTTAATCTTGACTTGAAAGACACCAGAATCCTTCTACTCCATTAAATTGTCTTTGAGACAGAAAATTTTCTGTCAACTTTGTGTGTGTTTGTTTTTTAACCTCAACTCAGGTTCAGGTTTACCTGCATCAAAGGTTAAAAGCATCAATAGATTTCCCTAAGGTCCCAGGGGTCCTCTCGGTCCTTTCCCAAGCTGCATGCAGGTGGCATAGCAGCTTCTCTGGGTCTCAATTTCCTCATCTATAGATACTTGTGCTAATGAGCTTTAAAGATTTATAGTTCGACTAGGTGCCCAGTGCACAAATTCATGCACCTTGAGAGGAACTGTGGGCCATGAGGCTTCAGAGGGCACAGGGGTGGGTCTTGGCCTATCCTCCACACAGCCCCCTGGCCCCTCCTGCCAGGGGCCCCAGTCCCCTGTCTTCAGGCAGCCCTTCTCCTGCCGCCACCATTCCCATGCGCTGATGATGCCAGCCCCATTCACACCCACTGATGGTGCAGAGAGATCGGGGCCAGGGCCATCACCAGCAGTGGGTGCAAGAAGGGCCAGCACCAGCAGGGGGTGTGAGCAGTGGCTGCTTGCCCCTCAGGAGCAGGGGGAGGTGGAGAAACCCTCTAGGACAGTCAGAGTTAGCAGCTGTGGCTCACACCCCCTGACAGCGCCAAGCGATCTTGACAAGCACTGGGTGCCAGCAACACTGGGAGCGGTGGTTCTGACTCTGGCTGTGGGTGCCAGCAGGGCTGGGGTTGGCGCTGGCAACAGGTGCGAGCGCTAGGTGGGACCGTGATGAATGAGAGCAAAGAATTTTCAGTAGCCACCAGAGGCTCACCTTGATTACAGTGACTAGCACCCTGCCTTGGTCTGGTGCCCCCACTCACCTGCTCACCATCCCAACATGGCCAATGCCCTTCATGTTCCTCACACGCCCCCCTGGTGGTCAGCGCACATCATAGCAACTGGTTCTTTGGTTGTTCGGTTGTTCTAGTTGTTCCACCGTTTGGTCTATTTGCATATTAGCCCTTTATTATATAGGATTCTCTGATTCTTTCTGCAACTCTCCCATTCTCAGCATAAAGAAACAATTGGTAGAAGTTCTTCACTTCTCCATTACAAAAAAATTCCAGCCACATCCCTCCCTCCCCCGCTCCCAAAATGTATCATACTAAATAGTGCAAAGTACTTGAAATTATTCTGTGTTCAAGCATACATAGCTTTCTTGTTTTATTTACATCTCAACCTCATAATGAAGAAAGTTCATGTCACTTCTAAGTGTTTTCAGTGCAAGAGTTATTGACTTGATTTACATGCAATTCATAGATTACCCCACTTTTCAGAAAGTATCCTTCAAAAACCAACCTGGTAACTGAGTTCTTCAAATCAAAGAAGAGATAGTACGGTTGATGATGGAATATACTTTACATCATTTTTTAAATGGCTCATTTGAGATTAGAAAAAGCAGATAAATTATTGGTAAGCAATGAATAGGTGAGGAGTGATGGAAAGATTTGGAATCTGAGATTTTTCTTTTTAGCCACACTGATTGACTTCAACGCATCATAGATCATTTTCTCTTTAGTTTGTTAGTGCTGACATAGCTCTAGCAGATCTGTATTTGTAACTTGTATTATATGATTAATTCAATGAATTTGAAAGTTCTTTTAGACATGGCAATAGTACCTAAATACTTTTAGCTTCCTTTGTAGAAGATTAGAATATAGAGTCATCATACAATGATAGATTTATTTTCACCTTTGGAAGACTTTATTTAAATGCATCAACACCATCAGCCTCAAATGCTGAAGAGAAAGAGTATTCCGAATAGAAGTTGGAATTTTGTTGCACTGAGAGAGCCCATGTTCTGGGCCCTGTGCTCCTGGGACTTGAGGGGATGGGTACGAAGGCTAAATCAGGTTTGGAATCTGATCTTGGTCAACAACTACAAAGTTACAAAAAGAAAATTTTTTACAATTACATTAGGCATTAGTCAATAGCTTTCATAGGTGAGTAAGTACAACCTTAAAATTAATATGCTCAGAATGGCTACAACTACAACTATAAACTAGAATAAAGCTATTGCTTATAAGCAGCTGAATAAATAAGTAGCTAATAATACCATAAAGTCATACTATGGCAAGTATATAGTAATTTAATATTTTCCAGATTAGTATACAATATGAAAGCATTTTGATTTTTTTGTTTGTGTTCATTTAAGATGCAGATTAAACAAATGCAGCATCTCCTTCCTTTTCCAAGAAAGGCAGTATAATTTGTGTGTATTGCTAATTTTGAGAGGCTAGTGGAGAATGGTAAACATATATTTGGATCTCATAATGGGGTAGCTGGTTTCTGCCATAGAAACTCAACCTGTTATAAAAACATTTGGACAACATTTTTGTTCTTACCATCAACCTTAACCAGTTATAAATTCTGTATAATTGACTTACCTATGGCTTATTTTTAAAAAAATATATATTTTATTGATTTTTTTACAGAGTAAGAGAGAGGGATAGAGAGTTAGAAACATCGATGAGAGAGAATCATCGATCAGCTGCCTCTTGCACACCCCTACTGGGGACATGCCCGCAACCAAGGTACATGCCCTTGACCAGAATCGAACCCGGGACCTTTCAGTCCACAGGCCGACGCTCTATCCACTGAGCCAAACCAGTATTGGCACCTACAGCTTCTTTCATGAAACTTTTCTCCCCTTCTCAGTCCACACAGTACACTCTCTACTCACTCCCAACCTTGTTTCTTTGTTTTGTGGTACTGTGGAATAAAGTTTTGAAAGTATCCTTTGCCCTTTTGATAGGATTTAGATTATTATGAATCAATATGTGTTGGCATCTATTAAGGAAATAACATAGAAGAAAGAGGTAAGGGAAATATTCTTCAACTTTAAAGAAGGGAAGATTTTAAAATGGAAAAGAGTCACCATGAGGTAGTGGATGTATATTTTCTGAAGAAAATCACACTGTATTTATGATAATAGGTAGTTTAATGCATATGGGTTGATGGGGATGTGTGAAAATCACAGAACTCTCAGAAAGGCTAGGAATGCAGAAACTAAAAATGGCCACATGACGTAAGCTGCTACTTATTAGTACATGCATTTGCAATCTGTCTCCATGGGGCTGATCTCAGAATTCAGAGAGCCCTCAGAGAAATTCCCTTCAATTCCCCAATGGTTTTTAAATAAGATTGTTTTCCTTTCTCAGTGGGAACAAATAGAATTAGGGATCTGTGATTCTTATCTGCCACTAATCCCAATGTGCAACTTTCCGAGATTACAACTATATATGTATTGCAACTAGGGAAATAGACATGTAATACTTAGAATATTTTGGCAGAAAATTCTTGTCTCTTGGGTTATGCCACTATTAGTGAATGCAGGGAACAATGTATTTAAGATTGAACATTATTGAGACACAACTTTTGTGCCCCTGGGAATTAATAAAAGAGCCCTCCCCTTTTTTTGTAATCACCTGTTTGTACCCCCACCTTTTGGCCAAGGGATGCAAACAGACCCATTGTGTTTGCTCTCCAAAGCAAGGGAGCCATGCAGTTCGCACTGCTGAGACTTTGGGTATGAAAGCACCAAAGGTGGCTGTGGCCTGAGAAGCAGCCCGTGTGATGTGTGTGTGGCACGGCATTGCCTGGGGAAAAGAATAGGGTCAGTGTGGAGAATGCCTTGGCTCTCTGTGACTCGTAGCTGAAATGTCCATCGTAAAACCATATCTGTCTCAGATAAAGGACAAGAGTTTCCCCAGGTAACAAGTAAATTATGTCATTCCCTCCCAGTCCCACTTTTTATATCACAAGCTTAATAATTAAATGCCGTGAGCACTTAATGAAAACAGTCCACGTGCGCACTCTTCGGCACATCTCCCACGTGACTTTTTGAAGTGGGCTCAAAGCCACCCACACTGTCCGCCACCCTGGCCGTCCTCAGCTAGCCCCGCCCACCTCTGCACCTCCCATTTCTGTGCTAATTGCAGTCACGTGAGTGGTTAAGGTGAGGGAGGGCTAAATTCCCACGTGTTCAATTTAATCAAATAATTGGAAGTGACACATTCAAGAGGACTCATTCAAATTAACTGAGAGCTTCCTGGGTCCTAGACACACATGAAGATGCAATGGAACAGGACTGCCCTGTATCTCAGCGTGTTTACTGTGTAACCAAGCAGTTTGGCACTTATTCCTATGAATCCGTTATAATGAAGTCTGTGTGATTCAATGGGAGAATGTGAGAAATGCTATAGGAGTCAAGAGACAGACTATTTCATAAATGGAGTGACAATTCGGCTGGATCTTGAGATATCAATGCAATAAATTTCCTCCAGTCCTATCAGCAGTTTAAATCTCATCTTTAACAAGGATAAAGATGATGAGATCTTCCCCCACAGTCAGGTCCAGAATTATTCATAGAACTGCAAAGGGCCAAACACAACCTTGTAATGCTAGTAGTAAAAATTTATGGTTATTTCATTTTTTAAAAATTGAGTCATAAAGCAAAAGCTCTGTGTCTTATCAAAGACTCTAGCATGTTGACAGTCCCCCTCCCCCCCCCCCCCCGGGGGTAAAATGGCCCAAGATTTCTATAATAGATTCTGCAAATGGTTCCCTGAATCAATTTACCTAGCACACAAATGAAATGAGTTTATAAGAACCACGAGCACCTCCAACACACAACTTTACAGATAAAACCACAGACCTCTGCATTCTGTAATGAGTTATGTGGCTGGCCAGCAATCAGGGAACAAAACGTACTTGCTGCCTGGACCTGAACAGAATGAATGGTTCCATCATACAACTCACTCGCCTAGTGTACACAGACCTGGACTCAATTATGGAGCTGACATATCCAGTTTGTCTGACATTCTTTGAGAACATAAAGAATAATAAATGCTGGGTTACCTCTCACCTTTACCCACTGAAATTCTCTTTCATCCTTTGTATTCTTTTAGAAGCTAGCTGTGAGACTTAAAAAGAGATTTGAAGATTATCTAATGTTACTGACCACTCCCAGACTGAAGCATTTACTGCTTCCTTTATGTATTACTCTCTGGGTGATTTATCCAGTTAATGCAATTCTGTATACATTTTAATATTTTCCAGTTATTTTTACTCTTATTTTATTTTTTAAAAATATCTTTTGATTGATTTCAGAGAGAGGAAGGGAGAGGGAGAGGAAGAGGGAGAGGGAGAGGAAGAGGGAGAGGAAGAGGGAGAGGGAGAGGGAGAGGGAGAGGGAGAGGGAGAGGGAGAGGGAGAGAGAGAGAGAGAGAAACATCAATGATGTGAGAGAATCATCAATCAGCTGCCTTCTGCATGCTCCCTACTGGGGATTGAGCCCACAACCCGGGCATGTGCCTGAACCACAACCTCCTAATTCATGGGTCGATGCTCAACCACTGAACACACTAACTGGGCTAACTCCTAATTAGGTTCTATTACTTAAGATTCCTAATATTTGTGCCTCGGGTAGCTGACAAAATTATCATTACCTTGACACCCATGATCTCAGTCTTATATTTTCTAAAATGCCCCTTGCTTGTGATCTTTCAGTTTAAAACATTTTTTATTTTATTTTAACTTTTTCTACTTGTAGAGTTTTTTTTTAAGGCTTTTAAAAATCATTTTAATAGAAATATAAACCCCTAATATCATTTGAACTGCTATACTATGCAGGGGTGTAAAATAAGACAACTCCAAGTGTGTCCAATTTAATCAAATAATTGGAAATGACACATTCAAGAGTACTCATTCAAATTAGCTTTTTAATTAAAAAGTCTTCATGGGTCTAACTCAGTGTTTCCCAAACTTCTCTCATGATGAGAATCACCTGGTGGAGTTGTTAAAACACAGATTCCTGAATCCCAACTAAGAAGTGCTAAACTAGAATTTTTGGGAACATATAGGTAAAATTGTATACTTAACTAGTGCTCTAAGAGATTTTATATACAGAGCACTAAGTTAGGTATGCAATTTTACCTATATGTTCTCAAAAATTCTAGTTTAGCACTTCTTAGTTGGGATTCAGGAATCTGTGTTTTAACAACTCCACCAGGTGATTCTCATCATGAGAGAAGTTTGGGAAACACTGGTCTAACTGAAAAAACCGCCAGGACAGGAATGGCAGAGGACCTGTCCTAGGTTGGAGGGGACGAAATATGTGACTGCGGATGGGATCCTGGGGATGGGGAGTGACATGAGAGCGGTAAGCATGTTGGGTGCTGGCACTGAAAATGAAGGGCACTTATTCCCATTGTACCCAGGACAAGCTCTGCCCACTGAGTGGGGATTAGAAATTTCTCCCCTTCTCCCTCCCCCCGAGCCCCGGTGGAGGAAGGAGTTCCCTTCAGGCTAACTGGGGGTGGGGTAGGTAAGCAGAATGTACAACCTCTCTAAGTGCCTTTATTTGCCATTCCACAGTAGCATGATCCCAGAACTGAGCTGTGACTGGGCAAGGCTCATAGCGAAGGCAGTATGAGTAACAGCACACAGCTGAGGAGTTCTTAGGCAGCACCAAGCAGAGCAGGAGTTTGCAAAGCAAATGTTTGACTTCCAGTTTCACCTCTGATAAGAGCTCCCATCATTTGAGCCAGAAATAAGCTAAACAATCTGAAAAATCTATGACTTTTCTTGGACCCATTTCAGAATTGAGATTGTGGGGCAAATTACCACCTGACCTCTGGAGAAACAGGTGAATACCAAGAATCACAGCTGAGATCAGCTGAACTGGAGTCAGACTGGTAGAAACACGTGCATGATGATTTTGACAAAGTGCTGATGGCTGAGTGTGGGCCAGCCTGAGAGTGATACACTGGGGGCCACAGTTTGACCGACTGTCACACTTCCAGGATTTTATTTCCAGGATCCCTAATATTATAGATTCTCTTGGTGAATAGCCAAGAAAATGTTCTAATGTTTCTGGCAAAGAGAGGAGGAAAGTGACTATTTTGAAATACTAGTATACCTAGAGCCTTGTCCATAACAATGGCCTACTCTCCAGGAAGACAGACTTTGTCAGAGCCTTATATACATGGAGGGAAAGATAATTACTCAACTGCAGCATCCCCTAGCCTTCCTGACTCAATTAATAGTAGAAAAATAAAAGTTAAGAAACACTGTGTTTCAGGGACACAGGCCCTCTGAAAGACTGAGATTTAATCATAAGATGATATAGTACATCTCTTCCCACTCCTCGCAGCCACATCAACAGGACTCCAAAGTAATAACTGGAATTACTGCTGAAAGAGCTGCAGGCACAGGCTTTAGATCAGAAGTAATCCTGAGGGAATCTCAAAGACACCAGGGGAGACAAGCACAGGGATTCTACAGAACAGTGAAGCCTCTGATATTTACAGAGACAGCCAACATTAAACACATCCCAGCTCCTAGCTGAATTAACATAAAACCTCACAGTACAGATCTACTTACCTCAGTTCACATTACCCAACATATTGTGCATGGTTTTCAACAACAAAAAATTACAAAGCATATTAAACACACACACACACACACACACACACACACACACACACACACACACAAGAAAACAAGAAAAAAACAAACAAACAAATTTTGAAAAGACAAAATAGGCAATAGGCATGTCCAAAGATCTGACACAAATTTTGAAATTGCGTCAGGGAATTTAAATTAACTATAATTAATATTCCAATGGTTCTAATAGTAACAGTGGACAATGTGCCAGAACAGATGGATAATGTAAGCAGAGACATGAAAACTCTAAGAAAGAATAAAAAAGAAATGCTAGAAATAAAAGCAACAACACAGTAATAGAAATGAATAATGACTTTGATGGGGTCTTCAATAGACTGGACACGGGCCAGGAAAGACTCTGGGAGCTTGAAGTCATGGAATAATATTTCCCAATAGATAATGCAAAGAGAAAAGAGAGTGGTAAAGAACAGACTATCCAGTAAATTTGGGACAATTTCAAAAGGCATAACATTTGGAATATCAGAGGAGAAGAAAGAACAAAGAAGAAATACTTAAAGTAATAATGACTGAAGATCCTTTAAAATTAATGGTATACATAAAACTGAAGCTCAGAGAACATCAAGCAGGATAAATGCCAAAATACACCTAGGCATTTGATATTCAAACTGCAAGAAACCAAAGACAAAGAAAAAGTCTTCAAATAATCCAGATGAGAAAACAAACTAACAAACAAACACAAAACTCATTACATATACAGAAACAAGAATAAGAATCACATGAAAAAAACAAGAATAAGACTTCTCCTCAGAAACCATGCAAGCAAAAAAATAGTGGAGTGAAATACATAAAATGTTAAAGAAAAAGCCACCAACCTACAGTACTATATGCAGTAAACTTATCCTTTAAAAGTGAAGGAGAAACAAAGATGTTTTTATCTTTGATTTAGTATGATTTTAATGCTAAAATTGCTATGACTTTTTACCTTATCATATGATTTATCCTGAGGAATATTTCATATGCACTTGAGAAGAATGTGTATTCTGTTGCTGTTGGATAAATGTTCTATCAATATTTGTTATGTCCATGTGGTCTAATGTATGGTTGAAGTCCAAGTTTCCTTGTTTACTTCCTGTTGGTATGACCTCTCCATCTCTGAAAGAAATGTTTTGAAGTTTCTACTACTATTATATTGTTGCCTACTTTTCCTTTCAGATGTGTTAGTATTTGCTTAATAAATTTTGGTGCTCCAATGTTGGTTGCATACATCATTATATAATGATCTTCTTTGTCTCTTGTACCACATTTGGCTTAAAATCTATTTTGTCTGATATAATATAGCTAACCACTTTCTTTTGGTTTCCATTGGCATGGGATATCTTTGTATCCCTTCACTTTGAGTTTATGTGTGTCCTTAAAACTGAAGTGAGTGCTTTGTAAGCAGCATATAGTAAGGTCTTGTTTTTTGTTTTTTTTGTTTTTTGTTTTTTATATCCATCTGACTATTCTGATATTTTTTAAAAATATTTTTATTGATTTTAGAGAGGAAGGAAGAGGGAGAGAGACATAGAAACATTAATAATGAGAAAGACTCCTTGATCAGCTGCCTCTTCCAAGCCTCCCACTGGGGATCGAGCCTGCAACCCAGGCATGTGTTCTGACCAGGAATTGAACCATGACCTCCTGGTTCATAGATTGATGCTCAACCCCTGAGCCACATCAGCTGGGCTGACCACTCTGCTTTTTTCATTGGCAAAATCAATCCATTAACATGCAATTATTGATATATAAGGAATTTCTAATGCCTTCTTAATATTTTGCTTTATGGTTATTTTTGTATCTCACCTATTTGTTTTTTCCTTTTTTCTGCCTACAGATTCTCTTTTGTTTTTCTGATAGTGCTTGGTTTATAAGACTGATTCTTATTGATACACCTCTAAGTGAGCACAAAAAGCCAGCTTCAGAGTGGGAGAAGGTTTGGGATTAGAACTTGGGGTTTTGGTAGGGGTGGGGCATAATTGTAGACCTGGTGGGACATCCTAGATGAGGTTCTTCCAGAGGCTCATGGTGATTTCCTGGATGCATTCAGCATGAATTGCACCACTTTAACGCCTTTATATTTTTACCTGCCTCTTTCCTGATCTTCTCCCTCCCCCTAGTCATGGAGGTCCCACCTCAGTACTCTGGGTGCTGCTGGAGAGAAATGGGTTTTTCCAGTTGCATCCCAGAAGGGGTGGGCACTCACACACCACTCTCCTGGTGAGTCATCCTGGGGGAGGGGTGGTGCTGGAAAAGTTCCTTTTATCCTCTTCACCACATCATTTTATTTTATTTTTTACTTTTCCTCCAACAGCATGTTGGAATCTCTCCTCAGAAAAGCTGTATTTCTACAAATTCTCTCTTGTCCATAGGTATCTGCCTAAGTCAGCTTCTCCAGTTTTTCCTTAACCATGGCAAAGAGGGCTGGAGGCAAGCTCGCTGGCTCCATTGTTCTGCAGACTGTATGGAGGTCTGCCTATTATAACATGAGATTGCCCTCACTGTAGGATAAGGTACTGGGACCTACATCTCCCAACTGAATTCGTTGATAAATGCCTAAATAGCTGTTTTGAAATGGAGGGGGGAAAGAGGATGTCCTACATTGCTATGATGCTGGTATCCCTTCTCTGGAGTACTTTGATTCTTTCTAAACAATTCATTATGTAATTAAATTGTGCTTGTTAAAGGGAGGCATTCAAATACACGCCTTATAATAGACTTTCAGAAATTGGAAGAGTTTTCTTCACTTCATTAATATCTTGGGAAGGCACTGGCTCTTTGAAAAGTATCTTAAAGCCCAGTGGAATGCATACATAGTCATATAATAAGTCATATAATATGCTTTATGTGATCTTAGGGACTCACACTCCTCCTGAATTCCATCCATGAATACATGTACATACATATTCTTTCATTGGACCTGAAACAGGAAGGGACATATAGATAATCTATACTCTCAGAAGGTTTCATCAGCAAAACATTTTTTGCATCTGTTTGCAATAAATATATACTTATTTGAAGTTTCCACATAGATATCTTTGTACATTTATGCAATGTACTAGAGGCCCAGCGTTCACAAAATCATGTGCGAGTAGCTCACTTCTACTTGCCTCAGCTGGCCACCCCCACCCATTGCCACTCATAGCTCCCTGCCCTGCCCTCCACCACTATTAGTTCGAGCCCCGCCCTGCCTGCCCCAGAGCCGCTGCTTGTTTGGTTGTGATGGTGATAAGGCATGATGGCTGTGGGCCTTTTATATAAGAGACATAATTTCTAATCTGATATAAATTAATAATTATAATATTATCTTACTTTTAGATCAAAAATATCAAGAGAAGTTCTAATATTTTCTTCACGCAGCTTAGTGCATTGTCATGCACACCTCTTGAATTGCAAAGATTCCATTTTGGTGACTAAAGTGTTAGGTCAAAATGGGAGCCAGGTCTATGTAGGCACATTAATTAAACAGAGCCTTAGTGATGTGAAGGCATCCTACAGGGTACCTGTAGTATCCACCAGAAGAAACTGAGTGAAAGTACCATAGATAATGTTTCATTTCATTTCCAAAGCAAGCAGACTATCACTACTGCTTTGTTTCTTGTATTTGCTTATATTACTCAGTAAGCCCATTATCCCTTACCATATACCGACACTATTTTAAACATTTTGCAAATATTGGCTCATTTTATGCACTTAATAACCCAATGAAGTAAATGCTATTATTGTCCTAATAATATATTGACAAATTAAGATAATCTTCTAAAATTCATTGAGCTGAGTTCTTCATTCCTGGGGCCTGAACTTTTGGCTTGAGGGTTGGCTCCTCACACATCATGGCTCTTTTGTACTTGCTTGGTGGGCTCCAGATAGACCTATAGCTGGTGAGCAGGCCTCGTGGAGACCAGTGAACTTTGGAGTTGCTTTCGGTGACTAGGAAGGCAGTTAAGGCTGCACCTTCCTTCGAAGAATCTGTGCTAATCTTGTTCTTCACTTTGAAGTGTTGAAGCCTTATCTTAAAACAAGTACCTGCACTTCAAAACTTGATTTCATCTTAACTCCTTTTTGTGTTTAGTGCAATTAACTGGAAAAAAATTATTTTCTTTTTCTTTCCTTCTTTCTCTCTTTTCTTTTTCAGAAGGATTTTCTTTACTACAAAAATGTGTCAAAGGGAGAGAAGATAAGCTAATGAAACATGGCCGAACAATTCTCACTTTAAAAACCTCTCCTCCGGTGGCTTCATACGCATGTCTGAACAGAAGCTTTGTGCTGTTACTCTTCCTTTATTTCCAAAATTCCTGGAAATATTCATTTTTATTGTCAGTTGGTAGATTCAGTGGCACTAGGAAGCTAGATGTTAGGGGGATGAGGTTATGCATAGTGTTGTATCCTGGGAATGTTTTTCTCTTTGGTATTTACTCACTTAACCAAATTTGCTCTGTGTGTATATTCTAAGCTTTTAGCATCCCATATTAAACGACATGCAGGGAGAATTAGAAAACCTATCTGAAGTTTTCCAGAGGGAATAGATGTCTATTTCCCTTATTTTGCTTTTCCCCCTGAAAAATAGCACTTATCTCTTCCTGCTATATCATATACATATTTTTGTATGGCCAAGAAAACAAGAGGCATATTTTGGTCACTGCTGTATCCTCAAAACTTAAAACTGTGCCTGGCACATAATTGCCCTCAAGAAATATTTGTCACGGGAATGGATGGGTAAGTAGATTTAATAACGTGGAAGTGTGTTGGCTGCCACCGACACTGTCTTTCCCGGATGTCCTGTGGAGAGGCAGACCCTTGCCCCTCGCAGGACTTGGCCAAGATCATACAAGAAAAATGCTGTTGCTTTCATTATGATGGATGTGAAGGGGAACAGGAACTGTGAGGAATCTTTATGGTGATTTGTTTTCACTACAAAAAAAATTGAGGCCCATTGAAAATCTATCAGGAGAATTTAAGAAAAGCCATCAATAAGCAGTCATTTTGGCCTCTGTTAAATAGCTGAGAAGCAAGAATCGAAAGCTTCATAGAATCAAATGTAAATGAAGAATGAAGCAAACTAGCTTGATTCAATTTTTCAGAAATGAACTTTAAAGAAATTACTTGACTGGTTTACAAATGATTGTAATAGATACAATATTAATATTGTACATATTTGTAATGTCTTGTAAAAAAAAAAGCTATTTTTTTATCATTTATTTCAATTGCCTCACCGTATAGAGACTTTTTCTCTCTGGAACTTTTAAAATAGTTTCTTTTATTTTTTTAAGTGCTTCTTTTGAGCTCTTAATTACATTGAAAGAAGATGGGTTGCCTCAATATTCTTGCTACATTAAGTCTCTTGTCTTGAAGAAATAAAATTGATTTTTTAAAACTTAGCAATGAGTTATTGATGGGAAATACAATGGGCTTCTGTGGATCAGGCAGTTGAAAGGAAAGTAATTCTAGTTGTGTAACCTCATGAGAAATCAGTACTTTTGACTTTTATTATCAAAATTAATAATATAATACTCTCTTCCATCAAATATAATGACATTTACCTACTTTTCTAAAAGTTTTCTGTTGTTCATGTTACAGGATTCTGAGCAATGTAGCTATTTAATTAAAAACAAACAGTTTGGTCAGTGTGGCTCAGTGGTTGAGCATTGACTCATGAACCAAGAGGTCCCCAGTTTGATTCCTGGTCAGGGCATATGTCCAGATTGTAGGCTCAATCTCCAGTAGGGAGCATACAGGAGGCAGTTGACCAATGTTCTCTCTCTCTGATGTTTCTATCTCTGTCCCTCTCCCTTCCTCTCTCACTAAAGTTAATTAAAAACAACAACACTATGGATGTCTAAAAGAAAATTTTATAAAGTGTGGTGAGTATTAATCAATTTATTCCCATTTTTATCAGTCAATAATTTGGGAGGATTTCCATATTCTGGAAGCAAATATGACTACATTTCCAATCTTGGAATAATAGCTTGGACAAATAATTTATTTTCTAAGTTTTACAAAATCAAAATCCCTACTGTTACCTGAGGCAGTATAGGCATGGCATTGAATTATTAAAATGTTCTTCCTCCCCCAGATGCTGGTAATAAAGATAGAATCAAATGGAATCTAGTTTTTATATAATAATATTGGTTAGTTAACTTAATGTAAGAAAAACAGAAGGTTTAGTGTCTTGGAATCAGGTACTAAGCTTTACTGCCTAATTAATCACCCTGAAACTCAATGGCACAAATAACCATTTATTAGTAGAACTTACACACTTATGGACTGACTGGTGATCAGGTCACATAGTGGGGCTTGACTCATCTCAGTAGGGCATAGCTGATTGTGGCTGGGCTCTTTCGTGTGTCTGTGGATTGGCTAAGAGCTCTGCTCTAGGCCAGGCTTGGTAGGCAGCTCAGCTGAAGTGGCTCTGCCCACCTGTCTCTCATTTTCTCCTGGGGCCATTTGGCTGGCTCAGGTTGGTCTTTCTCATAATGATGACCTAGATGAGGACTCCTGAGGCCTTGTCTGGAAACTGTACACTGTCACTTCTGCCTTTTCCATTGCCAAAGCAAGTCAACAAACTTAACCCAGAACCAAGAAATAAGAAAAATCTATTCTGCTTCTTTCTAGGGGAAATTGTAAAATGTTGGGTACAGGGAGGTATGAGTAATTGGAGACATTAATGCAATTTATTATAGGTGGAAAGAGAAGATGCATATTTAAAACAATAGGAAATAATTTTTGAATAGTACAGACATCATGGCATGATGCATTTGATCATATGCAATCATAAAGAGAGCTATTACAAGGCTTTTATATAGGTGGTTGATAAAGATACCTGTATAAAAGTTATCTATATGTGCTGTTTTCATATTGATTCTCAGAGTGTGCTCACCAGACCAGCAGAACTATCTGGGAATTTGATCTAAATACATACTCTTAGGTCCTACCTCAGAAACTCTGGAGCAGGACCTGGGCATCTGTATGTTAACACACCCTCCAGGTGATAATGATGCCGCTGAAGTTGAGAACCACTGCACCAGGCTACTCTGATTTGTTTCCTAGGTTTGCAACAAGCTGCAGTAGAATCTCCTGGTAACTTGTGTAGTTTACTAACAATAATATGGTCATATCTTTGGGTTTTGTTGTTGACAATGTGAAATGGGAAGATCTCAAATCATGCCTGAATTTTTGACAGATGATTCATTTTTTTAAAAAACATGGGCTATTATTGGATAGCAGAGAGAGAAAACAGACTGTTCTATTCCCTTCACAGAGTTTTGTGTTTCATCATAGCAGGTATTGATATTATGGTGCACAATTTATAATGACCTTATATTTTCCTTTTTCTTAAAGATTTTGCCATTTGACTCTTTTACCACAAATAATACCTGTGCTATTTTTGGTTCAAAATGATAGATCAAATGTTCTAAAAGGTAAATTTCTTCACATTCCTATTTCCTATTTCTCTAACAAAATTTATTTGTATCCTTATATAAAATCTTCCCCAAGTGTAGAAGGACATATAACTATTTTTTCCTTTTAGTGAATTTTCCCTTAAGTTTTTCATGATAATGATAGCTGTTCAGGGCTTCTGAAGGCTAAGTTAGAACAATTGAAAAGAGCTGTGAGCTGTGTTTCATTTATTTCCTCCTCTCAAAGTAAAAGGAGAATAACCAACCACTGATCATATTTCTACTATTATTATTTGGTCTTTTGAGACTAAAAGGAAACTCAAAAGACTTCTGCCTTAAGCCATTAAATCTCTGTTGATATATTATCATGATATAATTATTGTTTCCATTTATTTCACCAAGAAAAATTCTATCAATAAAGGAAGAATTTGAAAATGGGAGTCAACATCTCTACCAAAAAAAATAGTAATGGAATAATGTATAAAAAAGTATCACACATTAAATGGTTTATTTAGTAAGTTATTTATTTAGTTCTGTGAAAGACAAGTATTGTCATTCATATAGAAAGTTATTCCTAAGGTCACTGCGCAACTGAGAAAAACATTTTTAAAAATTTGAGTGCATTATTATAATTATAAAACATCACATTTTCAATTATACTAGTAATTGTAGTTGATAATAATTTGATGAGCATAATTTCTGAACCAGTGGCAAAAGGAAACAGAGGAAATTGTGTTAATTGATGTTGAAGATAATTCTTCTAAATTCAGCTACAACACTTGGAAGTTCTCTCAATAAGAGTGTTTATTGCTCCAAATTGCTCATAAAGCCACCCAGCTAATTCTCTTGAAACACATTATTTTTCAGTTATTTTATGGATGCATCAAACCTTGGATTCTCTCCTTTTCCCCCCTCCCCCCCAGCCAGGCATATATTTATTTTTTATTTTTTATTTTTAAATATATTTTATTGATTTTTTACAGAGAGGAAGGGAGAGAGATAGAGAGCTAGAAACGTTGATGAGAGAGAAACATCGACCAGCTGCCTCTTGCACACCCCCTACAGGGGATGTGCCCACAACCAATGTACATGCCCTTGACCGGAATCGAACCTGGGACCTTTCAGTCTGCAGACCGATGCTCTATTGCTGAGCCAAACCGGTTTCAGCATATTTTTAATGATTATTACCTTATCATTATTTTTCACTTTTTAACATGCATACTATCTGGTTTTATTGAACCATAATTCTGAATTGCTTTTGTTCTGTGGTGGAATCTTTTTTATTTAGATACTAGAGGCCTTATGCATGAAATTTGGAGATTCAGTGGGGGTCCCTCAGTCTGCCTGCACCCTCTCACAGTCCAGGAGCCCTCTGGAGATGTCCAACTGCCACGAAAGCCGGAGTAGCTCCCACCACCATTGCTGTGCTCCCCAACCATGAACCCAGCTTCTGGCTGAGTGGCATTCCCCCTGTGGGAGTGCAGTGCACTGATCACAGGGGGAAGCTCCTGCATTGGGCGTCTGCCCCCTGGTGGTCAGTGTGCATCATAGTGACCATTTGTTCCGGTTTGGTTGATTTGCATATTAGCTTTTTATTATATAGGATAGCTGGCCATCAGACATCTGAACAGCTTGGTAAGATTGTCTATGTGGTTTGATTAAAACAAACACAATTTTGACTTAATTGTTCTCTTTTCCCTGGATCACAGTGTTTGATATTTTATTTGCAGTAGTCAGTTAATTTCTTTGACATGAAACCTGTTTTGATCACGTTTAGTATGCTTTGAAGGTAAAATATACAAAATCAATATCACTGCCTATTAATTACATTCAGGTAACTTTTTTATTTTTATTTATTTATTTATTTTTTACTAAAGTAGAGGACATTATCTGGGTATGACAGGTAAGATTAGAAAGAAAAACTTTGAAAATGGTAGAAATGTGGGACAAAGCTAGCTTGTTTTACAGATTCACCTACAGTTAAAATTGCCTATAACAGGAATTTCCTGATTCCTTGTTAAGCAATAGACACTGTGTCACAAGTGCTGACAGAGGATCCTGGAAACTCTTGCTTAGCCCAGAGGTCCCCTGTGATTAAAGTCCTTGATAGCTATTGTCAGCAAAGCTGGTCAGACCTAACGATGTAATCCTATCTAATAAAAGAGTAGATTGACTATCACTCCAACACACAAGATAGCTGCCCCCATGTGGTCAAAGATCCTACCCCAATGTGGACACAAGATGGCCAGTAGGGGAGGGAAGTTGGGAGGCACCAGGCCTGCAAGGGAGGGCAGTTGAGAGGGACCAGGCCTGCAAGGGATGGCAATTGGAGGCAGTTAGAGGTATCCAGGCCGGCAGAGGAGGGAAGGCTGGCAAATAGGCTGGCAGGAGAGCAGTTAGACATCAATAGGGCTGGCATGGGAGTGGTTAGGGGGTGATCAGGCTGGCAGGCAGAAGCAGTTAAGGGCAATCAGGAAGGCAGACAGGTGAGCAGTTGGGAGCCAGCAGTCCTGGATTGTGAGAGGGATGTCCAACTGCCTGTTTACTGGGATTGGGTCTAAATGCGCAGTTTAACATCCCTCGAGGGGTCGCATATTGGAGAGGATGCAGGCAGGGCTGAGGGACACCTCCTACCCCATGCACGAATTTCATGCACCAGACCTCTAGTTAGCAATAGCTAGGCAGACCAAGAACATCATCTGTATTTCTGAAGATATATTTGGTGAAATGTATTGTTCTCAGTATATAGATAAATTGTGGACCAAGGGAATAAATGATTTCAGTTAGACTTAGGAAGCCTAGGTTGTTACATAGGCACTTGCTTTTTAAATGCATGTTCAATGTAATGAGGAAAATATTTATTCTATTTGTTGTGTTTATGTGTTTATGAGCATTTCCTATACTGTACTGCAAATTTCTCAGAGGATAGGATAGTATTCCCAATCCTCTTTATAACCATGCCTAGCTCCTGGCAGGTACATAAAATGTGATTAATAAGTAGAAAATAAAGGTTTGAATTAATGATGGTAGTAGGCTCTGGAAGGCATCTTAAGAAGCCACCATATACTATCAGTTTCATTTTGTTGCTGTTACAAATTACCACAAATGTAGTGGTTTATAAATATTCAAATTTATTATCATGCCAGAGGCCTGATACAAAAAATTCAAGCAAGGGGCTTGACCCTTGCAGCCCCAGCTTCATCTGGAAGGATGGTCAGAAGGTTGTTTGGTTGTCCAGTCTAATTGGCATATTTCGCTTTTATTATTATAGATAGTTCTGGAGGTCAGACATCTTGAAAAGATTCTCAATGGGCTAAAATCAAGTGTCAGGAGGATTGCATTCTTCCTGGAGGCCCAAGAGAAGAATCTATTTCCCTGGATTTTCCAGCTTCTAGATGCCTCCTGTATCTGGGCTTTATGGCCCCTTCCTTTAAGCTGGACAGCAGTTGCATAGCATCTTCAAAGCTCTCTCTGGCTCTGACTCTTCTGCCTCCCTTTTGTGTTCTTAAGGACCCTGGTGATTACATTGAATCCACCAGGATAATCTCCCCATCTCAAGGTCAGCCTATTGGTAATCATAATTTCATCTGCAACCTTAATTCCCGTGTCATGTAACCTGATGTATTTACAGGCTCCAGGGATTAGGATACACCCACCTGGGAGGGGGGTGGGGCTGGAGAGGGGACATGATTCTGCCTGCCTTATTATCCAAAGAGCATTCTTTTTTTAAAAAAAGAGTTTTCAGCCTGGACTGAATAGCTGTTTCCCACTCCCCATTTTACTGTAAACTATGTAAAAGAACCAAATGGCACACAATTATTTTGAGAATGAGGGCCTAAATGTATAAATGAATCCCATCCAGCTTTTTCAGGCAAATTGTTTCCATCTGCTTTATATCAGTGTGAATCATAAGGCTGCTGGAAAGACTCAGGAATTTGGTACAAATGAGAAAATTCCATTTGAAACAAGTGTAAGCTTTGAAAATAAACCACCATTGAGTTTAGATAATGGCCCATTAACAATGGTTAATTTTACTTAAATCCTCAGCACATTTTGATTTTTAAGAATGAACTTCAAGCAATTACAGTCTGTTGGGTAAACTTTTAAAACAAAATCTGAATATATTGTTATGAGTAATAGTGTAAAAATACATGTTTAAAAAATTAACTTCATTTTTAAAATTAAAAAAAATCAATAATAAACTCATTTAAGCAAATAAAAAGCACAAATTGATAAACTTAAACATTTACCAGAGCAGCTCAGAATACTCATTTTTAGCTTAAAAGAGAATGAATATTAAACTGAGACCTTTTCTGAGTAGAAATAACTTTGTTTTTCTTCTGTTGGAAATGGAAAGGATGCTAGTTAGAAATATGAAACATTATGGCATACTGAAGCTACTGAATTGCTTCAAATTTGTCCTGAATTTTGTTAGATCCAGGGCTTTGGGGGTAATTTTATTCCGTATCTTGTGGCCAAGAATCAGCTACCATCTGCCTCAGAGTAAATTTACCTATTCTGGCACTTTTACTACCAATTTCATTATTTAACTAATAAATTCTGTCCTCATTGGAGTCTGGATTTATATTAAAATTGCATTTTGAATCCAGAAAAATATTTACTGCATTTTTTTTTTTAATTATGGCTACCTTTTGGGTCTTTTCAAACTATTGCCTGTCTATATTTATATAAACAAAATTATGCAAAACTGCAGGTTAAGAGGTAAAATGGCAATGTAAACCTTATTCTATCTTATTCTGAAGAAGAAACTTAACCCATGCCCTCTTTTAGCCAAATATTCTCATAAACTAATTCTTGATTTCTACTTACATTTCTCCTACACAACCATGGAAATACAAAAGGCCTGATTGCCCACAACAGCCTTCCCCTGCTGGCCATCTTGTGATGGCCATCTTGTGTCCAGTTTAAGTCAAGAGTCAGGTGTTAGCTCTACTTCTTATTAGGGGTGTAGCGGCCTTTGCTTCAAATGGTCTTTGTCATGTGAGACCTCCTTCCAAAACAAAAAACAAAAAACTGTTCATGGAGTTGTATCCTTCCCTTCTGGATTATTATAAAATATAAGAAGTTATTACATTATAATTCTATCTAATAAAAGGGTAATATGCAAATTGAGCATTACTCTAACACACAAGATGGCTTCCCCCATGTAGTCAAAGGCAGCTGCCCCCATGTGGACACAAGACGGCCATCACAAGATGGCCAGCAGGGGAAGGCTATTGTGGGCAATCAGGCCAGCAGGGGAGAGCAGTAGGGAGGGACCAGCCCTGCAGGGGAGGCCAATTGGGAGGGACCAGGCCTGCATGGGAGGAGAGTTGGGGATGACTAGGCCTAAAGGGGAGGGCCATTAGAGGGGGACCAGGCCAGTAGGGGAGGCCAATTAGGGGCAATCAGGCTGGAAGGCAGGCGAGTGGTTGGTTGGGAGCCAGCAGTCCTGGGTTGTGAGAGGGATGTCCCAGATTGGAGAGGGTGCAGTCTGGGCTGAGGGACACATACACCCCCCTGTGCATGAATTTTGTGTACTGGGCCTCTAGTATAATCAATATTTAGTTAGCTGGTTTCTTCTGACTATGCTTTTGATTTGGCTCTGACATTATTTCTAATTTTCTCATAGAATGGGGTTGATTAGAGTCCTGATTTCTACTTATCTAGGTCCTGCTAGCCTTTTTCTCCAAGTGACTTCAATCTCTAAACTCTTTTGCTGGTCCTTCCAGATTATCTTTCCTTGGAAACAAGGATTTCCCCACCTGATGCTGAGCACCAAGATTGCCCAGAGACTCCTATTCCCATTCTTAGCTTCCTCCCCAGGTCAGGGGCAAAGGAATTCATTCTATCCTGGTGAGGAAGAAGTGATAGGGCACATGAGTGAGAGAAGACATTCCTGGGCATCACCAAAGTTCACTTCAAATCACCCTTGGCCACTGACTTGCTGCTAGGTGATTGATTGTCGATATCTTCCCTCGGAGTTGGGAGCCAGAGGTAGCAGGGGAGGACTGCAACAAATTCAAGTTCCTGTCTCCAGCCATTGCCTACCAGTCCCTTGTGAAATACAATAGATCAGACATGTTCTATACCTTCTAGTTCATGAGATAAAGGGCTTGAATCTTCTGGGAAGCTGGAGAATTCTCAAATATAAGCAATGACTATTCTATCAGCACTATTTTGTACTAAAGTATCACCCACTATTTTTTTTTTTTTTGTATTTTGCTGATATCAGAACTTGCTCTCTCTTTAAATGAAATGTCATGAATCCTGTTTAATTATTCTCATTAGTGTAGGTTGTAGTAAAATGCTGCAAAAAGGGCATGAATGACTGTGTTACCCATTATGTGAACCACTGTCTGTGTTTTGTAACACACAAATTGTTTGATTTCTTACTTTGATATTCTTTTTATATGATTTCATTCATTATTATATATAATTTATGTGCCAAATATAGGTGCGGAAAAAAATTATCTTTTTCTTTTCAGAGCTATATAAACTTTTAAGAAGATCAGTTAAAAAAAAATAGCCTATAGATTATTCTCAGGAAATATCGAGGCACTATTGAAGACATTGAAATGTCAGGGCTTAAATCAATCAGAGTGGTGTCATTATTTTGAAGCTATAAAAGGATTGTGATTAGCCCTGCTCTAACACAAGCACATTGACAAAGCAAAGCAATAACCAAACAACTCTTAGACACAGGAATGTGTGAATTGGAGAATACACAGATTGAACCATAGGAATGTTTACACATATATTTTGCTGACAACAAAACCCATCTGTTACTGTTGCCTGATACCAAGGCAACTTTGATTGAGGTACAAAATGTACTGGATGGAATCAGAACCAGGTTGACATGTACTTAATGAAACACATTGAAACTGAAGGCATTTCCTGGTAACTTTTCAAATTGTGATGTTTTAGTGACTGCTGATGCACCAGATGCAATTGGTTGCCTATCACCTTCCTTGCCAACTGAAAACCAGTTTTGTTAAAATATTTACCACTTTGGGCCTCTCCCTGACCCTAGAGAATGACATTACTTGTCATGGAAAGTCCATCATTCTTCCCTTTGTTTGGTTTATGAAAACTCAAGTGATAGAATCCTGGTCAATGAGGCATGAATGAAGTGTCTTGGGAACCTCCTGGAGTTCTGCTTATTTTTCACAAGGAACCCAAGAAGGAGAACATGTGAAAAGATGCCTGGAGCTGCTGGAGCCGTACTGTGACCAGGAGGTGACAATCCTGAGGAGAGAAGTTGAAGCAGTGAGGATGGTAGAAGAGAAAGGTGGAAAGAGCAGGGTCCCTGGTGGCAGTGTTTAGCCACAGAATCAACCAACCCTGGAAGGGCGGGAAGTCTAGCTCTTATTTTATATTTAAGCCAGATGAATTTTTTCCTTAACAACTTTCATCTGAAGGAGTCCTAAGAGATGCTACTGATTATAAAATGTAAAAACTAGCATTTTTTACATTACAGGTTACTTGAATAACATACATTACTGTGGCTTCTCAGGGCACCGTTAAGACAGGTAGCCAATCTATTACTTATTTTTTAAAATGAAAATGCCCAGACTCATAGGACAAATTCATGTTTACAGCATACGTTTACGTTTTAAAATGAGCACACTTGAGTGTTTGACCTGGTTAATACTTCCTCTCCTGTACTACCTCTTCGGCAAGCTTTTATAGCTTTTAGGTTCTAGACGCTAACTGTTGCCATGATTGATGCAAGAGGATTTCCCTAGCATACTTGCTTTATGGGAATGTGTGCTGAAGAGATTTCCATACCTACTTGCATTTTGAAATATGTTCCTGGGAGAATGTGGCAAGTTTCTAGGGTTATTCTGTTTTGTATATATTTAAGATCAATTTTAGAAAAGTATAGTTAGTAACTCAGGCTTACCTATGATCGAAAGAATGATGATGATAAGAATAATTATTTTGATTTTAGTAAACACTTACCGGTATTGAAATCTTGAAATGTGCAAGTGATTCCAGGGATGCAGTATAACATAATGATGAAGAACAAAGGCTTTTGTTACAAGCAGACCGTGGCCTTGAAAGGTGTTCGTGCATTTTCTTGGGAGGAAAACCAAAATGGACATGGCCCCCATCTGATTCCATGGCCAACGTTTGCATCCTCAGGAAGGTGGGTGGCTGCTATCTCCTTTGCTTTTGTCTTCAGTTTATATGTGGAGGGACTTCTGTTCAGGAAAAGCCCCGTGTTCCACACCCTTTTCCTGAACAGGTGAGTGATTCACTTGACCTTGGGAGATGAACCAGGCCATGAGTCAGCCCCTTCCACTCTCATTTTGTTTGGGGATCTGTTCCCCAAGTTTAATCAGGCCCATGGCTGGCCAGGAGGTCCTGTCACTGAGGGGAAGGCTCTCTGATTCTGCCTAGCTTTTGTTAGCATTCAAGCTGAAATTTAAATCTCCACGTGTCTGACTTGGGGCCTTTCTCTCAATCAGATCTGAATTCCCAGGAGAGAGGAGCAGCTACACCAGAGGCCCCGAGCAGCCCTAGATTACATGCATGAGATGGTGGGGTCCGGGAATATGTCCTTCTCATTAAAATTTTTCCTCCCAAAGTGTATACAAAAGCTCTTGTTTCAGTCTCTTTTAGCCAAAAGTGCTCATATAGATTCCTCCTTGCTGGAAGCCCTGCTTTTCTGTTCATTCAACAGCCTCATGACACAGCAGTTGCCGCTGTTTACTGAACCTTATTAAAAGCTTGGTGAGGAGCTTCTCACGACTTTATGAGATACAGTGACGTGTCAATGCCAGGCTGAGTGCCCCCAAGTACTCACTGCACCAGGGCCAGTGGCTCTGCACTTTCCCGAAGCTGCACAAAGTAGGAGTGCTCTACTGTGAAGCTCTGACCTCAGGAGCGGTAACAGTGGGGATAGTAACAAGTGGACAAAGGGAGGGGAAAGATATAAAAGAACTACTGGAGCACATATGAAAACCTCCAGTTACATCCAGAAATACTTGGGGGAGAAATTTCAGGAGGTGATTTTATGTGATGTGCAATTCATGAGCTGAAATCAGAGCAATTTAGATTATTATTCATGTGACCCAAATTTGATTCATGGGTTAGCAAGAAGAGAGGGGAAAAAATGAAATACAGTAAAAATCGTCATGCTGATGTTTTGGTGTCATAAGTCTGTGCATGATTTTAATCCTGGAACATGATAATGAGTGTTGGTGCTTAAAACTAAATATAACCTCTCCACTTCCTGTTTTTATGTTTACCTTAAGTTGTAGTACTTGAGTATCGAGGACCATGCCTCTTTCCTGTAGCCAAGTCTTGTAGAAGGAAATGTTGTTTGGATTCCAGGTCTTGAGAATGCTTACCAGCCAGTCCTGGGGCCCAAGCTATCATGCTTTTTGGAGAGGATTCTTAGCTTCCCAGCTAACACAGCATAAGTGTCATCATATGCATCATTATACCCCTCATCCGGTCCCTGTAATACCATTATTCCTGCCATCCTACATCATCCTACACCAGGAGGAGGGAAAAGGAGATATAAGCTAAGAGCCAAGAGGCTTACAATTTGGAGGAGAAAGGTGGCATACAAACGGGCATAGTCAGTAAAGTGTTGTAGATGTGTATGAAGTAAAATGAAGGGGTGCGGTAGGGTGAAGATATGGCTCAGAAAAGAGAGTGAGCCTGTGGTCTAGGCATAATGGATGATGGAACCCACGCTTTAAAGTGAAGAGATTGTAATTAATTTAAAGCAGGGAATACAAAGGTGCTGAAAAAAAAATAAGGATCTAAGGAAGGGACAGTTGAAGAAAGGAAGGGTAAAATTTTCATTTTACAATTTTGTTTGGAACTAGCTGTTTGTTCTTCCAACATAATGCCTCCAGCTATTCAGAGAAAGATAATGTTGGGTAATTAAGGCAATCATTCATATAATTATGTTTTATTGAACAAAAATATTACTAACTATAGTATGAATGGAGTACTAGAATATTGCATCATGAACATTAATGGGGGAGAAGGGTTTGTGTGCCTTGTGTGAGCTGGCATACAATGTTTACTGGCCTTAAGGCACCTTAATTCCACTAATTTGATGCTAATCAAATCACAAGCAAGGTACTTATTCTCTCTCTCTCTCTTTTTTTTAAAGTACACAACTCTTTTTGACTAAAAGAAATATATAATTACAAATTCTGTGTAAAAAAGCAACATGGATTTGGAAAAAAAGGGGGGTTGAGAAAATTAAAATCCAAGCTTTACTGAAGAGCTTTCTTATTAAGATACTTATTTCACTTTTAGAAATAAAAATATGAATAAAATATTAATATTTTAGAAATTAAATATACCTAATAAAATATAAATATATTAAACATATAAAACATAAATCTTTCTCTAAAGGAGCAATTGATAATTTTCAAATTTGTTTCTTTAGTTAATTTCCTTACCCTGAATTATTGTTATACACTTGGCTATAAAGGCTTTGCATTTTGATTGAGGATTTAGTTTTCTTTAGGAAATAGCTAACACACTTCACTGCCCTAATAGCCTTCCCGTGGCATTCTCTCACACAAACTATGGTCCATGGGAAAGCTTCAGCAAAGTGAAGCCTCTCTGTAACTCATTCAGAACTGGAAATGGGAAGATTAGCATGTTCCTACTCATGACATGGTGGGAAAGACAAAATCAGAAACTTTAGTGATCAACGTAAGGGCCCTTTTATTATTTTGGATTCCTGTTTCCATGTATAGAACATGAGTAATTTTCTCACATATGGTTTTTAATAAATCCACTATGGATATTAGTAGTACATTTTTCTCAGCTTGTCCTGCTTGTGCCTTAATAGGGGGGCGGGGGGGGGATGACTTAGCTCTTGTGGAGGAATACTGTTTGGAAGATAACACAGGAAATGAGCTTGAAATAAGACTTTCTGCTCTTACTTGCTAGCAGAGATGGAAGTTCTCACTAATGCTGGTGCAATGACTGGCATGCTACTCACCAAACTCACTACTCAATAAAATATATATTAAAAAAAGATGAACCCAAAGAGGCCCACTCCAAGACACAGCATAATTAAAATGGCAAAGTTTAAAACAAAGAGAGAATCTTAGGAGCAGCAAGAGAAAGGCAGTTACCTAAAAGGGAGCTCCCATAAGACTGGCAGCTGATTTCTCAACAAAAATATTTCAGGCCAGGAGGAATTACCATGAAATATTCAAAGTGATGAAAAGCAATGACCTACAATCAAGATTACCCAGCAAGGCTATTATTTAAAATTGAAGAAGTAGTCGAAGCCGGTTTGGCTCAGTGGATAGGGTGTCGGTCTGCGGACTGAAGGATCCCAGGTTTGATTCCAGTCAAGGGCATGTACCTTGGTTCTGGGCACATTCCCAGTAGGGGGTGTGCAGGAGCTGATCAATGACTCTCTCTCATCGTTGTTTCTAACTATCTACCCCTCTCTCTTCCTCTCTGTAAAAAATCAATAAAATATATTTTAAAAATAAATAAATAAAATTGAAGATGTAAAAAGCTCAAGGCCCCCCTCCCCCCCAAAAAAAGTATTATAAGAAATGTTAAAGTGTTTTCTTGGAAGAGGATGAGGAGGAGGAGAAAGGAGAAGAGGAAGAGAAGGAAAGAGGTAAGAGAAACATAGTTAAAAGAATAATATGGCAATATATGCATACCTATCAATACAATAATCACTTTAAATGTAAACAACTTACCTGCTTCAAACAAATGACATATAGTAGCTGAATAGATAAGAAAACAAGATCCATATATATGTTGTCTACAAGAGACCCACCTCAGAATGAAAGATACAGACCAACTAAAAGCGAAGGGAAGGAAAAAGATATTTCATGCAACTGGAAAAAAAAAAAAGAAGTTTGGGTAGTAATACATCTGACAAAATTGACTTTAAAACAAAGGCAATAGTAAGAGACAGAGAAGGACACTACAGGATGATAAAGAGAGCAAACCAACAAGAGTATATAATTCTTGTAAACATTTACATACCCAACATAGAGGCACCTAATATAATAAAGCATTTCTTGGTGAATATAAAAGGAAAGATCAACAGTAATACAGACATAGTAGTGGATTTTAACACCCCATTGACAACAATAGATAGATCTTCATCAATAAATCAACAAACAACAAGGTGCAGATGTGGAGAAAAGAGAATCCTAATGCACTGTTGGTGGAAATCAGGACTGGTACAGCCACTATGGAGTTTCCTTTAAAAATTAAAAATGGCCTTAGCTGGTTTGGCTCAGTGGATAGAGTGTCAACCTGTGAACTGAAGAGTCCTGGGTTTGGTTCCAGTCAAGGGCACATGCCTGGTTGTAGTCTCAATCCCCAGTAGGGGGCATGCAGGAGGCAGCTGATCAATGATTCTCATCATTGATGTTTCTATCACTCTCTCCCTCACCCTTCCTCTCTGAAATCAATAAAAATATATTTTAAAAAATAACATTAAAAATTAAAAATGGAACTAACTTTTGCCCCAGCAATCCTGATTCTGTGACAATATATTTAAAGAATCATGAAACACCAATTTGAAAGAATATATACACCCCATGTTCATTGCGCTGCTATTTACAATAACCAAGATCTGGAAACAGCCTTATGCCCATCAGTAAATGAGTGGATAAAAAAGCTGTGGTACACTTACCGGTACACAGTGGGATATTATGCAGCAGTAAAAAAGAAGGATATTTTACCTTTTGCAACAGCATGGATGAACATAGAGAGTATTATGCTAAGAGAAATAAGCTAATCAGAGGAAGACAAATACCATGTGATTTCACTTATGTGTCTAATATAATATACAAAATAAACAAACAAAATAGAAATAGACTCATAGATACATAAAATAGACTCACAGCTGTTAGAGAGGAGGGGATTTGGGGTACTGGGTGAAAAAAGGTTAAGGGATTAAGCAAAACAACAACAACACAAAACTCATAGACACAGGTAACAGTACAGTGATTACCAGATGGGATGTGTACTTGGGGGAGGTAGAAGAGGATAATGGAGGATAAATGTTGACTTTGGCTAGTGAACACACAGTACAATATATAGGTGATGTATTATAGAAGTAGAAATGTGGGGGTGTTTCTACTCAGAAAATAAATTAAAATGTCTAGTAAATTGTTAGAAAATTGTGTTGTCGGGAAATTAGAAGTCTGGAATGAAAATTAGGTTTGAAACACCCCTGAAATCCCAAACTTGCACTATTAGAAAGCTATGTGTCCTTCTCTGGGTCATGTTTCCAAATCCCAATTTTGGCTGTGGCGGAGGTAGATAAAGGACCTGGAGGATTCTCCTCCCCAAGGCCATCCAAAGTGAGTTTCTTTCAGAAAATAAGAGTGGTTGGGCAGGGCCATCTCTCAATGCCCAACCAGCGGGATTCAGTCATTGCTATGCTCCAGTGACTGTTGTGCATCTGGCAATCTTTTCTTTTTCAAATGGCAGCATTTGTCTCTGGCATCCTAGCCACAATACACTATTAAATGTTGAATATGTGTTTGGGTGAAAGGGAAGTGTAGGCAGATAAGGTGCCATTTAGGTCATAGTCATCAGATAACATAGTCACTTCTACAGCTGATTGAAAGTATTGACCATCACCTGGAGATCCTGGGCTTTAGACTGGATTAAGATATTGGATGGGATTTTTTAATTGTCTCCTTTCAAAATCCAGGCTTCATGTAGTCTAATGTCCTCATTTTATCAATGAGGAAGACTTAGGGGACAAAGAAGATAGGCCTAAAATCACATGCCAGTATTGGATCTCTAGTCCCACACCCTTTTCACAATGCTGTTTTGCAACTCATTCTAACTTTACCAACAAAGGAGTCCAGTATGTATATATGCTAACAATACTAAAGAAGTTAACTTACAAATTGATGTAAGATTTTCTAAAAGCATTCATTAAGAATAATAAAATATTTCCACATTAGGATAAATTAATTATAGGTTGTTCTTTTAAACACATGTAGACTATTTGATTTAATCACAAATTACAATTTATTGATTATTTTAAGACTACATAAAAGTGATTTAAGGAATTTTTAATTATCTGCATTTTATATACTTATGATGATAAATTCCTCAAACTGTCCTGTTCCAAGAAATGCTTTCTATCATTGAACTAAATCATCATAATTTTGTGTTTTATATCTTTTTTTTTCTCTGTCAACTTACTCTGTGTAACTATAGGATCTATCATTATAATATTCATCATATTCTAGTGCTGTTCTCTTCTGAGATGTAGAAGATGAAAAGTCAATTAACATTTTAGACAAAGATTGTTAGATTTGGAAGGCATTATGAATAATCTACCCCACTCACTTTACAGATGCAGAAATTGGATGGTAGTCAATAGAGATCAATACATTTTTGCCAAAAAGAATAAATTTTTTTCACTTAAAATCACATAACTTGTTAATAAAAATGTATTAATCTGACTCCCAACTTGTTACTCTTTCTACTATATCATTAACATCCACTTGATATATTTGATCCATTAACTATAATAATTTATATTGGATATATTGGGAGAGTTGATCCATTATTGCTACTGACTACATAACACTTTAATAATCTCTCTCACATTTTGTTTTTGTCCCCCAAATGCATAATTGCAGTTTTTAGGATTGTCTTCCTTTTTAAAAATTTAATTTGTCTGTTTTGTTATATTTCAAGTGAAATGTTAAGTGGAGCCTCATGAAGTAGAAAATTAGAATTGGTTCTGTTGTTCTCTTAATCAAGTTTTACATATTTTATTCTACTATTTTATACTTCCCAATATTTTCTATACTATTCACCATGAATTATATATATATGAACATAGGCCAGAGAATTCAGGGTCCACTCCTGCCTTGAGCGTTTTTTGAGGAAGTTAAATGAGTTAGTATGTATAAGGTACTCAGGATGATAATAGACATCTTTAAAAGTATTATTAAGACAAATGTATAGAAGTTCAAAGTAAAGGCCCTTTAGGGAAAACTGTAATATCCCCAATTTCAGAATTACCCTGTATTGTGTGAAACTGGGTCAGATTCAGGAAATTTTCAAGCCAGTCTAGCCTAGAGAGCCAGACTTCACCATACTTTTAAAGATTATTTCTAGAGAGTCTCATCTGACACTTTGAAGTTTCCTATCCAAAAGTCCTCTATTCTGACTTGGTACTCTCTTAACCGAAAGCTACTCCTGACATCTGGTATCCTAGGGTTTGAAGAATTCACATACATCAGTACTGAGTTTCAGGGACTCAGTGGTAGATATGTGAATATCATGATGCCTTATATTCAATACCTTCTTGAAGATGGGAGGTGTGCAATAATACAAAGAACAGGAATTCAAAATCAAAACAAAACTGGGATCTAACCCATTCCTTACTGGAACTGTGACTTGGACTCTTAATTTGCTTATTTGAGAAACAAGAATATTAGATTAGATTAGATATGTGAATTTCAGCTTAAATTTTCTGATTCTGGAGAGGGTTTCTTTTTGTTTGTTTGTTTTTTTGTTGTTGCTTTTTGAAGTGTTCTGTGAAACATTTTCTTTTCAAATAGCCTACAGGAAAATCTGCACTCATTCAAGATAACACTGTTGTGGGTTATGAAAGCATTAAGTTTTATTGTTTTGTTGGTTTTTTTTTTCTCCCCCTATTGGCAGGAATTTATCAGCTTGGTGCTGTGATACTGTTGTCTTGTGTTGAAGAGAAGCTCTAAATAGCAGTGCAAAATAGGGGGAGTAGGGAGGGATCCCCGGGAAGTGCATGCCCAGTAAAGTTGAGATGACACAGAAAAGATAAAGTCACACCTAGGAATAGAATTGGCCAACATGAGCATGGCCACTGCAAGCATGCAAAACTTTGGGAATACATAATTAAGAAAAGGATTTATCTCTCTCTCGGCATGCTTGGCTCATGACTCTTGTGATTCTTGTGGCCTTTGGCTCTCTTGCATTCACTCATATGACCCATGGCTATGTGAACCCCTCACACAATGGACTAATTGACTGCAGTGGGAAACACAAGTTAAGCTAGCTTCATGCTGGACTGAACCTGGATCCAATATGGAATTTCTGGACAAGGGCTCTAATTCTAGCTCTACTGAAGCCCTAGGTACAAAGGACAAGGAGAAATGGGACCTTGAAAACCCAGGGATTTAATTCTGTATAAGTAAAAATCACTCATCCTCCCATGAGAGTCTCAGAAAATTCTTTTTCTCAGGATATTGCAAGAAATCACCACCACTAGCACCTTGGGGAGAAGAGACCCTCTCCCTTTCATAAATCCTACGACCTACAGAATAAAATAAAATGAAGTTGATTTAGTCGACAGAGAACAATACAAACTCTAATAAAGATGAACAGTAGAAAGTGAGTGCTATTTATAAGTAAATAAATAAAAGAGCAATATGCAAATTAACCATCACTCCACTACACAAGCCATGCCCACCAGCCAATCAGAGCGAGTGTACAAATAAACCCAACCAAGATGGCTACAGCCACAGAAAACTGGAGGGAGGTGTTTCCCTGGCAACGGAGGAAGCCAAGCTTTCTGCCTCCTTTTTGCCAGCCTAAGCCTCCACTCAAGGCTACAAAGTTTCAATTATAGAAAGTAAACAAATCCAAACAAAAATGGCTACCATGGAGTGAGCAGGAGGCTTGGTTCTGCTCCAGACTACAAAGTTTCAATTGTAGAAGGTAAATATATCCCAGATACCAGGAACTTCACTTGGGTCACTGGGGGGTGTGGCTGGCCTGCAAACCACCACAGGCCTTCCGTCAGGCTGCCCCATGCACCAAGGGAACTCCCACCCTGATACGGGACACCCTTCAGGGCAAACCAGCCAGCCCCCACCCGTGCACCAGGCCTCTATCCTATCTAATAAAAGAGTAATATGCAGATTGACCACATCACTCCAACACACAAGATGGCTGCCCCACTGTGGTCAAAGATCCTGTCCCTATGTGGACACAAGATGGCCAGCAGGGGAGGGCAGTTGGGAGGGATCAGGCCTGTAAGGGAGGGCAGTTGTGGGTGATCAGGCAAGTAGGGGAGGACAGTTGGGAGGCACCAGGCCTGTAAGGGAGGGCAGTTGAAGGCAATCAACCCTGTAGGGGAGGGCAGTTAGGGGTGACCAGGCTGGCAGAGGAGGGAAGTGGGGGGCAAACATGCTGGCAGGAGGGAAGTTAGACATCAATCAGGCTGGCCTGGGAATGGTTAGGGCACATATGTCAAACACAAGGCCCGCGGGCCAAATCCAGCCAGCCAGGCCTTGCAATGTGGCCTGCACCGCGCTGTCATCACTGCACTCCGCTGTCAGTTTATGACACTGTCAGTTTATGACTGTTCAGTAAACCATTCGGCCCGCGATTTAGGCTGGATTTTAGATTTTGGCCCCTTCTCTGATTGAGTTCGACACCCCTAGGTTAGGGTGATCAGGCTGGCAGGCATAAGTGGTTAGGGGCAATCAGGAAGGCAGGCAGGTGAGCAGTTGGGAGCTAGCAGTCCTGGATTGTGAGAGGGATGTCTGACTGACCGTTTAGGCCTGATCTCACTGGGATTGGGTCTAAACGGGCAGTCGGACATCCCTCGAAGGGTCCCAGATTGGAGAGGGTGCAGGCTGGGCTGAGGGACAACTCCCCCCCACCCCCCGCAGCACCCCCATGCCTAAATTTTATGCACCGGGCCTCTAGAAAAACATAAAAGGAAGGTTCATTTTCCAAAAGAAGAAACTTAAGAAGACATAACAATAAGTAAAGATAATGAATTAAAAGAAATAACTTATTAAAGTTGACATAAAGTATTATCATGACAAAAAGTCCTATATAATAAAAGGCTAATATGCAAATAAAGGAAAAACAGCAGAAACAGAACAATTGGTTGCTATGACATGTGTTGACCACCAGGAGGCGCACGTGGAACATAGCGGGCATGGACAACATTATTTTTACTTTACAGATGGGGAAATTGAGTCGTAGAGTAGTTAAAAGTGTTGCTGAAAATCACACAGGTAGTTAGTAGCAGAGTTAAATAATGAACTCAGGAAGTTTGGTCAGAGTTCATATTCTTTACCAATAAACCATAGTATCTGGTTTCTTTCAAACTAACTAAATACCCTGTGGTTAGGGGCTGAGGGCAAAAGGGAGACACCAGAATGGGTTCCATCTTTGAATACAAGTCTTGGGTATTATAAAGGTTATAGCCTGGAGAGTTGAATAATTTAGCTCCCAGCTAATTTCTTGGGGCTAATGCAATTAAATTATCAGAAGGGCAATTTGGGATCCTCTCAAAGGATCTGAAACCAATGGGGACACATCAATATGGTGTATATTTGATGATTACTGTGTTATTGTATTGTTTTAAAAAATGGTGATGGATTTAGAGGGTTGCTCTCACATTAGCCATGGACAAAGAGAATCTCTCTCCCTCTGCCTGCACCCTAGCAAGATGTAATTGCTATTTATTAATCTTAATTCTTATTTGCCAATTCCTACTCATGGCAAAATTTTTAAAGTATTAATTTATTATTTTTCTAATACGACATTATATATTCATTATAAAGAACATAGGCAATATTTTTCCTCCTTCAACAGTAAGTAACAGAAAGCTAACATTAGTATCCAAATCACTCTAACACTAGAGTTTGAAATTATCAAACTATGAAAACACAGAATTCATCTTTCATGAACTAGCTGGCTCCTTTGCTATTGGCAGAATTACCCATGATCAAAAAGGAGAAGGTTCAAACTGAAATAACCTGATGAGGATGTAAATGCTGACCTCACTTCGGATTTTATTATTTGTAGGGAATTTTTATTTGCTTTTGCTTTCCCCAGGTAGAGAGCAAAGTATGCTATTGATGCTTTGGTCAAAAAAGAAATGTATTCCTCTAAAAGTGTTCCTATAAGTTGGAGTTTGTAACATTCATCTTTAGCAATCCCAAGTGGTTGTTGGTACATTTGCATGTGGATAATTCCAGTGGTCCAGTCTTTAATAAAACAGCTGGTGGACAATTATTTCATTTACCTCCCACTGCTCAGTGACATTGATTCCTGTGGCTTTCAGGCTCAAATGCACCAAATTGGAGAAGAATGTGGCTGTGAATCACAAGGAAGTACATTATTTTTCCTGTAAAGTGCATTGGGGGTAGGGGTAGGGGAAGGGGTCACAGTTTCCTTTCACTGGAATGTCTGTTTAGCTGTAGAACTAGTTAGGATAAAGAATAGGCTAGTTTCCTTAGGCCTGTGTTTCAAGGAGGAAGAAAAAGACACAATTGAAAAACATTATGTGGAAATGTTTTCTTTCTTGGCTGTATGTCCTTCCAAATATTGTATACTAGAAGCCTGATGCAAGAAATTTGTGCACTGGGGTATGTGTGTGTGTGTGTGTGTGTGTGTGTGTGTGTGTGTGTGTGTTGTCCCTCAGCCCAGCCTGCACCCTCTTCAATCTGGGACCCCTGAGGGATGTTCAACTGCCCGTTTAGGCCTGATCCCCTGGTGGGAATCAGGCCTAAACGGGCAGTCAGACATCCCTCTCACAATCCAGGATTGTAGTTCCCAATTGCTCGCTTGTCTGCCTTCCTGATTGCCCCTAACCACTTAAGCCTGCCTGCCTGATCACCCCTAACCACTACCATGCCAGCCTGATTGATGTCTAACTGCTCCCCTGCCAACCTGTTTGCCTCCAAATTCCCTCCTCTGCCAGCCTGGTCCCTCTCAACTGCCCTCCCCTGCTGGCCACCTTGTGGTGCCCATCTTGTTCCCACATGAGGGCAGGATCTTTGCCCACATGGTGCAGCCATCTTGTGTGTTGGAGTGATGGTCAATCTGCATATTACTCTTTTATTAGATAGGATAGAGGCCTGGTACACAGGTGGGGGCCAGCTGGTTTGCCCTGAAGAGTGTCCCGGATCAGGGTGAGGGTTCCCTTGGGGCATGGGTGGCCTGGGTGAGGGGCCTGTGGTGGTTTACAGGCTAGCCACGCCCCCTGGAGACACAAGTGGAGCCTCTGATATCTGGAATTTATTTACTTTCTACAAGTGAAACTTTGTAGCCTGGAGTGAAGCCAAGCCTCCAGCTTCCTCCGTGGCTACTGCCATTTCTGTTTAATTTGTTTATCTTCTATAAATGAAACTTTGTAGCCTTGAGTGGAGGCCGAGGCCAGCTAGGGCAGGCAAAAAGCTTGGCTTCCTTCATTGTCAGGGAAACCCAAGCCTCCCTCATGCTCTCTGTGGCTGTAGCCATCTTGGTTGGGTTTATTTGCATACTTGCTCTGATTGAATGGTGGGCATAGCCGAGTGATGGTTAATTTGCATATTACTCTTTTATTATGTAGGATAAGTGATTTCTTCTGGCTTCCAGTTAATTTATTTAAATACCAAAATTCAGTGCACTTTAACAACTGTTGAGGAATCTTCAAGAATGATATTCTCCATTTTTATCTGTTTAGGATAATCATAATTCAATCCCAAGTCCAGTCAAGTTAGAGGATAAATTATATTCTTGTAAATTCCAAAAAGGTCCAAAGGAACTCAATTGGTCATTATCATCTTACAGAATCTACCAAACATCACTCCTATATCCCCAATGGGGAAACAGAATGAGTAGAATATGAATTGAGTAACTATTAAACCTTAAGAGAGGTTTCCAACTTGGCAATTTGAAAGTTTTTGAATAATAAATGAATAATAGTTATTTTAATCAAGTTTTGTTTCTTCAAATAATAAATTACAAACTTAATTAGTAAAAATTCCTTCAGCCTGCAATCCGTAGAAAACTGTGTACAAATTGTGCAAGTCTCTGAACATTTTAATCAATTTCATCATTTACACAATTACTTTAAATTGCCTTAATCTCAGTTCTTTATTATCTTGGGAGATATTTAACTTCAGAAGCAGTTTCCAAGGATAGAAAATGCAAGTCCTTCTCATCAAAAGGCAAATGAATTGTATATTTCTTTGACAGCATAATTTTGTTTTGATGAATGAACACTTTGGTTAATGGCTGGGCCAAGGTTGTATAAGAAAAGATGACACAGGAAAATATTCTTTCTGGAACTCTGCTTTTACAAAGGATCACTGGCTGGTTCTTTTGCTCTAAGATGTCACTTTGGACACTAATTTAAAATAGGAAATGTGAAGAGAAGACAGGAAAAGTTGCTAAATTCTATAATAGTGATACAGCAGTAGGATATGAACTTATTTTTAATTCTCATCTCTTAAATAGGGAATACATTTATAATTTCCTTTGTTAAAATGTGAGATAAAAATTTTTTAAAAATTAGTTGGTTATGGATGTCATTATAAGATCAAGAAATAGTGAGATGATAATTAGGAGAATGGTTTCAAATTATGTATGTAGCAAATTCTCCAAGGGAGCTATTTTATTTGAAATATTTGTGGTTTATTTTGACAAATCCATCCCATAATAACTTTTGCAATAAATAAGACTCTGATGTGTAATGGCCTTCAAAGCATGATGGGCCTTTAACATCTGGATTGATCAGATCTCTGTGCATGTCTCTGCTCCTTTCTGAACATCTTACCCTCTCTTCACATGGCTTTCCCTACTTCTCAAACCCCATCACCCCCTCAACTCTATTCTTCAGACTTTTTCAGTCTTTATGTGAGCATCTGGTGGTTTTCATGGGAAAAAAACCTCAAGAGGGTATGAATTCCCTCTAAATTCCCTCTACTCATAGCCCCTCCCCTGGGGGCCTCACACTCTTTTACTCTGCACACTCAGCCAGCCTCCAGCCATACGTATACCCATTACCACAGCTGAACTCTGCTTACTGCTGTCCACTGCATCTGCCCAGGTAAGTCTGAAAATCCAGCAAAAATTTAATCTGAGGGAGAGAAAATGGAGGTCAGAAGAAGAAGAAGAAGAAGAAGAAGAAGAAGAAGGAGGAGGAGGAGGAGGAGGAGGAGGAGGAGGAGGAGGAGGAGGAGGAGGAGGAGGAGGGAGAGATTCCCTGAGAGTGCCCTGATTGGTTATTTTAAGTCAACTGTTTACTCCTACACCTATCAATCTGGTGCAGGGAGAAATGACTGCAGATCATAAAATAGTTATTTCTGTAACAACTATGTGAATGGAAGGAGTGGGATGTGCACACAGTTCAGAGAAAAGTGGTCAGGGGCTGGGCAGATGTGAGAATAAGGTCTAATGTAGGAGCTTTAAAAATATGTTCAAACACTTTCAGTTTACACTCAGATGTAAAGAGCGAGAAAGAGCCTCATTCCTAAATGTCAATTAAAACACACACACACACACACACACACACACACACACACACACAATAATTTCAAGCTTTCCTTGAACTTAGCTTTTCCTACTTATTGGAGTGGTGGCAGGGCAATTAACTGACTCAGAATGTAGGGAAGAGACAGGAGCCTGTGAGAGATGTGATTTGAGGACTGACTTACCTGCAAAATGACATGGGACAGCAGTGAGCAGAGTTCAGCCAGGGTGCTGGGAAAATGGGTAGAAGGTAGCTGATGGGGCAAGGCCCCCAGGGAAGGGGCTGTAAATAGAGGGGACTTCACACCCTAAGGTCAGCTCTTTTTCACCCTATGGGAAGATTGGGAAAGCCTTAAGGAAATCTGCAGCATGGAATAGAAGAGTTAGGGACAAGACATTCTGAGGGGATCCTGCTCCCCTTTCTTCCCTATGAAACAAAATCCTTAATCTATAGGGAAAGAAAGAAAACTATCAACCACAGGGTTGAGGAAAAGAAAATGAGGAAAAAAAGGTTGATCCCTGAGTGAGGGGCAAGAACACGTGCTGGGTTCAGATTGGAGGTTTTGCCATGTCCATCTGGGCTGCCTCATTGGATCTTCACCAGCAAGGCCATAGGCAGATGGACTGGAAAAGTCCCAGCCCACTACATATGGGGGTGGAATCAGAGTGGTGAAATCCTCCCTACTACTTAAATATTTCTCTACCTCCAATTCTGAACATGTTGTTGTATGTGGCTCTGGAGCAGGCCTGAAGAATGTGTTTTGTGTGTTTTTTAAATCTCACTGGGGAAAATCCAAGATGTATGGGTATAGCAATTTACTAATTGGATTTCATAATTCATATTGGCTATCCTGTGCTCCAAGTAAGGATAACTCAGTTCCACCATTGTGTCACTAGCAATTAGCTGTATTTGAGAGTTGAAGATAAAAAAGAAAACAATTGAGCTGCTTGGCAGCGGGACCTAGATTTCTTTTACACCGATAGGGGATGCCTGATTCAGCAAATAAGAATACAGAACACCCAATGAAACCTGAGTTTCAAGAGCACAATGAATAAAATTTTAGTGTAAGTGAGACCAATGCAATATTGGGATATTTATTTGAAATGCAAATTTAGCTGGCTTCTCTGTATTTTTATTTGGCAACTCTATTGCCAATTGATCTCTAGTACATAAAAGTTGCTTTACAACTATGTATGAAATGATTTGAATTGAAAGCCATCTTTAACTCTTAGACTATTAATTAAATTACAGTTTCTACTTTGCAATTAAAGATTCAAAGCTTTGGTATGTTGTCCTTTAATTAATCCTGAAATGTCATATTTCCCAATATTCTTACCATCAGGCAGGGGCTCAGATTTGACCACCTTTTTGTTCCAGGATATCTGCTCAGATCCTTATGAACCCGTGTCTTCAGAACCAGGACCCCCTGAGCCAACCTTTAACGCTAGCATTTCTAATAAGTGCTGACCTCTAGAGACATGGCTAGGAGTACTGCTAAGAATTATGGAAGTGAAAAGAGGTCCAGATAATTAAATGACTTCCTTAGAAATAAGCCCTGCTTTCTAGGGTATTTGAATTCTGT
Organism: Pipistrellus hanaki; assembly: GCF_964339955.1. Taxonomy (NCBI): domain Eukaryota; kingdom Metazoa; phylum Chordata; class Mammalia; order Chiroptera; family Vespertilionidae; genus Pipistrellus; species Pipistrellus hanaki. The sequence continues at coordinate 121,788,313 of NC_140503.1, read as the reverse complement.
TTTCTTTTATCCCAATGCCTTCTTCTTCCTTCTACCTCTCCTGAAATTGATGGGTGATGATAATTTTACCCGTAACCCATAGACACCAAAAGGGGGGCAATTGCGTGGATATCATCTATATGTGCCCATTACATGGATTAGGCTCAGCTAAGCACAGGACATGTTAAGACCTCAGGTATCTGCTAATATTTTCAACTTTCTAACAAAAAAAAAGTGATTAGGACTTCATTTCCCCTTGATACTCTTAACAAAGAATCTTTTAGCAATAATCTATAGTCACTAATTTCTGGGTCAGATTTCAATGTACTTTATGGTAGTAAACTTTGCAAAAGTAATAAGGAGACCTAGAGGGACTTAAGCTTTTATTTTTAAGTAAAAACTAAGTATCATTTATGATGATAGACAAACTGACCTACTTTTGGAAATAATTTTTATTCCAAAAAGAGCTACCTGAATGACTTTTTTTTTTTTTTTTTTTTTAATGAGAAGTCAAGCAGCCATTCATTTTGGGGGAGAATTTGAAGCTGGACTTTTGGCTGAATCAAACCTAAGCTTTGCTCAGAATGCAGAAGTCCAATCAGTTTATTTCACTTCCTATTTGGTATCTGATATTTGGAGTTGCTGGTAAGGTAGTTAGCCTATTTACATAGGAGTATGGTGTTTCCTGGAGTTTGGAGTCATTGCATTGAAGGATATATGACTTTATTTTCTAGTTTGAGGCATCTGCAGCCTAAAGACACAGGATTTTTTTTGACACATGTTTCAGCCTATAATGCTGCCTCAGAAATGGTATATATGGCCCTATGTATATATGTACCTGGACGACATTCCAAAGCTAATTGGCTAAGATTGAAGATTTTCTTGGGAGTATGAAATAGGGACTGGGAAAAGCAAATAGAAAAATGTGATAAGACAAACATAATTTGGAGACATGGAATCTGAAATTATTGGGAATTAATGATTTAAAGAGAAATTATATCATTCTAGAGGAGACTGAAAAGATGCATAGAATAAGCAGGAGAATCACAATGTTTCAGGACAAGAAGAGAGGAGGTGTCTGATGGCTCAACTATATATTTTTTTTCAATCTTTACCCACATTTTTACAACAAATTTTATTTTATTTGAATTTGCTAATATGTGTTTCTGTTCTTTGCAATTAATGATCCCCAATGTTATTCTCCTGCCCTGACTCATTTAATTTATTTTTTATTTTTACTTCTTTATTGATTAAGGTATCACATATTTGTCCTCATTCCCCTCCATTCCCATCCCAAACCCCTCCCCATGCATGCCCCACCACCCTGTTGTCTGTGACCACTGGTTAGGCTCATATGCATGCAGACAAGTCTGACTCACTTCTGTTGATTTTTCCTTAGTTATCTTACTTTGGGAAATGTGGGTCTTCTTAAATTGCTTTGATTGGAAATTAAGTAAGCGTTAAATTTGTGAGAAAATTTTGCTTTTCTGAATGGTTTAACCAGATTGGCTTAAGCCATAATAGTGAAAATTCATGAACATATTACCTACCTTCTAAACTAAGCCATTAGTTCATAGGAGAAATACTTTCTCTCTCTCTCTCTCTCTCTCTCTCTCTCTCTCTCTCTCTCTCTCTCTCTCTCTCTCTCTTTTAAGATTCTTTATAGAGATAAAGGAAAGGGACAGAGTCAGAAACATCGATGGGACAGAAACATCAATCAGCTGCTTCCTGCACACCCCACACTGGGGTTGTGCCCACAACCAAGGTACATGCCCTTGACCGGAATCAAACCTGGGACCCCTCAGTTCATAGGCCAGCGCTCTATCCTCTGAGCCAAACTCTCCAGGGCAATACTTGCTTTCTTAAAGAAATAATCTTTTTGTCAACAATGACTATTAAGTCAGAAAGAAAGAATCAGAAAAACACATTATTTCTGATGTTTCTATTACACAATAATACTAAGAAAGGTGCAACTATTGTATTCTTTGTAAATTGTTGTTTTCAAAGACTGCTACCAGCAATTCGGACTCATTCAAAATTAAAACAGACTTATCCAGCCTGTAATTGAAAAATTATCTTTAGTTCCTTTCAGTTCAATTTCAATTAGAAGCTAGAGATCAACAAGAGTGTGCATTATGTAGGTTTGTTAACTAATTTTTATTGGTGAGTGTAGAAAGGTAAGCATCACTTCACTTATGTGCTTTCTTTAAAGAAGAAGAAGATACAGATCCACTATTACTTTATTCTTTCTCTACGCTGGAACTTTCCCTGTGTTTTCTGGAAACTTGGTATTAGTTTCAGTTATCATAACAAAATGGCAGAAATTTATTTTCTCACAGCCTGGAGGCTGGAAGTCTAAGACCAGGGTGCCAGCATGGTTGGCTTCTGGCGAGGACTGGCTAGGAGATGGCCAGCTTCTCTTCTGAAAAGGGCAATAATCCATTATGTGGGGCTCTCAACCTCCTCTAAACCTGATTATCTCCCAAGGCCCCATATTAAATGCCATCCCCTTGAGGGTTAGGGATTTTACGGAGACGCAATCCAGTCCATACCAGGATCTAAGAATGAGCTATTTGTGCTGGTTACTTAAGAGAAATTATGAAGGACTAATCAAAGATGAGCTGGATAGTCCAGCCGGTGTGGGTCAGTAGTTGAGCATGAGGTCAGGGCAGTGCCTGGGTTGCAGGCTCAATCCCCCATGTGGGGTGTGCAAGAGGCAGCTGATCAATGATTCTCTCTCATCAGTGATGTTTCTATCTTTTTCTCTCCCCACTCCCTTCCTCTCTGAAATCAATTAAAAAAAATTTTAAAGGAATATTAAAAAAAAAAAAAAAAGATGAGCTGGATAGATATTAGATCAGTCTTTGAAGGTCTTACACGCCACAATAAAAATTTTAGATTGTCTAGGTTCAACAAGAAGGAGCCCCTCTGGTTTCTAGAGCAGAGTACTCAGAAGTGAAAATGGTCTTGGAAATGGGAATGTCATGGCATCAGATATTAATAATTGAAGCACGGAGGTAATAAAGGTGGGAGTTTTTTTTTAGAAAGTCCATGCAATGATTTCAGTGAGATCAAATTGTAGAAAGTTAAGGCTAGATAGACCCTGAAGCCTTTTCTATCTAAACTTTTTACTTAACAGTTAAGGCAACTGTAACTGAGTCCCAAATATTTAAACTGGGAAGGTAACTAGAGAAGTGGGATAGACAGACGGTGTTCAAAGGGAATAAAAGCATGACAATTAGAGCAAGCTGAGCAAATACCTTTTATGCACTGTATAGCAAGAACATCTACTATTTTAAATAAGTACATCTTTCAGGGGAGTAATAAATACTAGAAATAAAATTCTCCTGACTTGGAAGAATTGTTCTTAGGATTCTGTGCCAGAGTCATCCAGAAAATTTGCTATGTAAATAAGCAATAGAAGTATATAATCTGATTTTATAAGGACTAATTTACTGATTCAGAGCTCTCTGTTAGAAAGCACAAAATAATGTGATGTGATGTACATAGAGAACAATGTTTACTGAATGTGTTGGGCTAAGAATCAACCCTCTGATGGGAGATGAGTTTGAAATGTTCTAATTCATGAACATTGGCATGTTTCTTTTTTAGCACTGCCTCTCTGAGCATTTGGAAAACTTTTAAAGAATGTCCTAGTCAATGAGCATTTTCTTTGGTAGTAGGTGTGAAAATAAATTAATTCTTGGCCATCAACATTTTCCATTAAAAGTTTCAAAGTTGTTATACTAGGTGTCTATAACTCATGTACCAAGGAAGTTCATTTTTTAGTGCACCATCATTTTTGTTATGTAAAATTTGGTTATTGGTAGGGTAATTGTGCATTCAGGTTTTTCTGGGACAGTTTCCATTTATGCCTATTGTCCTGCTATAATAATTAATAACTTCTCAACTTTGGCTCTCAAAAGTGTTCCAATTTGGATAATGAATTATATGATTGTTGGAGCTACAGAAGAAGCTTCAATAGTAACTGTAGCTCACCAGCAGACATGTCCTAACTTTTAATTACAGTCCATTCATCTCTCCTAGTCCATACCTTTCACACAGAGGAATCCATAGAACCTTTAGTTATGAGTCCTTTCTAGAAAAAAAAAAAAAAGAAAAAAAAAAGAAAAAAAAAAAGAAAGAAAAGAAGGGGAGAAAGAAAAGAAATGATTCTAATTAATTGAAGAGCTATATTTTTCTGACATACAATTTTCCCCAAGAATGACTAAAGAAAAGCAAACGATCTTTATCCTTTGTGTACTCAGGTAGAAAGTCACTGAACTCAACCAGATTTGGAAAAGCAATTTCTATGTTGGTTTTTAACACTTCAGTCTTTTATTTATAGGTGGGCACCCAAAACTGTTTAGGTCAGTTGCATTGTTCTAGCTAGCAATTTAGGGCTTATAACCAGAAACACTATAACTTCAAGAAAGAAAGACAGTTTGATTTATAGGGAGTAAACTATTTCTCTGAATATTTTAAAGGAACAGATGAATAGCTGTGTTCAATGATCTTTTGAACTGTCTGTCTAGGAGGAAGGATATAAGAAGATTCTTTGAAGTTTTCTTTCAATCTTATAATTATATGTCACATATTTTCTATGTACATGAATGTTCAAAAGCTCTCTCTGGCAGTGACAGATGGTTTGCTCCTCAGGGACCTCCTGGACAGAAATATGGAACCTTCTTCAGAACGTTTTATGCTTTAACACCTCTTCCAAAGGTCTTCCTTTGGTTCATCAAAATCTGTCTTCATGTCAACTTCATCTTCCACACCTGTCAGTGGTAATCAACAATCTTTCATTGTCTTTTTTATTGAAATCCTTTATATTTAAAAGTCAGATATTATTTATTCCTTAGCCTTCTCTTTCTAGACTAAAAAATAAAATTCTTTTATTTTTACCTATCATTTTCAATGGTAAGACAAGACATCATTTGGACTCCATTATTTTCTTGAGGAATCACTGCTTATGTTAGAAACAATATTAGATTTACTAATTTAATATACCTTGTATTTCTTATGTTTTTAGTTCACTGAAGGTGCTCAGTGCCTACAATTCCATCTTGAATAAATGAATGCTAAGACCTTCTTAGCATTTGTCTTAAGATAAAACAACATGTGATTCATAGTGCAATTAATATCTTAATATTATTTTGACTACTTTTCCCAATAACTACAGTACTGGCTCATAGTTAACTCATGAATTAGCTATACAAATGTTTCCCCATTAATTGTTCACCTTGTAACCCACAAGTCTTCTTTCTTCCTGAATTTATAGTTTGCCAATTTAGAGAACATAGACTTACTCTGTTATCATCACTCTAATTAGTAAATTACATTTCAATGCAGTCAATGTAATAAACTCTATGTTGTAACTTGAATAGACTCAGTGTATATATGGCTTTCATTTATTCATTCTATAAATGACTTGAAGGAGAAGCAAATATTTGTTGAACAAATAAGTGCATGAAAGATGTATTTAAGAACATTTGAAATAGCTCCATGGAGATAACTTATAAATGGAATGCAGAGCCAAACTAGAATGCCTTTTTCCAGAGGAAGGGTGGCCATGCAAATAGTCTAGATTTCTCACTTCAGAAGGGTAGAGAGGAGGCGAAAGGAAAAGAAAATGAATAATAGCTAATATTTTTATGTGTGTTGTTTACCTAAGTTTCTGAATTCTCCTGATGGCTCCACTAGCTATGAATTATTACTGCCTTCATTTTACAGGTGAGAAAATGTGGAGAGCAGCTACAGTGTTTTGGACAGGTTCAAGCCTTGCACTGATGAGAGGGCACAGTCCTCCCATGGCCACATGCAAGTCCCAGCTTGGAGGGCAGGGCCCTCCCAGCACAATTATAGCCAACAGCTGTAGTTGTAGGCATGAACCTATGGTCCGAACACGTGGTCCCATGTGCTTGAGTGATGTGGGCTTGATAGAGTTCAGGTGCATGTACTTTAGTAGGACTGAAACCCATGAGAATGTTGTAAACATCTTGAGGCCCTTACTTTGCCTCGTGGAAATCTGGTTATAAAATAAAGACAAGGCTTGTGGGCAGCGGCGCTGTCTCTCCATGAGGAAGCAGAATCCCACCAAGACCCAGCTTTCATTCTCCTGTCTGTCTTTCCTAAACCTTTCAGCCACCCCCACTCAGGTTCACCCTTGGCTGTGCTGGCATGGCACAAGAAAACAGATGCTCTAAACATTAATTAACTCTCAAGTTCTCACTCACTATTAGCAAGCAGCGCTCTGTATAAAACATGTTCTCCAACTATACCTTGTTGCCCCTGTAAAACAAGGGAGCCCAAACTTGTTAAGAAAGCAGAAGCACTTTGCTTTACAACTTGGACAGCAGCTTGAACTAAGGAGAAATCCATTTGGGCCAATAGTGGACCAACACAACAAAGCTTTAAATAAAGGATGCTTTGGGCGTAATTAAGGAAGAAAGGGCACAAATCAAACTAGAAATAGTTTTTTGTTTTGACACATAGACATTTCCCAATTGCCCACACAGAAGGAAGCCAGTTATGATACATGAAATCTAGACAATACATAATAATGGTGCAAAAATAATAGGGCTTTAGTTTATAACTTTTCTTTATTATAGTTGAATATAGATTTTTTTTTTCCTAGCATAACAGTAAGTGTCAATATTCCACGTAAGTTGATGAAAACAGCTTATAAATAAGGAACTGAGGAAAAGCTTCCCAAACAATTTCACTTACTAGGATCAGTGTGTTTAGGGGGTGCATCAATCGGGGTAGAGTAAACATGAGATCTAACTTTATATTTTTTCATCTATATTTGTTGATCATGCCCTCCTTGTATAACTGGATAATCAATGGATCCACACTACCTGTCTCTACTTGAGCCAAATAAGCAGAGACAGCGTTGAATTATATAAAAGTATTTATTCCCATACTGCTGGCAGTATGGGAGAGCAGCAGGTCATCCACCAAAATGTGGTCTGCAGCCCCCCATAGGCCAGCCATTTATATAAGACTAGTGACCAGTGCATAAATTGTGCACGTTAAAAGGGAATTAATTAGAGGAAATAATTTAATGTTGCTATTTGCCCTTTCTCTATAATAGAAGTGTCAGAGATGAAAGAAAATTAGTAAAATGTATATGAAAATTGTCCTCTTGTTAGAATCTGGGGCTCACCATGGAACCCAGAGTCAAGTCCCCGCCCACCTGTATGCACCTCAAAATCACATTAGACCCAGACCAGGCTGGCCACCTCCTGATTGGGCTAGATCCAGACCTGGCCAGTCCCACCCTTGTCAAGCCCTGCTAGGCAGGGGCCATTGCCTCAGGTCCCCTGGCTCGGTGCCAGGATGGGGGGGGCGTGGTCTGAGGTCCCCCAGCCCAGACTGGGGTGGGGATATGCCTTGAGCCCTCCCTCAAGCTTCCCCAGGTGGGTGACATGGCCTGAGATCCCCTGTGAAGCCCTGCTAGGTGGAGGGCATGGCCTGAGGCCCCCTGTCAAGCCTTGCTGAGCGGGGGGTGTGGTCTGAGGTTCCTCGGCCTCGTGCCAGGGTGGGAGGGGGGTGCAGCCTGAAGTCCCCTGTCAAGGCCCACTTGGTGAGGGGAGCAGCCTGAGGTCTTCTAGCCCAGCACCAGGACAGGAAGCGCTCCTTGAGGTCCCCGTCAAGCCCCACTGGGTGGGGGATGTGGCCTGAGGTCCCCTATCAAGCCCCACTGAGGCAGGGGAGGGTGTAGCCTCAGGTCCCTGTTGAATGCTCCTTATGGAAATTTGGCCTCAATTGTGGGTGCAGCCATATTTGTGATGAAGTGATGGTCAATTTGCATATTCCCTCTTTATTGTATAGGCTAGAACAAAAATTGCATGGGGAAGTAGGGATTACAGAAATGAGGAAGTAGGCAACGAGGGCTAAGGTGGGACTCCATTGTTTGGGCAACAAGTTTGTTAATCTTTCCATAACAGGCAGTTCTTGGGTGAGAATGGACTGCATTCTAAGGTTGACTCCCATGTCCAAGGTTAACTCCCAAGTCCTGGGTGAATACAACTTCCAGCCACGTTAGAATGTCATCTCTTTAACCAACACAAGGCAATCATGGTTAACAGAGCATGGTTAATATATTTTCCATAAGTATAGCTAGTCCCCAATATTCTGTTTCTGTCCCTAACACTTGAATTGGAGTAAAAGTGGGGAAATTTTAGATGACTTCCTGCTAAATATCAGAAAGTGTAGAAAAGTAAAAATAAGTTCCCATTTGAGTAATTTATTCATTCATCAAATGCAGTGATTTTTGAATTAAGGAAACAGTACAAGACAAAAATTCTTTCAATATATGATCATTGTCATCCAAGATCTTAAAAAACATTGTCAACATAATTAACGCCTAAATAGAGAATTTTTATGAGATTTTTTTCTTTATTTTTATTTTATTTTATTATTGATACTATTACAGATGTCCCCATTCCTCTCCCCCCCCCTTTGCCCACCCTCACTCAGCTTCTGCCCACACTTCCCTCTGGCACCACACTGTTGTCTGTGTCTATGGGTTATGCATATACATTGAGTGGCCAGATTATTATGATATCTGAATGCATAGTAATCTGGCCACTCAGTATATATATATATATGGAGAGAGAGAGAGGCGAGAAGGGTGGTGGGGCTCTGTGCATGAATTTGTGCATGGGTGGAGTCCAGCCATCATGGCCAGGGAGAGGGGATATAGGCAGTTGGCTCATGGTCGAGGGGACAATTTGCATATTAGACTTTTATTATATAGGATATACACTGAGTGGTCAGATTATTATGCATTCAGAGATCATAATAATCTGGCCACTCAGTATGTTATTTGGCTAATCCCTTCACCTTCATCCAGTGACCCCTCATCCCTGCAGCTGTCAGTCTGTTCCATGTATCCATGCCTTTGTTTCTATTTTGTTCATAAAATTCTATATATAAGTTAGACTTTAAATTATTATTGAATTTATTGGGGTGACATTAATTAATAAAATTATATAGGTTTCAAGTGTATAATTCTATAATACATTGTCTATATATTGTATTGTATGTCCAACAGCCAAAGTCAAGTCTCTTTGTATCACCACTGTCCCCCTTTTTTGCTTCCCTCCACCCCCTTTCCCTCTGGTAATCATCCTACTGTTTTAAAATTGGGAAATTTTACACCAAATTCCAGAGTTCCTGTTTCTATTTAAAAATACTAAGACCCAGTGTCTCTGAGTCTGCATTTCCTCAAGGCCTGGAGCTGTGGCATTTGAGTTTGTCACCTTGATGTGGAAACAAGGAAGAAACAGGCAGAATGATAGGCAGAAAGGCGATCTGGCTGAGCCCGCAGGTTAATATGAAGAATACCGAGACTTTCCAGGGAGAAAACTTAAAAAATAAACAAAAAACAAGTTGGAACCAAACTGAGGGTGTTTTGAAGGTCAGGACAAGCAATGTGGCTTTTTTTCTAATGGGCTCTTCAGCCCACACGTCTATGGAATAATTTTATTTTATGACTTGTACTGAGATTTTTTTTTATAGGGACAGAAATATTGATAGAATGTTGGTGGAACCAGCTAGGATTATAAGAAATATTAATCATGCTCTGTTAACTGTGATTGTTTTGTTCTGATTAAAGAAGGAGGCACCTTCTACCCTGGCTGGCAGTTATACACAGGACCCAAGAGCTCACCTGGGAATGCCCTTCATCCTTCCCACTCAGAGCTGCCTATTTTTATCATGGAAAGATAACAATTTAGCTGCAGAAACCAGAATCCACAGCCTTTTGAAGACCCCAGCCCTCTTACATATCACTAAACCCCTTGAAGACCTCATTCTTTTGCATATCAATAGCCCTTTGAAGATCTCTAGGGCTCATCACCTGTAAATTGCCCATTTTGCATATCCTTGCCTTCTACCCCTTGTAATCTGTCCTTCTACCCAATTTAAGCAGCTGGCTTATGGTGGAGGGCAGAGCAGATTTTTGTGGATGACCTGCTGCTCTCCTGTACTGCTGGCAGTATTGGAATAAAGCCTCATATATGATTCAACCCTGTCTCTGCTTAATTGGCTTGAGTAGTGACCGGTAGCACGGACCCATTGATTGTCTGGTTATATTTTGAGATTAAAATAAAGTCAGACTTTTTTTTTTTACCCCCAATTCTTTGAAAATTTTCTACCCAATATACATATTTTTAAACATTTGGCACCCACTGTTACTGCTCACTTGCTAACAGATGTTTGTCAATATCAATATATGAAAATAAAATAAATAAATTTTACTCCCAAATGTAGAATTAGCTCATTGGCTTTAGTGTAATAGCTTTTCTTTCTTGAGAACTTGTCCTTATAGTTTACATTGTATATTACATTGTGATTGTGACTGCTACAAATATTCTAGTTTAATTGATTAATATTTCATGGTTTTCTGTAAAGAACACCATATTTCACTATGGTAGGAGAAAGGAATTCAGATTTTGATCTCCTACCAAGTGCCAGGTGCTGTGAGATATTGATGTAAATACTTTACATGCAATATTTCATTTTATTCTCTCAATAAATGTTGCAAATTAGGGGACAAAGGCTCAGAGAGGGCATGCATTCTGCCTAAGGGTGCATAGCCGTTGTAGTGTACCCCCATCTTACAAAGGACACCTCAAGAAGTCAAATTATGAAGTCATTTATTAAAAGCAGGAGGGTTGATGGCGGGCAAAAGCGTGCCAGACCTCACAGCCCCAAACAGTTTGCCCCATTTGGCTTATATTGGCAGAATATCACAAAGGTATCAATTACGTCTTTGGGTCTGGAATGAGGAATTCGTTTGCACAAGCAGTTACAGAGCAAAGTTTATCTAAAGTATAGTTTTTGGGTCTACAGATCACTGAATCAACAGAAACACATTTTCTGGGACCACCAGGGCAATTTGGAATAATTATGCTGTCATGGTTCCGGGACCACTGAATCAACCGGAATGCATTATCTGTAGCTACTGAGGCAATTTAGGATAATTGTGTTGTCCTAGTTCCTAGAAGAATATGCTTCAATAACTAGTGAGATCACAATCAATGGGACATTCAAACCATCATCAATGGAATATTGGGATAGCATACATATGTCCAGAAAATCAAAGTAACTTTCTATTGTTTTAGCAAACAAATAAGTACAGAACCCAAACAGCGGTTTCTACCTGATATGATTGCTACCACACTTCATAGCTACTAAGTGGAACATCAGAATTTATCCCCAGGTTTATTGGTGGCCAAAGTCCTTTTTTCCTCCCCATTTATGGAATTGCTAAAACAGCATGACTTCCTATTACTCTTCAACATGAAGAAGTTTTAAAATCGTGACTGTAGGCAATTAGAAACCATTGGCTATTTTGTTCTTTTAAATTATTTTTTATATAAGCCAGTGTCCTGTATTTAAAAAGGCTAGAATTGGCATTGCAGTACAGGATTGATAATACAGGAGCACAGTTGGAGCAAGAACACTGATACTGTAAAAATAAATGTCATACAGAGGCCTTCTGGATACATTTGAGCCCCCTTTCCTGCTTGGTGTTGATATTTGCCTAGGAATGAGTAAATACATAATCACATCTTGAGAACACTTTTGTACATTTCATGCACAACAAATATAAAGTTAGTAACTCAGTTCAAAATTGGAATAGAATCCTTCCCTGACATCTGTTGGCACACCCACAAGTACCTATAGGAACTGTATACTTCTCCCCTCCACCTTTACCTAGCCTCTGAACAGGAGGCCAATTAGGTGGTCATCACAATGGATTGGGAGTATAAGATAATGTTCTGGCTTAGCACTCTAGTGGTAATTAAAATAAATAAATAAATAAATAAATAAATAAATAAATAAACAAACAAACAGATGGGAATAGGGTAAGCTGAATAATGGACCCCCAAATGTGTCCATCTTCTAATCCCTTACATGGTAAAAGGGACTTTGCAGATGTAATTAAGTTAAGGATCTTGAGGTGGAGGAGAGTATGCTATAATATCCAGTTGACTCCATGTGAATCACTATGGTCCTTATGAGACAGGAAGACTCAGAGGAGAAGATGGTATGTGGTGAAAGCAGAAATTAGAGTGATGTGCTTTGAAGATGAATGAAGTGGCCACAAAGCAAGGAATACAAGAGACCACTAGAAGCTGAAAAAGAGCACAGAAACGGATTCTCTCCTCCAGACACCTTAACTTTGGCCCAGTGAAACTGATTTCAGAACTGTCAGAGATTAAATTTGTGTTAGTTTAGGCCAGTACGTCAATAGTAATATGTTATAGTGGCAACGGGAAACTAATACAGGAAATGGGAACCTTCAATAGAGAAAAATGAGATGATTTGGAAATAATCGTCTTTGAGTGGTGAGGATATGGTTCAGGATGATTTCTATACATCAGCTCTAAGGAACACATGCTATAAACAGCAACAGGAATCCAGGGACGGGGTCAAATCAGAAAAGAACATGAAGGGAGGGTACAAAGTTACTGGTATTGTTCTTTCTTAATCTTAAGCTGAGTGGCAGGTTCATGAGTATTGGTTTCATTTTTTTATGTATAAAATATATATATATATTAGAGGCCTGGTGCATGAAAATTCATGCATTGGATGTGTGTGGGGGGTTCCCTTAGCCTGGCCTGCCCCCTCTCACAATCTGGAACCTTCAGGGGTGGGAGGCAACCTGGCGACCAGAGGAAGGTGACATCCCCATCACAACTTTGCTGTTACCACTGCCAGCAGTGCCAGCCTCAGCCGGCCCTGATTACCTGAGCCTCGGGTGGCCCTGGGTGGCTGGGAAGTTGACATATGAGGCTTGCCTGTGCCTCAGACCATCCCTGAGCGGCTGGGGAGATGAGGGCAGGTCTGGCCGCACCATGTGCTTGCCGCCCTCCAGCTGGGCTGAAAGTACTGTGGGACTCAGGTGGAAGGCACAAGGAGTGGCCAGACTCACCTGAGGGTGGATATGGATGCACCATGCACCTACCACACATCTGGGCAGGGTTGAAAGGACTGGGGGACTCCAGCGGGGTTAAGGGGACTGGGCACTGCCACCTTGTGGCTACTGGTGCCACCATCTTTGTGGTGATGTGACAGTCAATTTGCATATTCCCTCTTTATTAGATAGGATATATACTTACTAAAACATTTTATATACTTACTAGCAGCATGGTGCATGAATTTGTCCATGGGTGGGGTCTGGCCAGCCCACCCAGATTGGGGCCGATCAGGCCAGGTCACTGGGGATGGGAGAAGCCACCCAGCCCCAATTGGGGTGAAGTTTATCAGGGGTGGGGAAAGCCAGGGAGAGGGGCCAATTGGGCAGGTTGGCCTCTGCAGTGGGCATCATAGCAATGGTTCATCCAGTCGTTCTGTTGTTCCAGTTGATTGGCTTTTATATATATATAATATATATATATATATATATATATATATATATATATATATATATATATATATATTTAGATAGATAGATAGACTGTTTATATTTATTCATATATATTATTTATATAAAAGTATATTATACACAGCCAATTTTTAAAAAATCAAGTTTGGATCAATGATAGAAATGTGGAACTATCTTTGGTGGAAAATTGGGAGATGTCTAAAACTTAAGGCATATGTTATTCATCAAATATGTACCACTTAGGAAACTCTTTTACAGTGGAGACATGATCATTCCCAGGAATTTTGTGTGGGTAACAGTTAGAGGTAATGGTTACACTTACTATGTGTCAAACACTGGGCTATGAGCCTGACCATGAGCATTTACTCATGAAATCCTGACAACCTAGAGAAGCATATTGGCAGAGGACCCAACATAACCATCGGCAGCCAGGACACAGGAGCAGCCTACTTGGGTTCAGAGCTCTGCTCTGTCACAGACTAGCGCTGGGACCTCAAATAAATTACCTAATCTTTCTGGGTCTCTGTTTCCTCATCTGAGGAATCAGAACGTTAATAATTATAGCCCTGCTATTATAGTAACTATAATTTTATAGAGTTATTACAAGTAATAATTAAATTAACTCATGCCCTTTAAATAGTACCAAACACATTGTAAAAATCAATTAATGATTTTAGAAAACCTGAGATTTAGACAATTAACCAAGTTTATACAGATAATAAATGATAGAGCTGAAATTCCAACTCAAGCAGGTTGTATATCAGTGGACTGAGTGAATTCAATTCAATAAACAGTAAATTCAGTGTGAACAAATCTGTCAAAGCAGAATTTTTTTACGATAACTCCATTGGACAAAATTATTCTCCTGGTTTGCTGACATCAAAATTTTTTTCTTTCTAATTAGTTGTGTTTGATTAATTAGACAGTGTTACTGGTACTCTCTTTTGTGGGTTTTTTTTTTTTGTGTGTGTGTGTGGGTTTTTTTTTTTTTTTTTTTTTCAGAAGAGAGAATAATGGTGATTCATAATTTGTTTTTTAAAATGGAGGTATAGCTCCCGAAATTATTTTCTTACATTCCTCAACTGTTGAGAGGAAAAGAATTAAAGGAGCCTTAAATAATTCTCTAAGGGGCTGAAACAAAAAAAAAATCCTTGCTATTTTGGCCTCTCCTTAAGCAACCAATAATAGTTAACAATAATGTTGGGATACATTTACTTTTATTCTTATTTTTGTTAAAAATAGTATCTACTCCTGAGTTCTGTCTGCTTTTTTATGCAGCATGAGGAACCGGCCTTGGCCAGGATTAGCAGGCAACATAGTATGTGCAAATATTTTTTCAATCTTAATAATTTTCTAATAACTAAGACTGACATTAAGGACTTTACAGTATTTGTATAATTTTAAAATTTCTAATCACTATGGGAACTTTCATCAAACCAGATATGTTTGAGCAAAACTAGCTTTTTTATTTGCCAAAAAGCATGACTAGAGTTCCAATTCACAGAGGTCATTATTATTAGCTACTTTTCAGTCTGTAAATATTTTCATTTCTTTGAAGCAGATACATATTGAAGGGATCCAGGTACTATTTTACACGCACTGAAAATAGCACACATTAAATTATGTTTTTTCTTAACAGATCAAAAGGGCTTCTTATGTTTCCCTAACTCATACTCCCAACACACACAAACATGCATGTCAAACTACGTGGTTAACTAGCTTTTGGCTGTTGCAGAGACTTGAAAAATAATGCATACAAAGTTTGGAGGTTGAAATGAAAAATCATAACTCTAAGGGTACTTGTTGCAGCTGTGTTTTCAATCATCTATAATTCGACCTTTTTCTTGTAACCGTCATTTTTAAAGCATGGTATCAGGTCCTCTTCATTCTTCAAAGCTCTCCTAATGACTTTACTAAGTTTAGTTTGTGATTGGCAGTTTTAGGAATACCGCAGGATTTGCCACTCTAATATATCAAGCTCTCATCTTCTTGCCTCCGGGATCATAATGTGAAATTGGTTCGAAATCCTTGTACACCTAACTTCTACCATATCTGTGTTACAAACCTCAGGAACCAGCTGCCCCGAAGGAGAAAACCAGAAGAATCTCTTTTGATTTGCACCCCTAGTAAATGAGAATTTACTTAATCCTGAGACTGAAGGGTTTAAGATATTATAAAATGACAAGTTATCAGGACTCCATACCAAGGGAACAGAACACATGCTTTCTATAAAATAGACCAAAGGCAGCAGAAAAAAATGTCCAATGGTAAATTTGAGACCCTGTGTAGCCTGTGACTCAGCTGTATCTTCAAGACACAACAATTCTGGAAACTCAACTGAAGGGTAAGCCCAGTTTGGACACTGAGGCAACTTTTTATTTTGGTTTTTAAAATCCTATACCAGCTTCTTTCTCAAAAATCTCATTTTGCAGGACTTAATGATTCTCTGTTAGATCATGTTTTTCCTGGAAGGAAACTCTGCTTAAGGTTTACTATGTTTTCAAAGGCTTAAATGTTCCTCTATCACTTGCTTATGCTCTGAAAACTGAAATAGCTAAAACACCCACTTTTCCATCTTCTTTTGAATTGTTGGGGGTGATCATATTACACAGTTCTGATCAATGAAATGCAAGACAGTCTGCTGGTGCTGCTTTCTTTGCTTCCATATTTTTTTCTGGACTAGAATGCAAACTCTATGGCTGGAGCTTTGGCAGCAATATGGTGACCCTGAGGTAATACTCATAAAATAAATGTGAAGAGATTAGAAGGAATATTTCCAAAAATTAACTCGCCTCTGGTCTTTTGGTTCTGAAGAAAATAAAATACTATCTGTTTAACCAAGTCAGCTAAATAAAATCTTTTAGTTGTGGTTAAATGCAATTCTAATTAATAGAGCCAGCAGAACAAATGTCTAGGACTACAGGTCCTAGAGTAAGAAAATAATTACATGTCAACTCATATAGCACTTATTAGTTATATGACTCAGCCTCAAATTCTTAACCTATAAAATTGAAGTAATAGTACTATTTATTTCATAAGATTGCTGTCAGTTTAAATAAGTTACTATTGTAAGAAAATATACCCCCCCCTAATATTATCAGTATTATAATTATTACATTTGCTAATAATAACACTTATGTGCTTATTGTTTGCTAGGCACCATTCGGAACATTTAAGAGCACTAATCCAAGTCACAGAGGGTATGTGTTTATGCATTTTAAATGAGTGAATTAGGACATTTCTATTCTGGGTGTGCTAGGCCAGGCAGGAACAGGTCCGTTTCCTCGACAGAACTTGATGTAGCCAGGCCTGGAATTTTGTAGCTTGCCCTAGTCTTTAAATATTGCCAACACAACCTGCTCTCCCAGAAGTTTGGTTTGTGATGGTTTTTCTTTAGTGAACTAGAACTTTTCCAGAAATCTAGAGCTGATGTATTTGACAAGCTTGGGGCCAGACTGAACACTATGGGATCAGGTTGGAATAAAGGAATATGCCCAGGTGTGATTTGCCTTCAGAGAAAAAATTCAAGTCCTAATTACTTCTGAAATTTCACTGGACAGAGACGTTAATCTAGATAAAATCTTTTATTTTCTGTGAGGAAGACCTTCTGGATAGAAGGTAAAAAAGCAATCATAAAGAACCTGTGAAAAGTTTTATCCATCCATGGGAGTTGAGACTTCAATCTACCTGTGGGGACAGATAGACACTTGCTTTAGTCTGGAGACACAAATAGGCTAGCCCACGATAATGAGTTTGACTTTAATCCTGTTGGTGTTAGCGAATCTTTGAAAGGATTTGAACAGAAAAATGGCATCTTTCACAGCATGTGCACTAAAGTTAAACCAGGGAGATGAAAGATGAATGAGAAACAGAATCAGGGAGTGAAGCAGCATGATTCTCAAGATGTGTGATTTCCTCTGAAATACCTGTGTTTATGAGGAAAAATATGAAAACACAAATGCAATTGATCATATCCCAGTTATTCCATCAATTGGCAATATTGACACTTAATGGAATACTTTCATTTATGTAAAAATAAAAGTCACGTGATTAATTTAGGGTAAGGAAGCCTCAGCATAGAAGGAATTAAATATACATTGAGTCTGACCCAAGTACCAGGTCTAGTATTTTAGAAAATCAGTACAAAAGAACAACAGGAAATGTTAGAAGTTTTTTCTTTTGGTCTAAACTTTCCCGGTTCCCTGCTTTGGGTCATGTTCTGTGAGGGTTGATGGTGCTGTCCCCAGGCTGTGTCAACATGCAGAGTTGTCCTCTGGTTTGTGTTGGCCTTTCCATGAAGGAATGAAAAAGGAAGAGAAGGATCCACAGAACAGAGTGGCTAGATGCCCAGGGCTGGTCTCCAGTCCTGGCTTCACCGTTGGCAATGTATTTAACCCTTCTGGGCCTCACTTTCCTCAGCATTATCATCAATAAAATTGCAATAGACGCTTCTTTATGAACCTGTGCCTGTGGCAGGCCCTGCTTTAAGGACATGTAAGCCACCCAGCTCAGGGCCAAACACACGGAGGCATTCAATATTGTCACTAGTATTTTATTATGGGGCACAGAGCAGAAGGAAAGTTCCACTGCTAGTCATCCTTTCTGTTTTCCTACCTCAATGTTGGTCCGTAAAAACATTATTCACATCATGGCTGTCAACAGCAATATCACATCAGCTGCCAGGAGGACAGGGATTTTATTATTTCTATTTTATTTTTACTTCTTTTGAAGCTGTTTTATGACCAATTGTACATTGTTCAAAGGTCACCTCCATAGGAGGTGAAACTCCAATGCAGAAGTGTGTGTGAGCTGCTAAACTCTCCTGCAGGATTTACTCATGGTGTTGCCCTGGGCCCTGAAGGCAAGGTTTCTGGATTAGAAAGGGAGATAAACTGTTCTCTCTTTCACTGATCTTAGGTTTATATAGGAACAGCAGATGCTTTCCAGCTACAAAATGCACTCCCGTGTCTACCTTCCTCTACTGGGCTTCACATGTTAAAAGAGTGAAATTCAAGGCTGCTGCCCATGGAGAGGGTATTCAAATTCATGGGGAATCTGCTCAATATGGGGTATTCTATGGTGAATTCTAAACCATCTGGAAGACTTGTAGGTTCAGATTTGAATATTCTTGAACAATTAGTGCAACAGGAGGTATAGACACAAATGTACAAATGAACTGGAACTCACAATTTACTCCGTTACATGCTGTAAATGATGTGGAGTAGCACTGCCCTTAAAATGAAGAAGCATCAGGAACTAGAAAACCTCATGAATATGCAGTTGCTGAGCAGTTGGTTTAGTTCATCCACCAGCTAAGTGAGTGGCTTCTTCAAATGTATGCCTCAGAAATATTTCAATTTTATATATGTATTGATTTTTGAAATCATATAGACATGGTCTATACTACAAATGCCAATGAGGTAATATAAGGATGGTGTTTATATAGGAAGAGTACAAAAAGCTAAATGTATGCAAGAGAAGTAGCCAAACAAATGTAGACAAACAAACAAAAGAATATGGAAAAATACATTGCATCAACACCTAAAATTTTTCTTCAGTTTAGTAGTGAAAGGAATTAAATATGACTGACAAAATTGTTCTCTCTGTCTTTCTTTCTGTGTGAATACACTTTCACACACACACACACACACACACACACACACACACGTGTATATGTATAAATATATATGAATATATATATACATATATCTATGCCTAAATTGACTGATAATTAAAATATATGTTTGCCAAAACCAGTTTGGCTCAGTGGATAGAGCATCAGCCTGCAAACTGAATGGTCCCAGGTTTGATTCTGGTCAAGGGCTTGTACTTTGGTTGCAGGCACATCCCCAGTAGGAGGTGTGCAGAAGGCAGCTGATTGATATCTCTCTCATCGATGTTTCTAACTCTCTATCCCTCTCCCTTCCTCTCTGTAAAAAAATCAATAAAATATATATTTTAAAAAAGATATGTTGCTCTTATTTTACAGAATATATTTAAGCAATCTCATTTTATTTCTCTATAAAGACTGAAGTAAAGGGACTCCTAGGTTTTATTCATATTACTCAATCCAGTCCCCTGCTGCCAATTAGAGCAACAATTTTAGTTATTGGAGGCACTTATCAGGAAATAGCATCTCTTTCATAAGCCTCATCCTGTGTGAGACTCTTGAAATTTGCTTCCCCATGCTGTCTGTGTACAACCATGCCTACCCATGTTGGAGAGCAGACATGGGATCAAGAAGTAAGTTATATTCATGTTTCCCTGAGACCACAGTTCTGTGGGAATATATTGGTTATACTGTAATTTATTAGTTAAGCAATGATCACTAATTGTTATTAGTTAAGATGGTCTCATTTTAATTGACAAAAGGGAGCAGTTCTTTTAAATTAGGCACCAAAAGTTTTAAGCAGTAACAGTTTTCAGTCATTGCCAACATTATTAGGTTCATAGTAGTAACCAAATCATGATTGCTTTTAGTCTCTAACAATAAATGAGTACTCAGAGAGCAATCTTCCTGCCATATTGAATTTTGGCCTATGGAATCTTAGAACAAAAGGGATACCTATTCATGGGAAATCATGAGGGGTCAGAGTGGAAACATTTTCAGAGATGCATGACCTGTGAAGAATAGGACCTCAGAAGAAGGTTTTATTTGGTGATGAGTGTGAAACATTTAAAAATATATATTTCTTGATTTCAGAGAGGAAGGGATTGGGAGAGAGAGAGAGATAGAAACATCAACGATGAGAGAGAATAATTAATCAGCTGCTTCCTGCACTGGGGATTGAGCCTACAATCCCAGCATATGTCTTTGAACACAATCAAGCCCGGGACCCTTCACTCCATAGGCCGAAGCTCTATCTACTGAGCCAAACTGACTAGGGTGAATGTAAAACATTTTGCATCAAAACCTTTGGGTGTTCCCAGCTGGTGTCCATTTTCACCCAAATTCAACTAGCATATTAATTTTCTGCTTAGGTGGTTGTGAACAGTCAGGGGATAGAAAGCTGAACCTTTTTTTTACATTTTTAAATTACACATTTGGAATGTTAACTTCTGCTTAATTAGAACTGGAAAGATATAACCAATCCTTATTAACAGAAATTATCTATGCATGTAAAAGCCTAATTTGGGAATTTGACCAACCAGGGCTTCAATCACTTGCTATGATATGTACTGACCACCAGAGGGTAGTTCGAAATGAAGGTAGGCTGTGGCTGACAGCCAGCAGCCTCTAGGGACCCTACTTGTGCACAAATTTCATGCATTGGGCCTCTATTTATACATAAAGAGGTAGCATTTTTAGTCATTGCCATGATAATCATATTAATACTAGTGGTCACATTAAAAGATTTTTAATCCTCCAGCCCAATATATCACAAAATGTATTTTGTGAAACACTAGTTCAGAAAAATAATAGTCAATGAAAGTAAATGTAGGAATTTTGCACACTAACAACGTCTTCCCAACCTCAGCCTTGTAAGAACTACAATAGCAGACTGAGAATCTGAGATTTTCTCTGATAAACTTGTTTAACTTTGTTTATATAGACATTTCCCACAATTATTTGATCACCAAATTCTATAAACCTTCAGTGCTCATATTCTAGGCACTATATTTTAGGAAAGATTGTTTTAGTCAAAAACAGCTCACAGTAACAGATTAGAAAGAAACACATAAAAACTCTACAAACCCAAACCTGAGCCATATTTCTATCAGATTCTCATAAATTGTATATTTTATGAAGTTGCATATTCTGGGTTCTTTTAACTTTGCTGGACTAATGGTTTTTATATTGAGTTTTAAAAAAAGTGAAATGCATTCAATTTGAAAGCTTGTTGTTTTTTACTTTTTGATAATTTAAGTTTTAAATGAATTGAGGATAATAGAGGTAGAGGGAGATATTTAAAAGTTGCACTTACTCAACTCTCTAATGAGCTATTTTCTTATAAGGGCCTAGTACATTTTTTCCCATCTGGTACATGCTAGTTCTTTTGTAAAAACTATTGGATATTAATAAATAAAATTTCTAAAATAATTGAAGTGTATAAAGCTTAAGCATAAAATGTACCTGGTATGCTCTTCATCTGGTTTAAGAGACAGAACAGTAGGCTGACCTCGACCCACTTGTGTGATCTACCTACCTCGGTCCCATCCCATCTTAACCCATCCCCCACCACCTCAAAGGCAGCTCTGTCCTTAATGTTGGAGCCACTATTTCAATATTTTATTTATAATTTTCTGCTACATCCACTAATAAATCCATGGACATTTTTAATTTTCCCAAAGAAAGAGAAATATCTGTTGTAAAATAACCATCATTTCTTAACATCACTATCAAAAAGCAAAGATTATGCCCTGGTTGGTTTGGCTCAGTGGATAGAGTGCTGGCCTGAGGACTCAGGGGTCCCAGGTTCAATTCTGGTCAAGGGCATGTACCTTGGTTGCGGGTACATCCCCCAAGGGGAGTGTGCAGGAGGCAGCTGAATCGATGTTTCTCTCTCTATCCCTCTCCTTTCCTCTCTGTAAAAAAAAACAAACAAACACAAACCAATAGAATATATATATTTTTTTAAAAAGCAAAGATGATGGATTTTGTAAGTATCTATAGAAACCTCATAAAAATTTATTATTAATATGCATCTAAAATAAACCTGATTAGAGAAGCTAACCTGAAACTATCAAAAATTAAAACTGAAAAAAAAGATAATTAAAAGAGACAAGTTAAAGATGTTTCAACACACACATATATATTTGGCAAGTGTAGAACTTATAATGAAAATGTGACAAGCTTAATAATGTTTTCTTCTTACACCGTTCTGGAGCTATGTGGAAACTTTAGAAAACAAAGAAGCCCAACAATGAAGCAATTATAAAGATTTTTGATAAGTATTCTCACATTATTAAGACAGCTAAATGAGGCACACATAATGAAATAAGACATTAGCAATTAATATTCTAAAAGAAGTGTGATCTGTAGCAAATGAGCAAGAAAGCTCTTTTTTTTTTTTTTTTTTTAATGAAACAGCATGTTTCTTAGTGGTGAAATTTAAAGAGCCCTTTGCTTTAAAAATAATATAATTCTGCAAACATCTCTAAGTGAACAGAACTACTCTTCTTACCTTGAAATTTG
Organism: Pipistrellus hanaki; assembly: GCF_964339955.1. Classification (NCBI taxonomy): domain Eukaryota; kingdom Metazoa; phylum Chordata; class Mammalia; order Chiroptera; family Vespertilionidae; genus Pipistrellus; species Pipistrellus hanaki. The sequence continues at coordinate 121,765,793 of NC_140503.1, read as the reverse complement.
ATTCTCAGAAAGAGAACTTGTGATGTTTTGAAAAGGAAATGTACATTTTTCTAAAAGTGAAAATATATTTATATTATATTTATTTCCTTTTTGGAATGTTGGTGTTTTCTGACAACATGAAATTTTAAGCATTCAAATATAATGATTCAACTATTGGGTCGGCAACTAAGTAATTGCGGGTTTCACACATATATGGCTTCAGTTGAATTTTTAGGTTTGCAGACGTAGTACAAATGTAAAACACATTTTGTATTTGATAGTTGGCTATTAAGCTGTTAATCAGTAAAAAAAGTTTTTTGATCTGTTTTGTAGTTTTTGTTTGGCGTTCGTTGAAAAATGGAAAATCAAAAGGAACATTTTCGTCATATTTTGCTTTTTTATTTCCGCAAAGGGAAAACGCATCGCAAGCTCATAAAAAGTTATGTGCTGTTTATGGTGACGAAGCCTTAAAAGAACGGCAGTGTCAAAATTGGTTTGCCAAATTTCGTTCTGGTGATTTTTCACTCAAAGATGAAAGACGCTCTGGTCGTCCAGTTGAAGTTGATGACGCCCTAATCAAAGCAATAATCAATTCGGACTGTCACAGTACAACACGTGAGATTGCAGAGAAGCTTCATGTATCACATACATGCATTGAAAATCACTTAAAACAACTTGGCTATGTTCAAAAACTCGATACATGGGTTCCTCACGAACTGAAAGAATCACAGTTAACGCAACGCATTAGCAGCTGCGATTTGCTAAAGAAACGTAATGAAAATGATCCATTTTTAAAACGACTGATAACTGGCAATGAAAAATGGGTTGTTTACAACAATATCAAAATGGGTTGTTTACAACAATATCATTTGTTGTTTACAACAAATGAATTCTCAGCTCAAAAGATAACTCATCCTCAGAGTTTACCTATTTCACTCCAGCGGAAAAGATCATGGAGCAGGCCAGGTGAACCAACTCAAACAACATCAAAAGCTGATATTCATCAAAAGAAGGTTTTGTTATCAGTTTGGTGGGATTACAAAGGAATTGTCTACTTTGAACTCTTACCACCCAACCGAACGATCAATTCTGATGTCTACATTGAACAACTAATGAAATTAAACAATGCAGTTGAAGAAAAGCGGCCCGAATTGACAAATCGAAAAGGTGTTGTATTCCATCATGACAATGCAAGGCCACACACTTCTTTGGTCACTCGGCAAAAATTAATGGAGCTTGGTTGGGATGTTTTGCCACATCCACTATATAGTCCTGACCTTGCACCATCTGATTACTTTTTGTTTCGATCTTTACAAAACTCCTTGAATGGTAAAAATTTCAATAATGATGATGATGTCAAATCGTACCTGATTCAGTTTTTTGCTAATAAAAACCAGAAGTTTTTTGAACGTGGGATTATGATGCTGCCTGAAAGATGGCAAAAGGTCATTGATCAAAATGGGCAATACATTACAGAATAAAGTTATTTAGTTCCATGAAAAAATTGTCTTTGATTTTCTTTAAAAAATCCGCAATTACTTAGCTGCCGACCCAATATAATTGGAAATTTCATTATGCAGCTGACAAATGCTAAGTGTTTATGCTGGTTATGATAGAGGGAGGAGTGCAATCATTTCATGACTTTCTTATTGATTGTCTTCACATAAGCAGCTGATCAGAAGGCATAGACATGTATTTGAAATAACGTGTTTCCCTGAAAATAAGACATCCTCCAAAAATAAGACCTACTTACAGGTTTCCTTCTGAGTGAAATATAAGGCATCCCCCCAAAAATAAGCCCCCCCCCCCCAGGCTAAACATGAGAGATTTGGTCCACTGATTCTGAAAGAAATGGAGTCACAAGAAATTCACCAGGAAATTCAGGAATTGGATTGTTATGATGATGTTCCAGAAGATGATGACATGATTGTCATTGAATAAATGAGTAAATTCTTGATACTGTAGGATTCATAGTTTGTCTGGTTTGTGTTGACAACTACCGTACTACCGTACTGTATACAGGAAATAAATTTCCTTTATTTTCATTTTACAATAAATGTGTACCATATTCTTCCTCATGGAAAAATAAGACATCCCCTGAAAATAAGACCTAACACATCTTTGGGAGCAAAAATTAATATAAGACACTATCTTATTTTCGGGGAAACAGGGTAGTTCATACAAGGTAGTGACTTGGGAATCATTAAGTTATTCATAGTTTACATCTGAATATTAATAGCTCAGCCTATTTGATATTAATACCTTTATTCAATGTTTGATATATCAGAGTAAAATAGATATAATTTCAATCACTGGTTTAGATCTGCCCATTAATGTAAAAGTTTTTAAAATATACATGATTTTATTGCTTTTGAGAAAGAGGGAGAAGGAGAGAGAGAAGCATAAGTGGGAGGGAGAAACATCGATCAGTTGCTTTAGAAACACGCCCCAACTGAAGAGTGAACCCATAACCTGGGTATGTGCCCTGAACATGAATCAAACTGGCAACCTTTGGGCGCATGGGACGGTGCTCAACCAACTGAGCCACGCCTGCTAGGGCCTGCCCTGAAATTTAAAGTCAACAGAGTTTTACATTCTAGATTTAGAATAGGGTGATAGGTTGAAGGAGATGAGATGGAGAGTTTTAAGTAAATGTGGGAGTGAATTCTCAGCTCAAAAGATAACTCATCCTCAGAGTTTACCTATTTCACTCCAGAAAGACTACCTTGGAAGCCAGCGGCCTTTGTCCGACTCTCTCCCAGAAACCATGCCATTCCTGCCGTCCATTTCCCTCACTCTGACCCATCTTCCTTTTTTATTCCTGAGCCAAAAACCCCCAATGGAGGCGGTCACAACACTTCTTGGCTGGAAATTTTCCTCTGATTCCCTTTGCCTACAGGAGAACACCAAGATTCTTCCCAGTCTGGAACCAACACCACTCCAACCTTATCTCTATCCACTGTAGCACCACTGAACCTGCAGTTTGGAGCTGTGTCCCATCTCTCCTGGCTGTGTCATGCACTTTATGGCTTATGCCATTTGCCCATTATGAAATATGGCCTTTGAATTGTGGCCCCAAAAGGTATTTCTACCTGGAATCTCAGAACGCAACCTTCTTTAGAAAAAGGATCCTTGGAGATATAATTAAGATAAGGATCTTGAGATCATCCTAGATTAGGATGGGCCCTAAATTCTCTGGTGGGTATCCTGCAAGAGACAGAAAACTCAGACAAAAGGAGAAGGCCATGTGAAGATGGAAAAGTAAAGATGGAGTAATGCATCTACAAGCCAGGGGAAACCAAGGATTTCTGGTAGCCATCAGAAGTGGGGAGAGAGACAATGAACAGCCTTCCTCAGAGCTTCTAGAAGAAACCAACCTTGCCAACACCCAACTTCTGCCCTCCAGAACTGTGAAGAGAATACATTTCTGTTGTTTAAGCCACCAAGTTTGTGGTAATGTCTTACACACAGCAGCCCAATACTTCCTGCCTCTGCTCAGGAGACTGCTATTGTTTCCATGCAGTGAATATCTTGCTTAACACTCAGCCCAAATCTCCTAATTCATTGCAGTGGAGTAAGAGGTAGAAGTTAAATCCTTGACTATCTGGACTCAAATTCTTCCTCAATCACTTAAAGATTAAGAAACTTTGGTGTTATTTGACCTCTCTGAGACTCTATATGTAAGGATGGGGATAATAACAGGAGTTTTTAGTAAATATCATGTAACATATCATCACTTGGATTACTTCTTAAAATATCAAAAACTCTCAAAAGATGCCAACTATTTCCGAAACCGGTTTGGCTCAGTGGATAGAGTGTCAGTCTGTGGACTGAAGGGTCCCAAGTTTGATTCTGGTCAAAGGCATGTACATTGGTTGTGGGAATTCCCCAGTGGGGTGTGTGCAGGAGGCAGCTGGTCGATGTTTCTCTCTCATCGATGTTTCTAGCTCTCTATCACTTTCCCTTCCTCTCTGTAAAAAATCAATAAAATATATATTTAAAAAAAATGTTAACTATTATTTTTATTTGTCAAGTCCCTAATTTCTTCAGAAAAATAATTATCACCTACTCTTTAGTGGGAGTAATAATATAATATTAGGCTACTAAATAAATGAGCTGGTGCACATGGTGTGGGGTTAATTGACAGCCAATGTTCACTACTCTGATTATGTGAAACCTTCTCTGAATTCTTCCCTCCTCTAAACATATTATAACTGGTCTGTGTATCTGTCTCTACTGGAATGAGAACTCTGTACTCATAGGAACTAGGGGAGAGCAATAAGCTTTGTAAGTAGACAGTCAGGGTTCAATCAATGAATGCATGAGTGAGAGTGCACATGTAGTTGGTACTGCTCTCTTGCTGCAGATGAAATGTAGAAAATAATGCTAAATCCATTTATTTTGATGTGCAGTGAGTTGATTATTTAACTGTCAAAACTACATTCTGAAAATCTCCTGGAGGACAAAGCCTCAGGCTTTGGGATTAATTAGTCCTCAGTGAGTCGTTCTTGCTGTGCTGCTGGACATCTGTATGTCAGGCAGAGCTGCTCGGTCATCGATATTCCTCTCATGTGGATTCATTCTTTCCTTCACATCTTTGATTCCATACATACAAAGGTTTAGAGTTTGATTAAAGGTTTATGGCTTTTCATCAGGTGAATAGATGACATGAGAAGGTTGGTGTGTTTTCTTGATAAAAGCAGCATGTCTGCTGTATCTGCCCAGATGCCAGTTTAGAAATGGCACTTCCCAAATAACTGTCAAGGAAATGTAGTTTTCTAAAGGTTGGTGTAGTGTCCAGAACCTATTGTTTTTCCAAAACACTGGGTCTGTTATGGGAGATTCAAAGCTGAAGAACCAGACCCTAACTGTTCAGGGAATAGTAAGGAGTCCTAAAAACGGAGACATTTTTTATAGGGCTGCAAAGAATATTATGAAAGGCAATGTTTGACAAGGAGGTTGGCCTAGCACATAGAGGCCCTTTTGAAAGTTTGCAAATGGGAAGATGTTGAATATTTCATTTAAAGTGCCTTGTTTAATTTAATATTTTAGTAAAATATCTATTCACTTACATTAGGCAACTAGAGGCGTGATGCATGAAATTCGTGCAAGAGTAGGCCTCCCTTCTCCAGGCTCCGGCTCTGGCTTCCCTCTGGTACAGGAACCCAGGCTTCCCTCGCAGCCCTGGCTTAGTCTGGAAGGTTGTGTGGAAGGACATCTGGAAAGATGTTGGATCTAATTAGCATATTACGCTTTTTTTAAATTATAGATAATGAGATATTCTTGCAAAGCCAGGCTATAAAATATAATGGTTAGCAACTACCCCCTACAAATAAACTTTAAAACACATATTTTAAAATTCAGTACTATTTCATATAATTTTAGCATTCTGTCTTTTCCTGGAGATTAGGAGAAAAATTGCAGGAAAGGAAGACCCACACTGAAAAAAAAATTAAGATATAATCAAAAAGTATTTGTGTTGTATCTAAATATCAATAGTAATAACATTATAAATAACTGAATAAGAACAGCAGTTCAAATATTCTTCATTCTAGGCACTTGTAGGGCCTGCCTAAGAGGTATATTTACTAGCTCCCTAAATATACCTTTAGCTTTCAAAATAAAAAAGTTGTTCACAAATATTTTGTTGGGAAATCCTATATGTTTAACTTAAATCCTATAAGTTTAATCTATAAGGAAATCCTATAAGTTTAACTCAAATTGTAAATATTCATTTCAAATTTTCATAGTAATTGCTGTCTTCTCCATAAGGCCAGTTTCACAAGAGAATTTCTCCAAGATAAGTTTAAAATAAGGAAATACAGTAGCAAATGCATTGACAATGTAAGACTCATATAGAGCTTGGAAAGAAAGATGTTGCTCATGGCTTAGAAATAAATTCCAACAGGTTAAATTCAGGCTTTAATTAAGTTATAAGCCCGGGAATTGCAAATCATAAAAGTTTATTGGTATTGGTTTCTTAGGAACACTATTATATGTACAATAAATAAAAGTGGTGATGATGAAGACAGGTGCTCTATCCTAAATAAATAAAGGCTGATGACACATTAATGGACTCATTCCAACAAATGCATTCTCTTAAAATCATCTCATCAGCCAACAAACATTATTTCATCAGATAGTAAACATTATATGTTTGTCATAAAATGTTTGTCATAAATATTCCATTTTGACAATGCACACTCCATAAAACTCAATAGTATAATATTAAAGTCCACAGAAATCAGTTAGCAACCATCCCAATGCATATCTCATGTACCATAAACTGATCTACTATCAAGCATCCTTCCTCAGATATGATCTTCCACACATTTCCAAGTGAGAGTTCAGTATTTGTTTCTTTTATAATAAGCACAGTTTCTTTAAGGGAGCCTCATTGTCTTCAGTATCACTGACTCTTTCCTCTATCATCTATTGCTGAGACCAGTAAGGCATTTTTTGTTTCTGTCAGTGTTCTGTTTAACACAAACTTACATTTATCTAGGATAAAAGCCCAATAGTGCAGTGATTGGGTTTTATGGTAGATGAGTGTTCAGTTTCTACAATTCCATATGGATATATAGCTAGATAGATAGTATATATTGATTCTTATTGTTGATAGTATTATAGACATCTCCTATATTTCCTCACTTAACCCATCCCCTCCCAGCCCCTACCCACATCCCCAGATCTTTACTAAGTCCAGCTGTGCTATGCATATAAGTATGTACGTTTTTTGGTTTATCTCTTCTCATCCCCCTGTCCCTACATGAATGTATATCAGTCTGCTCCATGCCTCCATACTTTAGGTCTTATTTTTTTGTCAATTCATTGTGCTCATTAGGTTCCAGAAATAAGTGAGATCATGTGATATTTGTCTTTCTTATATGTTCATAATAGCATTATTTACAACAAGGGGCCCAGTGCATGAATTTGTGCATCTTGAAAGGAACTGTAGCCTATGAAGCTGCAGTGGGCACAGAGACGGGTGTTGGCCCACCCCCCACGCCCAGGCCCAGTCCCCTGCCTGCTGGCAGCCCTGCTTCTTCCGTGGCTGATCCCACACGCTGACAACACTGGCCCTGTTTGCATCCACTGATGGCATGGAGCGATTGGGACCCCACCAGCAGCAGAGGTGAGCAGCATTTGATACCCTGATCACCCCTCAGGAGCAGGGAAAGGTGGAGAAGCCCTGAGAGGTGATTGGGGCCAGCAGCTGCCACTTGCACCTGCTGATAGTGCTGAGTGATCAGGGTTGGTGCTGGACACTGGCAGCAGGTGCAAGCTGAGGCTCTGGGGTCAGCAGCAGGTGCAAGCAGGGTTAGGTGCTGGCAGCGGGTTCCAGCACTGGGTGGGACCGTGGTGCAAGGGAGCAAAGAATTTTCAGTAACCACCAGAGACTTGCCCCAATGATAGTGACTGGCATTCTGCTTTGGTCTGGAGTCCCAGCTCGCCTCCTCCACAATCCCACTGCAGCTGATGCCCGCCATGTTCCACTCGCACCCCTGTTGGTCACCACACATCATAGCAACCGGTTGTACAGTTGTTTGGTTGTTAATTGTTCTGCCACTTGGTCTATTTGCATATTAAGGTTTTATATAAAGAGACAGCTAAGATTTAGAAACAATCCAAATGCCCATCAGTAGATGAATGGATATAAAAGCTGTGGGACATTTACACCATGGAATACTATGCAGCTGTATAAAAGAGGGATCTCTTATCCTTTTGGACAGCATGGATGGACCTGACACTAATATGCTGCCAATGCTTTTTTATTTTTCTATTTATTGCATTTTCTCTTGAGTATTTCTTAGAGTTTTTACCTCTATGCCTATATTACTCATCTGTTCTTCCATGTTGTCTATTTTTTCCCACTTGAGCCCTTAGCATACTAATCAAAGTTGTTTTGAATTCCTTATCTGACAATTCTAACATCTCTGCCACTAAATCTGATTCCCTCTCTCTCTCTCTCTCTCTCTCAACTGTGTTTTTTTTCTTTTAGTATACCTTGTAATTTTTAGTTGAAATATGTGCATTTTTTTAAAAACTGGGTAAAATAAACTGGAGTCAATAGATCTTTAGTGTGAGGTTTTCTATTTATCTGGCTAGGAATTAGGATCTGCTACTATATCCTGAAGCTGTAGGTGTCAGAGGTTAAAATTTGCCCAGGTGTCCTTATTTTTGGCTCCTGTTGTCTTTGGGTTATCTAGAGACTTATTATTAAGTCAAGCCTGAACTGTACAGCTCTGCCCACTGTCTTCCTCCTGATACCAGCAGACGTCTCTGCTTTGGGGCTTCTGCTTCATTAAGTTGTGGTTCTCTGTACCTCTCTGTCTCTCTAATTTTGGGAGCAGTGGATTGCCCTGCCACTTTAATTCTCTGATAGATATAAGAAGAGTTGCTGATTTTAAGTTTGTTTATTTTTCTTCTTATTAGGAGGACTTTCAAGCTCCTTCTATGAGGGTTTGGAAATCAGAAATCTAGGAAGACTCCTTTTTAACTTGTGAGAGTTTTACATATAATTTGTTGTTTACTTTTCATAATTCACCCTAGAAGGTGTTATCATTCTTTGTTTAGAGATAAAAGAACTGAGGGTGGTAATTGCAGGGAGGAAGAGATAAGGGAAGAAGGGAGAGGGCATAGAGGTGATAAATGGTGATGGGGGAAAGTAAAATAAATTGGGGACAAATAAATTTTTTTAAAGCTCAGAGCCTGGGAATGTGCATGCTTCTTAAAACAATTATTGATGAATTTAGTAGTATGAAAGCTCCAAATCCATTCTTAGGGTCAGGACAACTAAGACTTAAAGTCCAGTTCTGAGTTTCCTTTGAAGGATTCTGTGGGACTTGCCCAACATCTCATTCTTGCTGGACATCTCCTAGCTGTTCTGCTTCCCTAATATCTTTATCAGTTTGCCCTGTGAGCCCTTACTAAATAAATCATTAGTGAAGGGAAAAACAAAAAGGAAGAAGTGAGGGTTAAAGAGGTCAATTGACTTTCTCAAGATGCCATTGTTGGTCAGTGACCAAGCCAAGATTCGAACTTAGTACTCAGTTTCCAAAATTAGTACTCTTAACTACTAAGCTACAATTGTCCCTCCAGGAGTAGCATTACAGGTGAGGGGCATATTTTTTTTTAACATTTACCTATCAATTTTATGTTTATTCAACAAATGTTTATTAATCGTGTATATATGCTAAACTCTACTCTAGGCACCATAAATCTTTCCCATAGAATTTACATTCTAAAAAAGGGGGACAGAAATAAAACAACTTAGTAAGTTTTATAGTATGTTAATAGATCATATGTGCCATGGAGAAAGATAAAGCAGGGAAGAGGAGGAGGAACTGCAAATATAGGTAGAGGTCACAGATATTTTCACTGAAAAGGGTAGCATTTGAACAAAGACTGAGAGGAGCTAAGGAGGGAGCTATGAGTCTGGCTAAGGGAAGGGCTTCAGGAAAAGAACTGGCCAGGGCTAAGTTCCCAGTAGGGAGCTTGTTAGAGGATTGAAGGAACAGCCAGGACACCACAAGTGTGACTGGATCCGCAGAATGGTACGGTATCTTGCTTTAGGATCTTCATGCATTTAAATTTTGGGTTCACAAAGAGAATGGAGACCATTAGATTAATTTGTTTTAGGGAAGATCCTAATGCACTTACAGAAGCTGACAACAGAAAGGTGCTGGAACTTTCAACCAATATCTTTTAAAAGCACGGAGATTTCCCATTAGTGATCCGGTGTCAGAAGTGGGTAAAGAGACAAGAAGATAGGATGTGGTGGTGGAGGTGAGGCATAATGGTATAGTAGGAAGATGGCTAGGACAAGTCACAGCACTTGTTCAGTCATTATTTGGTTGCATAATCAAGAGTAAATACCTCTCTTAGTCATAATTACTTTATATGTGAAATAGCCTTTTGGATCAACTGTTTGATCTCAGCAACTATCATGTTTCCTTTTTCCCCTACTACATCCTCTTTCTCATCCTTATTATATCAGTTTCATAGTAATAGGGCCATAGCTAATATTTATAGAGTACTTTTTATAATCTTCACCTGAGAATAGGTTTATTGATGTAGAGAAAGAGAAAGGGAGACAAAGAGGGAGGGGGAGAGGGGAGAGAGAGAGAAACATCAATCGATTAGTTGTCTTCTCAATGCACCATGACTGGGGATTGAACCCGCCACCTAGGCATGTGCCCTGACCAGGAATCAAACCAGCAACTTTTCCTAGTACAGGATGATGCTCCAACCAATTTAGCCACCTGGCCAGGGCTTATACAGTACTCCTCAAGTATTTATCTAACAGTGTTAGGTGTATTAAATCACCTAACACTCAAGAACACTGTAAGAGGTATATACTATTATGATTATCTGCACTCTACTTCACCTGATATTGTAGACTTGCCCATCCAGATGTTGAGTGCAGGAATTCAGAGAGTAAGGGTGGGGGTGGAGCTGTTGCTGGCAGGGGTCTGTATACAGGACTTTCTGGTCCTAGGTCAGGATCTGCTCAACTGGGCCCTTTCCACAGCCCTTCCTTCCCTGCTCTGATTCTAAAGCAGCTGATAAAAATAGTATGTAAGCCATAAATGCAATCTTAAATTTTTTAGTAACTACATCCTATATAATAAAAGGCTAATATGCAAATTGACCAAATGGCCAAATGACCTGTGGCTATGATGCACACTGACCACCAGGGAGAAGACACTCAATGCAGGAGCAGCCCCCTGGTGGTCAGTGCGCTCTAACAGGGGGAGTGCTGATCAGCCAAGAGCCCAGCTCATGGCTGGCAAGCATAGCAGTGGTGGTAGGAGCCTCTCTCACCTCCGTGGCAGCACTAAGGATGTCCGACTGACGGCTTAGGCCAGCTTCAGCAGGCCTAAGCCGTCAGTTGGACATCCCCCAAAGGCTCCTGGATTGAGAGAGGTTGCAGGCTGGATTGAGGGACCCCCCCTGAATGCACAAATTTTGTGTACTGAGCCTCTAGTTAGAAAATAATAGATGACATTAATATGAGTAATATATTTAGTATAATATATCAAAGCCAACATAAAAGTATTAGTGAACTATTTTACCTTTGTTACTTTGTATTTAGTTTTCTAAAGCCTGTGTATAATTTACACTAACAGCCCATCTTAGGCCAGACTAGTCACACATTTCAAGTGCTCAGCAGCCAGGTGTGGCTAGTGGCTATCATATTGAATAGCACCAGTCTAAAGGGTGTGGAGCTCAATTACCATAACTCTTGGGATATTTTATCAACAATAGTCTCAAGTTGAAAGAATAAACTTCGTTTTTCCATTAATAAATAAAAGAAAGGGTGTGCAACATATGGGACAGCAACAAAAAAACATGTTTATGTTTTCGATATTTTTATGTAGTCTTAGTCGTAACAAAAGGTGACACACACATAGGATTTGCTACATGCTGGGCAGTGTTCTAAGTGCTTAATTTATCTTAACTCATGAAGACTCATGAGCATCCCATGAGCATGCTACATTGACTTTCCTTGTATTAAAGATAAGTAAACAGAAGAATCTAGAAGTTATATCAATTGTCCATGGACACATTTATTGTATTGACTCATGTATTGATTCAATGCAGACAGTTTGGCTACAGTGTCTGTATTTCAATCACTTTGCTGTTCTCCTTAAGTGAAAAGAGTTGGGCCTCAAAATTTTAACTGTTATTTTTAAGTTACTCGCAGACTGTGTGTACAACTGGCTGGAGCAAAGAAGGATACATCCATTTTCACTTGAAGTTGAAATCCCTGACTGTGTTTCTATCTGGATTTATTTTAATCTCCCATTGATCCATGGGTTTAAATCTGGGGATAGAATTTTAGATCAGCAGGGCACATGGATGAACGCCAGAGTGAGGACTAACATATATTGCAGCCACACCAGGAAGAAGCCGCAATGCCCTTTGGGAATAATTAGTGCCCTCCCCTCTTTGTGTGCTCTCTCTAAGTCAGGTTATCCCAGAGCTCAGACTAATTCCAGGAGATAATTAGGGGCTGCTGCAAGCTTCATTAACTCTGCTGGCCCACAGGGGCATTGTAAATGTCTGCTTCTCAGACAGACTCACTGGCTTTCAGCAGCTTGCAACATCTCAGCCTTAATCCCCAGGAGGATTGAACATGGATTGCTTGGATTATTACATCCTCTTTGGAGTTTTTGAATCTCTTTTTACAGAGACTGATGGCATTTCTGTGTCTTTACGGCAACTTGGGGCAGAAGCAGAGCTCATGCCACACTTCTGGAGAAGCCTGACCGAAAGATGAGAATATAGTTTATGGCCTGGGAAAGTACCCATCAAGATTTTACAAAATTATACATCTGTTGTATGTTCATGTATTCTAAATTCACATACATGGAGTCATTCTTGATACGTCACTCTTTAATGTTTTTAACTTAGTATATATTTTTTGAGATCTATCCATATTAATTCATAAAGATCAAACTCACTTGATTTAACATCTGTACAGTCCCATCCATCAATATACTACATATCAAAATATTTACTCCCTCTCCTGCAGAAGGTATTGAGTTTGTTCCCAATAGTTTATTATTACTATGTATATCTTTGTAATTAAGTAATAGACATTTAGTAATAGACATTTAGTAATAGACATTTAGTAATAGACATTTAGTAATAGAGGCTGGAAGTCCAAGATCAAAGTGTTGGTCGGTTTGGTTCCTCCTGAAGTTTCTACTTGGCTTGCAGATGGCTGCCTTCTATCCGTGTCCTCATGTGGCCATTCCTCTGTGTCCATGTATCCCTGGTGGCTCTTCTTTTTCTTATAGGGACAGCAGTCATACTGGATCAGGGTCCAGCTTCATGACATCATTTCACCCTAATTAGGTCTTTGAAGATTCTATGTTCAGTGACATTGTGAAGTGTGGTAAGGTTAGGACTTCAACATATGTATTTAGCAGGAACACAGTTCAGTACCAATAATGATAGTGGAGTCAGTCTAGACCACATGTGTCAAACACAAGGCCCGCGGGCCAAATCCAGCCCGCCAGGCCTTGCAATGTGGCCCGCACCACACTGTCATCACTGCACTCCGCTGTCAGTTTATGACATTGTCAGTTTATGACTGTTCAGTAAACCATTCGGCCCGCGATTTAGGCTGGATTTTAGATTTTGGCCCCTTCTCTGATTGAGTTCGACACCCCTAGTCTAGACCATGGGTTCAGAATAAGGGCTCTGGACTCAGGCTGCCTGAGCTAGATCTTGACTCTCCACATGTTAGTCATGTGACTTTAGCAACCTTGTATCAATTCACTTACAGTGAAACCCATATGTCTTTTGGATTGTTGGGATTGTTAAAGAAGCTACATGTAAAGCACCAACACTGTGCTTCACTCAGTATTAACTATTGATAAATCTAATTGTGTTTATTAAAAATACTTGATTTAGAACTGCACCTGGTCATGAAATTTCCAAGGCACAGGGATACATTTTCAAATTTTCTAGATACTGCCAAGAAGCACTTTGTGGTGAGTTCACTGATGAACACTTCCACCAGCCAAGTATTACACAAGAGTTCCTTTTTCCACATTTCCTGGCCAAAAATGGATTTTCTTCATACTTAAACATTTTTATCCATCTGATGTTTAAAAAAAAAGTATGCCATTGTTGAATACATTCTCTGATGTACATCTGTTTCAGATGGTGTATACACCATAAGGGAAAAAAGTATGCATGTGCTTCTATATAATTCTCATAACCACTCTTTAGCATAGTTCAAAGAAATATATATATTGCCTAAGCAACCATTATAACCAGATGACTGGAAGACTGGCTAGTAGCTATGATGCACATTTACCACAAGGGGGCAGACATTCAATGCAGGAGCTGCCCCCTGGTGGTCAGTGGGTTCCCACAACCAACTTCCTGGAGCTGGCCAACCTCCCGTAATCCCTCCTCTCTGGCCTGTGGAACCAAATTAGCCTGATCACTGGCCAGGCGGAAGGATTCCACCGTTGCACGAATTCGTACAGTATAAAGAAAAACTCTTTTGACATGAGTTGGAAGAAAGAGGGAAGTCAGTCAGGTTATTTTTCTCTGGCTTCCAGTTTTCTTACTGTGTTTTTATGATTTTTATTTCTTTTCAGGAAGTAAAGATTGTCTTTCAACTGGACACTCTCCAAAAGGTTGACAAAGCCCCTTGACCAGTGGTCATTTTTCTTTGGCTGAAGCATCAGGTCTCAAATTTCTTCTTGCCTGAGTCACCTGCATAGCTTGTTAATGATACCGATTCTTGGATCTCGCAGTCAGAGATTCCATTTTGACCCTCATGTGAGGATAAGAGTCTGGATTTGTAACACACATCTTTTGTGGTTCATTTTCTGTAATATGTGGCCTATATTTTGAAAAATAAAACATTCTCTTGATATTTTCCTCAGTATTGTGGCATTTATTGTATTTAAACAAGAATAAACATTCAGTCTGCAAACAAACACTGTCACAGGCCTTGGGAATATGTTTTCCTGAGTCTATCCTCCCTCTGTTTAATATAAAAGCCACTGAGCTGGAAATTTCTAGGATGTTTCCAGCTTAGATATCCTGTGTTCCAGTTCTGTTATATGTCTCTTTCCTCATTTCCTGCCAGGCCTTCAGTAACCCATGTAACCACACATTTCTTGTACTACATGTAATTTCGCAACAACAGTAAATTTTTCTCAGGAACTTGAAATTCAGGGAAATAAGGCTACCCATTGAACGTTAAATATTTAACTTAACTTTATAACTTAACATAACAGGTAAGTTCATTTGAAATGTCCCCTTAGAAGATAGAAATCTCCCAGATGAAGCACTGGATGCACGCGTTCTAACGTAATTAATGTTTAACTTAACAGAATATACAGCCATAGCTATCAGTGTGGTAACATATCTGAAGGAAATAACATGGAGATTAGAAAGTATTAGGGAATATCAAATACCAAAGAAAGAGAACCCAAAGAAACAGGCATTTTTCTGTCCAGTTTCTATCCAGGAGGAGATTACCCCAAATTTCAACTCTAATTTATCTTCATACAAAAGTGAAGCCTCAATCAAAACCAATGATGGGCTGCCATGTTAATAACAATTTAACTTTGTTTATAATACAACTTTTAAACAATTGATTTGACCAGAAAAAAAGATTATATCTGGTGCTTAAGCATCACACTGCTAGCCAGACTATAAATTGACACAGTCTTTCTGAGAAGCAATTTGCTCAAATTATCAAAAGATTCAAAAATGGGTATTTGGAGAGATGCAAATCAAAACAACAATGCGGTACCATCGCACACCTGTCAGAATGGCCAACATCAACAAGTCAACAAACGACAAGTGTTGGCGAGGTTGCAGAGAAAAAGGAACCCTCGTGCACTGCTGGTGGGAATGCAGACTGGTGCAACCACTGTGGAGAACAGTATGGAGTTTCCTCAAAAAACTGAAAATGGAACTCCCATTTGACCCAGTAATCCTACTCCTAGGATTATATCTTAAGAAACTAGAAACACCAATCAGAAAGGATATATGCACCCCTATGTTCATAGCAGCACAATCTACAATAGCTAGGATTTGGAAACAGCCTAGGTGCCCGTCAGCAGATGATTGGTACATCTACACAATGGAATACTATGCTGCCATAAAAAAGAAGGAATTCTCATCATTTGCAGCAACCTGGATGGAATTGGAGAACATCATGCTGAGTGAAATAAGCAGTCAATGAAAGAGAAACATCACATGACCTCACTCATTTATGAATAATAAAGAACATTATAAACTGATGAACCAAAAGATAGATATAGAGACAATAAAGCAACAATCAGACTGTCAAATTACAGTGGGAGGGTAGGGAGATCTGGGGGAGATAAGAGATCAACCGAAGGACTTGTATACATGCATATAAGTACAACCAATGGACACAAAACTCTGAGGAGGGAGGGTATATATGGAAGGGGGGACAATGGTAAAATATGTACACAGATAATAATTTAATAAAAAAAGAAAGTGAAAAAAATAATATATGACATAATATATGATATAATATGTGTCTATAAAGACACATAGTTAGAAAAGAATTTATAATTTTAAATAATCTTCTTTGATACTACACCAAAACCCAACAATGGCAGTTTCTTAAAGGTTACTTGCAATATGAAATCTGAAAACATATCAATTAATTTTTATACTATGTTACTTTGATCTATTTTGCATTTAAATAGACCTTTTTTACCCATGTATGATTTACATCTTGCACTTCATATCTGAAAAACATTGGTTCATTGAGTAATAATGCACATTTTCCAAATGTTGACACATTTCAGTGTATGATATATATATATATATATATATATATATATATATATATATAAAGAAAATATTCTAGCATTTGGATAGGTAGTATGTGATATTTCTACAACTCTAAAATAACAAACTTAAGTTTTAAAAAGAGTTAATGTATATATGATAAATTAAAATCAAGAAAATATATATCTGCTATTAAGGAAAAAGTGAATTATTAAAATATTTGTTATTGTTTTAGTATTATAGATATCAACAATGGGAGAATTATTGAAATTTTAGCCAACTATGTCTAAGGAAAATTCTATGTCTATTTTTTACAATTCTATCTTCTTTTCTTTTGAACAGTTCGATACTATTTATTCATATCATGATGTTCATAACCCAAAACATCTGTTCAGAGATGACAATCTTCATTTTATTGGTGGTTTAATGTCAGTTAAAGAGTCTATTCAGAATTCATATATATATATATATATATATATATATATATATATATATATATATATTTGGTTTTTTACAGAGAGGAAGAGAGAGGGATAGAGAGTTAGAAACATCAATGAGAGAGAATCATCGATTAGCTGCCTCTTGCACACCCCCTACTGAGGATGTGCCCGCAACCAAGGTACTTGCCCTTGACCAGAATGGAACCCGGGACCTTTCAGTCTGCAGGCCTACACTCTATCCACTGAGCCAAACCGGTTTTGGCTATTCAGAATTCTTAATCTGCATTGTTCAAAGCTTGTACAAAGCTTCCTTTAACTAACCCAACGGGCCTAGTCTCTCACTCCTGCACATATTAGCATTTAGAAGTACCTTTTATATGTCCAGCAGCAATCAGTTACAACTGATTACTAACCAGGAAATAATTTAAAAATTATTTTCCATTGAGTTTCAAATTATTGTGCCCCTCAGCTAAGTAAGGTATCTTTGAAAATGCTATATGAATCTTTTATGCCATGTTACATTTTGTAGTGAATGAGGTATCATACCTTTCTTTTTAGTTATAATAATGGAGGAGAAAATTTCAAGAGAAAACAAGTTTCATATAATGTAGAATTTTTATTATTATGTATGAATAATTATATGAAATATATTAAAATATAGCATGTTGTATATCACAAATATGTATCATATCTACACTAATAAAAGAGAAACATTAAAATTGAAAAACAAAAACAAAACAAAAAACAAAAATGGGTATTTGCAGGAGTTTATTAATTTCAAATTTTAAAATATATTTAAGGAAATAATTAACTTAGGCAAATTATTTTCTACAAGAATGTTCATTACAGTATTTCTATCACTATAAATATATAACAAAAAGGAACCAATTACATATATTTTGGTATATCTTAAAAATAAGATCCTATTTAACATTAAATAATTATGAGAACTATAAATGTTTTTACATGATAAGCTAAAAATAATATTTTCCAGTGAAACAGTAATCTTATAGTGTAGTATGAAACATTTTTTTTTTATGGTAGCTGGATGGTGTGGCTCAGTAAGAAGTTTGATTCCCTGGTCAAAACACATGTCCAGGTTTTGGACTTGATCTCCAGTAGGGGCTGTGCAGGAGGCAGCCAATCTATGTTTCTCATCAATGCTTCTATCTCTCCTCTCCCTTCCTCTTTAAAATCAATAAAAACATACAAATATATCTATTACATATGTATATATCCATAGAAAAAATGTTAATGCAATATTTGCATTAAAATGCAATGTTTAACATGTATATTAAAAAGTTCCATGGTAATTATGTCTTGGTATAAATTTGGGTTATTGGTATGAATTTTTAAATCTTTTTAGCTATCTCTATTTCCTAATTTTTCATAATGAATACAAATGAATATAATTTTTGTGTTATGATAAAGTAAAAGTGTTTATTAATTTTTAACATTAGAATTTTGGTTTCTATAATTGGTCTCCTGTGAGTTTAGTTAAGAACAGTCATTCATTCTGGAAACATTATTTGAGTATGTACCATGTGCCTTGGAATACTTCACCGACAAAATGCATACAGAACCCTACCCTTGAAATTGACCTTCCAGTTTATATTTTAGCCAGTTCCTCTAAACAAGAGCCACAGTGTAAACTTACCTGGCCTGAAGATTAGAGAGATAGGCTTGACACCCACCCCTGCAAACTTGTGCATTTCCCCCCTGTCCCCCAAGGAACTGAGCCACCAAGAGAACCTGGAGGAGGACCATCTTTTGTTACTCAGTAAGCCCCTTTCAACCAGGCCTGACTTTATGCTAATGAGGTGACTCTTCATATACCTGAGATAGCTTCAAGATGGGGACTGAAAAGGCATGATGAGAGGGTTGATGAGAGGGTTGTAACTTTCATCTTGACCCTCAACCTCCAGGGAAGAGAGAAGGGCTAGAGATTGAGTTAAGCACTAATGGACAATGATTTAATTAATAATGTCTGCATAATATAATCTCCATAAAAATCCTAAACAATGAGGCTCAGAGAGCTTCCAGATTGGTGAACACATCTGGGTGTTGGAAAGATGGTGGCCCAGAAAGGATAGGGAACCTCTGCATCTCTATCCCATACCTTGCCCCACGCACCTCTTCTATTGGCTGTAATAGCAAGTAAAATGTTTTCCTGACTTCTGTGAACATTCTAGCAAATTATGAAACCTGAGGAGGCGGTCATGGGGATCTCTATGATTATAGCTGGTCAACCTGCAGTTCAGAAGGTGCAGACTTGTGACAGGTGTCTGAAGTGGGGGCAGTCCTCTGGGATGGAGTTCTATAACCCGAGGGGTTTGACACACTAACTCGGGAGGTAGGTAGTATTTGAATTGAATTGAATCATTGGACACCCAGTTAGTATTCAGAGAGTTAAAGAACTGGTTGTTGGTGTGGAAACACCCCACATACTTGGTGTGAGAAGTGTTCCAACAATAGAAACAGATCCTAGTAGTAGAACTTAGTCTAACCCAGATGTGACTACCAGAAGCACACGGGCATGCAGATTTATGCCTGTGGGTGGGGTAACTCATTCTACTCAAAAAAGGAAATAATTTAATTTTGAACTTCCTATATAATAAAGAGGTAATATGCAAATTAATCATCAGGCCCTCACAGATGGTTGCACCGACAGCAGAGGTGGGGTTCCCATGACAAGCCATAAGCAAGGACCTGAGGTTGGGTGGAGCCAGGCTGAGGTGGGGGACCTAAGGTTGCGCCCCACGCCCAGCGGGGTTTGACTGGGGACCTCAGGCTACGCCCCCTGCCCTGGTGCCCAGCCGGGGGACCTCAGGCCATGCCCCCCCACCGCAATTCTGTCCTGGGGACCTCAGATTGTGACCCCACCCTGCAGGGCTTGAAGGGTGACCTCGAGGTGTGCCACCCCCACCTGGTGCCAAGCTGGAGGACCTCAGGGTATGCCCTTTGCCCCAGGTCAGAAGAACTGAGGCTGGGCCCCCACCTGGCATGCTCCAGAGGACCTGAGGCTGCACCCTTGCCCAGTGGGGCTTGAAAGGGGACCTGAGGCTGTGCCCCCTGCTGGTGGGGCTTGACGTAGGTGGGGCTGGCTGGGGCTGGGTCTTGTGCGATTTCAAGGTATATGAAGGTGGATGGGGACTTAACTCTGGGTCCCACAGCATGCCCCAGACTCTGACAGGAGGGAGATTTTCACATACATTTTACTAATTTTCTTTCACCTCTGACACTTCTATTATAGAGAAACGGCAAATAGCAATACTAAAATATTTCCGCTAATTAATGCTAATTAATTCCCTTTTAATGTGCACGAATTTCATGCACTGGGCCCCTAGTATTTTATACAACCGACAACTCTCCCAAGATAATATTATTATATTGTCAAATGGCACGATGATTTTTCTTTTTGTCTCTCTTTCTGTACTGCCTGCCTTCTCTCTTGTCAGTAAGTCTAGTAAAATGTTCCAGTGAAATTCTGTGACTATTTCTATAATGTAATAAAAAGGTTTCATTTTTATTTTTTTCTACTTGCCTCTGCCTGGTACAAAGACTAAAAAGAAAGGCAAAACATTGAGAGAAAACTGATTTTGGTTTATTTACATAATTGGTGACCAGTTGAGATTGTATTATTCATAAAAAGTTGATATTTTATCAAAAGGCAATGTATTAGGCTTAAGAGTGATAGATCTCTAATCTTTCAGTCATTATCCATTCTGGTAAGATTAAATAATCAGTGTAATAGTCCTGCTAACAGATGACATTATTGTGATTTTGGTAGTGATAGAAGGAATAAGGAAAGTGGAATAAATCTTGGATCTTAATGAATTAGATTCACCAAAACCCACAGAAACTGAATTAGGTAAAAAGAGACAAACAAAACACATACAGAATGTTGCACAAACAACTGAGCATGCATACTCTTTCTCTGGAATCAGATGTATATTTTTAAAAGCATATTTTTAGTCAAATATGTAGATGAAGAAATAGTTATAAAAAATTTTTTACAGATGGTAAAATGATTTTATTTTAATAAAAGATATCCTCGTTTGAAGCTGGCCCCTTCCATGGCCATTAGGAAGCAGTTTATTGCTGAAAAGCAATCCATTTATTTAGACATAATCTTCTTAGGCAATTTAAAGTTTTTCCATCTTCCTATACACTGAGTGACCAGATTATTATGACCTCTGAACGCAGTGTATTTGTATCTTAAATGGGTACCAAAAGTATTCTAGACTTTTGCTGGAGACCAACCACCTCTTTGCCCTGAGCTTTCTATCAGCCAGTGCAAAGGGGAAAACTGATCAGGTGCACAGTTTATAGTATCTTTGATAGCAAATTAATGAGGTACTCAAGAGAAGTACACTGAGTGGCCAGATTATTATGCATTCAGAGATCCTATTAATCTGGCCACTCAGTGTATAAATTGAGGAGGGGTGTATAAACTGCATAACAACTATGAGCTTAGCAGTCTGTCTTAGGGTTTTGTATATAGTTGTGTTATGCAGAACGGCGAGCTGGGACTCTCTCTTTGAGGTTTCCATGTCCTACGAAGTTTGAAGAATAAAATTCTCAGACTAATATATTTTAAACAAAAATGTAGAAGTTTATTGCAAGGTTATACAAACTCCCTGTGGGGAGGGGTCCCTAAATTGGGAAAACCTTTCTCTCTCTCTAAAATGGGAAAAACTTAATCCTGAGAGTCTCTTTGTTTATGGGTTTATAAATGCTGGAAGCTTCTTTGTCTCTTCATTCCACTTTATTTCTTTTTTTTAAAAAATATATTTTATTGATTTTGTACAGAGAGGAAGGGAGAGAGATACAGAGTTAGAAACATCAATGAGATAGAGTCATCGATCAGCTGCCTCTTGCACACCCCCTACTGGGGATGTGACCGCAACCAAGGTACATGCCCTTGACCGGAATCGAACCTGGGACCCTTCAGTCCCAAAGCCGACGCTCTATCCATTGAGCCAAACCGATCTCGGCTCATTCCACTTTCTAATTGGACACTTCCTTATTTTATGTACCCGGTGCTTTCCTAATTGGCCACTTTCCCTCGCCCCCCTTATTCCTGCATGTTATCAGTTTCAAAGTTTCCAAGCTCACCGGGTGCCCCCCTTTTCTTCTTCCGCTTACCTCGTAACATTCTTGTAAACAATCTGGTGGCTTGGGGCCGCCTCTGTGTTCACATATGCATTCCTTTCCCATGGACCCTTCCTTAAAATTACCTCTCCTGTCTTTAAAATCCTTTCAGTTGTATTTTCCAAATGTTTCACATGAGTAAGAAATTAAATGTTAGTCTCTACTGGTGTTTGCTCAGTGATTAGAGCCCCAGCCCCTGCTCACAAAATGGTCTTGGGTTTGACCTCCAGCACCAGTCAGAGCATATGTGGGAGGCAGCCAACAGATGTATCTCTCTCACACCTATGCTTTTCTCTTTCTCTCTTTCTTTCTCTCTCTCCCCTCCTTCCCCTCCACTCTCTCTCTTAAAAAAAAAAAAATCAATGGAAAAAATATCATCAGGTAAAGATTAAAACACACACACACACACACACACACAGAGCAACATTAAATGTTAAGTAAAAGAGGATATGTATTTAAAATATTTCATATGCTTTGTTTGAAATCTGGTGAACACACTGAACTACCAAGCAAAATAGAGACAAACTCATAGATAGAGAGCAGGCAGACAGCTCTGATGGAGAGTGGGCAGTTGGGAGTGTGGAGGGATTGATCAAAAAAGACAAAAAAATAAGAGAGAGAGAACTCATGTACATGGAGGACAGAGTGGTGATTGCTGGAGGTGGGTGTAGAGGTGGAAGAGGGCGTAGAAAGGCTAAATGGTGATGGAAAAAATAAAATAAAATTTAATTGAACAAAAAAAGGAAACAATGGCTTCACAAATAGCTATGTGTCTTTTTCTAAGGTCACATATGGCTGATTATGGCAGAAATATGATTAAAGCTGTTAAATTTTTAGTCTGGAACTAAAGTAATGGTAGGGGTGCTGTTTTTTCTTATTATTATTTTAAAGGTATTCTCAGGAAAAATTCACTGAGAAGTTTGAACAAAAAACAAAGCAAAGCAAAACCAGGCAGGCTCATTGAGTTCAAACTACATTAATATCACTTTTATTTATAATAGGATTGAACTGCTTTGCTGCTCCAAGTCAGGAAAAAATAGATCATTAATCCCTTGCATAGCATTTGGTTTACTGATGAAATCCTTGAGTGCTTCTAAGTGAGTGGGTCATATTGGCGAGTGCTAAAGAGAGGTCAGCAGGCTGATGAGTCAGCAGAGGTCTCCCACTTGATCACTGGCAAGAAAACCTTTTCTTGCTTGGAAAGAAGTACCCCAGGCAAACCCTTGACAATTGCTTCCAGATTGGAGTTTTAAGTGCTTTTTCAGCATTTATGAAGCCCCATTGCTTGAGAAGGCATTCATTTCCACAGCGTTCTTTCTGCTTTCCCCCCTCTTCGCTTCACAGTCCCAAGATTAGCTAATAGAATATCTTAATTAGCAGTTGAAACAATGGTAAATTCAGAAGAGAATGAATCTGTTTATACCTCAAGTCTAAAATGAATTCATTAGGATTATTAAAGTCTGGAGTTCCACTTCTGTTTCTAATTCCCCCAGGAAATGTACTCTACCCTCACTGTTCTATCATTTTCTATTGTAATAAAACTGAAGTTCAGAAAAACGAAGTAAAGCAGCTAGTACAAACCTGCTATATCTGTTAGATCTCAAACGTTTCAATCACTAGTTTCTATGGACAGTTTGGGCTCTCAAAAGTTGAAAAGGCATGTACAAAGTGAAGGGTATGGAAGGGCATTCTAAGGATAGAGGGGTGGGAGGAGAGGGGAAGATTTTGAGAAGTCCTGACACCTTATTTCCATGGATCACACCATTATTTTCTAGTTAGGCGTCTCAAACTTGGCCTTGTCTTCAGCTCTGTCACTTGTAGTTGACGTTATTTCACCAGGTTGTCAAAATTGCCAGACCTCAGGAATACTTGAGCCACCAAAATTAAATTGGATTTGAAAATGTCTGGTTGATACTAA
Organism: Pipistrellus hanaki; assembly: GCF_964339955.1. Lineage (NCBI taxonomy): Eukaryota > Metazoa > Chordata > Mammalia > Chiroptera > Vespertilionidae > Pipistrellus > Pipistrellus hanaki. The sequence continues at coordinate 121,741,991 of NC_140503.1, read as the reverse complement.
CTCCTCATCTAGCACCTATATTTTCTCTCAGTTATAATCCTCATTTCTCCTAGATTAGGGGAACATGAGCATCTCTCTGTACCCAGTTTATATAAAAACTAGTGACCTGGTGCATGGATTCATGCACATTAAAAGGAAATTAAAATTAAAAGGTGGCCAGTGGGGCAGGAGTGGAAAAGGGCCAGACATGTCCTAGAGCCAACCTCCTGCAGTTCCTCCCTGGCCAGCCGCACCTGGGTGGCTCTGTGGCTGGAAGGCATCAGCAGAGTGAGTAGGGTCCCTCCAGCAGGTGGGGTCCCTTAGCCTGGCCTGTGGGGATAGGGTTGAAACTGGCTCACTGACATCCCTCGAAGTGCGAGATGGCACTCTGCAAAGCTGCTGTTGTACAGGGTGTGGAACCCAAAGCAAATGTGCAGTAAACCAGATTCAGGACCCCAGCAACAACATAATCAGTGGTCGTAGGTGGAATTGCACAGCCCCATGAGGAATCGGGCTCCCTCCTCTCTGGTTTCAGGGTGCATCACCCAAGAACTACCACTGCCAAGTCATTGCAGCTCAGCAGCTCCTGCATTGAGTGTCTGTTCCCTAGTGGTCACTGTGTGTCATAGCAACCTGTCTGAGGTAAGGAAGGACACTTAGCACATTAGCTTTTTATTTTTATAGACAAGGCCCAAATTTGAGAATCATTAGGAGAAAGTCTTACTGACTTGCTTTTCAGCTCATGCTACTTTCTATCTTCTCTAACAATCTGCATGTTCTTATAAATAAAAAGATCTGCTGTGAAATAATTTAATGCATAGTTTTAAAACAATAGATTCACAGAAAAGGGGGACTTCCTAAGATTTTGAATTGCTTGATTTTAACCCCAGAATTGGGGATAATACAAATGGATGGGACAATGAGGTATTACTGGTAGGGTTTTCCTAGAAAACTACTGAACATATTAACTGGCCCAGAGATGTTGGGGTCCCCCTGAGAAGATACTCAGTTTTCTTCACCTTGCCTTAAAATGTGTGTCATGGTATGGTGTGAGCAGGAGAGATTTATTGTTGAGGAGTCCCATGCTGAGGAGTCCCAAAGCCACTCTGATTTCAAAGGGCTGACAAGGTTCATGACAAAAAATAATAGATAGGCCTGGCTAATATGGCTTAGTTGGTTGGGCATCATTTTGTGTACCAAAAGGTTGCCGATTAGATTCTGGCCAGGACACATGTCCTGTCTGGGGATGGATCCCTGATGGATCCTTGATGGAGGGGCTTGTAGAAAGCAGCCAGTGGATATTTCATTATCACATTGATGTTTCTCTCTCTCTCTCTCCCTCTTCCTTCCTCTCTCTTTAAAACCTATCAAATATTTTTAAAATAAAGTAATAAATAAATGGTCTATTAGAATAAACTGAATTTCTGAGGGTGCTAGCAATGCTGAGAGTGCTCTGAACAGTAGAATCAGACATTTCAGTGATGGAAGTAGCAACACCTGGTGTTTTCCTTAAGGACTGAAAGTTCTGAGCTTCCTGCATATTTAATAACTCTGTAAAATTGCTAGCAGCAACCTCAGATCCTTAATTTTAAGCCTGAGGATACGTTATACAACTTGGCTAATGTCACTTGAGAACTTAGGAGCAGAGGCTGAACTGTACACCAGCTTTCCCAAGCTTTACTCCAGTGCTTTTCACTACATTGCTCAATGATCACTTTTCAGTCCTGCACAGGGAGACATTTTGCAGGAAGTCCAAGCTAAATGGCATTTTTAGGTCCTTATTTTATTTAGATGCTTAAAATGGATTATGACATTTCCCAGAGGCAAGATGTACCTAAGACTAATAAAAAGAGGGGACAAAAAGAATGCAGGTTGACAACTTTGGCTTAATGCTTTTGAGAATTTCCTCTACTATCCTAGGCACCTTCTTCAGCTTAGCCAGTCTAAGGTAGTGGTCAGCAAATTCATTAGTCAACAGAGCCAAATATCAACAGTGTGATTGAATTTTCTTTTGACATCCAAATTTTTTAAACTTAAACTATATAGGTAGGTACTTTGTTATTAACTTAATTAGGGTATTTCTAAGCTAGCCTTTGCTAAGAACTCAAGGGCTCAAAGAGCCTCACGTGGCTCGCGAGTGCAGTTTGCCAACCACTGGTCTAAGGCAACTTCTTGTTTCCTAAGCATGTTGCTTGTTCAGCAGACCACTAAAGATTTTGACTGAATATTGCCTCTAAAAAAAAAAAAAAAAAAAGACCTCAGTAGTGTGGATTTTTGCAACATACCAAATTTTATGTCATCATTTATCTCAAAAAACTTATTGAAATTTTTCAGACTATAAACTGTACCTTGTAATAAGTGTCTAAGGAAGTGGCACATCCAAGCATATTTATTTTAGATACACGCTTGTTCTGCATAATGTACTGCCGGAAAGTAACAGGCTGCTTCTAGTAGCAAGCTTAGCTCCAAGAGAACACCATGTATTAAATGTTTCATATATTCATGATTTGGTCCTTATGTCATAATTTTAAATCTCACAAACCTGTGTTTAGCAATTGTAAACTTTTCATTTTTGTAAAAAATAATAAGATGAGCCCTAACCGGTTTGGCTCAGTGGATAGAGCTTTGGCCTGCAGACTGAAGAGTCCCAGGTTTGATTCCGGTCAAGGGCATGTACCTTGGTTGTGGGCTCATCCCCAGTAGTGGGTATGCAGGAGGCAGCTGATCAATGTTTCTCTCTCATCGATGTTTCTAACTCTCTATCCCTCTCTCTTCCTTTCTAAAAAATGTATAAGCCACATATTACCAAAAATGAACCACAAAAGGTGTGTTTCTGACTTTGTTTATTTGGGTCCTCTCTTTCTTAATGAGTCTGTTCATTAATCTTGTTTATCTTTTCAAAGAATCAGCTCTTGGTTTTATTGCTCTTTTTATTGCTCTTTTTAGTCTCTATGTCATTTATTTCTGTTTAGATCTTTACTATTTCCTTCCTTCTACCTACTCTGGGCTTTTTGTTGTTGTTGTTGTTGTTGTTGTTATCTTCTAATTCTTGAAGTTGTAGGGTTAGATACTTTATTACAAATTTTTCTTGGTTTTTTTTTTTTTTTTTTTTTTTTTTTTTGCGGTTGGCCTGTAGTGCTATGAACTTCAGTCTCACTACTGCTTTCACTAGATTTTGGGTTTTGTGTGTTCATTTTTTCATTTGTCTCCAGGGAATTTTTTGTTTATTTTTAAATAAAATTTTATTGACTCCAAAGAGAAAGGGAGAGGGAGAGATAGACACATCAATGATGAGAGTATCATTAATCAGCTGCCTCCTGCACACCCTGTACTGGGGATCAAGCTCACAACCCAAGCATGTGCCCTTGACCAGAATTGAACCCAGGACCCTCAAGTACACAGTCCAATGCTCTATCCAGTGAGCCAAACCATCTAGGGCTGTTTCCAGGAAATTTTCAATTTTTTCATTGACCTTATTAGTAACTCACTCATTGTGTAATAACATGCTATTTAGCCTCCCTGTATTTGAATGTTTTTGGGTGTTATTTATTGTAGTTGATTTCTAGTTTCATGCCTTTGTGATCTGAGAAGTTACTTGATATGATTTCAATCTTCTTGCATTTGTAGAGACTTAGTTTGTGTCCTAACATGTAGCCTATCTTTGAGACTGTCCCATGTTCATTTGAGAAGAATGTATATTCTGCAGCTTTGGGGTGAAAAGTTCTGTAAGTGTCCATTAAATTCAGCTGATCTATTGTGTCATTTAGTGTTGCTCTTTTCTTGTTGATTTCTTATTTAAAAGATCTATCCAGTGAGGTCAGTGGGTGTTAAAGTACCCTACTATGATTGTATTGTTGTCCATCTGTCCTTAGAGTCATCCAGAAGGTTTTTTATATATTTAGTTTGTCCTATATTGGGTGCATATATGTTTACTAGGGTTATATCCTCTTGTTGGATTGATACCTTTAGTATTATGAAGTGGCCTTTACTATCACTTGTTATGACCTTTATTTTGAAGTTTAATTAGTCAAATATAAGTATTGCTACCTTACAATTTTTTCACTTCCATTTGCATGAAATATTTGTTCCATCCCTGAACCTTCATGCTGTGTGAGTCTTTGGTCTTCCAGGTTAGGCGTGCCTGGTCGCAGTTAGGTTCATGTGTCAGGGGCCTGGGGTCAATCACAATGGGTCAAAATGACAGGTAACTGCACCAGAGGGCATGGTGGCAAGGGCAGGCTATGGGGCAGGCCAAGCATGCTACTCATTAATGTAATGGAACTAGTCGGAGGCCATGGTTCAGGTGTTCCAGGTCACTCCTCAGGCCCATGTGTGCAAGAAGTTGGGTCCCAGTTGTGGGTCCCTGAACACCCTTCTAAGGCGAAGGCTGCTGGGTTATGGTGGCACCTGGAAGACCATCTGAAACATCATGTTTTCCAATCTCCAGCAAAAAGCAGCACACAGGGCAGTCGGCAGCTCTTCAGCCAGGGGGGCCTGAACTGCCCACCCAGGGTGCTCTCACCAAGAGACAGATGCCACCTACACTCACCACACACTCTCTCTCACACAGACTCACCTACTCACACACACTCTCCCTCACACAAATACCCTCACACACACACTCTCCCTCACACAAATACCCTCTCACACACACTCTCCCTCACACAAATACCCTCTCACACACACTCTCCCTCACACAAATACCCTCTCACACACACTCTCCCTCACACAAATACCCTCTCACACACACTCTCCCTCACACAAATACCCTCTCACACACACTCTCCCTCACACAAATACCCTCTCACACACACTCTCCCTCACACAAATACCCTCTCACACACACTCTCCCTCACACAAACTCAATGCTCACACCCTCAGCATCACTCTGGTCTTGCCTGCCACAATACTGGTTCCTTGGCATTTTTTTTTTTATCATGGTTGTTTTATGTCTAGCTAATCCTTTTTGAGTCTTATTTGAAAAATCTTTAAACTCCCCAGAGTCAATAAGATTTTTGCCAATAAGTCTAAATGCTTCAAAATTTATATTTATCACTTAATTCTAAATCCATTTGGATGTAACTTTTGGGTTTTAAAAGACATAGGATCATCTTTTATTTTTAAAATATGTATAATTATATATCTAGCTCCACTTATTTAAAAATGTTTTCCTTTTCCTACTGACCTGACTTGCATCCCTATCATGAATTAAATTTCCATATATTTATAAATCTATTTGTAAGTTGTCTAGATATATTGCTAAATCTGTATCATTTCCACATTGTCTTAATTACCTGAACTGCAAAACAAGTGCTGATATTAAATAAAGAGGAATTCTCTTGGTTATCTTTCTTCTAAAATATTTGGGTTCTTCTTTGCTCTTCACTCCTTAATATACTTAATAATGAAGTTCCTCAGATTCTTCAAGTGCCATGAAAAACTCTATCAGAATTTTTATTGAACAAATGTCTTTTGAATATTCTTTTCACTCACTAGATTAGCAAATACATGTTTTTAAAAGTGAGATAACTCAATCTAGATAACAGAAAGTGAAATGTTTATTCTTCTACTCAGCTTGAGAGAAATTAAATTGTAAGTGTAATTTGTCTAAAAGAGATTTGACAAAATGTTTGAAGAGCTTTAAAGATCATAACTTTAATCCAATTATCAAAATTTTGTAAATCTATCTATCATAAAGAAATAATTTGAGAATCTGTAACAGATTTATATGTAAAGATATTTACTATAGGCTGTTAATAATTGAGAAATTTATAAATAATATAAATGTTCAACAATAAGAATATGATTAATGAATCCATGATGAATGTAGTAATTTTGTAGGATTCTTTAATGATATGGAAAAACACATGCTATAATGTGAGGCGAACATGATAACCACTATACTACGGAAACGCGGTCACATGCTATAATGTTAAGTGTAAGAAATGATATGGAAAAACACATGCTATAATGTTAAGTGTAAGAAAACATGATACAAAATTATATATCCTGTGTGGGAATAACATTTTAAAAATTATAGGAAAAAGACTAGAAAAAATATACTTAAATATCTTCAGTGATTATCTTTGAAAAATAAAATTATGGATAATTATTTTTCTATTCCACTTTCAAAAAAGTATCAGAGATGGTTTTCATTCAAGAAAAGCAAAGAAAAATGTTTCTCAGTGGCTACTTTTATTTGTGACCATGTAAAATTTTAATGGAATAATGGAAACTTTGTGTTTCTAACAGTAAATATCTGGTATCAGGCACCCAAAAGAATAATGGTTCAAAGTTGACTGTGTCCATGACAGGTGCCTGGCCTTTCCTTGATGTGCCTCTGGAATATCTCAGAAGGAAACACATTTCCATGAAGACACTTTTGCATGCTTTATCACTGTCCCACTGACCAAGATAAAATTCTTCAGGTCAAAATGTCCAAGGCTTTGAATGGTACTACAATGCTAGAAAATATTTCGTTTAGAAATCAGACATGTGTATCTCAGGCAGCAGGAGCTTAGATATACAATGAATTTTTAAACCAATTTTTAAGAGAACTGAAGAGAGCAGGGTACATGTGTCTTTGAAGTTTCTATGCTCACATGTCATTAACAAATGCTTAAAAGCTCAGTTCACTGAACCTTGCTGTTACTATGCAGACATTCATATTTGTTATCCAGTGAAGTGATGGCTCTATGTTGCCTACTAATAAAACCACTCAGTTGTACTGAGATGGTCAAATGGTGGGAACTGATTAGATTAAAATCCTGAAGAAGTTGCTTAGAAAGGAAGTTTATAAATACATTTTAAAATGCATGATACAAGAAGATTAAAAAACACACTCACAACAGTAACAAACAGAAGTTAAAAGAAAGTAACAGATAGGAAGTCATGGGTGTTCTTTGAAATCTTTCTCCTTTTCTAAAAGCAATGGATTTCTATCTGTCATGTAGAGTTGAGTATGTTGAGTCACATATTTTGAGTTGAGTATCACTATAAGAACTAGGTTACTCTCTGAAAAATATATCCCATACACAAAATCAAGAAAAGAGAATTATTTCTTTTCTAATATGAATAAAACAATTTTCTTGAGACATCTTGTTCATACACTGACTGTTATATTCCATGGCATGTATTTCCTGGTTCAGACAGTCCAGTGGAATGCTCCTGGTGCTTTGTCATTTGCAAAAACTCTTCTCTCACGTCAGTTCCCAGCCTGGTCTGGGGCTCTTTTCCTGCAGGCCTTCCTGGGATCGTAGTGATGGATGGGCCTCTGCTTTGATGCTATACCACACAGCTGGGCAGGAGGAAGAATTTCAAGAAGTCATGGAGTCACAGTAAAACATCAGTAAGGACCCAGTGCCCTAGAATGAAAAAACAAACAAAAGCAAACAAACAATAAACCTTGAACATTCATGATCTAGAGGATATTTCAAGAGTATATTTGTTGGCATAAGAAAAGACTATAGTAAATCATGAACTTTTAGATGATTAGTCATGGGAGAGTTATTATACTTAATAATCATTTTTCCCTCTTGTCTAATATTTCTATGACCTTGTTTAGTGAAGAATAAGAATAAAGTTCATGATATTTATATAGTAATTTCACTTTTAATATATTTTTATTTTCCAGTGTGATAAACTCAGGTGAGATTAAATGACAATGATGTACAAAGATGTAGTGAATCATCTAATATTTGTAAGATTATTGCTGAAGTCATATTTTTAGGGGAAAAAAACCTTCAAAATTGTATCACAGTATCCCTATTTTAAAGAAATATATTTTCATTGATTTTTTTAGAGAGAGAAGGAAGGAGGGAAGGAGGGAGGGAGAAAGAGAGAGAGAAAGAGAAAGAGAGACAGAAAGAAACATCTATGTTGGTTGATTGCCTCCTGCACACCCACAATGGAAACCAAATCCACAATGCTGGGCCTATGCCCTGACTGCGAATCAAACCAGTGACTTTCTGGTGCATGGGACAATGCTCAATCAACTGAGCCCCACTGGCTATGGCACTGTATCCCTTTTAAAAACAAAGAATAACAGAGACTTATTCTTACTCTTTCAGTTTTGCATATTTTGAAGTATTAATAAATTAGCTGCCTTAAGGATGTTTGTTTTGGTTCAGTTTATTATCATATCCTATAAATTTCACCCCTTCCATTAAGCTGGAAATAAACTATGTGCTTCTTTCAGATTTCCTATAAACCATGGAACTATTTTTTTCCAAGATAAAGGATAGAAACTATATAAGACAATTTTCTAAAATAGCAATTATTCTGTTCTTTCCTACAAGTTACTATTTTTTCTGTGAATTTCCTAGTTACTCCTTTTAAAGGTACAGTATTCCACCCACAAACCTGGACAGTCTGCCGTTTGCACAGTATTGACCTAAATTCTAAGTGCTATATTAGTGGCACAAAAATGTGAGGCTGTAAAGGCAGTGAGATTATAATTATTGAGATGTAGATTATAAAATACCATAATAATAAGGAATTAAGTGGAAAACAGACTTACATTAGATATTAGACATAAGATTTTCTAAAAAAAAAAAAAAAAAAAGTCAAATAGTCTTTAATATTATATTATCTTATAGTGAGTGTAGTGCCACAGTATGTTACAATGTTCACTTGTCCCACTGCCATCTGGGTTTTCTTTAAAATGGTTACCACTTTGTGTATCTCTCATTTGGTGTTGGCATATGAAGAATATGAATAAAACACAGTTATGGTGACCTCCATGAATTTCAAAGTATTTCTTTTCATCTTCCATCTCTCATCTTTACATTACTCTAGCAATAAGTCTATAATACAAAGTATCGAACTAAACTATCACATGGAAAATATCAGTGAAATGATAGTAATTACCCTCTATTGGGCCTTGCCACCAATAATTTATGAATTATTCATATCTACTGTTTGGCCACTGACCATGAGCAAGTGTGTCTTGAAATCGATTACAATTTATGGATCATTCTTTTACTGGTCTGCATTCTGTTTTGAAATTCCTAGTTGTTTAGTTTCTTCTTGGTTTTACATAAAGACTTTATATCTACTGGGATGACACTGCATCTCATTCAAGTGGAGGGGATTGAATAAGGATTTAAAATGTCTTAGCATTATATCATCACGTATCTTTGACTTTGCCAAACAACTCTGCTTTCCTCTTCAGGGAAAAGGGAGTAAGTTTTATAGGCTGCTAGTCACATAATGAAGATGCAAGTATGTGTAAACCAGGATTGCAAGCATATCAATGTTGTGTAAGGGTCCGTGTTTTTTAAATTCCTCATCCTTTGTTATAATTAACAGTGTCTGCTACTAAAAGAATGAGTAGCTTCTGCCTCTGCTTCTGAGTTCTGAATGGCTGAATGGCGGAGGAGTTCCATTCTAAGTCCCGCCCGCCCCTGTTTAAATTTGAGTTATTTTGAGCAACCACCCTAGTCCACTGCCAGAGAAAATTACTTGGTGCCTTCTATTTTTGTACTTTAATTCAAGAGGCTTTTAGACCAATTGATTGTACTCAACAGATGTAGCTACATCTTTGCAACAACAAAGAGAAAAGAGAAAAGAAAGGCTGTCTGTGTGAGGCCGGTACGTTTTAAGCAAAATGTCCCTGATATTCTCTTTACAAAATTCTTTTCCCTGCAAGTCTTAGTCTCACTACTGTGACCTTAGCAACAGGCAACTGGAATGCTCCCAACAGTAGCTTGACAATGAGCTTCCATAGGCATGTTCATCCTTTTGTGGGCTGGGTTTCTTTTTCTATTATTTAGTGAAATCACAGAAATGCAGAGAGAAACATGAAGACTTGCTTCTGATTGGTGGGTTACAAATGAAGCTGGTTGACCTCCAATGCTTGGTTTTGAGGATTGCACAGCAAGCATTTGGTAGCACAGAAGTGGAAGGGGTAGGAGTGGGAGCAGAAAGCGGGTATGTGAACATTTTTTGGTCCAGAATTGTTGCTAATTAGAGCGGCCTCCGAAAATCTGCATTTGCTTTGAGAGGTTTTTTGTGTTTGCTTTTCCCCAGGGGTGAGTGGGCGTTGGGATAGGGATGTGAAGCAAATAGGAGGGTGGATAGAAAACAGGAAAAATGCTTCCAGTCTGGAAGGGACATACAGCGGGAACACATCTCACAAGACAATGCCCAGATGCCATGAGAGGCTGATGCTTTCCATGTGGAGCATGTGGCTTTAGGAAGGAATGCGGGCTGCTAGGAATCAAAGCAGGAGCTTATTTATTTTTTTTGACCAGCTGTTCCGATTTTGCATCAATTTTAGCAGTTTGACAGGTCTTGAATAGCCAAGATTGGACTTTAACTCTGACACCTTGTAATAATTAACGAAGCATGTTTACTGGGGAACTGTACTTTGTTTATATTTTCAGACACCTTTGAACTGAAATACGATGGATTTATAAAAATTTTAGTACCTGTATTATCTTTTGTCAACATGTATTGTATGTAGTAAAATCTTAAGAATGGTGGTATAATAAAACGTGCCTGTTGTGCTTATTATTAAAAATATAAATGTTTTCATCCATGACATCCAAAGCCACAACATGTTTTCAAATATAGGCCTGTAAATATGTTACAAAAATATCATAAAACCCAATAAAAGATATTGTAGCTGGATTTAAAGAACCTATAAAACTACAAAGAAGACCATCTGGAAAAGAAAATGTTTCCCCAGAAACTCAGTCTGAGTCTTTCCGCACAGATGGTGGCATTTGGTAGTTTAAATAGTAAGTTGAGCACTGATGAACTTGGCCTACACACGGGCTTGCTCTATGACCTTGGGTCCTACATACACTTGGTTTCATTTTCCTGTAAATTCCAATAGGAACTGCCTTTGCTCCTCCTGTTTCCCTGAGGCTTATGGGAGAGATATGGGCTCTGTTCCTATCAGTCAACCAGAGGCATACGTCTCCTATTCTTGTGTCATGCCAGTAGTATGCCTTGTCCTGTAGCGATAGCTGTGCCTGTGGCTGACTTGGCCAAGTGCCTTGTAAGCCAGGGAAGAGCAGTTCTGTTATAAGGACACACGTATTGAGCGAGAGACAGCGCTGGCACATTTTATCTGCTCATTACAGCTACTTCTTCTTATGATCCTTGAAGTGGACATTGCTCTTCTCATTACTCTTATCAAGTCCAGAGAAGTTCAGAGAGAACCACCGGGTTTTTCTTCCCAAGCTTCTGCAATCAATCTCCTGTCCATGCGCATCTGGAAAAGAACAACGTGTGACTATTCTAAAAGTCGGGGCTGCTTGAAATTAACTGAAATAATTTTGTCTTTTGGGGAAAATGATAATGGGCAAAAATGTGTTAGATTTTAATTAAATCTAATCAATTAACTTATTTGGCTATTCATTGTACCTATTTTATTGCAGCATAACCTCCGCAAAATTTCTTTAGCGAAGGTAATCATACCTTCACAATTATTAAGCATTTATCATTACAGAAATACTTGTTCAGAGAAATTCTCTCTGAGGTCTTCATGTAATATGAAGATTGGATAAAATAAAAAGCTGGGTAAAATAAAAAGCTTCACTCTATGTGAGCTCTATGAGGCAAAGCTCCTGGCCCATATAAAAGCTTAGTAAATATCAGCTGCCTGATTGACCGAGTAAATGAATGAATGTGTAAAACTGTATCTGTATCTTCTCAAACCATATGCAACTTAACACTGTGGTGTTATCTGGGTAATTTGGTCAGTGTTGGATGCTGTACAGAATAATGTAGGGCTAATCTGCTTTTCCTTACTTAATAATTACCTGGAATTCTCTGAAAGATTACCACAATTTTGTAATTCTCTTGGCCACCATAGACAACCTTGAAATGAAATGACTTTGACAGTGGTCTTGGTGGTCCATACATAGTCTTTGCCATCTACCATCACTGTTAGTGACACATGGTTGGTGGCCCTGGGCACTATGTTTACAGCCAGCTTCAACCATTATTGTCTAGACCTAGTGTTATTGTATTTAGATTGAATGCATTTTTTTGCTTTGTGAGCTAGCTGAGAGTGAGAGTGAAAAAATCATTTGTTTTTGTTGTTTTATTTTTATATATATTTTTTATTTATTTCAGAAAGGATAAGAGAGGGAGAGAGAGAGAGAGAGAGAGAGAGAGAGAGAGAGAGAGAGAGATCAATGATGAGAGGGAAATCACGATAAGGTGCCTCTTGCATACCCTCTGCTGGGGATCCAGTCTGCAACCAGGGCATATGCCCTGACTGTGAGTTGAACCATGGTTCATAGGTCAATGCTCAACCACTGAACCATACCAAACAGGCTGGTTTGTTTGTTTGTTTGTTTGCTTTTTAATGAATCAGCTAACCAGAGAATTGGGGAAAAACACACATTTCATTCCACACCCAGTCAATAGAGATAAAGAAAAGCAGAACCTATTTATTTCTTTTTTATCATAGTTGGGGGAGGGGGGAGGTCCTTCTGTCCAACTGATGTCTTAAACCTAAGCCATCAGTTGGACATCCTTAGCACTGCCTTGGAGGCAGAAGAGGCTCCTGCCACTATTGCTGCATTCACCAGCCATGAGCCCAGCTCAGGGCTTTTGGCTGAGAGGCACTCCCCCTACCCAGGGGGCAGCTCCTGCATTGAGCATGTACCCCGCTGGGCTGGTGGTCAGTGTGCATCATAATGGGGTCGTTCTGTTGTTCGGTTGATTTGCATATTACTCTTTTATTATATAGAATGGGGATAACTACCATTCTGACCAACAACTTTGCTTAATTAGTTCCATGAGTCTATTTTCATTTTCCTTAAAGGACAACATTGTTTGAAGCAGCCAGAACCCTCAATAGTCCTCAAGAGGTTATTCTTATGCCAATTATTTTTTAAGGCAGAGTCCAAACACCTCAATTTTTTTAAGTGCTTTAAGAAGTTATGCATCAAATATTTTATTTTCAGAAGCAAACATAGCACCCAAATAGCTTACCATTATTTCTAGTGATATCATGAAATAGCAATAACAGCATTCCTCGATTTTAAAATTAGAAATATGGAACCTATACTAAAAGGTATCACTTTTTAACTTAGATAATTTTTTAATAATTTTAAATAAGTTTTGAGCACAGTATATTCTTACTATTAACAGATTATTGTACCTTCTATAAATCCTTTTTCAATTTCTTTTAGCTTTTAAGAGTCTAAACATCTCTGAAGACAAAGTTGGATTGTGGCAATGGTTGCACTACTTCATAAGTTTACTATAAATCTTTGAATTGTATACTTAAAATGAATTTTATGATATATAGATTACATCTCAAGAAAGCTATTATAATAAAAGTTATTACTACCAGTATCCAAGTGCTCTTTGTATGCTGGTGTTCTTAGTGCATTGGGAATAATAATTAAATTGATAATGAATGCTATTTTGGATTTAAAATAATTGGTTTGATGTGAAGGCTTCTAAAACATTAATTCTGCCATTACAGTGATTAAAACAAATGTTCAACTTTACCTCCCTCCTTCATACACATTCTGGTGTTCTATAATCACTTATTAATAGAACTTTTTGTACTGGGGTCAATGCTGGTGAAAGTTGAGCTCTGTGATGCATTCTGTTCCACTACATTAACATCTGGCTTCTTAATGCTGTCAGTTGGGCAGTTGTGATCATTATGCACCCCAACGAGATGACCTTGAACTTCTTCATTTAGTCCTCCTGACTTTGTAAGCTTTCTCCTTGCTAATGAGGACCATTGCTTTTGGGTAGATAAAAACAAGGTTAGATGTAGTGTGTCTTAGCAGGATTTCAGGGAAAGTAAAAAGACTGGGCAGGACCAAGCAGGTTTTTCTTATTATGTTTCATGTTTGTTTGTGAATTCCACAGGGAATAAAATCTAAAATATTTCCTGCAGTGTCTAAAATAAACTATGTTGTATAGTATGTCAAAGATTTCCATTTATTTATGGTTGTTTTAAAAAAGAAGAAAACAACTGACTTGTCATGAAGGAAAAATAAGTCTGGAGGGCAACCTTTCAAGGTGAACATTCCAACATCACTCTCACCTCAATAAATTATTTCAAAAAAAACACACTGGAGAAATGTTTTCCAGCTAAAGATTACATGTTCCTGTATGCTCATGTCCTGTTAAAATAAAGACTTTGTGAGCAAATTTTTATACACAAGGCTCTTTGATTACATATTTAGCCTAGAGTTCCCTAATGATCATGGTCTTGTGTTCTTTTTTAAAAACAAACAAACATATTTTATTGATTGTTTTTTACAGAGAGGAAGGGAGAGGGACAGAGAGTCAGAAACATTGATGAGAGAGAAACATCAATCAGCTGCCTTCTGCACGCCCCCCACTGGGGATGTGCCCGCAACCAAGGTACATGCCCTTGACCTGAATCGAACCTGGGACCCTTCAGTCTGCAGGCCAACGCTCTATCTATTGAGCCAAACTGATTTCAGCAAGGTCTTGACATCTTGATAATGTCTTTTGTGCATTGGTAACATCATATTTTTTTAAGCAACTGTATTGAAATGTTATTTACATATCATAAAATTAATTTATTTTACCTGTGTAAGTAAATAATTTTTTTTTAGTAAATTTATAGACTTATGCAACCATCACCAAAATCTAAGTAAAAACATTTTTATCATCCCTAAATGAAACCATATACCAATTAGCAGTCACTTCCCATTTGCTCCTCTTCTTCCAGCCTTATTCCTCAGGGAACCACTAGTCTGTTTTCTATTTCTATACAATCACCTAATCTGGACATATTTTATAAATAGGTTCATACCATATGTGCTCTCTCATGACTGGTTTCTTTCATTGAGTATAATGTTTCAAGGATCAGCTCCATTGTAGCATAGCTCAGTACTTCATTCCTAGTTATTGATGAATAGTAACACATAGCATTCCATTGTAAAGATACACAATGTTATATTTATCTGTTTACCAGTTGATGGAAATTTAGGTTGTTTCCCCTTTAAGCTATTAGAATAATGCTGCTATGAATATTCAGATAGAAGTTTTTTGTGTGAACATATATTTTCATTTCTCTTGGGTATACAGCTAGGAGTGGAATTGCTGGCTCCAATGGAAAACTTATATTTAACATTTTAAGAAACTGCCAAATGTTTTCCAAAGATGATTGCATCATTCAGAGTCCCACCTGCAATGTAGGAAGGTTCCAGCTCTCCACATCCTTGCCAATTGTCAGTCTTTTGAAGTATATCCATTCTAGTAGATGTGAAGTGATATTATACATGTATGCTGCCTCTAAAATAATCCAAAACCACTTTTAAAATCAAAAGGAGAGTGAGGTGTATACCACATAACCCTTCATGACTAACCTAGTCCAGTCTCCTCTCCTACAGTACCTTCAATCCATCAAAACTGTAACCAAAATAAGAACATTTATTTAAATAATGGTATGTTTTTACTATCAAGTAGGCCAATTCAGGAGTAAAATGTATATAGGCTGTCACCTAAGTAATCTTTAAAATATATTGGGACACAGTTTCAACTGCTGAAATTTGTTCTAGCAAAAGCCATAAACTATTGCAGGATAATAAACTCCAAGATTTAGGTACAATATTTCTTCTTTTCCAATGTGAAATCAAATAAAAAGTGAAAAAATATTAATAAATGTTGTCCCTACTTTCTATAGGCAAAGCTTAGCCCTAACAGATTAATGAAAGAGAAACGCAATTGTGCTGTGACCTCACTGACACCATGTTTCCGCTGTTCATATATTTCCCAGAGGCTTCTTCCTAAATGTATTGCTTTTTCATCCAGGCAAAGGAAAGCTACAGCTAGAAATGTTTGGTATGTAGTCAGCTGACCCAGGGATCAAGGACTCTGGGAAACCATAAGAATTGGGTACTATGAGTTGACTTTCTTAGTATAGTTATTACATAATATCTATGTGAATGTCCATATATTTCCTATATTTTTTACTATAGTCAGCTTGTGCAAAATTTGAAGTTAATTATTATTTCTAGTCCATTTGAAATAAGGGACTTGGGAGGCAGCAGATCAGGGCAGTGTGCATGTTTATTGTGTATCCCTTCAGACCTTTTGCACATAAATAAATATATATTTTTGTGTGTATAAAATGTACATAAGCTGAAACCAGTTTGGCTCAGTGGATAGAGCGTCAGCCTGTGGACTAAAGGGTCCTAGGTTTGATTCCAGTCAAGGGCATGTACCTTGGTTTTGGGCACATCTCCAGTGGAGTGTGTGCAAAAGGCAGCTGATCAATGTTTCTAACTCTCTCCGCTCCTCTCTGTAAAAAATCAATAATAAAATATATTTAAAAAAATAAAATGTATATAAATCTGAGTCTGTATATACATTTAATTAATGAGTTCATATTTATATGTTACACTGAACAACTACTTTTGTCATTTAAATCTGTTTCATATTAATACATCCTTTTGCAGAACATAATTGCATAATATCCATAATTTGAAAGTTGTACATTTTTAAAATTAGTTCCCTAGTGTTGGACATTTAGAACACATACACGTACACACATGTACAAACACCCCATTTCACATGTCATACTATAAGATAAAATTATAGGAGAGTCAAAAGGTAAGCAAATTTTTTATTTTAATGAATAATGCCAAATCACCCTCCCCAAAAGAAATATTTCCACCTTCTATGTATAAAAGCATGTGTTTTGTTTTGTCTTTTCATACTCTCATTAATGTGAACTTTGTCAAACTCATTCTGTGTTGATTTGGTGGCATTCTGTATATTCACATATAATAAGACTCATTTTGCCAATCTACCAGACCCAGGAAGAGTCAGACCTTGCATCAAGTCCCAGAGCTCTGAAAAGTTGGTTTAGGGGTCCCTAGCAATTTGGGTTCAGTGGTTAGAACATCGGCTCACCTACTGAAGGGATGTGGGTTCAGTTCTGGTCAAGGGCATGTACCTGGGTGGCTCGATCCCTAGCACTGGTCGGGGTGAGTGTGGGAGGCAACCAATTGATGTGCCTTCCTCACATCAGTCTTTCTCTCTGTCTCTCACCCTACCTTCCACTCTCTAAAAATCAGTGGAAAAAATATCCTCAGGTGTGGATTAACAAAAGAATAAAAGAGTTGGTCAAGAGGGAAGGTTGACTTGGCCTTGATTAGCAACCTCTTCCGTAGGGACAAGTGATACCTCTTCCCTGCATGCCAGTCTGCAGGACAGGGGATGGTCACCACGAGGGCCAGTGTGAGTCCTGCTCATGGGTAAAGGTTCTCTACATCAGCCTTGCCATTGGACCGAGGCAGACATGGCATTTGTTATTCTCTTGGCAAGTCAGACTGTCTTTTCATGGTTATTTGGTGGTTTGCTCAGCTTTCTTACAATCAGCTTAAATTACCTTAAGGGAGTGACTAGCTGAGATTAAACATGAGCAGAGGAAGATACCACAGAGAGAAGAACATGACATCATTCTTTTGTCTAAGAATACCCTTCCCAGTGAGAGCCAGACCTGTACTCATATTGGAGAGTATTTTAATCAGTTACTCTCCAATTTTTTTCTTTGTTGTTATTCAAGGTGGCCTCAGCTTGAATATGGGGCTTTCCTCCTTGTGCCATCTGAGGAAAGGTGAGCTCACAGAATGAATGGATTCTGTTCCTTTGGGGATCAACCCTGAGCTCAGCTCCATAGGTTCAGACACACCTGAATCTTATATGTGTGGCTCACTGGCTATGAGACCTTGGGCAAGTCACGTAAGCTCTCTGGGCCTCAGAATTTTACTGCATCAAATAGATATGACAAAACCTCCTTCTCAGAGTGCTGTGATGCTAATTGAGATTAAGTGTGTGTACACTTGGTCCAGACAATTTGAAGTACACCATAGAAACTTAAAATGCTTTGCTCTCTTCTCCTCCTGCCCTGTTAAAAGAAGCCCAGATTCAGGGGAAGTGAGGAAACTATTCATGCGGCTTAAAGGGACTGCAGTGATTTTTAGACCCTGGTTTTATGAACTGTTTAGCAGTAATAGTGGTTTAGTTGGTGAAAGTGAAAGTGAAGTATGTGTCTGTCTGAGACAGAGAGAGAGAGAGAGGGAGAGAGGGAGAGAAAATAGAAAATAGGTTATAAAAAGATCTATGAGAAAAGGCAGAGAAAGTGTCCGTGTTTTTAGTTTACTTTGGAGAATAGAGGCTTTCAGGTTCCATAAAACATAAACCCCAAATTGATCCCTTGTGAGAGAAAGTGTAGCAGGCACCCATTGTCTTAAAGATGATAAAGAAACAAGATTACCAGTCTTGGGAGTGAGAGCATGGCCTTCAATTCAGGCCAGGTGAGGGATACCAGCAAGGGAAGCGCCTCTGTTCCACCCCGCTGTCATCCTGAAATGTCATCCCGATGCATCACAAACCAGGCTCCAGGGTGTGACCCGAGGCCAGATGTTAACAGGCCAGAGCCGCCCAGGACCACACCATGTGGACCAGGGAGCTAAAAGGATGGGCTCACACATCAGAGGTTCAGCCAAGAAACACAAGGATGCCAGGAAATGCAAGAATGAGAAGCAAGGGTACCTGAAACTAAGCAGTGACTTTGGATTATAAGAGGCCTAGGCTTTAAGTAACAGGGCCAGTGTACTGTAAGCAAGAATGGGGTTTGATGACACCCTAGGGACTTATATAGGGCCAGAGCTGGTCACAGTGGTTTTGAAGAGTATGTGTGGGTGGTGGTGGTAGAGAGAAGATGAGGAGAGGTGTAAAAACTGAGGAAAGAATGTATAAGATAAATAAGAAAATGCACTATTTTTAGTTTTAGAAGATTAGAATCTGGTGAGGAGACCAAATTTATATTGTTTTATCTATCTATTATCTATCTATCTATCTATCTATCTATCCATCCATCTATCTATCATCTATCTATCTCCATCCAGCTATCTAAACATCTTTCCCCAAAAGCTGAGGGAATAAGTGGCAATGAAAAATATCATGGAATAAGTCAGAGAAGTTCCTGGAAGGATTAAACTCTTGAAATATGTGAGCCAAGGGAAGTAGTGAATGTGAAAGTAAACTGGAGAGGGAAGCATAGAAAAGGCTTTGGGGGGAGGGGATAAGCCACAGCCACTTGGAGCGAGAGGGAATGAGAGATGCTGTGGGGACAAGGGTTATGATGTGTGTGGGAAAGCAGGTTTACCAGGATGGAGCCCACGGACAGGGAGGCCCGGCCTATTGGCAAATGTCCAATGAGAGAGGGAGGTGCCTAATGCAGCACGTATTCCAATGGACTGTGGTTTGGTCCACAGTTCGGTCCACTCTAATCTTCTCTCTGGATGAGCTTAGCCCCGGGAGTCATCCCTGCTAGCTCAAGTCCCACCTTCCAGCAACATTTTATTTGTCTGGGCACTTACTCCAGGCCATCATGGAGGGCCTGCGAGTGAGGCTAGGTGGATGTTGATTCCTCTGAAAACCCAGAACCTTTTCTCTCTCAATGCATGCTCCAGGTCTCTGCCCCTTTGTAGGGCTGGCCTACTCACCTTGGCTGCTGGGAACTTGCCGTGTATGGGTTAAATGTTGTTCAGAAAGAGCACGTCTCCTTCCTCTGTGAGTTTTCTGTGGAAGTGTTTATGTGTGACGAGCTCTGTTATCAGTGGTGCCACCAGTGCTGCCAAAGGCCGCAGCTCTGAAATGTGCAGGGATTTTAGCCATAAAATGATGACGAACAGGTGACTTTCAATTCTAACATTTCTTTGCTTTCAGACAGTTCATGCAGAAGCTGAAAAGCAGTCCTTGGAAATGCCAAGTTTCAGTGAGCTCTGGCTGCTGCAGAAAGGAGTGACGCCTCCATAACAGGATGCCTGTCAGTGGCCAGGGGCACTTGTTCAGTGGGAGGGAGGAATACATTGGGCAGGAGGGCTGCATTGCTTTGAAAGCCCTCTGTTTTTCAGACCAAGCATGCCAGACTCAAAGGGCCAAATAAACAAGGTTTAAATTTATGTGGGCTGCGAAAAACAAAAGCCTCACTTTTCATAGAAACGTAGGTTTATTTGGAAAAAGTATTGTATATAAAAAAGAACAAGAGCCATGATAACATTAGTGTTTTCTTCCTGACACTTGGCATCTCAGCATCTCCTCTCTGCTACTGTCTCTCCTACTTCGGGGGGGGGGGGAGGGAAAGAAGGGGGGGAGAAGTTTGTTCACAGTGATTACTTTCAAAACGGACCCAAGGTGAATGCCAGTAATTCTGGATCTGACAGGAGACTTATTTCCTTTCATAATTGTAACCAACTGCTCACACCATTATACTGGCTGGGCCACAAAAATATTCGTTGTGGGGCCTCAAGTTTCACATGCTTAATTTAGAGAATACACTCATTTTCTGAGATTATTAAAAAGAGATGCAACTAACAAGAATTTTGAGTAACCTTTAGTAATCGAAATGGACTGCTTTACTAACCCACTGTGCTGGAAGTCCATTGTGTCCGCAGAACCTAGGCCAAAGAGTCTCTGCTGGTTGGGTAAATGCACTGTTTATTGGTGCTGTCATGTACGTTTAGTTACTTATCCCTGGGTGCATATATGTATACTATGCTGAAACCATCATACATTTGTATCCTTTTTTTTTTTTTTTTTTTTGTTACTGTTAACAATTAGCATGATATACCTAAATGGAAGCATCCTCATTAAAACCTGTTTGCTATAAGATTTATGCTGGCAAAACTGCATTGAGTTCTTTCTTAAAAGTATGGTGGCAAATTTCCCCAGAATCCCAAGCCTATATATTTGAAAATTAAAAAGATAGAATATAGGTGAGAGTGTTGTATGTGTATGATAAAACATTATGAAATCTTCACATACAAATTGGTCTCATTATGTAAATGTTCATTCTAAGTTCCTACCAACTTGAAGTGATATAGAGAAATCAAAGTAATCAGAGTATTATTGGTTACTGAACTAAACAATTATAAAATTAGCACCTACTCAAATTTTCCTCCAGCCTAAACCCTTCCCCCCCTCTTAACTTTTTTTTTTGTAAATTTAATAAATCATCATTGTTCAGATTATTACAATTGTTTCTCCTCCCCCCCCTCCCATATCTCCCCTCCACCTGGTTCGCACTCCACCCTCTGCCCTTACCTACCTCCCACTGTCCTCAGCCATAGGTGTACAACTTTTGTCCAGCCTCTCCCCACACCTTTGCCCCTTTGCCCCTGAGAATTATCAATCCACTCCCATTCTATGTGCCTGATTCTATTATTTTCATGTTTATTCTGTTTCTCAGATTTTTAATTTACTTGATTTTTAGATTCACATGTTGATAGATATGTATTTGTTGTTTATAATATTTATCTTTACTTTTTTCCTTCTTTTTCCTCTTCTTAAAGAATACCTTTCAGCATTTCATATAATACTGGTTTGGTGGTGATGAACTTCTTTAGCCTTTTCTTTTCTGTGAAGCTCTTTATCTGCCCTTCAGTTCTGTATGAAACTTTGCTGGTTAGAGTAATCTTGGTTGTAGGTTTTTGCTATTCATTACTTTGAATTTTTCTTGCCACTCCCCTCTAGCCTGCATAGTTTCTGTTGAGAAATAAGGTGATAATTGTATGGGTGTTCCCTTGTAGGTAATGAACTGTTTTTTCTCTTGCTGCTTTTAATATTCTCTCTTTGTCTTTTGCCCTTGGCATTTCAATTATGATGTATCTTGGTGTGGTCCTCTTTGGATTCCTTTTGTTTGGGGTTCTGTGCGCTTCCTGGACTTGTAAATTTATTTCTTCTACCAGATGGGGGAAGTTTTCTGTCATTATTTCTTCAAATAGGTTTTCAGTATCTTGCTCTCCTCTCTTCTCTGGCACCCCTATAATTCTGATGTAGGTACACTTGAAGTTGTCCCAGAGGCTCTTTATACTATTAATATTTTCATATTTTTGGATTCTTTTTTCTTTTCTGGTTGGGTGCTTTTTGCTTCTTCATATTTCAAATCTTTGACTTGATTCTTGCATTCCTCTATTTTGCTGTTGGGTCTCTGTATAATATCTTTTATTTCAGTCAGTGTATTTTTAATTTCTAGTTGGTCCTTTTTCATATCCTCGAGGGTCTTGTTAAATTTATTGGCCTTTCCTAGGAAATTATTGAAAAACCTTGTAACTGTGGTTTTGAACTCTTTATCTAGTTATTTGTTCTCCTCCATTTCTTTTCCTTGTTATCTGTTTCCTTGTCTCCTCATTTTTGCTGTTTCCCTGAGTTGGTAGGGTGGTTTCATGTATAGTTGTCCTATATGGTTCAATGGGTCAGCCTCCCAGTTACCTGAGGTGGACACTCTTGGTGTACCCCTTTGTGGACTGTGTGTACACCCTTGTTGTAGTTAAGTCTTGATTACTGTTGGTGTCACTGGGAGGAATTGACCTCCAGGCCAATTGGCTGTGAGGACCCACTGTGTATATAACAAAATAATTGCTATGCTGGAGACATGCTTATGGGGCAGGACTTGTTCCAGTGGGGCTTTGGTGCTCACTGAGTCTGCCTTTTGAATATGACCCTTTTGAGAGTAGTTGAAATCTGGTGTCATCTTACACAGACCACTAGATAGACTGGCTTCTGGATCTCCAATGGGATGCAGGTCAGCTACTGTCTGAGGCCACCCAGCAGGAGCTACATCAAGAACTACAGTTTCTCCTTTTTGCTTGGGGTTTGCAGGTTTTGTAGCTGTCTCACTGGAACTGTAATTTATTTGGTTAAGCTGCAATAGGGCAGGCCATTTATATGCAAAAGTCGCTGCAAGGAGCTTGAGTGTGTTCATAAATTGTGCAAGGTGGGGTCTCAGGGTGTCACTAGGCTAGGGCTTGGCAAACAGCAATGGCTGAAAGTCAGTCTTCTCTGCCTCCCCGTGTTTCCAAGTCCCTGAGTCTCATGCAGTAAACAATGATTGCAGGGTGCACCTCTGCAAGAAAGTCATCCTCACTTTCTGACCTGATGGCAAACAGTCTAGCTTTTTCCCGTAGGAGTTTGGGTTCCCTGTGTCTCCCCAGAAACTGGATTTCAGAGTAATTGGGAGCTTGTCTCCCTGCAGGTTGAAAAAAAGCAGTGCACCCAGTCCCCCACCACCAGCCCGATTTGCATGCCTCCATACCTCAGCTTTTCAGCTCTTGTGCTCTTTTCTCTTTCCTTCTAGTTGTAGAACTTCCACTCAGCTAGCTTTCCCGTGGTTCTGGGTGATAGACATTTTGTCTTTTAGTTGTAGTTTTAAAATTGTTGTGCAAGGCAGCAGTTTAGGTGTTTACCTTTGCCACCATCTTGGTTTCTCCCCTCTTGCTTAACTCTTAAATATCTAATTATTTAGTGCACACAGATTATAAAATAAAGTTGAAAATCTTGTTTAAAAATGAAATCAATGCAAAGCAAAGCAAATGTGGTTTCAACTAATGCCATATCATTGAAAAATGAGACTCTGAGACAATTCATCAATTACACTAGGAAGAGAAATAAAATGCACAAAAATGACTATGGGCTAAATTACCGCTACTTTTATTTTCTAAAATCTATGCTCTCTAGGAATATAGTTGACATCTGTAACATAAATTTAGTAAAAACAATATACAAGATAAAACAAATGCATAATTCATGTTCTACTTTTAAGATAAAGACTTGCTGGAAACCAAGATCAACAATAATTAATATAAATGCAAGAAGTCCTCAGAAGGCTGATTTGGGCTCCTTTGAAAATCACAGGGTGAATATTTGCATTTTATTACCTACTGCTGACTCAATGGCCTAAAGCAAACTCCCCACAACCTGATAATCTTATTGTTTACTAAACATTACCATTGATATGTCTGTTTGCATTCCTAAAAGGCAATTGTGTATTCTAGTAATTAAAAGCAGCTGGGAATGGAGATTCAGTGGAACTTGACTACTACAGTTAATCTTTCCCTGGCTTCCCCCCTAATTTTGAAATCATTATTTCTTGTCTTGTGTTTTAATTTGCACTGTCAGCTCTTTCTTCAAGCCTTTGAACCCAAAAACCACACTGGCCTTGGCTTTTCACAAAGACTCAACCCAACTGGTGGGTTTTTATAAAACAACAACAATTTCTAGGAAATTTTGGTCCCCATTCAGCTACCACCTCTTGTCATAGAGTAAGAAGCTCCTATGACATATCATTCTTATAGAAAAATTATAACAAACAACAACATACTAGAAGAATATGGCCATTCAGAGAATCCACTAACATTTTGGTTTATAAACTCAAATTATTTCTTCTATGCAACTATGTATATGTAATTATACAGACATCCTTCTATGTCAATGCTTTTAATATTGATAGTTCATACTGGTATAAGCTATTTTGTTTCCCTAAAAGTCCATTAGGACATGGACTTTTTCTTGTGGAATCTTTTCTTAGTTTTTCGTATTTAGGAATAAACTCTATTTGTGCTAATTTTCTGCCTGTTTCCAGAGAAAGCCACAGATCTTGTTGCTATAATGTTTACTTTTTTAACATTCTGCATACATACCCCTTTTATGAAATGTGAGCAAAGAAGTCTGTTTGCTTCCTTCCAGGGCAATGTTCCTTAATATTTCATTATTATCACCCTCCACCCCCTGCCTGTCTCAGGATCCTTTTTAGATACTTTTTTTCCTAATTGTCCACCAATAATTTTTAATTCTATAGATATACTATATGTCTGTTTGCATACTATAGTCCTTGGGAGGGTATATTTCTTTTTCCATTGCTGTCATAACAAAATACTACAAACTTAGCAGTTTAAACACAGATTTGTTATTACACAATTCTGTAGAAATAGAAATCTGATGTTACAAAATAGTCAGGAGGATGTAAAGTACAGCAGAAGGAATATAGTCAATAGCATGCTAATAACTATGTATGGTGCCAGGTGGATACTTAAAATATCAGGGGATCACTTTGTTAAGTATCTGATTGTCTAACCACTATATTGTTCACCTGAAACAAATACAAAATGATGTTGAATGTAAACTGTAATTGAAAATTAAATTTTAAAAATGTTTTACTTATGCCTCAGTGTTCAAATGACAAGATTGGTGGGGCTACATTCTTCGGAGGAAATCTAGGGGAGGATCTGTTCCAGATTTTAGAGGCCACTCACATTCCTTTTCTCCTGGTCCCCGCTCTCCACTTGCAAAGCAAACATTGCATTTCTCTGTGCCTCTTTTCCATAGTCACATCTTTCTCTCCTGCTTTTATTTATTTACTAGAGGACCAGTGCACAAAATTCATGCATTGATAGGGTCCCTAGCTGCTGCTGGCTGCCACTAGGTACTCCCTCCCTTCCCCCAGTCGGTCCTTCCCCCTGGTCCAACTCCTAGATGACCTCCCAGTCCAGGGGACACTTTGGATACTATGCTTTTATTATATAGGAATTTTAAAATAATATTTTTATTGATTTTAGAGAGATGGAGTGAGAAATAATTGATGAGAGAAACATTTATAGGCTTCCTCCTGCATGCCCCCTACTAGGGATCTAGCTGTAAACCAGGCATGTGCCCTGACCTGAAATTGAACCCATGATCTCTGGGTGCATGGGACTCTGCTCAACCAACTGAGCCACCCCGATCAGGGCTTCCTCTCCTAGTATTTTATTTATTTATTTTATTATGTTTTAAAATATATTTTATTGATTTTTTTACAGAGAGGAAGGGGGAGGGACAGAAAGTCAGAAACATTGATGAGAGAAAAATATCGATCAGCTGCCTCCTGCACACTCCCCACTGGGGATGTGCCAATAACCAAGGTACATGCCCTTAACCAGAATCAAACCTGGGACCTTTCAGTATGGAGGCCAATGCTCTATCTGGTTCTGGCAAGTATTTTATTATTAATTTTTATCTTTTAATAATTTTTTATTGTTGGAAGTATTATATATGTCTCTTTATCCCCCCGCCCCCACCCCATTAACCCCTTCAGCCTTCCCCTACTCCCCACCTCAGGCCTTCACCACCCCATTGTCTGTGGCCATGAGCATGCATCTATGCATACATGGTCCTTGATTGATTACTTCTCATCCACCCACCCTTCTCTGTCTTTGACCCAAGATTCCTCCCTCTGTTCCATGCTTTCATGTCTCTGGATCCACTCCACTCATCAGTTTATTTTTACTTAGATTCCACATATGAGTGAGATCCTGTGGTGCTTATCTTCCTCTGACTGACTTTTTTCACACAGCATGATACTCTCCAGGTCCCTCCACACTGTCTCAAATGGTAAGCAATTCTTCTTTCTTACTGGCACATACGTAGTATCCCATGGTGTAAATTTACCACCACTTTTTTTATCCATTCATCTATCGGTGTACACATGGGCTGTTTCTAGATCTTGGCTATTATAAATTGTGTTGCTATGAACCTGGGTGTGCATATATTCTTTCTGATTGGTGTTTCAGTTTTATTAGCATATATTTCTAGAAATGGGATTACTGGGTCAAATGGCAGTTCTATATTTAATTTTTTGAGGAAACTTTTTTTTTTTTATGTCCTTGTGAGGAGCTATCTTATTTTATTTTTGCCAGGGTGAAAATACATTCTTATTTTTTTTTCTTTATTGATTAAGGTATTACATATGTGTCTTTATCCTTACATTGCCCCCTCCCCCCACACATACCTCTCCACTCATGCCCTCACCCCCTGGTATCTGTGTCCATTGGTTAAGCTTACTATATGCATGCATACAAGTCCTTTAGTTGATCTCTCCCCCTTATCCCAACCCACCCTTACCTTCCCTCTGAGGTTTGACAGTCTGATTGATGCTTCTCTGTCTCTGGATCTGTTTTTGTTCATATGTTTATTTTGTTCATTGTATTCGATAAATGAGTGAGATCATGTGATATTCCATACTGGTTGCACCAGTCTGCATTCCCACCAGCGATGTACTAGAGTTCTTTTTTCTCCACATCCTCCCTAGCACTTGTCATTTGTTGATTTGTTGATGATAGCCATTCTGACAGGTGTGAGGTGACACCTCATTGTACTTTAATTTGCATCTCTCTGATGATCAGTGACTGAGCATTTTTTTATATGCCTCTATGCCATATGTATGTCCAATTTCTAGAAATGTCTAAGTCCTTTGCCCATTTTTTATCTGGATTGTTTGTCTTCCGTTTGTTAAGTTGTATGAGCTCCTTATATATTTTGGATATCAACCCTTATCAGATGTATCATTGCCAAATATATTCTCCCATACAGTGGGCTCCCTTCTTGTTTTGTGGATAGTTTCTTTTGCTGTGCTTTTTATAAAAGCTTTTTATTTTGATATAGTCCCATTTGTTTATTTTCTCCTGAGTTTCCTTTTCCCTAGTAGATGTATCCATAAACATACAAGAGATGTCTGAGATTTGGCTGCCTATGGATTCTTCTAGGATTTTTATGGTTTCACAATTTACATTTAAGTCTTTTATCCATTTTGAGTTTATTATTGTGTATGGTATAAGTTGGTAGTCTGTTTGCATGTATCTGTCTAATTTTCCCAGTACCATCTATTGAAGAGACTGTCTTGACTCCATTGTATGCTCTTGCCTCCTTTGTCAAATATTAATTATCAATTTCTGGAGTCTGTTCTGTTCCATTGTGCCAGTACCTATTCTTGTGCCAGTGCCAGGCTATTTTGATTACGGTGTCTTTAAAAAAAAATTTTTTTTTTATTGATTTTTTACAGGGAGGAAAAAAGAGGGATAGAAACTTAGAAACATCCATGAGAGAGATACACCGACCAGCTGCCTCCCGCATACCCCCTACTGGGGATGTGCCTGCAACCAAGGTACATGCCCTCGACCAGAATCGAATCTGGGACCTTTCAGTCCACAGGCCCACATTCTATCCACTGAGCCAAACTGGTTTTGGCAATCACAGTGTCTTCATAGTATAACTTCAAATCTGGTATTGTGATTCCTCCAACTTTGTTTTTATTTCTCAAGATTATTCGGGATCTTTTTTGATTCCATATAAATTTTTGGAGTATTTGTTCTAGGTCTGTGAAATATGCTGTTGGTATTTTTAATAGAGATTGCATTGAATCTGTAGGTTGCCTTTGGTAGTATGGGCATTTTAATGATGTTGATTCTATCAACCCATGAACACGGTATGTTCTTTCACTTGTTTATATCTTCTTTCATCTCTTTTTTTCAATGTCCTGTAGTTTTCTGAGTACAGGTTTTTTGCCTCCTTGGTTAAGTTTATTCCTAAGTATCTTATTTTTTTGTTGTTGCAATGGTAAATGGGATTGTTGTTTAGTTTCTCTGTCTGAGAAATCATTCTTGGTTTATAAATAAAAGCCATTCAATTTTGGGTGTTAACTTTGTATCCTGCTACATTGCCAAATTTATTTATTAAATCTAATAGTTTTTTTAGTGGAGTATTTAGGGTTTTCTATGTAAAATATCATGTCATCTGCAAATAATGAGAGTTTTACTTTCTCCTTTCCAATTTGGATGCCTTTTATTTCTTCTTCTTGCTTGATTACTATGGCTAGGACTTGCAGTACTATGTTTAATAAGAGTGGTGAAAGTAGAAATCTCTGTCTTATTCTTGTTCTTAGGAAAAAAGGTTTTAGTTTTTGCCCATTGAGTATGATGTTCACTGTAGGTTTGTCATATGTGGCCTTTAACATGTTGAGATATGCTTCCTCTATTTTCACTTTGCTGAAAGTTTTTATCAAAAGTGGGAGCTGGATTTTGTCAAATGCTTTTTCTGCCTCTATTGATATGATCATGTGATTTTTATCTTTCATTAGTTTATGTAATGTGTCACGTTTATTGATTTGAAAATATTGTACCAGCCTTGCATCACTAGAATAAATCTCACTTCATCCTGGTGTATGATCTTTTTAATGCTGGATGCAATTTGTTAATATTTTGTTGAGGATTTTTGCACCTATGGGTGAATATTTCTCTTTTCCAGGTCCAGTGCAGCTAGAGAGCAGTCTGGTTCCTGAGTAGGGGCTGCTGGGGATTGAGAAAATGAAAGAGACAGACACAGAGATGGAAGGAAAAAGCTGGGGCCAGGTAGGATCACTGTCCTCTGATGGAGAGACAGGGACCCAGAGCCAATATAGAGTGTTTATTTAATACAGCAAAAACCAGGAAGTTTTACTACAAGTCAAAACAAAGGAGATTATGCACATTCTTGGGTGGGCCTGGGTCATATTAATTTCTGGCACTTGGCTGGATTTAAATAACAAAACCCACCCCTGGCATGTGGGCTGAAGGTCAAGCTGACAACACTCCTCCTCTGCCAAAGCGTGTTTCCAGGATCTGGCTTTGCCAATGCCACTGGATTCAGCTGACAATAATTAAAGAATTGCCCATGTGCCTTCTCAGGTGCTCTCTACATTTATATTCATCAGGGATGTTGGCCTGTAATTTTCTTTCTTTATAGTGTCTTTACCTGGTTTTGGGATTAGGAAAATGCTGACCTCATAAAAAGTTTGGAAGTATTCCTGCCTCTTTAATTTTGGAATGGTCTAAGCAGGATAAGTTTTGGTTCTTTTTTGAATGTTTGGTAAAACTCCCTTGTGAAGCCATCCAGACATGGGCTTTTTTTTTGCTGGGAGGTTTTTTTATTTTTGTTTGTTTGTTTTATTACTGCTTCTATTTCATGAGTTGTTATTAGCCTACTCAGGTTTTCTTATTTATCCTGATTCAGTTTTGGGAGATTGTATTTTTCTAGGAATTTGTCCATTTCATCCACATTCTCCAGCTTATTGGCTGAGAGCTGTTCATAGTATTTTCAGACAATCCTTTGTATTTCTATGGTGTCCCTGGTTACTTCTCTGCTTTCTTTTCTGATTTCATTTATTTAGGTATTCTCTCTTTGTTTCTTGATGAGTCTGGCTAATGGTTCATCAATTTTGTTTATCCTTTCAGAAAACTAGCTCTTGGTTTCATTGATTTTTTTTGGCATTTTTTTTTGGTATTTTTTAATTATTTTTTTTAGTCTATATGTCACCATTTTTCTGCTCTAATCTTTATTATCTATTTCCTTCTACTTACTATGGACTTTTCTTGTTGTTCTCTTAGTTCTTTCACTTGTGGGGGTAAGTAGTTTTTGTTGATTTTTCTTAATTTTTGTTGTAGGCTTGTAGTGCTATGAACTTCTCTCTCAGGACTGCCTTTCCTGTATCTCAGAGATTTTGGGTTGCTATGTGTTCATTTTCATGAAGTTTTTTTATTTATTTCTTGATCTTGTTGGTAACGCATTCATTGTTAAATAACATGCTATTTAGCCTCAATGTGTTTGAGTGTTTTGGATTTTTTTACTATAGTTGATTTCTAATTACATGCCATTGTAATATGGAGAGATGCTTGATGTGATGTCAATCTTCTTTTACTTATAGAAACTTTATTTGTGTCCTAACATCTTGTTTATATTTGTGAGTGATCCATGTGCATTTGAGAAGATTGTATATTCTGCAGCTTTGGGGTGAAGTGTTTTATAAATGTCAATTAAATTCATCTGAGCCAGGGTGAAGTGTTTTATAAATGTCAATTAAAGTCACTCTTTCCTTGTTAAGTTTTTGTCTGGAAGATCTATCTAGTGAAGTCAGCAGAGTATTAAAGTCCTCTCCTACGACAATATTGTTGTCAATCTTTCCCTTACTTATTGTCATTTTAATTCTGTATGCCTAGTTTTCTTTCTCTGTTTCTTCTCATTACAGCAGTCCCTGTAGCATTTCTTGTAATGCTGGCTGGTAGTGATGCATTACTTTAGCCCCCTCTTCCCCCCCACCCCCACTTTTTTTTTTTGTCTGGGAAACTATTTATTTGAGCATCTATTTTGAATAATAGCCTTTCTGTATTATCTTGGTTTAATATGTTTACTTTCCATTACCTTGAATACTTCATGCCATTCCCTTATGGCCTACAGAGTTTCTGAGAGAAATCAGGTGTCACCCTATGGGAGCTCCTTTGTAGGTAACAGTTTGCTTTTTTCTTGCTGCCTTTAAGATTCTCTCTTTGTCTTTAATTTTTGGCATTTTAATTATGATGTATCTGTGCATGGTCCTGTTGAGTTCTTCTTGCTTAGGTTCTCTGTGCCTCCTGAACTTGTGTGACTTTTTCCTTTACTAGGTTAGGGAAGTTTTCTGCCATTATTTCTTCAAACACGTTCTCTACCCCTTTCTCCCTTTCTACCTTTCTGGCACACCTGCTATTTAAGTATTGTTTATGTTGTATCACAACTCCGTTAAGCTGTCCTCATGTTTTTTAATTGCTTTTCTTTTTGGTTCTCTGATTGAGTGAATTTTTCAACTCTTTCTTCAATTCATTAATTTTATCCTCAGCTTCCCCTAATCTAGAGGTGTCGAACTCAATCAGAGAAGGGGCCAAAATCTAAAATCCAGCCTAAATCACGGGCCGAATGGTTTACTGAACAGTCATAAACTGACAATGTCATAAACTGACAGCGGAGTGCAGTGATGACAGTGTGGTGCGGGCCACATTGCAAGGCCTGGCGGGCTGGATTTGGCCCTCGGGCCTTGTGTTTGACACATGTGCCCTAATCTGTTGAGTGTTCCTTTCAATGTGTTCTTATCTGTGCTGTGCCATTGTTTATTTCTGTTTTCATAGTTACTACAGTGGTGCCTCGCATAACGAACGCCTCGCACAGCGAACTTTGCACAGGTTTTTCATGAAACCATCGGCCAAAAAGCAGAAAATGGATGAAGATGTGCAAGATTCGGTAGACTCTACTTAGTCTGTAAGTAAATGTGTGTTTTTTTTAAAAAAAATTATGTTTTTAGATGTATCTAAATAAAAATATGTCATCTTAGCATATTTTTTATGTCATCTTAGCATATTTTATGCTACAGAACGAATTATTTTTTTTAACATGTATTGTTATGGGAAAACGCGTTTCACATAACGAACTTTTCGCATAACAAGCTTGCTCTTGGAACAAATTAAGTTCGTTGTGTGAGGCACCACTGTATATCTTTCCTCATGCTCTGGAGTATCTTTATCAGCATTGTTCTGAACTCTTTATCAGATAAATTTTTTATCTCTATTTTCTTTATCTCTTCTTCTGGAGAATTCTCTTGTTCTTTTATTTGGAAGTTGTTTCTTTGTCTCCTCATCTTGGTTGCCTGTTTGGGTTTGTGATGATGTATTAGGTAGATCTGGTGTGCCTCTCAATATCTTGTATAGGACAGTATCAAATGCTGTTTCTGACTAATTAGATCAGGCAAAGTCTCAAAACCTCCATAGACTGCCTCTGCTTACAGACAGATAAGATTTTGTCTTAAATTGCCCTCAGACTATTGACCTCAGATATGGAAAGAGTGTTTTTCAACAGGGTGAGGCTGTTGCTTATGCCTGGAGGCTAATTGTTATTCTCAGTCTCTCATAGGGCCTCAGATGACTTCACACCATCAGTCCAGGTGTTTTCCAATAGAATGGATCAGCTGTCTCCTCCTCACACACACACACACACACACACGCACACACACACCCCCAGGCAGGGTTGCTTGTATAGCTAATGCCTATGTGAGAAAAAAGTCCTTTGCAGCTTGAGGGAATGGCACAGCATAGGAACCTTGGTGTCTGCCTTCTTAGTTCTAACTCTTGAGCCCTGATCATGGCTTCTACTTGCACAGTTCTAGTCCACTCTTCTAGAGCACAAGGTGGTGGCTCCACAGAGGGCAGCTTTGGGATTAGATACCAGAGTTCTTTGTGGCAACCCATTATCTCTTCAGAACTTCAGACGTTTGTGTCAGCCTGGCCATCCCTTTCATGCCACTGCCCTTCCTACCAGTCTCTATGTGGTCTCCACTTTGGTCCTCGGGTGTCAGGGTTCTCTCCAGCATGTCTTCTGTTGATTATTTAGGAAGTTTTTCTGTATTTTAGTTGTAATTCTAATTTGGTTCTGGGAGCATGTCAGTGCAGCATCCACTTATTCAGCTGCCATTTTTAATCTTTTCTCTCCTGCTTTTAAAGACCCTTGTGACTGCATTTGGGCCCCTTAGATAATCCAGGACAACCTCTTCATTTTGAGATCACTAATCAGTAACCTTAATACAATCTACAACTTTAATTTGGTTTTGCCACATAATTTACTGTGTTTACAGGTTCTGGGGATTAGAAAATGGACTTCTTTCATGGGGCAGGGCTGGGGTGCCTATCAGAGAAGGTCACAAAAACACTGTAACATCTAAGAATGTCTTGTCCCTAAAGCCCAATTTTCACCCCTTGGAGTAGTAATCCACCCATTGAGCACAAATTCTAGGACATCAGTGCTTCCCTTACCACCTTTCTCCTTATCTTTGGGCTTTTGGCCAGTGGTGAATAAACCTCCAGGTAAGAAAGTCTTCAGCAGATTATAAACACTTTTCTAGATACATATATGCATCTTAATGCACAAACAGTTTTCAAAATAAAATTTAAAATTTGTGGGTAAACATGGGACTTGGTTGGAAAGTCTGTAAGGGGGAATCTCTGAAAGATTGGGCACCTCTAGAGGGATCTTGCCAAAGGCAGCATATCTTGCTTTGACTTTTTCAAACAAGTTTGAGCCCCCAGGTGTTTTACTGGACACTAGAGACACTTGTGTCTTATCAAGGATGCTTACTCTGCTGATAGTATTTAATACAATAGTTCCTCAGGTTATATCAGAGATATGTTCTTACAGCATGATATTACTTGATTTTTACTGTAAGTCAGAACCCACCTACACAAGCACCTATTCACCCACCTGGAGCACATCCACAGCAGTAATGAAGTGAAATAGTAAAAATATTTAAAAGAAAGATAACAATTCCTGACCTTTACTTGTGGTAAATAAATAATAAAAAAGCACATATGTCAAAATGATGAAACTTTTTTCTAAACAAATAAATGGGAGATGGTGATGCAACCATGAAACAACATATGTCGAGTCCGACATAACCTGACTGCCTATAGTTAATTTTAGTTTAAGCTGTTGTTACAATAAAAACCTAAGGAGGCAGGTGGACAGGGCTGTTTGGTTCCTATAGCCAAGCAGTCCCTTAGCCCCCTGTTTCACAGAAACATGTGTCAGAGAAATCATTCATCCATCGTTCAAGGTTTGCTAGTCAGCCTCAGCAATCATTTATTTTTTTAATATAGAAAAACTTGCCATTGACCTAACCCATCATTATCCATATTACAAGTTTTTTATTTAACCACTTAGCTTAAGAGGCACATAATAGTATCAAATAAAGATTTCTCTAAATTCTCATTAGAAATACTAGAAACAAAAATTTAGAGTGGGAAGAAGTTATACTGAAAAGGTTTTTCTAGATTGCTCAGTGTTTCTGTCTCTTAAGACCACTTTTGCTATGAATGAACTATCTTTGGAGCTTCTGAAATATGGACCGTAGAGATGACAGGTAAAAATGTGCCTGCAGCTCCTGGTGTCTCCAGGAAAATGATGAGCCACATTGCTTCTGCTTTTACTGCAGGTATTGCTGGGGGAACTGCAAGAAGTCTGACGTTTTTAGACTTGGAGGCTTTAACACATAAATGTACTTCTCTTTTTCAATAAAAAGCCCTGAGCTAAACCAGCAGGTTTGTGTCCTCTCTGTTACATCAACTAATGGTACCTGAAAATCCAATTCAATTTAATTTTCTTGAAATGGAAATCTAGGGGAAACTCCTTGTTTTTTTCAAAGGAAATCTACCTAAAAATCTGTTCCTGCTATAAAAAATGATTGCCCTCTGGTCTTCAGGATGGCAGAAGCAAACTCACAGTAATGGTGTCTGGAAAATGAGGCAATTTAAAGCACATTTATATCTACATAGATAGTTGCTCGGAAGGGAGGCAGCAGTGCTCTGCATTAATGATAAAGTCAATTGTGCTGGTTGGCAGTCTCACAGTGATGAAGCTTCTCCATTTTTTAAATTTTTAAAAATTTATTTATTTATTTATTTATTTATTTATTTATTTATTTATTTATTTTGTCTAGGGCATTTTAAAGTCGAAGGATTTGGTGAACTCTTCACACTCTCCCCCACCAAGATGATATTGTGGAAAAGCCACCTACTTTTAAGTAGGAGTCCAATTCTTAATTAAATTCTACCATAGATCAAGTAGATTTTTATTAAGCTTGACTTACCAACCCTCTTAAACCCAATCTTATATGTATTTGACACAGAACTGTACTTAGGCTGAGCTGATGCTGTTGGTACCAGGAAATTCCTCCTTTTGACCTATTGTGTCCATAGACTGCCCCCAAGATGAACAAGCCTTTCTTTATCCCCTAAAGAACAATTTCTTCTTTCTGAACTAATAACTAGCCAAAATGACCTATTCAATCCTTTTCCTGACTCAAATAGAAATAGTCCCCGGGTCCAAACACCAGATCTCTTCTTGCCACCTCCACCACCAGATCTTACTCATTGTTAAAGCTACTGCCCTTTTGGACACTTCCCAAAGTTCCCTGCTTCAATCCAAGTTGCCATCATCTCCTGCTCTTCACAGTTCTCTGGGGCAACCAGAGGGATCCTTTGGAAGTGAGATCATGCCACACCTCCAATGGCTTCTTATCCTCACTCAGAATAAAATCCAAAATTCTCACCTTTCAAACCACGTCCTCCCCGACCCAAATCTGTCAAACTTCCTTCTCCCTCACATCATCTGCAGTCACTCTCAGCCTCTCCTGATGGCCCAGGCAGAAAACAGGGATGGATGGCTGAGATATGAGTGAGTCACTATACAAACAGTGATACTTGAAGAAATGAAGGGATAAGGTGTGGGGATGATGACAGAATGTTGACAGTCTCGGAAGTCTGATAACCTGGGCTCAAGACCAGTTATGCAATGTAATAGCTTTGGAACTTTCTGTAATGATTCTACTCTCAGTAGCTGCACCTGCAAAGATGGAAGGAATAATGTTTGCCACAACAGATCATTGCAAATATTAAAAAAGATAATGTATTTGAAAGTGATTAGCATAGTACCTGGCAAATAGAGATCAAAATATGTTTGCTTAGCAAAAGAACAAATCCACCAACCAGCATGTAAATACCAGATGAAACAGTGGCATTATTCACGCTGCTCCCTCTGGTGGTCAGTATGAGTCATAGCCACCAGTTGTTCCACTGTTCGGTCAATTTGCATATTACCCTTTTATTATATAGGATATCTAAAATTTTCACAGCAGGCTCCAGTTTTCAGTAAGCCTGAATAATAAAATAAAGTTTTGGTCAGATCTCTTAAGGAACTCTTTGAAGGGAATATGAATTCCTCACACTTACAAGTATATAATTCTCCCTCCTGAGTATCAAGCATGTTGGATGCCCCAAAAGAAGCTAAAGCCAGAAGGAAAAGTTCCTCGTGTAGGAAAGAATTACTGCTGATGGTGCAGAATGCTGAGTGGAAGTGCTTGTTTCCAACATGCTGGTAAAGGTAAATGAGAAAAAAATGAGAGCTGAATCCCAGTGTCAACATAAGAAGCACTCAAACCTGTGAAGAATTTTTTTGTGAGTTTGTTTCAGCCAAACTGTTCACAAACGCCGGGAAGCAGAATCTGTATGGAACGAGATAATGCTCTGAAAAATGGCAGTTTTCGCCCTGTTTTATACATTTCAATCAAAAGAGGAGACATGAGTGGGTTCCACGAAATCTATTGCTGATAGGTTAGGGAGGTGGCAGAAGAAAGCAAAGGAGGGATGCCTGTGGGTGGGACTGGGTCCAACGCAAAATAAAAGACACATACTTCTTTTACTTAGTTAGCGGTCAATGATTAACTCAACAACAGTAAGGAGATTTGTGGTCTCCACAGAGTGGTGCCTGTGCTTTGAAGGAGCCACAAAAACAAAAATTACTTCGACATTCCAATGATATGTTATCATAGATGCAAAAGGACAATAGACATGGTCAGTTAAGGTGAAGATTGACCTTTGTCAGGGAAGATACTGGCCTAGGACATAACGACCCATCACAACCAGCTTTTGGTTAAAGTTTTAATTTCAGACCATCCTATGTGGTTCCTTTAGGTCTCTGAGCTTGCAAGGCCACTGTGCAGACCTCCACTGAGCTTGTCAGGTCAGC
This sequence comes from Pipistrellus hanaki, assembly GCF_964339955.1. NCBI lineage: Eukaryota > Metazoa > Chordata > Mammalia > Chiroptera > Vespertilionidae > Pipistrellus > Pipistrellus hanaki. Next base: position 121,705,043 of record NC_140503.1, on the reverse strand, counting down.
ATGTAGCCCCTTTTCGTCCACACCAGTAATGAAGGGGGGGAAAGTTAAAACACAAGTTTTCAAAATTTCCAACCAGTATTAGAATGTGGGGTCTTAGGTTGGGTTTTCCTGAAACAAGCCAAGCATTTACCAAGGGACATGCAATAATTTTTGAGGGTGTGGGTATATAGAAAATATAGGGCAGGGAGCAAGGGAGGAAAAGGGTCAAAAGTGAACGAAAAGAGAAGCAAGAGCATACAAATAGACCATTTGCTACATTTAAGAATCAAATTTATCATCAAAATACCAAGATTTGAGAACTGAGACAGTTTGAGCTGCATTAACAAAGATACCATAGACTTGGAGGCTGAAACACACATTTATTTGTCACATTTATTTCCAATCCTCTGGTCTGGAAGTCTGAGATTAGAATGCCAACAGGGTAGATTCCTGGTGAGAACTCTCTTCCTGGTTTGTAGATAACAAATTTCTCTCTGTGTCATCACACAGCAGAAAGAATGATCATCTCCCTGTGAACAATTTATTGTTTTATTGGAAGTGATTTAAAAATAGCCTTAGAAAGACACACAGGCACTCATGTTCTATCTTTATGCACACAGCTGATTGGTAGTTTCCTAGTAAAAGTGTATGTGTGTACATATGTACGTGCACACACTCATGTAGGTTGAGATAATTATTCATGTTAAGAATATATTTCTTACTTTATTGTTTCCTGACATTGACAAGTTGACAATCAGATAAGACTTGCAGAATTTGCATTTCATAAGTTTATATATATATATATATTATATATATATATATATATATATATATATATATATATATATATATAAACTTATGAAATGCAAATTACTTTATAGTCGACCAATGTGTCTCAGTGTTGAGTGTCAATCTATGAACCAGGATGTCACAATTAAATTCCCAGACAGGGTACATGGCTGGGTTGCAGACTTGATCTCCAGTAGGGGGCATGCAGGAAGCACCCAATCAATGATTCTCATCATTGATGTTTCTATTTCTCTCTCCCTCTCCCTTCCTCTCTGATATCAATAAATATATGTTTAAAAAATAAAATAAAATTACTTTACTTCCTGAAATGTTCTCTGGCTTTTATGCTAGCTTATAATAACAAATAATAGCTACATTTACATTTAAAATGATACAATTAAACTATTCTGCTACAAATGGATTTTTTCTGAGTAGAACAATATAAAATGCATGGTATCTAATTTTTCATACGCGCTATTAGAACTATATAAACTTGTTAATATTAATAAATGGCTACTCCCTTTAAAAATAAAACATGAAGAAAAAAATAAAGAGTTTTAATTACCTTTAATTGTATCATAAAAGCATAAACTTTGCTTTGAGCTGTAGTATCTACAAAGAGAAACACAACTTTTCCAAAAACCAAACAGCTCTATAGTATTTAAGTGTATCATTTTAATTAATCCTTTCTATTCTTTAGACATAAAATGATGATTCATTTCTTTAAGTAGTTGTGGAATTTAAAATTATTCTAGAAAATTTCAAAATGCAACGCAGTTTCATCAAGGTAGTTTGGAATGATGACTCTAAGTCAGCAATTTCAACCTTTTTCATCTCATGGCACATAAAATAATTACTGAAATTCTGCAGCACACCAGAAAATATATTATTTGCTGACTTGATTTTTAAAAAAGTATAATTTTTATTCATTCACACCAGATGGCTAGTGTTCTGTTGGCTGTTGTGATTTTTCATTTGACAATCTAAGGCAAAAAGGTGAGTGCCCCTGACTAAATAATCAGATGCCACATTTTTTTTAATACAGTTCTTGCAGTTTTATTTTATTTTTATTTTATTTTATTTTTTAAAATATATTTTATTGATTTTTTACAGAGAGGAAGAGAGAGAGGGATAGAGAGTTAGAAACATCAATGAGAGAGAGTCATCGATCAGCTGCCTCTTGCACACCCCCTACTGGGGATGTGCCCGCAACCCAGGTACATGCCCTTGACCGGAATTGAACCCCGGACCCTTCAGTCAGCAGGCTGACGCTCTATCCACTGAGCCAAACCAGTTTCGGCGGGGTGCTGCATGTTTTAAAAATTCTTGTGGCACCAGTGGATAATCGCTGCTCTAAGTTAACAAATTGCATTCATTTTATATTTGTGTATTCATGGTTTTTAAGAGACCATAAGGACTCTTAATTTTTTTCTTGCTTGCCCTTTTCTTACAGAAAAGTTCAGTCATGTAAGGTGCCATACTTTCATCAATTATGTATATACAGCTCTTATAAGCTGGTAATAAATGTAGATGCTTGAAACAATATTATAATCTCAGTTGTCTATGTCTGACTTCCCATAGCATTTTGCCTGAAACAAATACACAGACACACAAGTACATATACTCCCACACCTCAGAAACCCTTAGGTGCTTTATATAAATAATCAGGAGGTACCACCAGCCTCTCAGTCTCTGCAGTGCCTCTTCAGGTCAACAGGTATTATATCCCTATTTCTTTGAAATGCTCTCTGAATGGTTCTAAGGACACTGTTCCTTTGGGAAATCTAAAACACATTCATGATAGGGGGGGGGGGGGAGGGGGGAGGCACCTAGTGAAATCCTAAGGCTTTTGAATTCGTTGCAAAACTATATCAACTCAAAGTTTGTCATTTTTGATGCCCTTTGTTGTCCTCAAATTCATTTAAAAACTAGACTTTTATCTTGGTAATGCCCTCTAGGCAGTTCTTAAAGAGGCCTTGGGGTAATCAGCAATAATGCAATAAAGATAATTCTACTTTCAACCCATCCTATGAAACTTCCATTTCAAGTTTTTCAATTAGATGTCACAGTAGAAAATTCTGGAATTCAGATTAGGCTGGCTGAAGCTGCAATTTTGTTGGCTACAAATTGCCTTGGAACTCTTAAGGAATAATGCAATGTAAAGATTTCCTGTATCAGCTTGCTGCCACGATTCTGCTAGCGCTTTGGAGTCCAGCAGATCTTTGACTTTGGTTTCTGTGCTTGTGAACCTAATCTTTTGATGCTGTTGCCCTAGCTATGTTTGGGTTGGTGTTATCCTGGCTTTAGAGGTACTATTCAGTGGAAGATAAACTATATTGCTTACATTTCTCAGTTATGACTATCCTCCCATATAATGATGTGAAAATTGTTACCAGTCCAGAGTTCACATGCCTGATACCTCTAAAAGTCGAAACTCAAAACACTAGCATTTGGAACAAGGAAAGACTTATTGACAAAGAAGGCACCAATGGAGAAGAGGGGAGCCCTAATTCTCAAATCCTTCTTAATGAAGGTCAGAGTTCAGGCTTCTGATATGTCAACTAGAGGCCCAGTGCATGAAATTCCTGCATGGATAGGGTACCTAGGCCTGGGGAACCCTAGCTCATCACCTCCTCCTTCCCTCGCCCCTGCAGGGCCCCACCTCCGCTGGTTGCCTGCCATGTTCCACATCGCCCCTTGGTGGCTAGTGCATATCATAGCCAGTGATCAAACTACCGATCTCCCAGTCGAACTTCCAAGAAAACACTTTGCATATGAGCCTTTTATATTTATAGATGTGTGGTAGGCAGTTAGACAGACATGAGCAAAGCAAGGAAAATGGGCCAGGTACAGAAGTCACCAGGGTGGAAAGTCCCAGGTGTCTAGCAAAGGAATTTGGTTCTCAGGATGACCTTTCCTCCCTTAGCATATTACTGGTTTAGACCCCAATCCCATGACCTCTCTTCCCTAGAGACAACATCTAGGCCTAAACTGTGTTTCAGCTCCAAAGGCAGGATATTAGGGGAGGTCTCAGTGGAGGATCTCAATAGAGTATTGATCAGCTTCCTTTGTGTGATCATTTAGGCTCAAAGGCCTAGGGCAGGGGTTCTTTAGTCACTGCAGCAGACAGGACATCAGGGGATGTCAGCTATGACATTGCTTTGTTTGGGTTTGCTGCTTTTCTGGGCCTGGAGCTGAAACACTACTGAGGTCTAAATGTTATCTCTAGTTTGACCAAAACTCAGTCTTTTTTTTTTTTAATCAACTTTCCTAAGATTATTTGGTGTGGATCAGAACTTTGTTGTCCTGAGGGCTTAATGATTAAGGGAGTGGTTGTATATGTGAAGGTTTATATGGGAATCATATGAAGCTATTCTCTGTCCCCTTGTTCTTCCTCTAAACAGATACACCACATGACTAGCAACATGCCAGGGCAGGAAAGGTCAAAGGAGGGTCTGAACCACATGAACAGTGATATGCTAGGGGAGGAAAAGTCATCCTGGGGGTGAGGTCCTGCCTGCAATACCTTTTTTTCCCATTTCCAGGCAGCCAGGGCTTTCTGCCCTGGTTACCTTCCATACCTGCCTAGCTTCCCTACCCTGCTCATGTCTGTCTAACTGCTTACTCTAACAGAAGCAGTTCATTATCTTTACTTATTAGCTCTATTATTTTCAATTTCATCCCAGGATAGAAGTGTCAAATAGAGCTATATTAGTTCAAGTCACTGAATTTGAATATTAATGAAGAATTGCTCCTCGAGTATTTTCAATTAAACAAAATAGGTTTGGGAGTAAAAGATCAGATTTTCACTAATGGACAGGTAATTTAGGGTGCTTTATATTCAAATTACATGCCCCTACAGTATAGTTTAAATGTATATCTTCTGAAGTAGTATTTTACTTTTTCACTGCCTAGAGGAAGATTAAAAAATAAGAAATGAAAATGGTGATATATTGTTTTAAAAGACCCCATTTAAAGTAATATGCTTGTTTTTCCTTTCAGTTAAAATTTTGAATTCTGATACAATATCTTAGAATCACCAAGCTATATATCATAGCCCATAGCTCAAAGAATACACATGACAATTCCAAAGCTCAGTAGGACCATCTTCCCGGTCATAAACTAGACTGGGATTTTTTTACACTACAAATCACATACCACTTGAAATAAGTAGTCTATAAAATTGGTCAGTAGGTTTTAAAACATGCCAATGGCAAAGTAACCTTTTGAAACTTTGAAACCTTTTGCCACAATCAGAATAAGAAAGCGCAGAGTGAACAGTAGCTTTATTGGCTACTACAGGATGAGATGGGGATTCCAGAAAAGGAAAACGAACTTTGTCTCCCTGTCTTCCCGCACAGCGCACGCTCTGAGCTCCCAAATCACACCACTTCCCTCACCTTGGCAAGAAAATCCGAGTGGTTCACACAGAGATCTCCAGTTTCTGGGGTCACACTTCATTATATCCTTGGACTGGCTGATGGAGCCCTCTCTTGATTTTCATTGCAGCGTCTATTCCGATGCTCCTCCTGGGGATTGTGGGTGGCTTGGACCCAGTGGTTTACTCTCTTTTACCATCATTCACAGGCTTGTTGTGTGGTCATCATTATTCGTCTCTGGTATCTTTCCTTGGCTGTTTACGTTGTTGAATTTGGGCCTCCACCCCTAGTGTTATAAACAGTTGATTGAATTTCCCAACGTGATTGCTTACGCTGCTAGTTTTAAAATATATTGCTCTAGTTTTTATTGTTTTACCACATCCTCAGGTATGACTTTTATTTATTTTACTCCATCTCTTGATAAAACCCATGCCAGATCTTACAGTCCGGGTTAGAGGACACTTGAGAGGCAGGATTCAGCATGATCTCTCAAAGAACTTCCTCTGTGTTGGCAGTAATGAACCTGCAGGCTAGGACGGCTCAGAATGAGTAGCTTTCTTACTCCAGACTTTTGAAACGTTTACTCACAGGGCTCAATAATATTTCCCTGTTCTCTTATTTATCTAAAGAGATTTGTTAGGAATTCTCTGATGAAAGAGGTCAGTCTAATAGTTGCATTTACAAAACAGATAAATTTTTTAGAACTCTTATGGGCAGTCTAGTATAATTGCTTCATTAATTGTTCTTTTAAAAAATATATATTTCATTGATTTTTTTACAGAGAGGAAGGGAGAGAGATAGAGTTAGAAACATTGATGAGAGAGAGTCATCGATCAGCTGCCTCTTCCACGCTCCCTACTGGGGTTGTGCCTGCAACCAAGGCACATGCCCTTGACCGGAATCGAACTCCGGACCCTTCAGTCTGCAGGCTGATGCTCTATCCACTGAGCCAAACCGGTTTCAGCTAATTGTTCTTTTGAAAGGACAGAACTTTCAGGTATGTATAATCATAATGAACTTAAGGTGAATGTTTTTAAGAGATAAGAAAATTTCTTTTGTTAGAGATACTGTCTGTAATGAACTAAAAGTTACACTTGGTTGCTTAGTTTTTCTGTTGTGATATTAGAAAAATATATAACTTTTTGTATCTCCATGAGTTTTCTTGCCTTTCACCCATCAATAGTTGGATGAGTTTCATGCCGAGAGTGAATATTCTGTTATTAGAAGAGGAATAAATTGGATATCAGAATAAAAATTACCTTGAATAATAAGAATTTTACAAATACTACAAACCATTAAAATATGATAGAAATAAAAACAGAGCTTTAATACTAATGGGGTCAGCTCTTTAATCTCTAAATAACAAATAAAATCATTACTATGGATAATTAAGATTTTCAGCCATTTCAAAACACTTTTAGAGGACAACTGCTCCTACAGAATGTCTCAGGCTGCTCCTACAGAGTGTCTCAGTCTGTTCTCAAAACAAATAATTTAAATATACTATGCTCATAAACATTGAACAAAAAAAGAAGGCTGAATGCATTCACTTTTTTTTTTTAGAGAGAGAGAGGAACGGTGGGGGGAAAGAAACATTGATTAGTGCTTCTTTTATGTGCCCTAATGTGCCCCAACTAGGGATTGAGCCCTAAACCTGGATATGTGCTCTAACCTGGAATCAAACCCAATACTTTTCAGTGTATGGGATGATGCTCCAACTAACTGAGCTACACCAGTCAGAGCTGAATAGATTCACTTTTATGTTCATGTCTTTATATCATTTTCCTTTGCTCTGTTTGCCTTTTTCTTATTGTTTTATAAGTGTTCATATATTCTAGATCTGTGCTATCCAGTTTAGTAATGTGACTATTGAGCATTTGAAGTGTAGCTTGTCTGAACTGAGATGTATTGTGTGACAGAAAAACTGAGTTTTGAAGATAGTATGAAAAAATGTATACCGTAATTTCATTACTAATTTTTATATTTATTATGTTTATTTTTTAAAATAAATCTTTATTGTTCAGATTATTACAGTTGTTCCTCTTTTTCCCCCCATAGCTCCCCTCCAACTGGTTCCCACCCCACCCTTTGCCCTTACCCCCCTCCACCACCACCTCTGTCCTCATCCATAGGTGTACGATTTTTGTTCAGTCTCTTCCCGCATCCCCCACATCCCTTCCCCCCCACCCCGAATTGTCAGTCTACTCTCTTTCTATGTCCCTGATTCTATTATATTCACCAGTTTATTCTGTTCATCAGATTTTCTTATTCACTTGATTTTTAGATTCACATGTTGATAGATATGTATTTGTTGTTCATAGTTTTTATCTTTACCTTTTTCTTCTTCCTCTTCTTAAAGAATACCTATTAGCATTTTATATAATACTGGTTTGACAGCGATGAACTTTAACTTTTTCTTATCTGTGAAGCTCTTTATCTGACTTTCCATTCTGAATGATAGCTTTGCTGGTTAGAGTAATCTTGGTTGTAGGTTTTTGTGTTCATCACTTTGAATGTTTCTTGCCACTCCCTTCTAGCCTGCATAGTTTCTGTTGAAAAATCAGCTGACAGTTGTATGGGTACTCCCTTGTAGGTTACTGTTTTTCTCTTGCTGCTTTTAATATTCTCTCCTTGTCTTTTGCTCTTGGTTTTTTAATTATGATGTGTCTTGGTGTGGTCCCCTTTGGATTCCTTTTGTTCGGGTTTCTCTGAACTTCCTGGACTAATAACTCTATTTCTTTCACCAGGTGGGGGAAGTTTTCTGTCATTATTTCTTCAAATAGGTTTTCAGTATCTTGATCTCTCTCTTCTTCTGGCACCTCCATAATTCTGATGTTGGTACACTTGAAGTTGTCCCAGGGGCTCCTTACACTATCTTCATATTTTTGGATTCTTTTTTCTTTTTGCCTTCCGGGTTGGGTGTTTTGTTGTTTCTTAATATTTCAAATCTTTGACTTGATTCTTTTGATCCTCTAGTCTGCTGTTGGATCTCTGTATATTATCCTTTATTTCAGTCAGTGTATGCTTAATTTCTAGTTGGTCCTTTTTCATTTCCTCCAAGGTCTCATTAAATTTATCAGAGGTTTCTAGAAGATTCTTGAAAAACCTTATAACCGTGGTTTTGAACTCTATATCCAGTAGTTTGCTTTCCTCAATTTCTATCATTTGTGACCCATTTCTTTGTCTCCACATTTTGGGTGCTTCCCTGTGTTGATAGCGTGGCTTTGTGTGCTAGGTGTGCTAATGGGCCCAGTGGCTCAGCCTCCCCAGTTACTTGAGGTGGACACTGTTGGTGCACCCCTTTGTGGACACTGTGCACAGTTTTATTATAGTTAAATTTTGATTTTTGTTGGTATCACTGGGAGGGATTTACCTCCAGGCCAATTGGCTGTGAGGATCAGTTATGTCTACAATGGGAGAACTTCTATTCTGGAGACACCCTTATGAGGCAAGATTTGCTTAAGTGGGGCTTTGGTGCTCCCCGAGTCTGCCCCTTGAGTGTATCCCTATGGATCTGAGGAGTTGTAATCTGGATGGTCCCACTCTGACCACTGGGTACACTGGCTCATGGATCTCCAAGGAGGTGCAAATTTAGCCTCTGCCTGAGGCCACTCAGCAGAGCTATGGAAAGATCTGCAGATTCTTCTTTGTTTGTGTTTGGAGGTGCCCAGATGAGGCCCAGCAATGTAAGCTGCTGTGGGGCCTTGGGTCTTCTTTTGGAAGTTCTGGCACTCTCTGACCCAGCAGTTTGTTAGGTAATTTTAGATTGCAGAGGGCCTCTGCACACAGCTTGGGTGGGGAATGGTCTCAGGGAACCAACAGGGCAGAGCAAACAGCTATGGCTGATCCTCAACCCTGGTCTAAGAGGCCCACAGTTCTCAGTGTCCCTCGGTAATCACTACAAGCACCTCTGAGAGAAAGCCACCCTTGAGATCCGCCAGAAGCCAGACAGTCCAGTTTCTCTCGTAGGAGTGTGGATTCCCAGAGTCTTGCCCAGAACTGGAGTTCAAAGCAGTCAGGAGCTGTGTCTCCCTCCAGATTGAAAAAGCTAGCCACGTAGTCAGTTGCCAGCCCTTTCCACACATGCATCTCTGTACATCTGCACCTTACTTCTGCACCTCCTCTGAGTCTCAGTGTGTTTTTCTCTTTCCTTCTAGTTGTAGAATTTCCACTCAGCCAGCCTTCCTGTGGTTCTAGTTGATGTCCGTTTTGTCCTTTTAGTTGTAGTTTTGAAGTGGTTGTGCGAGGCAGCAATTTCAGATGTTTACTATGCCACCATCTTGGTTTCTCCTATTACCTATTTAAATGATGATATTGTTGATATGTTGTAGTAAATAAAATATATTATTAAATTATTTTATCTATTTCCTTTTACCTTTTTAAATGTGACTTAGAAAATTTAAAATTACATATGTGGTTTAAATTACATTTCTCTTTGAAATCACTATTCTAGCCTTGTACTGGTCTTTGATTGATAGCAAATGTGTGTGTGTGTGTGTGTGTGTGTGTGTGTGTGTGTGTGTGTAGTTTGCCTTTCACTCTGTTCTTATGAGGAAAAGATATGTTTGTGGTTGCAGAGTACAGACTGTAGGGGACAAAGGAGAGCAGTAAATGAGTCCCAAAAATTTTTTGGAAAAAATCTGATGGATAGGATGTGGTGAGCAATGGCATGGAATTGTCAAGGATGACTTCCTGGATTTCTCGCTGGGTCATGGTGTCATTTGCTGTGGTGGGGAGACTGAGGACAAATAGATTTCAAGGAGAAAACAAAGTGTTTGATTTTTGACTTGTTAAGTTTGATATATCACATTGGACTTACACATTGGTTAAATAAATCTGGAGTGTCATATTGTAAATTCCCCATGAACAAGAGAATGAAGCTTGTCTCCTTCAGGTATTGAGGTGTAAGTAACAACCAGACAAGCCTCCATGGCAGTAAATATAAGTCTTTATTTCTCATGCATGTGTGGAATGTGTGTGGTGCAGCTGGGCTGGGCAGGGCTGGGCTCCTCAGTGCAGGTTGGGCTCTGGTCTGTTCTTGGTGTGCTTATTGCAGGCTTTAGGCTGCAAGTGCAGCAGCTACAGAGGAACCTCTGCATACAGTAGTCACAAATGCTCATGAAATAACACCACACTCATGTCAAAACATGCATGGCCTCATCAGCCTCATTTGGAATGGGCACATAGCTGCTTTTGCCCATATTCCATCATTCAAAGCAAGCTCGTGACCTGTGGGATCTGGCATTGAGCCCTGCCCACTTTAGTAATTGGCATTGAAGAGATAAATGACAAAGGTTGTTGTTGCATAAGGCATCAGGGAGAAGTAAATAAAGATCTGTAGACAATGATTCTATTTACCACAAGGCTTACCATTGTAAAATAAAAATAAGGGCTCTAAAATGCTTTGTTTAAAAAAGATTTTCTAAAGGTAGTAAATCTTCCTAACACCTATTGTAGTCTGGCAATATTAGGGTAAAACTAGATGTGAAGAAGCAGAATAATAATATTGATTGTATATCAAATATTGACTGTATATCAAATAATAATATTGACTGTATATCAAATATAACAGAATAATGGGCTTCTAGGTCTGTCCTTTGCTTAGCACTGTGTGATCAGCTTGATTGATGGGGCAAGCAGAAGGAGTCTGTGGAATTACTTGACAGACTAGAAGAAACACAGTTTTATTATCAGAAGAATCTTCTTTTGCATTTCTATTGTATTACAGAAATTTTAAAATTTCCTTAACTTTCCTGAGCCCTATATTTCTCATTTGTAAAGGGGAGAGGAAATATATAATTTATAAGGCTGTTATATTAAAATGAAATTAAATATTTGCTCATATTGCCTTTTGTTACCCTCTTTGTATTCTGTAAATACTGTTTGCCAGTAACACTTCATTATATCTATTTGTTTACATCTTGCTCTTTGTTCCTCCCAAACTATGACCACCCTAAAGGATAAAGCGATCAGATTTGCAATTGTAAAATCTAGTATAATACTGGGAACATAGGAAATATTTAGTACAATTTTCTTTAACAAAGTGAATGAATTATTCACTTTTATGTTGTAGGAAATAGAGAATAAAGGAGGCCAAGTTTTGTGGCTTCCAATCTTCTCTTGAATGAGTATTATGAATGATTTTACCATGTAGGAAAATGCCTTACAAAGTACCTGACACATATTATGAACTGAGTAAATTTTAGCTTTCTTTCTTTTCTATCTGCAGATTTTTAGAAGGAACAGAATACATGATAGGAGCCACTGCACCATTCGACATCACAATCCTATAACCTCTTTAATGAACAGAAAATTTTAACCAATCTAAAAGTTTCCTTTTGTGAGGACTCATGGACAGAGACAATAGTATGGTGATTGCCGAAGGGAAGGGATGAGGGGAGGTGGAAGAAGGTACGGGGTGGGGGAGAACTGGTAGTGAAAGGAGATTTGATTTGGGGTGGTAAACACATAACACAATATACAGATGATGTATTATAGAATTGTGCACCTATAACTTATATAATTTTATTAACTAATGCCACCCTAATAAATTCAATTGAGGAATAAATGTAAAACTAAAAATGAAGTTAATTCTGTATAGAAAAATTCAGTAGTGCTTCAGTAGCTATAATGTACCTGAGAAATTTTATTGCTTCAGTGAATTCTCAGAAGGATAACTAAAAAATGATTATACCAGTTAGTTACATAGGACCTGCTTCAAAAGTATTTTTTCAATAGTAAATTTATCCTAAAACATTATTTACTGTTAATAAAAATTGTCATTCTAAGTAATAAACTCAACTATTTATTGCTGATTATATGATACAAATCTAATGGCCATTCAAATGCTATTTGTGCATCTTTAGTGATAAATATAAAATATCATAATAAAAATATGCATGAACTTCATTAAAATTAAAGAATTTTAAGCTTCAAATTATACCAGCAAGAATATAAAAAGGCTCTGGCCAGTGTGGCTCAGTTAGTTGGGCATCAAGTGTCCACCACAAGGTTGCAGGTTTGATTCCCAGTGATGGTACATGCCCTGGTTGTGGACTCGATCCTTAGTAGGGGGAGTGCAGGTGGCGGCTGATAAATGATTCTCTCTGATCAGTAATGTTTCTATTTCTCTCCTTCTCCCTTTATTTCTCTGAAATCAATAAAAAAAGATAACCAACAGAATGGGAGAAAGTATTTGCAAATTATACATTTGATATGGAACTTATATATTTAATATATAGGGAGTTATGCACCATAATACTTAAAAAGACAAATAACTCAATTAAAATGGGCAGAAAATCTGAACAGAAATTGCTCCTAGAAGATATAGAAATAGCTAATAAAATTATGGAAAGATATTCAACACCATTAGTCATTAAGAAAATGCAAATCAAAGAAACAATAAACTGCCACTTCACATGGACTTGTATGGCTCTATTAAAAACACACACAGAGAATGTGGAGAAATTGAAACTCTCATACATTGCTGTGGGTATGTAAAATGATCAGGAACTTTAGAAAATCTGTATGTCATTTCTTCAAAATGTTAGACATAGAATTACTAATAATTCTGCTCTTAGGTATATTCCCAAGGGTAATGAAAACATATTCACATGAAACTTATAAATACATATAGTAGTACTATTCATAATAAACAATATTAGAAACAACACAAATGTTCATCAACTGATTATTGGATTTCCAAAATACGGTATAAGCACACAATGGAATATTATGTAGCAATTAATATAAAGTACTGATACAAGCTATGGCATGGATGAACTTGAAGACATTATGCTGTGTGAAAGAAGCCAGCCACAAAAAACTTAATGTATAAACCCATTTGTATGAAATGCCCAGAAAAGACAAACCTATAGAAACAGACAGTTGATTAGTAGTTGCATGGGTAAAGAGGGGAAGAATAACTAGTGACTGTTAATGGGTTTAGGGTATTTGTGTTTGTGTGATGAAAATATGGTGATGGTTGCCTAACTCTGTAAATAGACTGAAAAACACTGAATTATACAGTTTGGATATGTCAATTGTATAATATGTGAATTGCATCTCAGAAAAGTTGAGAAACCAAGTGTATATGCATACCGGGTTGTGTTGAGAAGTCCTTTTCAGGTAATTATTATGGAAAAGGTCAGGCTAATGTCAAATTTAATTCCATTAATAACATAGCAATGTTGCTTCCATAGTGCATTGTGGAATACTTATCCTGAATCCAGATGTGCTTTTAGTGTGGGGTAGACAGTGCTTAATAAAGGAGATAAGGCATATGTGTTCCTCAAATTTGTATTCTTGTAGTAGCAGGAGGAAAACAGACAATAAAAAACTCAGAAATACTAATTTCAGATAGTCATAAGTAATATAAAGAAAAGAAAATTGAATACAGAAAGACCGGGAGTGGAGAAAGGAGGACTGGCGTTGTCCTCTCTGACATTTGAGCTGAGACAGGGATGCTGAGAAGTCACTGGGGCACAGGCTCAGACAAAGAGCAGGGTGTGGTAAAGGCCCTGTGTGAGGAGACTCAGGCAGTATGTCTGCAGCATGATTATAGGGCAGAGGCATAAAATGAGAGTTGGACGTCACAGAGGACATTGTAGGAAGTTTGGATTTCATTTTCAAGGGAATGGAAAACATTGAAAAATCTGAAGATGACCGAAACCGGTTTGGCTCAGTGGTAGAGCGTCGGTCTGCGGACTGAAAGGTCCCAGGTTCGATTCCAGTCAGGGGCATGTAAGTTGGTTGCAGGCACATCCCCGGTGGGGGGTGTGCAAGAGGCAGTTGGTTGGTGTTTCTCTCTCATCGACGTTTCTGGCTCTGTCTCTTTCCCTTTCTCTCTGTAAAAAATCAATAAAAATATATTTTTTAAAAAAGAGAAAAATCTGAAGATGAGTGATATGAGAAAACTAAGTTTTGTTGACCAATTTGTACGTGAGGGACCTTATTCACTTCTGGATCTATTTATTAAGTAATGAGATTCTGGACTCTGATGCTGGGTCTGATACTATAATGGGATGACATTTTTGAGGGAGACAGTGAGCATATTTTGCATATTGGGAAAATGTAAGTAATTATAACCAGAGGAGAAAGAGTAATGGCTGAAAAACATAGCAGCAATATCTTGCAGCTCCTTCTATCAAGAGGAGATGTTTTCCCTAGGTCATAAAAGAAATATTGTGTGAATTCTGGACCTTAGACCTTATGTGGCCTTAATGCAGCTGGAACACTGTCCTGATGAGGCCATGCCATTAAGGATCCTCAGATGAAAGGCAGAGTAGAGATAGGGGGTCCATCATACCAGCAATCCCAGCTGAGAGTTGTCCTGGTCATCCTGCCAGTTAAATGTAGCCACATAAGCTCAGACAAGACTAGCAGGAAATCCACCTAATCAACCCACAGAGTCACACACACACACGTGCACACACACTCACTCACACACTCACTCACAAAGAATTGTGGTTGTTTTGAGGCAATAAACTGTGAGTGATTGGTTCAAAGCAATAAAAGACAATTCATGCTTTATTTCTTTAATGGTTTTGATCTCCCCCCTCTGTGTTTACAATAATTTATCTTAACCTCCAGCCTATTCAGTGTTCCTTCTCCTAGAACTTGTGTTTAATAAATTTGTTAATCCACCTGTGAATTTTCAATTTATTTTGCTTAAAATGATTTTCCCATTGATTGTCAGCTTAATTGTCACTTCCACAAAGAGGACTTTCTTCACAGTCCTTATCACTTTTTATGGCAGTGTCCTCCCTTGTTTGATTTACTTTATAAAAATTAACACTATCTATAATAATCTATTATTTTACTTTCATTTTGTTCATCTGCCTGTATAGATTCTCTGTCAGGGCACACCCCAGGTTTTGGAGTTGATCCCAGTAGAGGGGCATGTGGGAGGCAGCTGATTTATATTTCTTTCTCATCAATGTTTTTCTCTCTTCCTCTCTCTCTAAAAAATCAATAAAAACATATTTTAAAAAGTAAAATGAGATGTTAAAAGATGGACAACTGTGGCCATTCCTAGGCTTCAGTACTTGGATTGTGAAGAACACATTTCTTTCAAGATGATTCCTTCTTTTCTCAAAATTTTTACTTCATTTCGTTGAATGTCAGGCTGGTACATATGAATTGATTTGCATCGACATATTAAGGATCCCACAAGCTGTGGGACATAGCCAGGTCAGAGTGACATAAAAAGGAACAGTCAAATTACTTTGTAAAACCAAAAACAAAGTGAAGGACTTACACAACCTGATTTCAAAGCTTGCCATAAAGCTAATGAATCAAGACAGTATGATATTGGTATAAAAAAGGAAATACAGATCAATGGCATCAACTTGGAAATGCAGAAATAAACCCATATATGTATAGTGATTTTTTATGAAGGCACTGAAGTAATTCAATGGGGAAATATTGTTTGCAAAAAATTGTGCTGGAACAATTTATTACCCTTATGTAAAAAGATGAAAATTTCCCCTTATATTATACCAGAAACAAAACAACTCAAAATGGATCATAAATCTAAAAGTTAATGTATAACAGAGGAAACATAAAAGAAGATATCTTTGACTTTGAATTAGGCAGAAATTCCATGGTATGGCTTCAAAAGTATAATACATCAAAGAAAAAAGTGGTAAATTGAACTTTATATATGTTTTTAAGTCTCCCTTTTAATAGACACCCATTGACTGGAAGAAAATATTTGTAAATTTTTCTGATAAAGGACTTGTATTTAAAATGTGTAAAGACTCACATTCAATAAGAAGATCCACTTTTCAATAAGAAAATGAGAAAAGATATGAAATAAACACATGAAAAGATACTCAACATCATTAGTCCTAAGAGGAACTAGCCACTATTACACTTCCATTAGAATGTCTTAAAATAAAAAAGATTAGCAATACTAAGTGTTGGCAATGATGTAGAGAGATTGCAGTTTTTATACATTACTGTTTGAAAATGTAAAATGGTAGAGTCATTATGGAAAACAGTTGGGAAAGTTTTTTTTTTTTTTTGTCTTGTGGTTTTGTTTGATTGCTTGCCTTGTTTTTTAAAAATGTTTTTATTGATTTTTAAAGAGAGAGGGAGAGAGATAGAGAGAAACTTTAATGAGAGAGAAACATCATTGATCAGCTGCCTCTTGAATACCCCCTACTCAGGATTGAGCTCACAACCCAGGCATGTGTTTTTACTGGGAATTGATCAGTGACCTCTTGGATTATGGGTCAGTGCTCAATAATTGAGCCACACTGGCTGGGCACAAGTTTTATAAGTAAGATGGAACTAAAATACTAAACAATAAAGGAGTTGGGACAAAGAAATTCAAAAGAAAAGCAATGCATTCTGAGATAACTTTTAATTGGCTATAGATTTTGTTAAAAATCTATAAAGTTAAACAAGTATGAAATTCAAGTGTAGCCTCTAAAATAACAAGTTTATTCTTCTTCTTGGCGGGGGGTGAGGCGGGGCAGACTGTTGCCTTGTTCTCCGTAATGCAAAGAAGCAGAGGGAAAGGGCCCTGGCCCCCTCAATATCATGTCTCTGGTATTGATGGTTTCTGTCTACCAGTTCTATCCTCAAGCATGGGGACATTGGTAAAAAATAAAGTTTAAGCTGATTAAAAATTAAAGATGGCCACAAATTCTTGATCATTCCTCTCATTATTTGATGGAGTCTGTTTTTCCATCTCTTAAATCTGGTCTGGTCTGATGATCTGTTTTGTCCCAAAGAACACAGAACTGAAGCTATGTAACTTTCAAGGGTGGGTCTTAAGATATATCTACATCGATTAGAACATTCCTTCTTGAAATCCAGCTGCCATGCTGTGAGAAGTTCAAGCAGCAACGTGGAAAGGCTCAGTAGAAGAAACAAGTCCCTCAACCAACAGCCCTAACTAAGCTCCTAGCTAGTGGCCAGCACAAATTGCCAGTCATATTGGTGAGGCTTTTTAAAACCCGTTAGCTGTCTCATAAGCAGAAGAATTAGTAATAATTGATGTTTTAAGTCACTAAGGTGGGATTTCAGGTTTGTTATGTTGCAAAAGATACCGTGTGCCAGGTGCACAGCACTTAGTCAGACTGTGTCCTTGCCTTTGAAGAGTGCCCAGTCTGCCACAAAGGGCTCCATGTGGTTAACTGGGCCCAAATCCATAGCCAGAGTCTAGCAGCCATCGCTGACAGAGGCCTCTCACATAAGCACGCAGCCTTCAAGGAAAAGCCCCAGACAGAGCCACCAGCCTCTTGTACTGTCTGTGTTTTGTTGTTGTTGTTTTAAGTTAAATAATCACTTATCATATGGCCCAGTAATATTCTTAGAGATCTATTTATTTTCCTTTTTTAGGGATGCCATGACAAATTACCACAAATGTGGTAGCTTAAAACAACATAAACTTATTCTGTTACAATTCTGGAATCTAAAAGTCCAAAATCAAGATGTCAGCAGTGAACGGTCTAGGTCCTAGGGTGTCGAACTCAATCAGAGAAGGGGCCAAAATCTAAAATCCAGCCTAAATCGCGGGCCGAATGGTTTACTGAACAGTCATAAACTGACAATGTCATAAACTGACAGCGGAGTGCAGTGATGACAGCACGGTGCGGGCCACATTGCAAGGCCTGGCGGGCTGGATTTGGCCCGCGAGCCTTGTGTTTGACATATGTGGCTAGGAGATAATCCTTCCTTGCAGCTTCTGGTGTCTTCAAATGTTCCTTAGTATAAGTCCAATTTCTGCCTATCTTCACATGGCTTTCCTATTTTTGCCTATGTCTTCTCTTCTGTCCCTTATAAGGGCATGGCCATCAGATTTTGGGGGCCCTGCTAATACAAGATGTTTTCACATCAAGATCTTTAACTTAATCATATCTTTGAGTAGCCTTTCCCCAACAAGGTTATACTCACCAAGTTCTAAGTGGTTATATCTTTTTGGGGGCCACCATTCAACATACTACACTAGCCAACAGAAATGAAAACATAATTCTCCACAGACTCATCTGCTGCACTAATTATAATATCTCCAAATGGAAACAACCCATATACCCACTTACAGGTGAATAGATAAACAAAAGGTGGCACATCCATATAACATACCCACATTAAGAAAAAATAATCTATTGATATACAAAAAGCCATGGGTGAATCTAAAAAATTATGTTAAATGACAGAAAAAGATATGCAAACGCCAAAACTATGGAGACAGAAACATGTTGATGGCTTTCTTGGAGCTAGTGGTGAAAGTAGATATTGACTGCAAAATGCACAAAAGTAGTTTTGGGAGTGATTTCAGTGTTGTAATATTGGATGGCATGGGTTGCTACACAACTCTTATAAATTAGTAAAACTCACTGAATTGTAAATTTGCAATGGATAAATGTTATGACTTGTAACTTACAATGCTGTTAAAGTAAACTGAAAAGGGGCAGTGAGCTACCACACCTGTACCTTTTTCTCTTTCAAAACCAGGGCTCCTAGTTCCTGGGATAATGTAAAAAAAGACAGATATTTAGCTGAGTCTTGGGAGAGTTTATTGTGCACACACAGTATCTCACTTAATGAGAACTAGTAGTATTTGCTTTCATATACTAGACCATTATTTCCACCACCCATTATTTAATCTTGTCAGCATTGGTCACATTTGCTTTTTATATTTGTTACCCATTTCTCAAAACCATTAGACAAATAACATATACTATCATTATTTTTCTATAGATACAACGCATCATAGTCAAATGAAGTCCATCTTGACCACAAACCTGGTCCCAATTTATTCCCCTCCTTTTTGAGATAATGAGCTTAGTGTTATACTTTTAAGATATCTTTTATAATTTTATATTCACAGTTAGTATGCTCTAAACACTTTCCTCTGTGTGTTTGTGTTTTTAATAAATGGAATCATGATGATATATTCTTTTTTAAAAATACATTTTTATTATTTTAGAGAGGAAGGGAGAAGAAGAGAGAGAGAGAAACATCAATGATGTGAGAGAATCATTGATTAGCTGCTGGGGATGGAGCCCACAACCTGGGCACACGCCCAGACAAGGAATCAAACCATGACATCCTGGTTAATAGGTCTATGCTCAACCACTAAACCATGCAATTGGGTATTTTCTTTTTTGCAACTTGCTATTTTCATCTCAAAAGCTTAAGTTTTGGAGCTCTAGTTATGATAGCACATAACTATTTAAAGTGCAACATGTACAGTTCACTTCTTTTAACTCTGTTCTTCCATCATATGAAAATATTGTGTTTTCTTTATTCATCCCAGTATTGGTTAACATTTAGGTGGTTCTATTATTTTGCTGCTATAAACAACACTGCAATGGGTAACCTCTTGACATGGTACAAATGTTTCTCAAGGAAACATATGAAGTAGTGAAATTGCTAGATGGCACAGTATGTATACATTCAGATTTTCTAGATCTGGCCAAATTATTCTCTGAAGTATATATTTGTTTGGTAAGGTAAAATTATTATCCCCAAAGACTACAGTCCATTACAACTATTCCTGGTCTATGCTTCACTCTCCTCCATGCAGTAAATCAGAAATCTTAGATTCTTATGGTTCTGCTACTCACTGTATCCAACTAATGGAAGGGAACTTGAGTGTGTAGGAGGCACACCCACTTTTTCAATATTTTGTCTCAGAGGTTCTGTATTCTGATTTCAACTGGTGATAATTACTTTCAAGGCCATACCCAGCTATAAGAAAGGCTGGAAATAGTTTGACAACCACTTCCCAGCTAGAACCTGTGTTAAGAAGCGACGGAGTTTGTTCAACAGCTAGCTATATCTACAGAGTTTCATATAAACTTTTAATCCTATCAATATCCTCATCAACATACTGGCAGAATATAATTTTTTGTCAATCCTATAGGTAAAGTATAGCATCTCATCAGTGTTTTCTTTTGTATTTCACTGAATTTTATTGAGTTGTGGAGGACCTTATCCATCTCCCTCAAAAACTGAAAGAGAAAGAGAACAGGTAAAAATAATGGGAAGAGCTTAATGTCTGAGTTCATATATTAAAATCTAATCTCCAAGTGATTGTACAAGGAAATGGGGATTTGTTGGGTGTGTGTGTGTGATTAGGTCTTGAGAGTGGAGCACTAATGAATGGGATTAGTGCCATTTTAAAAGACGCCAGAGAGCTAGCTGTCTTTCTGCCATGTGATAAGCAGATGAGGGCCACATTAAATGACCTTGATTATTCAGTGAAGCTATGACAGCATGCTTGTATCCTCTAGACTCAGAAACATAGTGACATTTTATTTTTGTCTCCACTATGATAGAGAGAAAGCTTCTCAGGTAGGTATGTGAAACCCAGGAAGAAAAAAGAGGTTAATGTCACATACTTGAGTTTGCTGTCACTACTATCTTTTATAGCACAGAGTATTCCTGGTTCCAAAGATGGGGGTACAAATTTAATACCACCACTTTACTTGAGAGTCATTTTGCACCATCCACAGTTTAACTTAGAAAAGACATCTATCTTAACAGGCAGAAAAGATCTCATAATAAATAATAATCAAGTAATAATTAGGACTTTAAAAAGAGAGTTTTTAATTGCCAATAACTAATACCACTGTAAATAATAGCAACAACAACAACAACAACAAAACCCAAAACAAAACAGGAACTATAATATTTCTGGGAATTCAGGGTCAACTCAATTTTTCTCTGTGATGTTATACTCATTTATAGGAGGGGTACCATTCAAATGGCTGCTTACATGCTGTACCATTTGCCAATATCTACAAATAGCTGTTTATTATTGATTCTTTAGCTCGTTAAATTCAATCTTACATCATTTCCCTATTCATTTCCCAATATGCCATGTAGCAGGAAAATAACATTTCTTTAAATTTTATGAATATTGGGAATCATTTCAACATGGAACTATGATTTTTATTTTTTACTTTTGTAGCATGCATGTAACACATTAAATATTAATTCATAATTATGATTTTCTGAGAAATTTTAATTAAAATAGATTGGCCCAGGCCGTGGACTATTAGTTACTATAATATTAACCAGCATTGAATACAAATATTGCACATGCCAAAATAGACAAACCAATTTTTATAATATAGAGCATAACCATCTTTTTTTAGGTCCTTTTTGTGCTTGGCTATGAAAGTAATATGGGATTGAATCGCCCTGAACTTTTAATCTTGGATTTGCTGTTTCTGTTTCTACATTTAAGAACCATAGTTCTATTGAAAAACATTTAAATTCTACTGACAATTTCATTGCACTTTTAGTTTCTTGTCCTATGATTTCTTCTCAAGAGTAGACTTAAGCTTCTACTTTGCTTTCCACTTTTTTGCTCTTTTATTTGATTATTTGTTTCAGGAAAAATTTTGCTCTTATTAAAAAAAAAATAATACACTTTATTTTTTTAGAGCAGTGTTAGATTTACAGAAAAATTGAGTAGAAATTACAGAGTGTTCCCAATATACCATCTCCCTTTTGCCAAATTGTCTTCTAAGATAGCTGTATTATTTTGTACTCCTGTCATCAATGAATGAGAGTTCCTGTTGCTCACTGTTCTCGCAGTACTTGGTGTTGTCAGTGTTTATGAATTTATGGCAATTTTAATAGGTGTGTGTTGGTCTCTCAATATTGTTTTAATTCATAATTCTCTAAAAAAATACGATGCTAAGTATTTTTTCATATGCATATTTTCTCTCTGTGGTTAGATATCTCTTCAGATTTTTAGTCCACTTTAAATTGAGTTATTTGTTTTGTTGGTGTTGACTTTTGAGAGTTCTTTGTATATTTTGGTTGAAAACAAGACCTTTATCAGATGTGCTTTGCAAATATTTTCTCCAACTCTATAACCTGTTTTCTCATTTTCTGAACCGTGTCTTTCACAGAGCAGAAGTGTTTAATGCTAATGCAATCCTACTTACTGGATTTTCTTTCACAGATCTTACTTTTGGTGTTTTATCTATAAAGTTATCACTAAATCCTAAGTTACCTAGATTTTCTCATTTGCCTTCCTCCAGGAGTTTATAGTTTTGCATAAATATTTATGTGTCTGATCCATTGTGAGTTAATTTTTATGAGGTCATATGGATATACAGCCAGCCCATTTGTTGAAAAGACTATCCTTTCTCCATTCAATTATCTTTGCTCTTTTGTCAAAGCTCACTTGACTAAGTTTATGTGAGTCAATTCCTGGCCTCTCTATCTGTTTCATTGATCTATTTGTCTATTTTTTTGTCAATACCTCACTGCCTTGATTACTCTAGCTTCTAAAGTAAATTTGAGATTAGGTAGTGTCTGTCCTCTGATTTTGTTCTTTTTCATAAGTATTGTGTTGGTTATTCTGTCTTTTGGTTTCCATATAAACTGTAGAATTTGTTTATTGCTGTTCAAAAAATTAATTGCCAGAATTTTAACTGGGTACTTTCTTTTGATTTTCTAGTCCTTGTTATTCAAATTTCTTCCTTTCATTCCTATAGTATAAGTTTCCAACTTTTTTCTCTAACCTTTTTTCCTGCATTGAAGCAGGAAATAAGCACACTCTTTTTTTTTTCTTCTGAGAAATTTATAACTATTTTGAAGAGATTTGAGCTTTTCATAGTTCTACAAATGTGTTTTGTGAGATTCTTTTTACCTTGTTCAATCATACCATGAACTCTTTCAGGCTCACTTTTCATTTTTTATCAATGATTTATTTATCCAAACAGCTAAGGAATCTGTCTACTTGACAGGAGTCAAAAGTAGCTGCTTATCAATGTGAGAAAATATTGACAACTTTCCTTTGACAACTTTCCTTTACAATGTTATCTCATCAAGCCATTTTTGTGGCAAACTCTCACACACAGAGCTTTCTCTTTGCCTGTCTTGTGTCTCTGTTGCTCTATTGAATTTGATAAAAGGCATTTTAAGCATAGTTAAATGTGGGGATTTGGGGTACTTTCAGGCACCAAAGGATACCTTTTTTCTAGAGAGTTTCCTGCTTGCTTGAATAACCAGATGCAGTAAAGTGGTAGTCAGCAAAATATTCACCAGGAAAGTATTTTAAGTTGAAAATACAGGGCTTATGTTGAGCCTGATGTCAGGGGCATATTCACAACAAAGCATAAGGCAGCATTCACAAATATTGTCACAGGTATGTGTGATGGCAAAATGCAAGGTGTTTTTTATAAATAAAACTCTAGTTGAGTCAGTACTTGTACAACAAGCATGTCAAACTCAGAGGCTAATACACACTAAAATAAGGTTTAAGTTTATGTGGGCTGCAAAAAAAAAAAAAAAAAAAGCTTCAATTTTCATAGAAATGTAGGTTTATTTTAATAGATACATACTGAATACAAAGGGCTGAAATCAATGAGTAATCGTTAACATCAAATACTATAACATTTTAATAAAAATATATTTTCTTGAACATTAACTTACCAGACACTGAATAACGGCATAATGCAAATAAACCTATTTTTCTTGTACTCTGAAAGTGAAATATTTCCTGTTGCAAACACCAAACAAGTCAGTCCAAGAGTAATGACATGGCAATTGGCTGCTAAAATATTCGCTGCTAGTATGAGTGGAGAGCAATGGTGCGCCTGCACGCTTATGGTGCAAAAGGGAAAAAAATGCAATACGATTATAGTAATCACTCATTAGTGAACATTGTTGTTCATTATTAATAATTATGTATAACAGGATATTGTAAAAATTAAGTTACAAAATTTTTATTAAAATGTTTCTTATATGCCGTTATATTGGTTGGGCCACAAAAATATTTGTTGTGGGCTGCATGTGACCCATGGACCACGAGTTTGACATGCTTCCTGTACAATCTCAATGCATGTATGTGCTCACTCAGTGATGCAATCACATATGTGGGCAGTCTTTGCTCAGTTCCCAACTCCTAAAGGCAGAGACTTTATTTTCCCTGTATACTGCATATAGATGAATGAATCAACAGCTTATATATGAATGAACATTTGCATAAATGAAGAGTTCTATACAATTTTCTATTTTAAATAAGTCGGCTGCTTGGTAAAATTTTGGTTTAATCTTTTATCCTGTGAGTCTCTGAGGGTGATGAATTGTGCTAGTCCAATCTCTATACTTCCAATTCCTAGCACAGTGCCTGGAACTTAGCACTCAATAAATTCTTTTTTTAAATTTAATAAAGTGGAGGGTGACTTCAAAGAAAATTTTGTCTTTAACTACTTAAAACTAATTAGCAGCTAAAAATTAAAAGCCTAAAGGAAAACAGGAACAAAGACATGTCCTAAAGAGTTACATGCATGTCCCTCTGTGTAGGTGCCTGTCTTGCTTCACCTATTCTCAACGTGGATGAAATTTGGGAAATGCTTTTTGTTAAATTTTATATTTTGCTACTGGCCCAGCGCACAAAATCATGCACAAGTAGCGTCCCTAGGTCTAACCTGGCCTCTGTCCCAAGGCCTCTGCCACTCTGCAACACTTCTTGAAGCTTACTGCCCTAGGATGCTTTCCAATGCTTGTGGCCACTGCTCCTCCACTGCTCCACAAGGCTCCCACCCCTGCCCTGCCACTGCTCTATGAGCCCTCCCCCCGCCCTGCCACTGCTCCAGAAGGCTCCCCCTGCCATGGACTGCTCTGCAAAACTCTCCCCACCCTGTGACTGCTTTATGAAACTCCCCCTGGCTGTCACCGCTCAACATTCCCCAGTCCTGTCCCACCACCAGCCCCGCTCATGGCGAGTGGCTCAAGGGACTGAGAGGGAGGGACTGAGAGGTGCTCCATGCACCTCTTGGTGACTGGTTTTTGGTCATTATGGCATTACAACCACTGGGTTTTTGTTATATAGATGATACTGAAGTAAGAGGAGCAAAGACAGAAAGACATTTGGGGTACAGAAGAGCCCAGTGGAGGACAGAAAGATAAAAGAAAGATGAAAAAAAGAGAATGGAATGAACAAGAAGGTGCCTTTACTAAATGAAGATATGAATATTGGAATTGTGCCACAGGAAAGCCATGTTTTATTTAAGAGAGGTGTGAGGGACCCACCACTTCCGATCCCGCTGCCAGGAGAGGGTGTGGCTGTGAGGGCCCACATCTTGCTGCTGCCAGCCGAGCATGGTACTGGGCACCGTCCCGCCCTCCTGTCTCAAGGTGCCCAGGGAAAAGGTAGCAGTAATGCTGACGCTGGTGAGCACACTGAAGCGGGATAATGGTCTCAAAGGGCCTGGTGCATGAATTCATTCATGGGTGGAGTCCCTTTGGGTGGTCTGCGGATATTGGGCCCCAGCTCATACCCCTACCTGGCACCTCACCTTGACCTAGCCCTGCCCTCTCACCTGCTCCACCATCCCACCTGTGGGGTTATCAGTCAGGGGTGGGCCCCCCACCTGGCTCCCTCAGAGCCTGGGAGCCCAGCCATGAGGGGGCCGCCACCACTGGTCACCTTCTTCAGGGCAATAGGCTGGGTGATCAGGTCCCCACTTGCTCCCGCCTTGGCCTGGAGCCACCCGCTCACCTGCTCCACCATCCCACCATGGCTTAGCGGGGCTGGCAGCACCTCCATGGCTGCCCATTGCCAGAGCTGCATTGCCAACACCTGCCATGGTCCGTGCTGCCCTCTGGTGGTCAGCACACATCCTAGCAAGCAGTCAAACTCCAGGTCTCCCAGTGGAACTCCTGGCAAACAACTTCCCCAGGGGACAATTTGCATGTTAGGCTTTTATTTTATAGGATCATTGTCATTTCGATTTTTATAATGGATGAGACACTTTTAAAGATCCATTGCGTTAAGTATATTTTCTTTGTACACTTACTGCCCAATCTAATTAGAAATAAGAATTTCCCATGGATGTGAGCCATAAGACATTGTGTGAGAGTTGAACCAGTTAGTACTTTCTTTGGAATTATTTCTGCTGTGTCTATTACCATCTTTAATTCTTTCTTTCTATTGTTCAAATAATAATTTTTATCTTCTCATTCTTCTACCTATTTTACTACTAATAGTATCATTACATTCAGATAGCAATTTCTATGGCCACAGGGATTGTTTATTTTAATTTTAAAATGTAGTTCTTAAGTATTGTAGAGAATGTCAGTTTATTTTTTCACTATTTTAAAATTTCTATCATTATCCCTCATTGAATCTACTTATTGAAATTGTTCAAAACAAGCAGAACAAATAGGCAATGTTATTTGCCTTCCAAATTATTAAACCAATTCAACAAAATAAAAATGACTATACTGTAAAATAAAAATTATAAATTAATGTACAGATTAATGCTTTTTTACCTATAGAAGAAATTTACCCTAAATACAGTCAGCTGGTTTAATATTTGTAAATAATACATGTTTCCAATTTTGAATAGATTCTTTGAAATCAGTATAATATGTATTTAACTGATTTAATTATTTTAGCTTTACTCATCTATTAATTTTTATCTTTCTATGGTGTATTCATTCAGTATAAACTTTGGAATTTTAATATAATTATTTTAAATAAATCATATCCATGGAATTTTTTGATTTGACTATGAGAACAGAGATGAAATTTCCATATTTGCTCCACTTGAATCTTCTCATGCTATGCCTGGTGATGCTCACTTTTACTTCTTCAATTCTTTCTTACCAACCCCTATTCCAGTATATTTTCTACTTAAAATCTGTTATTTGATTATAATTTAAATTAATATGTAATTTTGAGAAATGTATAAGTAACGTAAGTATAGCAGCCTAATTTATTAAATTATTTATATTTTCAGTGTCCTCTGTTAATACCTTCTCTGATGTATTATGTATCATTATTTTTCTTGCAGGTTTGTCTGAACCCTCTGTAAATTGGCAATGTCCCAAATAGCTAGCCAGCGTTTCACAGCCTTTTCTAGCTAGAAACTCACCTGCGGAAAACAGCAATGCTTGAGGTAAACCTTTGCAACAGTGAATATTTCATTTCAAAGTCCAAGAAGCTCAGCACTCCACAGAAACCAGCTATGAAACGCATCAGCTGTAGAAACCTGAGGCAAATCTCTTGACCTTTTAAAAATGCAATCACTGTCCTTCCTTTTGATAAGAAGTTTTAGAAAGCAGAAAACAACTTTTACTCTTTATATATAAAGCTTATTGGGAAAAAAATGATTTTTGTTTACGCAAAGACATTTCTCTATATTTGGTTGATCTTAGTTTATTTGTGATCCTAAAAAAGTGTGGTCTGATTTTCTGAGTTCAAGATGGGGACAGCACGCTGAATGATCTAGACCACATGTGTCAAACACAAGGCCCGCGGGCCAAATCCAGCCCGCCAGGCCTTGCAATGTGGCCCGCACCGGGCTGTCATCACTGCACTCCGCTGTCAGTTTATGACATTGTCAGTTTATGACTGTTCAGTAAACCATTCGGCCCGCGATTTAGGCTGGATTTTAGATTTTGGCCCCTTCTCTGATTGAGTTCGACACCCCTAATCTAGACAGTGTTAGAAGCAGTTTCATAGTAAATTTATGGAAATTTTCTGAGCATAAAAATATAGAATTTCAATGGCTCTCTCTTAATATCTTAGAGCAGACTTAGAGCAGCCTTATGATTGATGGGTTAAATAATAGCTGCTTAACTACTATGCAAAGTGTGGTCCTCAGACCACCAGCATCAGCATATCCTGGGAGTTTGTCAGAAATATAGAATCTTGAAGCCCACACCAGAGCTACTGAATGATAATTGACTTTCCCTCACCATCTTCAGGTTGTTTGCATACACATACATTTTCAGAAGCACTGGCTTAATCAACTTCCTGACTCAAACGATGAAAATTGAGGCCCTGGGCAGTGTTGCTGAGTTGTTAGAGCATTGGCCCAGGGATTGAAGGGTCTTGGATTTGATTCCTAGTCAAGGGCGTGTACCTGGATTGCAGTTTTAGATCCCCAGTCCCAGTCAGGATACATTTGGGACTCTCTCTCTCTCTCTCTCAAAATCAAAATCAAAATCAAAGGAAAAAATATTATCTGATAAGATTAACAACAACAAAAAACTATGAAAATGTAGGCAAATCAAATTGTGGGTTTTGTTTAGCATTAAAAATAGGCAGTTTAAAAATAATGAAAGTCACAATTTTTTTTTGAAGTCAAACCGGTTTATCTGAACCCATTTGTAGAAGAAAATAGGAAGGTTTTATTTATGTAAGAAGCATTCTCAGAAGTTAGTGCAATTTAAGACATATGTTGTTCTGCCCAATTTCTGATGTCAGGCAGAGGTGCTCAATACCAGACATCTGTCCACTTAAAAAAATCTAGGGGGAGGGGAGGAGCGATTTTAAAATAATGCATTTCATCAAGATTTTGGTCAGCAACTGGTGCAGCCTAAACTAGGTCCATAGCTTCCTTACAGAACTCTCCAGAGGACATAGGGTTTACATGTCAGCTACTGTATGTGGCAGGACTGAGGGAAATGGGGCTGTTTTCCTGTGTCATAGGTCTCCTAACCTCTGGGCATTTGGCCTGTGAGCAGACAGTGCTGTTGTGTGATCCAGGTGTTAAGCTATGGTGGTGCTTTCTGATAAAGCATTTCAAATAAAGCCTGTGTAGCATTTTTCACTGAGGCATTATTTCCAGAAGTTGAATGTGGCACCTACAGAAGAGAGACATTTATTTTACTTTAAAATTTCTGTTTTCACAGGAGGAAAGAATGAGTCCTGAACCTAGTTACATAATTGGCAGGGCCTAGTGTGTCTGTTCCTGGGCAGATAAAAGGCGGTAGTTTCTGAATTGAGTCAGCCATTATTTTATCACTAAATTAGTGGAGTCGGCTATTTATTCCTATAACCCCAGCCGGAACATTTTAGCATTAAAGTTGACTTCCTAATAAAGTAAGGAATTATCTTCATTTTACTGATCTAATTTGTTTATTGTCCTGATAAAATCCTGACTTATTTCTCCTGATTTAAATGCAATTATTGGAAATTTCATGAAATCAGGCAACTCCTGATCCAAACTACGCATGAACTGATAAGTTTTTGCCAAAGATAACAATCACTACAAATTAGCCTATTTTTACTGAGACCACATTTCTTCAACTTGGATCCAGTTGAAAATTTTGAAAAGAGAAAGACTTAGAAATAGTGAGACCTACCATCTGATTCATTTCACATGCAAATAAAATTATAAAAGAATTATATAATTACCATGAAAATATTTTAATGATGCATATAAATTATAAGATTTATTTAATGCATTTTCCAAACAAAAAAAGAAACTCTTGAAAAATTGGCTTCCTTGTCTAGCAACTTTAAGAGTGTGATCATTGTACATACATATCTTCAGAATCTGGATGGTTTTGTTACTGGAGAGTCGAGGTTTCCCTTTCCTCACTGAGTGGCAGAGCTGGAGTTCTTACAATAGCTCAAGAAAAAGAATTTTCTGAGACTCACATGGGAGGACGAGTGATTTTTATTTGCATGGAATTACATCCCTGTGTTTCTAAAGTACTATTTCCTTTAATCCAGTTCTGGAAGAAGTGTAGTTAGGGATTCAGTGGCACTAAAAGCAAAGCCAGTATCCAGAGTTCCTGTTCCATGCTGCAGCTGGGTCCTCAGCATCCAAGCTGCTTACAGTCCATTAGTCCATTGTGTGTTATGTGGTGGTGGTGGTGGTGGGGAGGAGGGGCTACATGGCCCTGGGTCACGTGAACAAATGCAGGAAGCAGGACAGTGAGAGCCCCATAAGCTAGGACTCATTCAAGAGCAAATTTCTTTGTTTAGGGGATTAAATATCTCAAATTTCAGTGCTCTTGCAGTGTCCACACCCTTTCTGTCCAATAATCTGATCCCAGGTGTGACTGACAGGCAAGAACCCTCTCGACATCACCCCAAGTTTATTGGGCATGTGTCTATCTTTTCTTTGTTCCTTTGTTAACTAGGTTAATCACAATGGTATCAGTTTCTCTTCATTGTTTCTCTAAAATGCCTAGGTTTCTTTATTTTTTTTTTCTCTTAGAGTTCATGATTAAAGAGAAAATAGTTTAATAGCTTTCTGTCATGGTGCTGGGATCTCTCAGGGAGAAAGCGGTCCTTGGCCTATAGGAGTATACATTCTACCTAATTTCTCATTAGGCTGCACTGAAGTCTCCCCTCTGGAGCTTGCCATAAAGGTAAGAGCATAGGATCAGAGGAGGGAATCTGGCTTGCTGTCCATATTCAGCTTGACACTCTAGTATGGGTGCCAGGAAATGTGTTTCTGGAAGTTACCTGTTTAGACTACATGGGCATCCACTAAAAGTAAGGAAAATCTCACCATCTACTAATTGTCCTCTTATATTATGAACTAGCTAATTTTTTAGTTTTTTTTTTAGATTGCTTATTTTCCTCTTCAAGTTTAGACTCTAGAACACTAGTTCACATTGCCCTAAAAAAAGTTATATTCCTAATATTAATCTTCAACTGTCTTAACTAAAAATTGATGAACTATTTCTCTCCTTTATCTTCACCTTTTACAATTTTTAACAAAACAAAGTAGCCTCACTCAGTCTTTACCTTTCCAACTATGGTTCTAAATTTTTTCAAGTGTCTTCATCTACATGCCCTCTACAACTCTCATCATTTTACTTGTCTTCTCTAGAACTTTCCAGGTCAATGATATTTTATTCATCACAAATAGGTCTGTTAAATTTTCATTAGTGAGCAGGAAAAAGAGGGAGAGCATAGTGTATAATAAACTCCATGGTAAATGTAGATCAATGTTTTAATATGTGTAATAAGTTTAAACTTTTGATTTTTTTTTTTTTTTTTTTTTTTTAGTATTCTGACACAAATTAAATTCTTTTAGTTTAGTGATGCTTTCACGTTATTTTGTACTATTAATAGAGGCTTGATGCATGAAATACATGCATGGGGGGGGGGGTGTCCCTCAGCCCAGCCTCCGCCCTCTCTAATCTGGGACCCCTTGAGGGATGTCTGACTGCCCATTTAGCCCAATTCATGTGGGACTGGGCCTAAACGGGCAGTCAGACACCCCTCTCACAATCCAGGACTGCTGGCTCCCAATTGCTTGCCTGCCTGCCTTCCTGATTACCCCTAAATGCTTCTGCCTGCCAGCCTGATCACCCCCTAACCACACCCTTGCCAGCCTGATTGAAGCCTAAGTGCTCCCCTGCCAGCCTGTTTGCCCCTAACTGCCATTCCCTGTAGGCCTGGTCACCCCTAACTGCCCTCCCCTGCAGGCCTGGGTCCCCCCCACCCCCAACTGCCCTTCCCTGCAGGCCTGGTTACCCCAACATTCCTCCTCTGCCAGCTTGGTCACCCCTAACTGCCCTGCCTTGAAGGTTTGATTGCCCCCAACTGCCCTCCCTTGCAGGCCTGGTCCCTCCCAACTGCCCTCCCCTGCTGGCCAATTTGTGGTGGCCATCTTGTGTCCACATGGAGGCAGCCATCTTTGACCACATGGGGGCAGCCATCTTGTGTGTTGGAGTGATGGTCAATTTGCATATTACTCTCTTATTAGATAGGATAGAGGCCTGGTGCATGGGTGAGGGCCAGCTGGTTTGCCCTGAAGGGAGTCCTGGATCAGGTTGGGGGTTCCCTTGCGGGCGTGGGGCAGCCTGGGAGAGGGGCCTGTGGTGCTTTGCAGGCCAGCCATGTCCCTGGGCAATCCAAGCGGAGGCCCTGGTATCTTGGGTTTATTTATCTTCTACAATTGAAACTTTGTAGCCTGGAGCAGAGCCAAGCCTTCTGCTTTTCCATGGCAGTAGCCATTTCTGTTTGGATTTATGTATCTTCTATCATTGAAACTTTGTAGCCTTGAGTGGAGGCCTAGGCTGGCAAGGGCAGGTGGAAAGCTTGGCTTCCTCCATTGCCGGGGAAACCCAACCCTCCCTCCTGCTCTCTGTGGCCATAGCCATCTTGGTTGGGTTTATCTGCATATTCACTCCTGATTGGTTTATGGGCTTGGCTTGTGGGGGTGGCTTGTGGTATAGTGGAGTGATGGTTAGTTTGCATATTACTCTTTTATTAGATAGGATTTCTATGATTTGATATCTCAGAGTTTATTCAGATAAATTGTTGACACTGAAGATAACATTTACTAAAAGCTAAACAATTATTTCTGATCATTTGTTAATGTGGTTTTCTGATTTTTCACATGAGAGTTTTAAAGCATATTTTAATAAAAATGTTTTAACAGTCATACCAAAGAATTCTTCACATTTTTCATAAAAAGTACATCTAGAGAGGGTTTTTTTCTGGTGCTTTTAGTAGTGAGATATCTATTATCTTATAAAGTTGATGTTTTCAATAAAATGGTCCTTGTGAGACTGTAGAATTTTATAAAATCTCTGATTTTATAATTTAAACACCTTATTGCAGGAATAATTATGATTATTCCAAGATTAAGATGACTAAGTTAGGAGATATTTTCTGGCATATTCCCAAATAGTCATTCTACTATTCTCTTACACCATTGTCTTTTTTTTCCTTAATCATGTGTGTCTAAAATTATAATTTTGGTGTGGGAAAACATACTTAGTCACTTATCATAGGTATATGTAATAGAGCATAATTGATAAATTCAAATCTATTCTTATGGATGTATTTGCATTAAATTATTAGTTCATTAGCTTTTTAAATGCTCTCTTAAATGTATTAGTCATTTTTGGAGTTGTTTAATAATAATGTATGAACTCATTTGTGGTTTTTCTTTCTGGAGAATTTATTGGTGAATGCAAACTTGATGATTTTCTCTTATACGTTCTCCAACACTTGAAATATATATTAAAATAAGACTGATTTTAGATCTACTTCTCTAAATCCATTGTGTATGTTTTTTTCTTGCAAAAATGTGATCTTTTATGCCCTACAAATTTTATATTATTTTTTGTGCTTTTTTTCTCATTGGGTTGAGAATTTGGGGGAGTATGCCTTACTTTGTATTTCCCATAGTTTTTAACTAAGCACAAATATTTATGCAATTCAATATCATCTATATATGTAAAAGCCTAAGTGACCTTTACAACCAAATAACGGGAACGACCAGAACAACTGGTCTTTATGACGAGCACTGACCACCGGGGCACAGACGCTCAATGCAGGAGCAAGTTGCCTCATGCTGGTCAGTGCACTCCCACAGCCAACCTCTCCCAGCTGGCCAACCTCTAGCATCCCAATACCCAGCCAGCAGGCTCCGATTGCCCAATTGAGGCTAGACCCAAAGCTGGGACAGGGAACCAAGAGTGGGTGGTGATGGATGCACCCCTTTCCAGGTGAGGGAAACAGAGGGCTGCCTCACTCCTTAGGGCCCAGTGGCCAACCTCCCGTGCCCCATTCCTCCCCCTTGCCAGCAGGCTCCGATCAGCTCACCATCTGCCTTCCATGGTGTTGGCACGGCAGTGAGGGAAGGATGAGGCAGTGAGGCAGGAAACTGTGTGTTGGTGGGGTGCTGATGATGATGGAGTCAGTGTCTGACATCCATTCCTTTGAGCTTGGCCTGGTGACCGTCGTCTCCTCTTATGATCCTGCAGGGGCCTTTGGGCCAGATCAGCCTGGTCCCAGTCAGCCTGGCCCTGATTGGCCCTGATCACTAACCAGGCCTAGGTATCCCACCCATGCATGAATTTTGTGCACCGAGTCTCTAGTTTTTCTTTATAATGTTGAAACAATTTGCTCTTATTTCCAGTTCCATGGTAATTTAACTAAAACATATAGACTTGGTGTAAAACTTTCTCCAAGACATTCTGAAAGCTTAAACAAGCCATATACTCAGTGTCTGTTTTTCTACATTAATAATTATCACCTCACAGAAGTCTATTCGGTTAGAAAGGCATGATTGATGCTTACAAAAACTACATTACCTTTCCCAAATAGATTATGTTTGAGAAAGTGTTCCATAGTCCTGGTCTTCATTTTCTATATATGCAATTCATTCTAACCAGAACTGGGAGGCCTATCTTAGGATGCCTTTCCATAGAGCAACATGCATCTGTGCACACATTCTCCCCTTTGAATTGCCATTCTATTGACAAAAGTAAACTGAACACAATAGTCAAAAGATAGGAAAAACCCAGGTGTCCATCACCATATAAATGAAAAAACAAATGTAGCATATATATATATATATATATATATATATATATATATATATATATTCATCCATGAAAAAGAAGTGAAATCTTGGCATATCCTACAAAATGGATGGACCTGGAAAACGTTATGCTAAGTAAAACATGCCACACACACACAAAGGAAAATATTGCATGTTTCCATTTATATGAAATATAGACTAGGTGAATTTATAGAGATAGAAAATAGATTAGAGGCTATCAGGGGCTTATAAGAAGAGGAAATGGGGAGTTGGTGCTTAGTGGTTATAGAGTTTCTGTTAAGGGTGATGAAGCAATTTTAAAGTAATGGTGATGGTTGCACAACATCGTGAATGTAATGAATGCCACTGGACTGTAAATTTTAAGAGTCAAAATGGAAAATTATGTTTAATATATCTTACCATACTTTAAAGAAATTAATAATTTAATATAATAAAAACAATGATTGTACACTTTAACTGGGAAAATTGTACGGTATATGAGTAATATCTCATAAAGCTGCTTTAAAAAGTCAATTAATGAATGGAGAGTTGAAGCATATATCCCTTTAGTGTTCTTGGTATCCTTTCCTTGGGAGAAAATATCCTATATAATAAAAGGCGAGCATAAAAATGGGAATGAGCAGAGACCAGAACCACTACAGCCCCTCTCTGGGCTGGTCCTGCCTCCAAGCAAGCGATTAAAGGTGATCAGGCATGCAGAGTGGTTAGGGGCAATCAGGTAGGCAGATAGCCCTCACAGGGCTGGCCCTGCCCCCCAGCAAAGAAAGAGGGAGGCCCAGGCCACCAGCGGCGATTCTGTGGCAGGTCTGTGGCCAGCCAGCAATCACCCAGCAGAGGGAGGCCCACCCAGCCAAGCCATTGCATCCCATGCCCGTTGTCTGAAGAGGGAGGCCACTGGTGGCAGGGCCGGGTCCCGGATTGTGAGAGGGTGCAGCCAGGCCTGAAGGAACCCCTGTTGCCGAGTGTACAAATTTTCATGCACTGAGCCTCTAGTAGACATAATAGTAACTCTAAAGTGACAAGAAAAGTTTCTACTCTCACAATAAAAGAAACCCAGGAGTCTAGACTGATTCTGGGAAATGTGTTGGAAATCAATACATGAATGGTATTCTATAATGTGCAATCATCATTAATGTACTTTAGAAGTTTCAAAATAAGGTTTCTATTGGAAAGTCTTATTAAATACATTCTGTCTCACTCTCTCTCTTGGCAGAGCTGGTCATATTTCCAGAATGTCTTTAGGTGCCTGGGATGGATCATTTTGTTCCCCCACCCTCCGCTCTCCCCCACACTCCCCCCTCCATCTAGGAACTTTGCAAACTGAAGAGAATTACTTTGTAGTCTGAAAGGTTCCTGAGTCTGTGAGCTGCTTGGCTTTGCCAAGATTGCCAGCTTGCCAAATATCAGCTGCCAAAAGACTAGCCCAGGCTTCCTCATATAATTAAAGTACAAAAAAAGGCCATGTGCTTAGAGGACTTGCCCAATTTTGTCTGCTTCGTAGAGAAAATAAATCTCTGAAGAAGTCCAGGAGAGAGCTACCATCTGGTCAGACTCCTGGCTTTCTCAAGATGGCTCCCACCACCTATCGCCAAGTGTCAGGAGGGCTTCCTGTGTTGGAAGGCGGCGGGCTGCAGAGTGCTGGGCCAATATGCTAAAATCAGATGGGAGCCTAATGAGGTGGGACTTGGCAGATTGGTTTCAACCTGCAGTCTCATCATTGCTC
Source organism: Pipistrellus hanaki (assembly GCF_964339955.1). Taxonomy (NCBI): domain Eukaryota; kingdom Metazoa; phylum Chordata; class Mammalia; order Chiroptera; family Vespertilionidae; genus Pipistrellus; species Pipistrellus hanaki. The sequence continues at coordinate 121,669,134 of NC_140503.1, read as the reverse complement.
CTGGCACACTCACAGAAGGGTCAACATTTCAGCAATAAAAATTGGAGCAATTTAATAGCTGGCTCTGTAGTTGCTGACTATCTGTTATTTTTTTTTTTTTTTTTTGAAGAATCTACAACATATCCAACTAAAAACTTACCCAACTGCTGTAACACTGTGCATCCCAGATGACTCAAAGGCAGCACTGTTGGAAAAGAGCTGCAGAACTGTTTTCATGGTGCTGACACTTTGCAGCTATTTGGCCCAGTTTCTGCACACTTTGATATTCAGTCCTAAAAGCCAAAACCAATGTTTCCTTTGCTATGAAAGTTCACATCTTTATAAAAACCCATCTTTCACAGTAGATGATAATATGAAACCTATGCACTTATTATGTAGCTACGCTGACCTTGGTGATCTGCCGGGCTTCAACATTAATCATGTTTATTCATTGAAACTTTGCCTTTAATACCTGAAGATGGTAATAAATGATAAGGTTAACTTATTGGCCTGTATATTCATATTTCAGATTTTTAGTAAGATTGGAAGTCATTGGCAGTGTGCAAATTTTGAATCAGAAAGATCAGTACCAATTTGAGACTGTGAGAGAATATTTTTATTATTTTACTTTTAATTTATTAGTAAAGGTTGTACATTAATATTTTTCTTCTCTAATTGAAAATGTTCTTCTATAAATTCTCCAGTCTGCTGAAACATCTGTATGCAGTTGTACTCTGAACCAAACTCTTCAACACAGACTGAGCATCAAGATCACATCATTGGCAGGTTTGTTTCAGCTATGTTGTGCTGTTGTCACTTCAACTCAATGTATCCAACTTTCCTCAGGCATGCACTCTCTCCATTCTAACTCTCTCTCTCCCTCCCTCTCTCTCTCTCTCTCTCTCTCTCTCTCTCTCTCTCTCTCTCTCTCTCACACACACACACACACACACACACACACACTCATACACATATTCCTACTGTTCTTCACAATCCTTCAAACTGGGAACCCCCTAAGGGATTGAACTCTCCTTCATCTCTCTATCTAGTCAGACATCAGGTCCTATTGGTCATGCCCCTGTCCCTTCCTTTCTCCTGAAGGGATGCAGAACATGCCACCCACAACATGCTGCTTTGGCATAGAATATTTTGAATGTAAGGCACTTGAGAAATTGCAGATGCAAGAAAGTTTCTACCTAAAAGCAGATCATAAACCTTCCCATGAGAGGTGAAAAAGGTCAAGGGATTAAGAAGTACAAATTGGCAGTCACAAAATAATCATGGGATGTAAAGTACACCATAGGGAATATAGTCAATAATATTTTAATAACTACATATGGTACCAAGTGAGTACTGGAAATACCAGGAGGAACACTTTGTAAAGTATATGATTGTCTAACCACAGTGCTATACACTTGAAGCTAATATAAAATAATATTGAATATAAACTACAATTAAAAAAAAAACACACACACACACACAAATACTCCATTGTCACCTGCAAGCAGGAAGAATATAACTGTTTTCTTATAAAAAATATGACATCATTTAATATGGCAAATGAGTTCATTATATATTTTTATTTATGTAATATTTTTAAAATTTTCAATTACAGTTGGAATATATTATTATTATATTAATTTCAGGTGTACAACCCAGTGATTAGACATTAATTACATAACTTAGTAAGTGATTATCTTGACAAATCTCACACCTATATGACACCATACATAGTTATTAGAATATTATTGACTATATTCCTTATGCTGCACTTTACATCCCCAGGACTATTCTGTAACAACCAATTTGTGCTTCCTCCAGCCCCTCTACTATCTGGCAACTGTCAAAATGTCCTTTGCCTCTATGAGTCTTTTTCTGCTTGTTCTGCTTGTTAATTTATTTTGTCTTTTAGATTCAATTTTTTTAAGTATGCATTTATTGCCATGTTATTGTTCATAATTTTTATTTTTTCCTTCTTTTTTCTAAGTACTGTTACATTTTTATTTTAAAATATATTTTATTAATTTTTTTACAGAGAAGAAGGGAGAGGGACAGAGAGTCAGAAACATCGATGAGAGAGAAACATCCATCAGCTGCCTCCTGCACACTCTCTACTGGGTATGTGCCCACAACCAAATTATATGCCCTTGACTAGAATTGAACCTAGGACCCTTGAGTTCACAGGCTGACACTTCATCCACTGAACCAAACCAGTCAGGACTTTTTCCTTCTTAAAGAAGAACCTTTAATATTTCATAATGTTTTGGTTGTGATGAACTCCTTTAGCTTTTCCTTGTCTGGGAAGCTTTTTATCTGTCCTTTGATTCTAAATGATAGCTGCTTGGTAGAAGAATCTTGGTTGTGTTGTAGGTCCTTACTTTTTCTAACTGAGTATTTCTTCCAATTCCTTCTGACCTTCAAAGTTCCTGTTGAGAAATAAGCTAACAGTCTTATGGGAGCCTTTTTGTAGGTAACTAACTGCTTTTCTCTTATTGATTTTAAGATTATCTCCTTGTTTTTAACCTTTTGTATTTTAATTATGATGTGTTTTGGTGTAGGTTTCTTTGGGTTCCTCTTGTTTGGGACTTTATGTACTTTCTGTATTTGCATGTTTATTTCCTTCACCAAGTTAGGGAAGTTTTCTGTCATTATTTTTTCAAATTGATTTTTAATTTCTTTCTCTCTCTCCCTCTCTCTCTCTCTCTCTCTCTCTCTCTCTCTCTCTCTCTCTCTCTCTCTCTCTCTCTCCTCTTTCCTGCATCCCTATGATGAAAATGTTTGTATTTTTGAAGTTGTTCCAAAGGCTTCTTACATTATCTTAATACTTTTGGATCCTTTTTTTCTATTCTGGTTGTGTGTATTTTTGCTTGCTTATATTCCAAGTCAATGATTGATTCTTGACTTCATCTACTTACTGTTAATTCCATGTAAATTATTCTTAATTTCAGTTAGTGTATCCTTCATTTCTTTTTTATAGTTTCCATGTCCTTTTTTAATGCTGATGAAGTTCTAAGTTCATTGAGCATCTTTATAACCAGTGATTTGAACTCTGCATCTTAATAGATTGCTTGTCTCCATTTTGTGTAGTTCTTTTTCTGGAGTTTTGTTCTGTTCTTTCATTTGGGACATGCTGCTTTGACTCCTTTTGGCAGCCTCCTTGTGTTTGTTTCTGTATTAGGTAGAGCTTCTATGTCTCCCACATAGAAAGAGAGGCCTAATATAATAGGTGTTCTGTAGGTCCAGTAGCACAACCTCCCAGATCACCCAAGCTGTGAATTCAAGGTGTGATCCCCCATGTGTGCTGTGTACATCCTACTCTTATAGTTGAGCCTTGATTGCTGATGCATGTCAATGGGAGAGATTTACTCCAGGCTGATCAGCTGTAAGAACTAGTTGCAACCACTGACCACCAACCTCTAACCACCATGGAGGATCAGCTGTGCAGGGGCCCACCCCATAGAGCAGGACTTCCCATTCAACCCATACTTGAATGTAAAATTTGTGAAGGTGGTTGGGTGGTGGTGCTCCAACATGCTCTGAAGCTATCCACTTGGTGCACTGGCTCTGGGGCCTCCTGTGAGGTACAGCTCAAAGTCAGCCACTGCTTATGTTCTGTCCAGAGCCACCCAGCATGAGCTACAAAGCACTCTGCAGACGGCCGTTATTTATGCTAGGCTTCAAAGTGCCCAAGCAAGGCCAAGCAGTAAACCACAGCTGGCTGCTGCCAGTGTTGGACCTGGGGCCACTTAACAAAAGGTACAGACTCACTGAAACCAGATGCTGCTTGTTTGAGAGATTTTTAAGAAAATCTGAAGCTTGAGTCAAGACAGACCATTCTTTTGGAAAAAACACTGAAAACAATTTGGGTGGGTCCAAAAGTTGGGTGGGTTAGGGCCTCAGGGAATCACCAGGGTGGGGCAACCAGTGTGATCCAGGTTGAGTCTCAGATATGGCACCCACCTGCCAGCTCTGTCAGAGGAGAGTTCATCAAAGGAACAATGCCTCTGCCATTGCTTCTGTCTGAGAAAACCATACCCCCCGGGTCTTGCCTGATGATGGACTATTTAGTTTCTCCCTATATGTCTCTGGTGTCTAAGCTGTCTACCCTCCTCAAAGTTACTTTATTGAGGAAGAAAGAAATGGGTAATTAAAGCTGCAGTGTATGAATTAAGGGATGCTTACATTGCTATGGATGTGTACATTATGAGGTGAGTCCTAAGAAGTCTTAAGGGAAAGTGATATTTGAGTTGAGATCTAAAGAGTGAGCAATCAGAGCTTAATAACTGTTAATAATTCTCTAATAGAACCAACTTTAAAGAGTAGACAAAAGGTTATTGTGGTAACTTCAATATAGGTGAAGGATAGTTTGTAAAAGAAAATGGCATTTTATTTCATTTCCAATTTCTTTAAAATCTTCCTCAAGAAGAAAAAATGTATGCTGTTTATCAGTTTAGCTTTTAAAAAAATAAATTCTTCTCTACATTGAGATGAACAGTTTTAATTCATTTTAGTGGACAAAGATTTTCCTGAGTAAAGTAGACAAAGAAACAAGTACATATTGAAGTAACTGGTTGAGGAGGCTAAAGCAGAAGGCCAAGATAAGACCAAAGGAAGAGAAATCAGAGTCAACAGACAAAAGTAGAAGAATTCCGTGGCTAAGCTAACAGTTGGGGCAGCTGGATCCAGGCTGGCTGTGATGCAGATAACTAACCAATTGATGGTTAAAATACAGGTTGCATGGTTCTTTGAGTCATCGGCGTTAAAAACAATTTAATTATTTCAGTTGCTTTAGTCGCATTTACTATCATACCTAAGTGTTTGTGAATATTATTGTACATGAATTAATCAACATAAAAGCTCCTTGAGAGTTGAAGGTCTCCAGCACTTTTTTTTTTTTTTTAATCTTCATCCAAGGATTTTTTTCTCCATTGATTTTTAGACAGAGTGGAAGGGAGAGAGGGAAGAGTGAGGGAAAGAGAAACATTGATGTTGGAGAGATACATTGATTGGTTGCCTCCTGCTCAAGCCCCGGCAGAAGGTGGGGATTGAAACTGAAATTAAGGTAGGTGCTTTTGACTGGAATTTGAATCTGAGATCCTTCAATCCTTGAGCCTATGCTCTAACTACTGAGCAAAACTGGCCAGGTCTCCAGTACTTTTATTATAACCTTCCTTTGTGTGCTACAATAGAGGTGTGTTTTGTTTTTCTTTTTAGAGTATACTAAAAAGCAATGATTAAGCATGTTCTCAAATTACATAAATGTATACAAATAAATAACTATAGCAGCTCCCCTCCTTATCTAAGACCCCGAATGGATCCCTGAAACTAGAGATAGTACCAAACTCTGAATTCTATATATGTTATGCTTTTCCTATACACACATATCTACAATATATAAACTTGAATTTATAAATTAGGCAATTTCATGGATAGAATAATAGTTGTTATGATAGATCTTAACAATTTTGGCATATAATTCTTTAAATTTGCTTATTAAATCAAGAACTTTCACTTAAAGGAAGCATTTTATGATTTCTATTCAGCATATCCAAATTGTCAGCATTACTACTCTTGTGTTTTGGGGCCATTTCTAAGTAAAATAAGAGTAACTAAATATAAACACTGTTATATAGTTGTAGTCAATCTGATAACCAAGTCAGCTACTGAGAGACTAACAGGTGGGCAATGTATATGAGTATACTGGACAAAGATACACTGGGTGGGGTGGGGCGGCACAGGACAGCAAGATATTTCATCCCTTTACTCAAAACAGCACATCATTAAAAACATATGATTTTTTTTCTGGGTTTTTCATTTAGTTTTTTGGATCACAATTCACTGTGGATAACTCAAACAATGAATTGCAAAACTTCAGATAAGGCGGCCACTACTGTACCAAAATTCTATGGAGACTCCTAATGATGTAAATAATAGGAAGAAAATACATCTGTAGGATCTTCTCCTATAGCTATGTGAGACACCCTTTGACCCCTGGAAGCCAGGCTAGTCCCTTGATGCTTAAAAAAAGTGCACAGAGGAATGAGGGAAGACCCTATGGGAAGATCAGATACAAGATAAAATGCTGAGATTTCCCCAATAACCAGTTTGCCTCATACAAAATTCCTGCAGTTAATTAGTTTGACTCATGGGAGAAATAAATTTAGTGACTGCGGATGCACTCCTCTCCTTTGATATGTGCAGCCAGCTTTAAGAATGGGAGATTGTGAGTGGATATACACATAGACCTGGAAAGTGAGCTTTCCTAAGAATCAATAAAAAGCCTGTCAGAGAATATTGTCATTGCCTCTTATCTTTTGTGCTGGATACTTTTCAAAAGGATTTCAAGAATGCAAGAACTCCATTTTCAAATAAGATAGTGTATGTAACTTTTTTTTTTAACATATTCCATTGATTTTCTCACAGAGAGGAAGGGAGGGGGATAGAGAGCCAGAAACGTCAATGAGAGAGAAACATCAACCAGCTGCCTCCTGCACACCCCCCACCAGAGATGTGCCCACAACCAATGTACATGCCCCTGACCAGAATTGAACCCGGGATCGTTCAGTCCTCAGACCAACGCTCTACCACTGAGCCAAACTGATTTCGGCAACTTTCATACACACACTGATAAAAATAAAAGATTCTCTGAATGAAGTTGGTAATTAAAGCCAATAATGGACTCCCTTCTTGGCCAGTCTCTGTGATGATGTCACTGCTCCTACAGGTCCCTCCCAGCAAACACAGACCTTCCTGGGATGGCTAAACCCAGATCAGCCAATGTCTTCCTTAAGCCAGGCTACATGGCAAGGCCTGGAGTTGCATGCCTGTCTGTGATGGATAAAATAAGAAAGTAAAGAAAGAAACATTGTCTCAGAGGGGTAAAATTGGAATAGTGCTTCTACCACATCTGTGGATCCAAAGAGATCAAAATAGACACTCGGCAGAACTGGCATGTAGATGGTAAATAGTCCAAGGTGGGGCTGGGTGTAACTTCAGCTCAAGCCATCAAGCAGTTTTTGAACTTGGAGCAAATGTGAATTTTAAGTTATTGACATATTCTAGGGTGTTTGGATTTTCACATTTTCTTATTAGACATCTAAAATAGAGTTTCATTAGTATTTCAGTGTTTTACTCATTTCACAGTATTCCCAGATATAGGATATGTGTTCTGAATTTAGTAAAAAGACATAAAAATGTATCAAGATTCAAAATTGACACTGCAGCAATACTAGTACTTAGCCAAGGACTATTAAGCACTGAACATGGACATAGAGGAGATAAAACTTTCAAGTGTTAGAAATTTATTTTTAATGAAGAGCATTTTCTGTCTACTTAAATCAAGTACTGGTACTATAAACCAGTTGATCATAAATTATGGATGCTGATATTTGTAACACGCAAGTGTACACTTAGCCCTTAGAGTAGTCACTATCCTTCCATTATGCAAAGCAAAACATCCTCCCAGCACAGTGCTTCAACGTGGAAAAAAACAACAACTAACATTCATGTTTGTCTCTGTCATTCTAATCACTTTGGAAATTAATAGGATTCAAAGCTGACAATATTTTATTCATCATTGTTTTTCTACCTGCTATACATAGCTCACTGTTTTGGTATTTCTTATAGGCCCAGGTTCAGCTCTGGCTAACCATGTATATAATACCTTATCCCCTGAACCACCTGCCAGCTGAGCCCAGTCTGAATCATCAGAAGCATAGCCAACTTGCAGATGTATAAGCATGGAAATAAAAGTGTGTTGCTCTAAGCCAGTGTTTTTCAACCTTTTTTGGGCAAAGGCACACTTGTTTCATGAAAAAAATCACGAGGCACACCACCATTAGAAAATGTTAAAAAATTTAACTCTGTGCCTATATTGACTATATATAAAGTAATTCTCTTGAATAGGAATCAAATAAACACAAAGAAAGTATTTTATAATTACTTTATTATGAAATATTAAGTAAACAAAATAGTGAAAAATTATAAAATTCTTGTCTTGTCTGCACCTACGGCACACCAGGCAACATCTCGCGGCACACTAGTGTGCCGCGGAACAGCGGTTGAAAAACGCTGCTCTAAGCCACTTGGTTTTGGAGAGATTGTTTTCCAGAATTATTGTGCCAATAACTTATTAACATAGAATTTTAACCCATCCTACTCCATTTCTTCCCTCCAAGCAGGTCTGAAGGAGAGAACATTCAATCAAAAATTGTTTGTTTGAATCAAAAATTCATACGTTGTTTGAATATGTAGAAAAATAGGTTGCAGTGACATCATTGAAGAGTGCTTCTGTCATCTTGATGCTTGTACTTAAAGCTGAAAAGAAATTCATCAGAGGCATCCAATGTGCCTTTGTTGCATAAAATATCGGCTCAGGATTTTCACAGAAAATCCAAGATGAAGTAACTAATGAAATGTATGCATAGGATATGGTGCAACTCTAACTCCTATAGGGGCTCAGAGTTGGCATATTTTGTCCCTTTGGAGGGAGAGGTTAATCCCATGTCCTGACAGGATTATTAACATGCTGAGTGTGTTGTGCATGGGCCATTATTCTTTTGTTCAGCTTGTAGAAAATATATAGCTTTCACTGTCACACAAAGATGTTTTGCTGATGAAATGAGAATTTGCTGGTAACGTGCTATGGATTGAAAGGAAAGAATTAAAGGCAGGAATCCTAGGTTCCCATCTCCAGTTTCCTAGGTCTGTGGCCTTAGGGGAGGCACTGGATCTCTCTGCTCTTTTTGCTCATACATAGAAGTGATGTCTACATCAAATTGCTGGTGTGAGGATCCACTGAGGATGTCTCCAAACTGCAGAGCTAGATGTACAGTATATTACTCTGTTAAGAGCCAACGTATCATCACACTGAAGACTAATGGCTTTGAAGTCATACAGATGTGGGTTGGAATTCCAACTCTGTCCTTTATTACCCATGTGATCTTGAGCAAGTTACCTTACCACCCTGAGCCTCATGCTCCCCTGAATAATTTGGTAATAGTACCCTCTGTAGGGTGTGGATACTAAATGAGATAAAGAATGTGAAGCTTTTAGGACAACACCTGGCATAGAGTAAGAGCTCAAAGGATGGCAGGTGGCTTGATACCATGCCTTGTTTTCTCAGCCTTGTTCATGCAGTGGCAGTGCATACAGGCATTGAAACTCTGTTGTCACACCATCTCTTTCACTGGGAAGATGGTCTAAAAATTTGCCAATCTTTCTGGCCTTTGGTTGCAGAGTTGGTGAAGACCTGTCCTCTTTCCTCAATTTTGCTATTCATGATGGATACTATTTTCCACACTAGAATCTTTACCAGTTGCCCTTCTCCATTTTTCATTGACTAGTTTGAATCTTCAGTGCTCACTCTACAGGATAACATCTGAATGAGGCTGAATTCAGGAGGATCAGCCTTGCCTCACCCTGATGACTGTCCTGGATGTACACCTACATCATTCATTACTGTACAATTTGGTATATCTCCATGTGACAACTAGAACATGCCAAGAGGGAGCTACAGGTAATTCAAATTAGGGAAACCTAAGGTTCCCTGATCTCCAAAATTTGTGGGGTCTAAGCTTTCTTTATTTTCATGTACCAATCAACAATAGAATTTTTTCTTTATGTTATAAATTGAAAACAGGGTCAGTGACTTGTTTTCCCTGATATGAATTACCTGTAGCTACCTCTGAGCCAGTAACATCTAATTAGAACATCTAAACAATATTTAGTTTCATCCCAGTTCATCACCATTCCATTCCCATTGTAGAAAATTTAGAAGAAGAAAAAGAATTTGAAGAAGGGTCAAAAGTCACACATAGCCCTCCCACCTACCAGTGATGACTGTTTACATTTTGATGTATTTTCTCTCAGTCATTTTTGCTGTGGACAGTTTTTACTAGACCATTTCCAAGTGAAAACTTTGCCATTCTTCTGATAAAAGGCTGGGTGTCACTAAGGACATGCTGAAGTCACAAAGCTAGGTCTCTTCCAGGCCCACACTGGGTATTTGGCATCTTTGTCTTTGGGCTTTTCTAAGTCCCCAGTATCTGGGCTGGCCTTCCAGAGTGTTTAAATCATGTCAACAAACACTAGCTGTCTTAAAAGTTTGTGTCCAGATCTCAATCATTTAGCTAAAAAAATAAGGGACAAATTTCAGCAAATTGAATTGTGTGGTATTATTCTTAGTTCTGCTTAAAGGAAAATAACAAATTGCAATTGACAATAGCAGAACCACCTTTTTTTTTCTCTCTTTCTCTGTCTCTCTCTCTCTGTCTCTCTCTCTCTCTTTTTTTTTTTTTGGATTTGCTTTTCTGAGTGTCTTCCACTTGAAATTTCCAAATTCTACACAGGCTCTGAAAAAAAAAAAAGTCAATTTCCTGTCTATTAAGTCTCAAATGGAAAAAACAAATACAATGAAAAACAGCAACCTTGTTGACAGACTCATGTATATTAATTCCATCGCCATGGTTGAGAGATGGAAAATTATTATTGAACAAGAACCTTTCATCAAACCAAATAGTTCTTAATGCTCCAAAGTATGTATCTGGCATTGTTTCTGCTTTACACATCTGCTTCTGTCTTTGAACTCTGATATTAATCTGAAGTTTGCATGCAGCTGCACAGTTCTAAGATAATTAGTTCTTTCTATTACATATTACGACTGATAGGGCAGACCTCAAAAACATTCAGAACTTGGATTTGCATGAACTCTGGGCAGTTAAAAGACTTTTCCAAAATCAAATCAATCTTCTGGAAAAACTTGTACTATTTCCCAGTGCCTTCCTGAAATCTTTTACATTTTACCTTTCTGAATATTTTTTCCTTTCAGCCTGCTTCTCTGCATTTTTATACTTAATCGCTGGCAGGACTTTATGATTCTCCTTTGGATATTGCAGAGAGGACCAACCTGGAGGAGGTGAACCTGCCCTGAAAGATATTGCCAGCAAAGCACTGAAGTGGCTTTTCTGATTAAACATGGAGGACATTGATGGCATTTCCTCTAGAGCACATGTGTCAAACACAAGGCCCGCGGGCCAAATCCAGCCCGCCAGGCCTTGCAATGTGGCCCGCACCGTGCTGTCATCACTGCACTCCGCTGTCAGTTTATGACATTGTCAGTTTATGACTGTTCAGTAAACCATTCGGCCCGCAATTTAGGCTGGATTTTAGATTTTGGCCCCTTCTCTGATTGAGTTTGACACCCCTACTCTAGAGCTTCAGAAATTTGGAAACATGTATGCAAAAGTGCTTTGATAGTAATCCCCCCCAAAAGAGATGAAACCTACCACCCCAAGGATGCCGATGCAGCTGAGCATGTCATACATTATAATTTGTTTCCACAGCTGGCAATCATAGAGAGGGGTCCTGGGCCTCTCAAAGAACAAACACTAGGTGTTCTTGTTTTAGGTACAATGTGTGTTGTCCATTGAAGAAAACAGAAGGCCAGGAAGGAGGTGAACTGAGCCCGACATTGGAGTGGGCAGGAGCTGGCCTAACGGGGAATGTGGCATGCATGGATGGAAAAATAGTTTAAGCAAATTGCAGTGTTCACTTCCAATCAATGCAAGCCAGCTTGTACTTGTCCGGGAATACCACCCAGGAAGGCATCCCTCACAAAACTCAGTTTCATGAACAGAGTTTGAAATGGAAATTTCTACTTGTTAACAGCATTCTTATTTGGTTTATAGGTAGTACCTATATAATATTTTGGTTATTAATTTTCCCAGGAGACTGTCCTTATCTTTAAAAACAAACAGATAAAAAGTCAAAATGTCAGATGCTTGTGTACAGGGGCAGTTTGCAGGCATGCTGTTGGTTTTATGGTCCTGTTCCTCATTCCTGCATATTGTTCCTATTAGGAATATATTCTGCTCAACCTATAATTTTTTCCTCTAAAACATCACATTATTTAAACATTTCTTTACTTTTATAAAAACAAATTTTACAGTCTGGCCAAAACCCTGCTGGTAATTTAAACCTGGTAGAAAAGTCTGCTATTTTTATTTGTTCTAGAGTGTGCTCCATCCAGGCAAGCTGACAGAAAGCCCGATGGGGAAGCGCATGCCTGTCATCTGCCCACTCTTTCCTTCTTACCTGGTTCTGCTCTGACTTCCCTAGCACCTCCCTGGCCTGGTCTTCTTCCTGCCTTTCTGAACACACTCCTGACTACACTGCTAGCAGCTCTATTACTTGAATAAGAATTTCTTAAGCATTAGTCTCAAGCTTCTTCTCTTATTGCTCCACACTATCTTTGGGGGTAATGTATTCATTTTTCTGCTCCCAGATTTATCCCCTAAACTAAGATTTCTCTTCAGGGGGTCCAGAGTCCTATCCACATGCCTGTTTGAAATATTAACTTGTCTGTCTCCAATTCAATGTGCAGAATTAAATTGTCATCTTCAAACCTGCTACCCCTTTGTGATTCCCCATCTGTAATAGATTCAAGATGCCTCCAGATTACTTGATATTGCTTTATCTTTTCATAACTCTAACAGTCAAAGATGGACAGCTTCTAAGAAGAGACAGGATGATTTTCCTCCCATGAGTCACAGTTTAATTTTGCAAAAAATCTGTTTACCCCATGGAGCAATTGCTTACTTTACTTGACAACTTCAAAAGCAACAAACGGCTACTTCCATCGAGGGGCGGGTCTTTGTGCTCTACTCTTGAATCTGGGCCAGCTTGATCAGAATGATGTTGTGAAAGGCAGTGAAAGAATGATGATGTTTCTGGCAGCCCCCATAGTCTCTTTCCTGTACTCTTGCAATGTATCTGGAACATAATTTGTTATCTGGATGTAGGATGCTGCCATAACCAAATACCAAAACATGTAGCATCAGCTTTGGGACCAGGTAGCATGTGGGAGCTCAGAGAGCCTTAAGGAGGCAATTGGTGAAGACTTGTAGGACAGTAAGGAAACTGCTGGAGAAAAGATGACTTGTCTTATGTTGCGGTGGAAAGTATAGCAAAACCCTCACCTGCAGAATGTGGAAAGCAGAGCAGGTATATTGTAAACTTTGGGATCTGGATAAGATTTCCAAATAAAATGTCATAAGGGCCAACTACTTTATTTTAATCCACATATGATAAAACATGAGAAGAGATATATGAGTTTTTAAAATATATTGTTAAATTTCAACCTGAGTTTAGAAGAACATAAAGGAGCCAGGACTTTCTGCCTTAAAAAATAAACCATCTCTCATTCCCACTTTCATCCAGGAAAAAAATTCTCAAAGTAAGAAATGGCTTTAAGGCCAAGACCAAAGCCCGAGCTCCACCAGGAAAACATGGTCTCAGGACAAAGGTCTCAAGAGTGCCCGAACCAGTTTGGCTCAGTGGATAGAGCATTGGCCTGCAGACTGAAAGGTCCCAGGTTCGATTCCGGACAAGGGCATATACCTTGTTTGCGGGCACATCCCCAGTAGAAGGTGTGCAAGAGGCAGCTGATTGATGAATCTCTCATTGATGTTCCTAACTCTCTATCCCTCTCTTCCTCTCTGTAAAAAAAAAAAAAATCAACAAAAAAATTAAAAAAAAAAAAAGAATATGGCTAATACCCTTTGTTAAGACCACAGAAAGCTTGAAGGGTATGTCTAGTAGCATTTCTGAATCAGAGGCCTGTTCTTAAGAAACATAGATACTGTAGGATAAATAACAGAGCTTTTAGGTTTTGGGGTAATGTTCCACAATAACCCCACCAATTACCCATGACACTGACGGGTCTAACCTGGAAAGAATCATATAATGGAATTGATTATAAATTGATAAATCATAAACCTACAATTTTAAATATATTTTTATTAATTTCAGAGAAGAAGGGAGAGGGAGAGATAGAAACATCAATGATGAGAGAAAATCATTGATCGGCTGTATCCTGCAAGATCAGGGATGGAGCCTGCAACCCAGACATATGCTCTGACAGGGAATTGAACTGTGACCTCCTGGTTCATAGATTGATACTCAACCACTGAGCCACCACGACCAGGTGAAACCTATAGTTTTAAAGAATAAATTGTATCAGCTAAAAAGGAAAGGGACAAATAGTACCCAAAATAAAAAGAGATGCCTGGACTCCCAACCTTCCATAGAAGAAAGCAGATTTAGAAAAATACTCAGCTGCACTATGGGTTATTTCTAATAGAAGATGGAGCAAGATGCAGAGGATAGAAATAATTGCTTAGAGAGCAGAGCCAAGAGCTCTGCAAGGTCATTCTCAGCTAGCAGGAATTACCCTGATCAAGAAATTGGTGGTGTGCGCTGGTGCAATTTGCAAACTTGCAAAGAATCAGCATCGGCTATGCGACTGTGTTCTGCTGCTTTTGGATGAGACTGTTGCTCTCTTTTCCTTCTTTCTTCTCCTCTCCACAATCTTTAAACATCAGTTTCCAAAGCTCTGTCTGCCCTTCTTCTTTCTCTATTTGTAATCTCTCTCCTAGGAGTCTTGTCCCACCAAATGTCTTTAAATGACATCCACATGCTGGTAATCCCCACATTTTTATCTCCAGGCCAAAACTCTTTCCCGAACTGCCAAATGAGTTAGCCTATTGCTGACTTGATGACTCTGCTGGATAGCTAATAGACATCTAAACACTTTACAAGCGCAAAATCAAACTTCTGAACTTGTCCTACTTCACCTTTAAAACCTGGTTTTCTTCATCTTTCCCGTCTCTGCAGAGCAGCTTCATTATTCCAGCTGCTCAAGTCAATGATCTTGGAGGAAACTTTGACAGCTTATTTCCCCTCCTTCATCCCATCGCCAAACTACCAGCTAATTGTATTGGATGCATCTTTACAATAAATGTAGAATATGACCAGTTCTCAATTCCAGCACTATCACTGGAATGAGCCATCAACATCTTTTGCCTGACTTAATGCAATAGCTTGGCAACTGGTCTGTCTACTACTTATCATAGTCTAATCGTTAGACTTGAATGTTCTCCCTTGCTTTCATTTGCTTCTATTCCCATTCACTTTTACCATCTGGGCACACTGGCTTCTTTGCGGTTCTTCAAGCAAGCCAAGCATTCTTCTTCCTCAGGGCCTTTGCATGTACTTCCCTGTCTTCCTGGAATGTCATTTTTCCAGGTTGTTAACATGGTCCCTCCCTCAGTTTATTTAAGTGTCTGCTTAAATATCACCATAGCAATAAGACCTTTGCTCACCATGCACTATAAAATACCTCATGCTCATTCTATGCTCAGAAACTCCTTTTCCCTGTTTTATTTTGCTTAGTAACACTATTACCAGCCATAATAAATATTTATTGTTTATCTACTTACTGCCTGCAGTGGAAACTCCATAATAATAAGGAGTTGGGCTTTATTCCATGTTGTACCCCAGTTTTAAGAATAGTATCTGTCTTGTGGTAGATGTTCAATAGATAATACTAACGAAAGAATGAATGAAGATAGGTTCAGGAACCATTTGGGAAGATTCATTTGGTCAAGTGTTGTCAGGAGCCATTCTAAGAAAGTTGATGTCAGAAAAGGAGAGGGTGTTTTCTTGCTATAAGAAAGCATCCTACAAGGATAAACGGAAACAGTAAAAGGTTATAATAAATCATACCTGGAACAAAAAAAATTAGTAATATCCACCTATTTTTCTCTTCTTGATTTCACTATGAAAAGGAAGGTGGGGAGGAGGCTGCTTACTGTTCATGTGCTGATAAATGACAGCTGGCAGCAAGGGAGGAGACAGCAGAGTCATCAGTCTTGGCCATTTGCCATCTTAAGTCACCATCATCGACAAATTGCCTCTTGCCACCTTTTGTGTCTGACCAGAAAATGGAAAGTTTGTAAAATATTAGAGGCCTTGTGGATAGTTTCATGCACCAGTGGGGTCCCTCAGCCTGGTCTGCACCCACTCACAAGCTGGGACCCCTGAGGGGATGTTGAATTGAAGGTATCGGCTGGATCCAAGGCAGAATTTGTGCACTGGACCTCTAGTATGAATATAAGACCTTTGGTTAATCTCTTTGGTTAATCCCTCCTTTCCCTTCCCTCTGAGATTCATTAGTCTGTTCCATGTTTTCATGCCTGTGCATTGAGCATCTATTCCCTGGTGATCAGTGTGCATCATAGCTACCTGTCAAACATTCAAACAGTTGAATGGTCAAACGGTCAAATAGTCAAATGGTTGCTTAGGCTTTTATATATATAGATGGTCTCTGACCTTAAGAAACTCCTAATGAGAGAAACATGGTTTGATGATAACAATATTTAGAAACATAACTTAATCATTTTTTCTTTTCTTCCTTTGGTATCCTGGGCAATGCAAAAGAAACTCTGTGATAGTATTCAGTGCCCTCTGTGAATTTCTCTTATAGCAGTTAGCTTATTTTGATGGCTTTAAAATTTAATGAGCTTTGCTTTGAGCCCCACCTTTATTTTTGGTGGCATTACCACAGGTGGTAGTTTAAGGTTACTAATTTCATAGTTGGATTAACAGTGTCATTATTGCATTAAGAGTTTTATAATTGTATTCCTGGTTCTGTAGTAAGTAGAAGGCTCCCCTGCTTCTTCATTGGTCTAATAAGCAACCTACATGCCAGCCAGATTACCCTTTTTGACTACAGTGGTGCCTCACACAACGAACTTAATTCGTTCCAGGAGCAAGTTTGTTATGCGAAAAGTTCGTTATGTGAAACGCGTTTTCCCATAACAATACATGTTAAAAAAAAAAATTCGTTCTGTAGCATAAAATATGCTAAGATGACATAAAAAAAGATAAATTTTTTGTTATTATTTTTATTTAGATACATCTAAAAACATAATTTTTTTTTTTAAAAAAAACACACATTTTTTTAATTTTAAGACAGACTAAGTAGAGTCTACCGAATCTTGCACATCTTCATCCATTTTCTGCTTTTTGGCCGATGGTTTCATGAAAAACCTGTCCAAAGTCGTTTGTTTTTCTCTTTTCTCCAACATCTGCCAGAAATAACGGACAAGAGTATCGGAGTAAAGATCGTTGATCCTGTTTGCTTCAGCTGAATCCGGATAGTGGGGATTGGTAAACTCCTGAACTGCTTTCCATTTGACCAGGATGTTCTTGATGTCAGCAGTTGGGATTGGTTGATTGTTTGATTGTTGCTCCTCGTTATCAGATGACGCTTCCCTTTGAGCATTGTCCTGTTGCTGGACCAGAAGTGCTTGGAGCTCTTCAGTTGTCAGCTCTTCTTCGTGTTCCTCAATAAGCTCCTCTACATCCTCTTCCTCTACCTCTAATTCCAACCTTTGGGCCACTGTGATGATGTCCTTCACCACTTCTGTGTCATCAACTACTGCTTCTTCCTGGGTCCACGAAGGCACAAGCATCTTCCAAGCAGAAATGAGGGTCCTTTGTGACACTTCTTCCCAGGCCTTCTGTATAAGTCGTATTGCCATAAGGACATCAAATTTCTCCTTCCAAAACTTTCGGACAGTCATATTGTCTCCACCAAACTCGCATTCTTCAAAACACCTTATTAAAGAGGGCTCTAGTGTAGAGTTTTTTAAAGTTCGAAATAACTTGCTGATCCATTGGCTGAAGAATGGATGTGGTGTTTGGTGGCAAATACTGCACCTTGATAAAAGGATAATTTTCCTGCAATATTTCCTCTAGGTCTTTTGGGTGAGAAGGGGCATTGTCAAGTATCAGAAGGGCTTTGAGCGGCAGTTCTTTTTCCAGCAAGAATTTCTTCACGGCAGGAGCAAAGGTTTCCAGAATCCATTCGTTGAAGATAACTTGGGTCACCCAGGCTTTTTGATTGGACTTCCAATAGACGGGCAGTTTGGACTTAATAACGTCATTTTTCTTGAAAATTCTTGGATTTTCAGAGTGATAAACCAATAGAGGTTTGATCTTGAGGTCTCCGCTGGCATTAGACGAAGACATAAGGGTAAGTCTGTCCTTCATGGCTTTGTGTCCTGGCAATTTCTTCTCCTCTTTTGTAATGAAGGTTCTGCTCGGCATTCTTTTCCAGAAAAGACCCGTTTCATCGGCATTGAACACTTGTTGTGGGCAGTATCCTTCATCCTTAATACATTTTTGAAAGTTAATAGAGAACTTTTCTGCTTCTTTCTTGTCAGCACTGCCAGCCTCACCATGCATAGTAACGCTGTGGATTCCACACCTTTTCTTAAATCTAAAAAACCACCCCCTGCTGGCTTTGAATTCTTCTTCATTATCTTGATTGCTGCTACTTCCAGGGATGTTTTTCTTTAGATCGTCATAAATTCTCTTGGCTTTGTGACAGATAATATCTTGGGTTGTTACGTCACCTTTCACCTGCCTGTCCTTAATCCAAATCGCTAATAGCCTCTCCATTTCCTCGTGGATTGAAGACCTATGTTTTTCTTGAAATAGTTTTGATACTCCTTTGGCTACTTTGGCTGATTTGATTGCATCCTTATTTGTCAAAATGGTGAAAATGGTGGTCTTGCTGAGGCCAAACTCTTTGACGAGGTCACACTGTTTTACCCCACATTCACTCCTTCTAATTATTTCCTGTTTCATTTCAACAGAAATCACCTTCCTGCTTTTTTTAGAAGCCATGATATAAAAAAAATATTGAGTTTAACTTAAAAGGACGACTGCCGTGATACGTGCGTGATTTAATTCGTAATGAAGAACGATTGCCGCCATACATGCTTAAGTTAAGCGCAGTGACTAAGGACTGCCTGCAGTGCCTGCGCGGAAGGATGCAATACATCGGCAGCGATCGTGGAAGCTTGGGCGAAGCAGTCGTGGAAGCTCGGGCGACTTTGTTGTGTGAAATGAAGTTCGTTGTATGAATCATGAAATGAAATTTGTTGTGTGCAGCGTTCGCTGTGCGAGGCGCTCTTTATGCGAGGCACCACTGTATTCTTTAGAATAAATTCTTATTTTCATTTCTATCCATTTGTCCTTTTTTCTTTCAAGCTATTCAATGATAACCCATCCATATGCAGGTTTTGTTTTGTTTTGTTGGTTTTTTGTTTGTTTGTTTTTTTGTTTCATTTTGCTTTAAAATAATTTTATTTTTAGGTACTACAGAGAGATATCAATAAGAGATATTCTTATTGATGAAGCCTCTGAGACTTTCACATAAACATAGAGTTTTCTTTCTCAAAGCACATTTTGGGCTTACAGTTACTGCACACAGATGATTAATCATCCTCTATTTCATGGAAGCTACATTTTGCAAGGTCCTTAAGAGTGGTGCTAAATCTTATGCATCTTTTTTTGACCTACAGGGTTGAGTACACTGAAGAGAATAGCGCTGTATAACTTTGTTCAATAAAATATGACTGACATTGAGTGACACACTATACAAACCTTCACCTGGTAGCACCGAGGAATACATTGGGAACAAGGGTTCTTTTAAATCGGAGTGATCCTATTTTAGGACTTGAATGTCAATAGTGAGTATGAGAGGAAAATAGAATTTGTGCTTAACTGTGAATAGTAGGTAGCATGAATAGAAACTATTTTCAAGAATAAAGAGTGAGATTAACAGTAGTAATAGATGTGAGGCAGAGTCTGGGCAGTAATTACTGCACTTCAAGGCAAAGCTAGTCCAGCCTTTCTTCTCCTTGGGCCCAGAGTAGCACTCAGGAGCACAGAGCTTGGACTGCATTAAAAGCTTCCCAGCTTCATTGGGATTTGGGTTTGTTTACCTCCTGGCCACCAACTGCACAAGTCTGTCATCTCTGAGGAGAGTTGGGAGCAAAATGCAAAGGGAACATAGGTGACAATCATTAGATGTTCATGCTCGAAGTCCCATTTCCCCACATGCCCTTGGAAGCCTGTGCTCCCATGTGCTTGTCTAGGATGGCAATCACCCTGCAGTACCACAATCTCTGTGACTTTATGGGATGGCTAAGGTTTTGTCTCAGATTCAAGTCATTGAAAAAAAATTTAGAAGAGACAACCCTGAAAAACAAAATACTCCAGAATGACACCAATTTCATTAGCAGCTTTTCAAATGGGTGTATAAGGGAATGAGATATAACCAGCAAAACAAAGAAAGAGAGACAGTGCCATTTAGTTGCTGGCTTAAGTGATATGTTGCCCCACACTGTTCTGTTGGCAAGAGGCAAGAGCAGAGTAAGTTGTAATGGGTAATTTAAAATATCCTTGAAGTAAATATACCCAAAGAAAGACTTAAAACCATTACTATTATCTTCAGAAAAAGCAATTGGGTCTGAGTTGTTTCTGTCCAAGTCATCTGCAAGTTAATGACTTGGCCTCAGCTACACACACACACACACACACACACACACACACACACACCAAAGCACCTGCATTACTTAGGGTCCTTGGGCTTCAAAGGTCAGGCACATGTCAGGTGACCGCAGATGATGACAATTTAACAAAGGCTATAAAGGGGACAAAATATAAAAAATTAAACTTCATTAAACTTAAGATTCCATTCTATAAAGAATCATCCGAGATCAAGGTTAAATATCTTTATCTCTATTTATTCTTTTTAAAAATGTATTTTTTTTATGAGTTCAGAGAGGAAGGGAGAGGGAAAGGGATAGAAACATCAATGAGAGAGAATCATTGATCAGCTGCCTCCTACATGCCCCCTACTAAGGATGGAGCCCAAAACCCAGACATGTGTCCTGACCATTAGCCATAACCACCTGGTTCATAGGTTGATACTCAGCATCCACCTATCCTTTACCCACATTTCTAGTCACACGTTTCCATCAAATTTCTTCCTATTGAAATGATTCTTAGCTGATCTCTGTGCCTTATCCTTCTTCTTTCTGATTCCTCATGTATGACACCACTAGATTAATATTTCTAAAGTACTACCTTGATTATTAATACCAAAATTTCAGAGTGCCTGTTTATGACCTTAAACTTGATACTGAAGAGACAATAAGAGCAAAACAAAGATTCTGGATAAGAGAAATGCATCAACAATAATTACCAAAAAAATATATTATCAACAGAGACAATTATAGGTACCATGACATTTTTGGATGTATGCAAATTAACCCCAACCAAGATGGCTGCAGCCACAGAGAGCAGTTGAAAGAGGCTTGGGTTTGCCTTGCAATAGGAAGCCAAGCTTTCCACACACCCTGGCTGGCCTAAGCCTCCACTCAATGCTACAAATTTTTAATTATAGAAGATAAATCCCAAGAAAAAAGGCTGCAGTCATGAAGCAGAAAGAACAGGCGAGGGTCGACACCGGCAACGGAGGAAGCCAAGCTTTCCACCTGCCCTGACAGGCATAGGCCTCTGCTTCAGGCTACAAAGTTTCAATTATAGAATATACATAAAACCAAACAGAAATGGCCGCAGCTGGAAAGCAGGGGGCTTGGCTCCACTCCAGGCTACAAAGTTTCAATTGTAGAAGGTGAATAAATTCCACATACCAGGGCCTCTACTTAGATTGTCAGGGGGCGTGGCCAGCCTGCAAACCACCACAGGCCCCTCTCCCAGGCCACCCCATACCCCAAGGGAACCCCCACCCTGATCCGGGACACTCTTCAGGGCAAACCAGCTGGCCCCCACCCATGCACCAGGCCTCTATTCTATCTAATAAAAGAGTAATATGCAGATTGACCATCACTCCAACACACAATATGGCTGCCCCCATGTGGTCAAATATCCTGCCTCCATGTGGACACAAGAGGGCCACCACAAGATTGCCAGCAGGGGAGGGCAGTTGGAAGGCGACAGGCCTGAAAGGAAGGGCAGTTGGAGGCGATCAACCCTTTGGGGACGGCAGTTAGGGGTAACCAGGATGGCAGAGGAGAGAAGTTAGGGGCAAACAGGCTGTCAGGGGAGAAGTTAGATATCAGTCAGACTGGCATGGCAGGCAGAAGCTGTTAGGGGCAATCAGGAAGGCAGGCAGGCGAGCAGTTGGGAGCCAGCTGTCATGGATTGTGAGAGGGATGTTCAACTGCCTGGTGGGATTGGGCCTAAATAGGCAGTTGGACATCCCTCGAGGGGGTCCCAGATTGGAGAGGGTGCAGGCTGGGCTGAGGGACCATCCTCCCCCCTGCCCCATACACGAATTTCATGAACTGGGCTTCTAGTACTTACTATGACAACTATGAATCCAGGATAGCAGTTTACTCCAGATGGGGAAGGTGGAGAATGGAATTATAGTAGGATAGAAAGAGGGTTTTAAAATACCTCATAATGTTTCATTGCTTAAAATAATCTGAGATAGATGTGATAAAATAAAAATAATTTATAAAATAAAGTGTGATGTGCAAGAGCCTTTATTTAGCCTCTATTTTATTTGCCTAAATGCCTGAAATAGTTTACATTTTTAGTTATGAAAAAAATAGCTGTGATCTTATTTTGCAGCTATGAATTGTAAAGATCTGGGGTGCTGATTTGCAGCTAAATACAATTTAGTAAATGTATTTGGAAGTAATAGAACAATTAGCTAGTTTATCTTATTTTCTATGTAAATTTGTGACAAACCTTAGTGCAAACATTCTAGCTCTGATTCCTGAGCTCCTTTCCCATGTCAGGTGATCATTTATAAAAGCCCTAGGGAAAAACATCAGAATTAAGCAATTTAAGCTCTTAAACTAATCTAGATTACTGGGTGACAAGGTGGATAAGAGGATTCTATTAATCCTGTCAGTATCCTGCCCCATTTGATCCTTCTTAAGATGCAGGGTGAGTTTTTGTTTGTTTGTGTGTGTGTAAATATACAGTTTCCTTTGATAAATTTTTTTATATATAAAAGGCAAGATTACTATAATCCAATTAAAAAATGCATTTAAAAAGAAAATGAAAAATTATAATATTTATGTACCTCCTCAAACAACTCTCATTCCCCAATTGAAATCCAAGTTTTTTTTTCCTTCTTGGGGTGAGAAAGTTGGTCTCCATTTCCTATAAAATAATAGCAATTTAAGAAATCCTACATAAAAAATAAATGCCAATCCTCCATAAAGGCTCCACTTTACCCTAGTTATTAATTTTTATATCTTAATTACACTATGATTTGAACCAATGTACAACAAATAGATTATGCTATCATATTAGCTAGCATTAGTTAGACTTCAGCCAGAATTTTCCCAACAACATTCAACAGTAAATTTGGTGGGTGTTTGTATTCTTTTCTTAGAAAAACATATCCACAGTTTCATATAAATCCTTCAGTTTTTGTAATAGCCTTCTGAAGACCTCTGGTTTTTATCTAAGATACCCAAACAAATTACTCTTACATCTTCCTAGAATTAAATGTTATCATTCTTATGATTGCATTTCCCTGAAGATCTAATTAGAGTACATCTACCAAGGCCCAATCACACTGAATTTTTACAACCAACTTATTCAGTATGTACAATGTTGCAGACATTATCATATATCTTAAAACAAAAACTCTCTAAGGGAGTTATTATTCCAATTTGCCAGATGAACAAACTTAGGCTTGGTGAGGCTTAACCTCAATTTGCAGTACTAATCAATATCTGAATTACTAGGAGAGCTTTTAAAGCACATCAATTCCTGAAATGGAGAGTTGCAGACAGAAGTCTTTAGGCCATGCACCTGGTAACAAGCTGGAAGGTACTGGGGGAAGCAGGGTGAGGCAAGGGGAGTGCTGTGATGCCATTGCACATCCCACAGATCTTTCAACTTGGAATACTCTTCAAAGTTATAGCCAATGAAGGATAGGGCCAGCCATTGTATCCTCCTCCTCCTCCTCCTCCTCCTCCTCCTCCTCCTCCTCCTCCTCCTCCTCCTCCTTCTTCTTCTTCTTCTTCTTCTTCTTCTTCTTCTTCTTCTTCAGTAACATTTGTTGTTTTTGTCACACAAGGAAAATCCACCATTTTGTTCATATCTACCTTTGTTTTTATTTTAATTTTTTAGAAAGGAACGGATACTTTATTAAGTAAAGTTCAATCTGCAACTGTGAGTTGTTATGACCTATAAATAAATGACTATTGTAGCTTTTATTTTTCATGTTTTTTTATTTTATTTCATTGTTGACAATATTATAGATGTCATTTTTGCCCTCTTCCTACCAGTGCTGCCCCAAGCCTACTCCACACTACTGTCTGTGTCCATTGCTTATGTATATGTGATATAAGTTCTTTGGTTCATCTCTTCTGGTCTTCCCTGCTCCTCCCTTCTGAGATATGTCAGTATTTTCCATGCCTCTGGGCCTCTTGTTTGTCAGTTTATTATGTTCATTATATTCCACTTATAAGTGAGATCATATGATATTTATCTTCCTTTGTCTGGCTTATTTCACTCAGCATAATACTCTCCAGGTCCATCTATGCTATCACAAAGGGTAAGAAATCCTTTTTTACAGCTTTTTTATTCTCTCATCTACTGATGGGCACTGGGCTGCTTCCAGATCTTAGCTATTATAAATAATGCTGCTAGGAGCATAGGGGAGCATGTATTCCTTCTGATTGGTGTTTCACACTTCTTAGGCTATGTTCTTAGAAGTAGGATTACTGGGCCAAACAGTAGTTCCATTTTTTTTATTTTTTGAGTAAATTCCATACTGTTTTCCACAGTGGCTGCATCAGTGTGCATTCCCACCAGCAGTGCACTAGGGTTCCCTGTTCTCCACATCCTCGCCAGCACTTGTTGTTTGTTGACTTATTGATGGTAGCCATTCTGGCAGATCTGAGGGATATCTCATTGTCATTTTAACTTGCATCTCTCTGATGTTAGTGAGCTTGAGGAGTTTTTCATGTCCTCTTGAGAAGAGCCCATGCAGGTCCTGGGCCCATTTTTAAATTTGGTTGCCTTCCTTTTGTTGAGTTGTATGAGTTCTTTATATATTTTGGAAATTAACCCCTTATCAGATGTATCATTGGCAAATATGTTTTCCCATACAGTGGGCACCCTTTTCATTTTGGTGATGGTTTCGTTTGCTGTTTAGAAGTGTTTTTAGTTTGATGCAGTCCCATTTTTCCCCCTTTTGTTTTTCTTGCCCTACAAGATATATTGAAGAAAATACTGCTCCATGAGATGTCTGAGATTTTAGTGCGTATGGTTTCTTATAGAATTTTTATGGTTTCACGACTTACATTTGAGTCTTTTGTCCATTTTGAGTTTATTCTTGTGCATGGTGTAAGTTAGTTGTACTCTTATTCGGTTGATCTTTAAGCAGGCTGCTCCAGGGAAGGCTGTCTCCTGCTGATGGGGCAATTCCCAAAGAGGAGCTCAGCTGTGACATATGCAGCAGCTGGGGAAGTGAGTTTCTGGGTCCCAAAGGCACAATCTGGGTGGCACCTCACATAGTGCTATTTCTTTTTAATTCCAAGGATGATTGCAAAACAGTGGAAGCTCTACAGTATATCATGACATGCTTTTTTAGCATTGCCATCAACCAGAGGCCCAGAGATCCTTGCCTACTTGTGCATTCATAGGTAATAGAACTGAAGTGTAGTACTGAGTCCCACCATGGCATGACCTTACCTTTCCATAGCAGCATAGCACTATTTACCAAAAATAAAAGTCTTTCATTTTTATTTTTTTATTCGAGACTAAAATCAACCTACCGAGGGGATCCAGTTTCACAGGATAGCACACTGAGATTCAAAGACCGTTTTCCATACTGTTTCCCACAGAGGCTGCAGCAGGCTGCACTTGTGCACCAGGCTGCCCAAGTCATACAGGCAGAAGGTTTCTTTGGCAGATTTTGCAGCCAATTCTCAGTTCACACAGACCTGTTGACTTATGTACTTCAGCCTGTGTCCAACTTGGCAGGGTGTTCATAAAACCTCAACTTTCCTTCATCTCTAATTTCCGACAAACTTTTAAGCTCTCTACGAAGTACACGCGTAACACATCCAATGATTTTAAATGATGAAGCGAACACAGAAATGGTACATCCATGAATAAATGTCTGCTTTATAAGTCACCCTTAACAAGGAAACTTATTAAATTATGCATTTTAGCACAAAATAAACCAATTGGTTTTGACAACTATTACATCTTACTTAACCATATGTTGTACTGGAAACAGATAAAATGTCATAGATATGAATGAATGTACCTAAGAAAAGTGTTTGTGCCCAGCATATCAAGATAAAGTGGAATGGGTCACTTTAAAGAAATTCAAATATATCAATACATAATGTTCCTCTTTTCCAATCTTTATGGAGTGTGCCCTTAGCCTCGGCATAGTTTTTCTTCAACATTCCCAGGGGAATTCTTTTTTTCTTCTCTCTCTCTCTCTCTCTCTCTCTCTCTCTCTCTCTCTCTCTCTCTCCTCCCCCTCTCTCCTCCCTCCCTTTTTAACTTCCTCATTTTTGTGGAACCTCCCAAAAACCTGGGGGGAAAAGGTCCATAGGAATACCTTGTTTCCAGAACTGTCATGTCTAAAAGATTCTAGTCTACACTTGTGCTTGATTTATTATTTGACTAGAAATAGAATTCTAGATTGTAAATCATTTATTCATTTTAAGCTAATTTTCCATTGTCTTCTATCCTCCAGGGTAGTTGTTGAGGAACTTGGCGCCATTCTGATCCCTTCAGTGTATAATCCATCCCACGATCCTCTCTTCCCTCTCATTCCTACAGATCCCTGAAATGTCACAATGAATACATTTAACATATCTGTCAATTTGTTGGACAAAATGTGGTATTTCATTATTCGTTGAAATCTTGAGGACATTTCAACTGTAAGTCCAGGAGTCATTTTCTGGATTCTTTTCTACACACTGAGGCAAAAATCCCTGCAACACTAATGTTCTTACTAAGTGGCGGAAGCCAGGAGACAGAGGACACTGGTTAAATTAGGCCCATTTGTCAAATAGATTGAATTCTGTTCACATTGACTCCATTTATCAAATGAGACTACTCTTCTCACTTGCATTTACTTCATGCCATAGAGGAAAGTAGATGGCTTGGGGTGGACGCCAAAACATGAAAGAGTTTAGTGCGGATTTCTGTTGTAATACACCAAAATATAAAATTTGTTTAAGCCTAGTAATGTAATGAAAAATTAGAAAGTATTGCTGGAAAAATTCATATAATCCTAAAGAAATAGATATATTAGTTTTGAGTTGTCTCATAAATTCAAGCATATTCTTAAAGTGAAATTCATGGTAGTGTACATGATTTGGTTTAGCAATTAATCGTAAATAGGATAAAGATGTCAAAGCATAAAAAGGGTCCTATAAATATTTTTAAGCAGAGATCATTACAAATCACAATGTCCAAAGAAGACCAACTCTAATTTGCGCATCATCCCTTTTACACTTGGTTAGTCCCCTTGTGAAAGTCTGCACACTTAACCCTTTTGAATATGCAACTCTTCCTCCTGAGACTCTCACTGGTACAGCCTACTCTCTAGCCTCCTCTCCCCTCATGTTCTAGCCCAGAGCACTGGTTAGGTATACAATTTTACCTATATATTCCCCAAAATTCTAGTTTAGCACTTCTTAATTGGGATTCAGGAATCTGTATTTTAACAACTCCACCAGGTGATTCTCATCCTGAGAGAAGTTTGGGAAACACTGTTCTAGCCATATGGACCACCTAACGATGCTCACAGCTCTAAGCTTTAACTATTCCACTTCTCCCTTCTCTTTATATTCATCTTATATTTGTCATTAAAACTCCCTTCCACATTCACCTTCCCTGGATACCTTGCTTGAGCCTGAATATTACTTAGATTTCTAGACTCTATGCATTTTTTTCCCCACCCTGTTGTTACCTTTTAAAATTGTTTAGAAGATTTTAAGGTTACTTATTCCCCTACCCTGACCATGCTACCTGCTTTTGAAAGCTTCCTCTGGACAGATGTCATGCCTCAGTCTTCTTTGAGTCTCCATCTCCTAGAGAATAAGACAGTTGGCTCAGATCAATTCAGAGAGATTGTAAGCATCAGAGCCAATCAGAGATTATTGCGGTAGGTTGAACATAGAAAAAAGTAAAAAATGATGCTGGTGAAAACAAATCAAGACAAGGTAGAAGGTAAGGATCATGAGAAGTTAGTGTGAATTGTGGATTTGGGTGCCCCTGCCGGAAGTGAAGATGTGCAGAGGAAAATGACTTAGGAGGAGAGGCAATAAAGACATCTTCCAGGGACGCAGATGGAGGGGCACACTGGACCCTGAGAGAGAGAATATGCATGGAAAGAAATGGGGGTTCCTTTTCCTTTTTCTACTGAAGCTCATAGATTGGCTGAGATTTCAGAGGAAAAGAATCTGGTGCGGGTTGTGTGAGACATGGGATGAGGGAAAGGAGCTGAGGAAGCAGAGCCAGTGAAGGAAGGAGGGGCAGGGAGAGCACTCTCTCTCAGTGTGCCCCGGACATGGTGGGAGGAGCCTCCAGGAAGAGGATGTCCAGACAAAAGGATCCAGTGAGAAAGGGTAGCAGGGTTGGGACTGGGAACCCACTGAGTATCTTCCAGGCAGATGTCAGACCAAGGACATTGAGGAAGGAATGGGGGAGGAAATGCAGAAGGACACACTGAAAACCCCTTAGAGGGCACTACTGTGAAGTGAAGAGGAAGTAAGCTTTGGAATATATAGCAAAGATGAGGAAAGGTTATTTAGATTTTTTTGAAATTATTTCCCAAAGCATACAGAATATGCCATTTGCAATCTTTACACTTTTTTTTTTTTTAATGTATTCACTAGAAGCCTAGTGCACAAAAGTCATGTGCTGGTATGGTCCCTAGGCCTGGCCTGTGATCAGGGCCAGCCATCTTCCTCAGCTGCCCACAGCTTGCCCTGCCTCCCACAACCACCCACCCCTGATTCCCCATTCGCCATCGGGTGATCGGTGCCTGATGGCTGGGAGAAGGGACCAAGAGGTGGTCAATGCACCTCATAGTGACTGGTCCAGCAGTCGTTCTGCTGTTATGGTCAATTGGCATATTACCCTTTTATTATATAGGATGACATTTTTGTAGATTATGCTAACACTTGTGGAAACAAGGGAGGCAGGCTTTTCATTCATACCTGCTATATATGCTCAGAATACCTGGAAGAGTGTACAACTAACGAACTTTCATTGATTCTAATTAAGACTAAGTGGTCATGGGTAGATTTAAGTGGGAACAATTAACTCTAGTCTCCATGTCTTTTTGTAACTTTAAAAAACTTTTCTATTGAATTTATTGGTGTGACTTTGGTTAATAAAATAATGTAAGTTTCAGGTGTACAATTCTATAACACGTCATCTGTATGGTGTGTTCACCACCTCAAGTGAGTCTCCCATCACCATTTATCCCCCTGTTTACCCTCTTCCATCTTTCCTCACCCCGTGGTCCCTCTGGTAATCACCATATTCTTAACTGTGTCCATAGGTGTTCTTATTTTTTTTATTTTTGTTGCTTGATCCTTTCACTTTTTTCACACAGCTTGCAATCCACCTCCCCTCTGACAGCTGTCAATCTGTTCTCCAACTGAGTCTTTTCTATTTTGTTTGTTAGCAAAGTTTGTTCATTAGATTCCAAATATGAGTGTGATCTATGGTGCTGGTCTTTCTCTGACTGACTTATTTCACTCAGCATAATCCTCTCCAGGCTCATACATGTTGTCTCAAAGGGCAAGAGATCCTTCTTTTTTACACTTTAAAATTTGCAATTTGTCTTACAGTATTTGTCCCACTGACCTTGGTGAACAGATGGAGGAGACCAATGGCAGCGCATATTTGTGTAAGAAGTTATTATTTTTATAATTAACTCCAGCAAACTTAAACGTTGCTTTATCATGTCGTCTTCACCATTCTGCATATGCCACTCTTAAGGCTTCAGTGTGTCCATGGTTTGATCTCTTTAGTGGGGAAACCTGTCTACTCCATACACTATGCAGTTGTGGTTACCTTTTTAGGGGAGGAATTTTTAGCAAAATCTTTTAAGGCAAGTCTTAGCATTTAATAATCCTTTTTAAAAAAAGTTATCTTTATTGTTGAAAGTATTACAGATATTCACTTTTCTCCCCCCATGAATCCCCTTCTCCCCATGCCTGCCCCCACCCCAGGCCTTTATCACACTATTGTCTGTGTCCATGGATTATGCATATACTTGTAATTTCTTTGGTTAATTTCGTTCCATCCTCCCTCTGCCCCCTTCCCTCTGAGAATCATGTCTGTTGCATGCTTCCATGCCTCTGGATCTATTTTGTTCATTAATATATTTTGTTCATTAGATTCCACATATGAGTGAAATTATGTGATATTGTCTTTCTCTGACTGGTTTATTTAGCCTAGCATAATACTCTCCAGATCCCTCCATGTTGTCTCAAAAGATAAGAGATCCCTCTTTATTATAGCTGCATAGTATTCCACTGTGAATATGTACTACAAATTTTTATCTATTCATCTACTGATGGGCACTTGGGTTGTTTCCAGATCTTAGCTAGTGTAAATAATATGGGTACATATTTTCTTTCTGGTTGGTATTTCAGGTTTCTTAGTATATACAGGTGCTGGAAAACAAATCAGTTTCACTAAAAAAGAGATGTTGACAGGAAGCCAGGAAGGCTGGTCAACAACCTTAATTGCTCTAACCTTTAGTTGAGATATTGTTAGCTGAAACAGAATCTACCTTGTTTGTCCCGTGTAAGTTTCTGTTATTTCCTGCCTAAGGGCTACATGTAAATTTCTGTTTATGTTGCCTAAGATGTTTTCCCCAAAGCCTCAATAAAAGGGGATGGCAGGGCCAGAGCAGTAGTAGTTCTCCCACTAGAGTTGAACTACCGCCTTGCCCCCCATATAACCAAATTGAATTTCTTCAAGTCTTTTTTCATTTGTGTGCAGCCCTTCTCCAGAAGCTGAACCTTGAATTGGAACTCTTTCTACGCGAGCCGTGAAAGAGAGTCCTATATACAGGTATTTTAAATTTAAAGTTTTGAAATTAGGAAAAGAAAAATGTTTATTTCTTACTAAGAAAGCTTTGTGCCAACATAACAATGCTAAGATTTTCATTACAGTAGTCATGTGCTCCCAAGACTGCTTTCTGGGACTGCAAGCAAAGCTGAAAGGGCAGACACCAAGACTGATGTGCTGCTTCCTCAGAAAACAGAAAATGAAGAACAAGGTGATGAGACATGGAATACAGCAAACCATGTGACTGGACACGTGTGACAGCTGCAGCCTAAAGGTGGTATTTGCAGTGTGAGTGGTATTTCAGTTAGAGAAAGGAAAAGAAAATGGGATTCTAAAATCAATAGACTTTAAGAAGAAACTGGTAGATAATAAATAGTAAATGCTAAAATTGAAGAATTTGGCATCTTGCAAAAAATTGTGTAGAAAGAATAGAGCCCGCACGGAGGGTAGAAGAAAAGACCTGGAGGTGGGTGTGTGGAATTTTTCTCTTTCCTCTTGTGTTTAAAGATCCGTTCTTAGTTGGGAGCGCAGAATGATTCCTGCTGAGAAGATAATAATATATACGGCATCTCAGCCTGTACTACCTAAAGGATGCAAAACACAGAAAGGCTACTGTCATGGTCCCTGAATTACTGATACTAATGAAATGAAGAGCCCTACTTGCATTGTTAATTGAGTGAGTTAATTCCTAAAACTTGGTAGACATATTATTATGTTTTAAAACAAGAGATGCACGTTCTAAAGTACAATGTTTGGGTATTTGGATGTAGGTATATAAATAAATATGGCTACTTCCTGATCTTCCAAAACTCAGAATGGGTGGAAAAGCTGGAAGTGATGGTTCCTCCATTGACCCTGAAATCAAGATAATGTGGATTTTTACTTCCTCATAATGCTGAAGCTAATGGAGAATTAGAAAGCACACAGAAGTATTGTGTAACAGTATTTTACAACATATCTTTATTTAATTTATTTCTTTAAAAGCATTTCTACTGGGTATTCGGTACTCTAATTTTCTGATTCAGAATATTTGAATTCTGCTGCATCCACCCTTAAACAGTAAAGAGACGACTCATAAATCAGGAATGATTTTTCCGAGGGATCTTATACCGTGTTTCTACTCAGAGCCTTGAGCCATAAAGTAGAAGTCATGCTCCTTGATGCCAGAAAGGTTAAAGCTGTTTAGCTTGGAGAAGGATTTTTGAAATGACGGTGTAAGTTCCCTGATTAAATAACTTCACCAGGACGTTCAGAAATGATGGAAATTAACAGTGGGCCAGATTTGTCCACCATGAAATATACATATAAATGTATAATGCTATATTATTTCTACATAGTACTTTACCAAAGAATTTTGAAAGAAGCCTCCAAAGTAAACCTTTACAATGAAGGCCAGCAGCATCCTAGATAAAGAGTGGGTTTGGCTGAAACCGGTTTGGCTCAGTGAATAGAGCATCAGCTTGCGGACTGACAGGTCCCAGGGTCGATTCCAGTCAAGGGCATGTACTTTGGTTACAGGCACAGCCCCAGTAGGGGATGTGCAAGAGGCAGCTGATTGATGTTTCTCTCTCATCGATGTTTCTAACTATTCCTCTCTGTAAAAAATCAAATATATATATAAGAGTGGGTTTGTATTGGCGGTAGGAGTGAAGGGATGGGATCTGCCACATCAATTGGCCAACTTCTACCTGAATTACACATCTCTGAGAGGCCATGCAGAAGGAGCTCAGCTATTCCGTTTGTCTCGCCATTTACTTCCAGGAAAGCAACCCTGGCCAGGTATTCTTAACACCTACCAACTGTGGTAGAGATTATTGTTTTTGTTGCTAGTATACACTGTTACCCTGTTTTCCTTTGTGAAACATTCTACCATCAATCTCAGTCCAGGTGGTTAAAGAATTCTTGCTATCAGCCTTAGCTGCAGAGATGCACATGTGACTCATGCCTGGCTCATCAAAATACTCCATTCTCCCAGCATAGGTATCAGTTCAGGGAAGGCCACAGGTCCCTTTTAGAGCCACATACCTTTTTTCTATTTCCTGGAAGGTGTGCAATGCAAGCCTAAAACTGTTAAGAGCCACTTTGTCATCATGAAGGTGATTGAGCATGTTGTCAGCACATGGGAATCCAGTAATATAAGTTCTCATGAAAAACTGAAACACTTTTCAGAATAAAGCAGTAGCATTAGTATGCTACCACAAATCTACTAATCTGGTTCCTAGGTTTGTATTGTATCAGCCTCTGCTGCCATTATTGAGAGCTTACTCTCTTCTTCCACGCCTATGGCTTCTGCTTACTCATGGTTCTTAATTATTGCACTGTGTGTGTGTGTGTGTGTGTGTGTGTGTGTGTGTGTGTTAGGTCTGTAGCATGGGGAGCAGGACTAAGCTATAGTCTGATCTCCCTTTGAGGGAGGTGACCAGGTTTTGTTCAGGGGAAGGTGCCAGCCCCCTCACCCTGCTGCTGCAGCCACTGCCAGCCACCGCAGCCGCCAAGGTATTTTCATCAACATGGCCTCCAGTCCCTTAACCATGAAAAAAGGACAACTTTCTTTAGGCCCGTGGTCAGCAAACTGTAGCTCGCAAGCCACATGCAGTTTTTTGGCCCCTTGAGTGTGCCAAAACACCACGGCCTGGGCGGGTCTATTTTGAAGAAGTGGCATTAGAAGAAGTTTAAGTTTAAAAAATTTAGCTCTCAAAAGAAATTTCAATTGTTGTACTGTTGATATTTGGCTCTGTTGACTAATGAATTTGCCGACTACTACTTTAGGCATTTTCAAGATGTGTCTTTCATAGGAAATGACATTTCTTTCTTTCTTTTCTGTTTTTTTTTTTTATTCTCACCTGAAGATATGTTTCCATTGATTTTTAGAAAATGTGGAAGAGAGAGGGAAAGAAAAAGAGAAACATCAATGTGAGAGGGACACTTTGATTGATCACCTCCTACATGAGCTCTGACCTGGGCCCCGGCCAGGGAGGAGCCTGCAACTTAGGTACATGCCTTTGATCAGAATCAAACCCAGACCCTGAGGTCGGCAGGCCAAGGCATTATCCACTGAGCCAAACCAGCTAGAGCAGGAGATGACATTTCTTAGTCCTCTAGCAGCGGACTTTTGTTTGGTCCTCCGGACATGTGGTGGAAAAACCCTAGATCACCTTCTTGGATTCTTATTATCCAAGTTACAAAGAACACTACCATAACATACAGGGAGGTTAGCCAATGAGCAGTCAGAAAAGGTCTTTCCTCTGTAGCTCACAGAGGCAGGACTGTTGGCAAGCTGAGGTTGGCACACCCCTGTCTCCAGGCCTGCTCAAGCTCTACTGAGGCTTGGGCAAAGCCCCCCCCCCCCCCCCAGCTCTGTTCAAGCCTCTGCCACCGCTTGGGCAGGGATCCTCCCCCACCCGGCTTCAATCAAGCCTCTGCTGCGGCTTGAGCAGTGACCCCCCTGGCTATGATCAAGCCTGTGCTGTGGTTTGGGTATGGTCCCCTGGCTCTGCTCAAGCCTCTGCCACCTAGCCCCTGGCTGCTTGGTGCCAAGCACATAGGCCAAGAGTGGCCAGGGGCATTCTGGGACCCTGGCCACTCAGGGCCTACGAGTGGGCCTACAGACTCTGAGCTTCTTGGGTCCCGAGGATGTTCCCGGGACCCAGGCTGCTAGGCACCTGTGTAATTTGCATACTCACTCCTAATTTGCATACTCACTCCTGGGTGTCACAGAGGTATGATCAATTTGCATCTTTCTCTTTCATTAGTGTGTGTGTGTATACACATACACACATACTAGAGTTAGGGTGCATGAAATTTGTGCACAGGGGTAGGGGAGCAGTCCCCTCAGCCCAGCCTGCATCCTCTCCAATCTAGGACTCCTTGAGGGATGTCCAACTGCAGGTTTAGGCTTATCCTGGGGATTGGGCCTAAACCAGCAGTCAGACATCTCTCTCACAATCTGGGACCACTGGCTCTTAACTGTTTACCTGCCTGCCCTCCTGGTCACCCCTAACTGCCTCCCTGCCAGGCTAGTCATCCCACATGGCTCTCTGTTGAGTCGTTTAATCATTCCTCACTTATTCCCCTGCCGGCCTGGTCACCCCTTGCAGCCTTTTTGGTAGACCATTCAGTTGTTTCAGTTGCTATGGTCTCTTAGGCTTTTATATATATGCTACAGGGGAAGAAAACTTATACCCTCTGAGGTTCAGTGGCAGGGCCTAAGAATTAAGCTAACGTAAGATAAATTAATAGGAGAAAAGCATATGTTCTATTTAATATTTTTATGTTCACACAGGAATATCTATAAGGAAAAGGAAAATCCAAAGAAGTCTTTTAGGCCCCAAAGTTTCATATCTTCTTAAATGAGGAACGATAAATTGCGAGAATGTGATGGGGGCTTGGGCTTGGGACAGTAAATTGTGAGACAGTGACTAGGAAATATATGGAGAAACTAATGGAAGGTAAGAATTAATTTAGTAAATTTGTTCCTGCAGGTACATTTAAGTGTTGACTCATAGTCTCCAGGATAAGAATGGTTTTCTATTCTGAGTACAGGGAGAGCACATATCTCAGGGGAAATCTTCTGAACTATATTTTAGACAGAAAGAAGGTCAGAGAGCCCTTCCTGCCTCTGTAGTTTCTCAGGTACCTTCCACTCAAAATAAGCAATATGCAAAAGAGGCACTGCTTTGGAGGAACATGTTCAGAACCCCTTCAATGCTTTCTTTATAGTATACTGCAGGCCCGGTGCATGAAACTCATGCATGGGTAGAGTCCCTAGGTCTGGCCAGTGATTAGGGCTGATCGAGGCCTTCCTTCTGACTGCTGGCTACGGCCGTCCTTTGTTCCGTGCTAGCCCCCTGGTGGTCAGCACACATCATAGCAAGCGATCCAACTCCCTGTCTCCTGATCAGACCCCAGAGGGGACATTTTACATATTAGCCTTTTATAAATATGCTAGTGGCCCGGTTCTTCAGCCTGGCCTACAGCCTCTTGCAGTATGAGAGCCCTAGGGGGATGTCTGACTGATGGCTTAGCTTAGGCTCTACAGCAGTGGTTCTCAACTTGTGGGTCACCTAAGACCATCAGAAAACACAGATATTTACATTATGATTCATAACAGTGGCATTGGAAAGGTTGAGAACCACTGCTCTAGACAATGCATACTATTAACCTTTCCTTTCTAATAGTTCTGGGTTACTGGACCACTCATGCCTCAGGCTATTGGCTCCCTTCATGCTCAGTCTAGAGTCAAGTCTTCCTTTGTGTCAGGGCAAACCTCTAGGCACTCACCTCCACCCAGGGTGGCATGGTGGCCAACAGGCAGGAAAGGATTTCTGTCATCTTGGGGCTCTTTCCAGCATTCAGGAGAAAGATATGTAACTTCAAGTAATTATTTCCTCCTTCAACAGGGATGCTTGGTGAAACAATTAATTGCTTATGCTGGAGTGGGGCATACTGCTTGTTGCTTCCATTTCCCTTTCCTCTCCCCACTGCAGCCAGCCCATTCAGATGCCTCTTTCCATTTTTATCATATGTATTTTCTTCATAGCACAATGCTTTTTTTCACAGCACAATGCTTACTTAAATAAATACACCTATGTGTTTAACTCACTAATGTTTATCTCCTCTGATCCCATGGATCTGGGTCATCAGCAGGGTCTGGCTATGGTAGGCCATTTATAACTATTTTTCACAAAAAGAAATGAGTGAATAATTCCCTTAGCTGGATTTCTCCTTTAGATAAAGTCTGAAATAGAAGTGAAAGGAGAAATGCTCAGGAACAAAAATGAGTGATTTATGAAGACAATGACTATTTAGAGTGCTACATAAACTATGGCAACCAAATCAACTTGAATATTATCTTCCATTAATACAGTTGTCAACTTATCTACCCAGTGGATGCCTGAAATGGCAGATAGTAACAAACCCTAGATGTACCCTAAACATATATACCTTTACACATAAAGGAAGCATGTTATAGCTCTTCTTGATGTATTCAAATTCCCAGCATCACTACTTTTGTGTGTTGGGTCATTATGAAGTAGAACAAATCCTGTAATCCTGCAAAGTCAATCTTGTAAAACCAGGCAGCTGACAGGGACAAAGGAATGATTCATATCTTGGGAGGGATAAGCAGGACAGCCTGAGA
Source organism: Pipistrellus hanaki (assembly GCF_964339955.1). Lineage (NCBI taxonomy): Eukaryota > Metazoa > Chordata > Mammalia > Chiroptera > Vespertilionidae > Pipistrellus > Pipistrellus hanaki. The sequence continues at coordinate 121,632,263 of NC_140503.1, read as the reverse complement.
TTTCATGATGATACTCAGAACAGTATGCAATTTAAAACTTATGAATTGTTTATTTCTGGCATTTTCCATGTAACATATTTTTGGATCACATGTTATGTGAGTAACTGAAGTCACAGTAAGTGAAATCACAGACAAGAGGAGACTACTGCATTGCCTAAAATAAATGTTCTATAGATAAGGTGACCATAGTCACAATTTGTTTGGGACAGTCCTCATTTGCCCCTGTTTATCTGGCAATCTGTCTAGTTTAGCATTTGTTTGGAATAATCCTATATAATAAAACTAGAGGCCAGATGCACAAAATCCATGCAAGGAGCTTGGCCCTCATAGCCGCGGTGACTTGCTTCAGCCCTCACAGTCCTGGCTTCATCTGGAAGGTCATCTGGAAGGTTGCTCAGATGTCCAGTCTAATTAGCATATTATGCTTTTATTATTTTAGAAGGCTAATATGCAAATCAACCCAAAGGCGGAACGAGCAGTCACTATGATGTATACAGACACCTGTATACATCAGTGCCTGATGGCCAACCTCTTGGTTCCTTCTCCCAGCCAGCAGACTCCAATCGCCTAGAGGGAGCAGAGAACTGCAGGTGGGTGGTGGTGGATGAAGGCAGTGCCAGGCCAAGGCCCCCACCCCGCTGGTCACCCCACACACAGAGGAATGGGCTGGCAAGTGGGTGGGAATGGCTAACCTCTCAGTCATTCCCCCTGACCAGCAGGCTCCAATCTCCTAATGGCAAATGAGAAACCAAGGGTGGGTGAGAGCGGGGGGAGAGAGGGAATGTAGCATCTGCCGGCAGCCGGGGAAGATGGCCCTGATCACAGGCCAGGACTAGAGACTGTGCCCATTCATGAATTTCACGTAGTGCGATATAATCTAAAAGACAATCGTTGATGACTTGTCTCCCATTTCTCTGACTCCTTCCAGACATAAGGTCACTTTCAAGGATAATGTTAGGGTTGCCAAAGGAGGAACAAATGTTAGGTTGCCAAAGTGGTAAAGGATTATAAGTTTATTAGGTCATCTGGCTACCAAAGGGGCTGAGCCCCAAAATGATGCACCCAGGGACAGGGAGTCAGATTTTTAAAGGACTCTAGGTAAAGCATTCCCTGGGCAGATCCTGATCCTAGGAAGGTCCGGAGGGGAATGATAATAGTCTTACCAAGTGGAATGTGGTCTAAATGAAAGGGAATGTCAGTTGTGAAATGGTCTAAAGGTCAGTTCCCAGGGGAAGGGGTGTTGAAGCAATTATTTGATCAGACCTAACAGATAGCATGTCCAGGGCTTCCTGATAACACCAACTGTGCTCAGAGATGGCATAGTCTTAGGGGGTCATGGGAGAAGCTCTTGGTGCTACTACCCATGATGACCATACTTGGTGTGCCAGCCAAACGTGTCGTAAACCCTGCCATTTGCTTCAATGTGTACCAAGTTGCAGCTGCAATTGGGGAATTGGAGGATAAGAGAAAATGAAAGGTTAGGGGATGGATGTGAATTAGTACTGCCTTTCATTCTTAAAGTATAAATTACATGGATACCTTATCCAGAAAATTCATTATTTTCTATTTTTAATTTCATGTTCTCATTGTGTTTTTGGTAAGTAGTTGTGGTTCTGTAATTGTTTATAATTGTTCTATTGAACACTTAGATCCCAGCACTTAATATAGATATTGAAATTCAATAGGTCTGAGATCGGATCCAGGAATCTGCATTTCAACATGTTTATTCCAGGATTCTGACCCAAGAGTTTTACAGAACACCCTTGGAGGAGAGCATGGCTTGCCACAGAGGGGCAGTGCTTTCCCACAAGCTGGGTGTAGCAGCAGCAAGAATCCTGGACCTGAGTGAGGGTCAAGTATATGAGGAAGAGGAAAAATAGAAACCTAAAAAGGATGGAGCCAGAACCAGCTGCTCAAACTCCTAGTAATCCCTGCCTTGGGTTTGCAAGGCCTCTGAATAAGAAAGATACCACTGATCTGATGTGTGGCATACATGTTACCTTAATTACTACCAAGTGTCTCTAAATATCAACTACAGCCCAATAGCAAACACATTGGGTGGCATTTCTTCCTGAAGTTCAGGTCAAGATGATTTGAGGATCTGAGATCTACTCTGCTATACTTCTGTCCCTGACTGTAGGTGGACAGTGGCATTTTCTACAAGCCATTGTGGGTCTCTCTAAAGCTGCTAAACTAAATCTCATTTAATAGTAGAAGTGTGTTGGCGAGACCAGTTTGGCTCAATGGATAGAGCGTCGGCCTGCAGACTGAAAGGTCCTGGGTTTGATTCTGGTCAAGGGCATGTACCTTGATTGCAGGCACATCACCAGCAGGGGGTGTGCAGGAGGTGGCTGGTTGGTGTTTCTCTCACATTGTTGTTTCTAGCTCTCTATCCCTCTCTCTTCCTCTCTGTAAAAAAATCAATAAAATATATTTTTTATATAAAAAAATAGTAGAAGTGTGTTGTGTAGGTGTGATGTTTGTGTGTGGCATCTATATAACAGCACATATGTATGTGATGGCAGTTGAAGAGTATATTTCCAAAGAATCCAGGAATAATACTGAAAAAGACTCTTTGGTGGACTAAACTTTAGTTAGGCTCCATACCTTTCTTAAACTCCAGATCTGTTCACTTCCTTGTAAATTCCAGTTTTCTCAAGAACCCTGCTAAGTCAGTTTTAGTAGGAGTCATTCATCTGAATTTCTTGCTTTTTAAATATATTTTTATAGATTTCAGAGGAATCTGAAGAGAGAGAAAGAGAGAGAGAGAGAGAGAGAGAGAGAGAGAGAGAGAGAGAGAGAGAGAGGGAGAGAAACATCAGTGGTGAGAGAGAATCATTGATGGGCTGCTTCCTGCATACCCTCATTGGGGATCAGGCCTACAACCCAGGTATGTGCTCTGACCGGGAATCAGTCAAATAGTGACTTCCTGGTTCATAGGTTGATGCTCAACCACCGAGCCATGCTGGCCAGGACATTCTGCATTTCTTACTGCCTTTAATATCTAATCCAGTTCCTCATCCTCCACCATACTCCTGGTTGTCTTATCTGAAGATTCTCTTACCTCAGTTTAGCCAGAATAGCCCTACTCTTGATGTTTCTCTTACTTCTCTTCTCCCTGACCCCCACCCTGCACCTTGACTCTAAATCCCCCCTCACTTTTGTGATATCCAGAATTGCACCTGATTCTGTACTGAGGATTTCCTCCCCTATTGCAGTAGTCCTGATTAAAATCTGCTTTTGCTGCTTTTATAGATATTGAGAGGTTGAGCCAAAATATTTATTTAATCTCCACAGGTTGGAAATATAAAACTTCATTGTGTATTTTTTAAATACATAAATGTCTATTATATATTTTCATTGAATGTCAACAGATTGGAAATTAAAAAACCTAATTGTGAATTTACATAAATACACATTATAGATATCATATTTCTCTGAGATCTGAGAACATCCTGTATTTTGTTGTTGATTTTTTTGTTTTTGTTTTTGTTTTTGTTTAAAAAACAAACCAAAAAAAAAAAAAATCAAATTATCCATTATATTTGCCATGCACCAGAGAAAATATTCCTAGTTGGGTTGATTTTCATTAGTTTAAAGACATTGTACTAAATATTTTTCAGCCATAACAGCTATAGGAATATTTTTTCTTTTTCCAAAAGGCCAGTTTAGAATATTCCCACTGTTTGAATGCCCAAATGGTGCAAAAGTGAAGCAAGATGATGCCCCAGGAGTTGGGTGTCACTCGGTGTCCCCATGTGCCTGCAAAATATTTCTGCACGAATAGAAAAAGAAAGCTAACCTGACCAGTGATATTTGTTAAATGTCAGCATTTGAAAAGAACAACAAAAGCAGATTTAAGTAAAATTTAAAAGTTCTGGAAGTAGGAGTGAGACACTGCAGAAAGGAGAACACTGAGGGGGGTCCTGTCTCCTCCATTCTTGGGTGTGTGAAAAAGTCACATCTTGGAGTAGAGATGAGTAAAATTATGTTTTGTGCTTAATTATGTAATGTTTCAGAGTTTTGTCCTTGATTAGGGATGATGATCTACACTAATAAATGAAAAACATACAAATTAATCATCACTCCACTACACCCACCAGCCAATCAGGAGAGAATATGCAAATTAGAAGGAGAAAAATGGCAACTGCCCAGCTGCTCCAGGCTCAGAGTGGCTGGGCGGGGTAGGACACCTGCTATGAGAGGGAAGATGGGGAGTGAAGGGATCTACAGGAGCGGCACTCCAGCCACAGCAAAGACAAAGATGGCAGACTTTGGCCAGAGCAAAGGCCTGGGTCCCAGGTGTTGGAAGAAAACCAGTGCTGGAAGCCAAGGGAAGGAAGGCCTATTGCACGAATCTCTTCATGCAACATGCTTCTAGTAGCTATATATGGTTGTTGGAGGAAAGTCGCAAAAGTCTAAATTCAGGATTGATTCCGAACAACTGACACTTGTTGCCTTATTCAAATTCATAAGAGCTTTAATAGGAGAAACTTACATGCACTGGCAAAGCAGCTGCTGCCAGTGGGAGCTGGCTGAGAGGAATCTGCACTCCTCCCAGGACAGAATCTCTTCTACAGGTTTTACTATAGGTTAATTGTAAAACCATGTGATGGGTAGTCATGTAGACCACCAGAAAGAGCAGGCATTCCTCAATGAACAGGTAACATCAGGCAGTTATCACACTCTATGCATTCATTAGCCTCTTTCCTGGGGACATGACATTTATCTCTGGGCAGCATTCGGCTTTCTGGGTAGTCAGCCAAGCCTGAGGCTACAGAGTAAATAGTCACAGAGAATTAAACAGAGTCCACCATTTCCCAGATGCCTTTGCTGTTGGAGCCTCTCTCTAATGTGAATTCCTCTATCTTGTGGTACCAGAGGAACAAGCTCAACTGCATGGGGGACTGTTATAAAAACAGCGGATTCTAGCACAAAACTTTGGAGCTGGAATTCCCAATTCTCCCAAGGCCATGGTGGGCAAACTGCGGCTTGTGAGCCACATGCGGTTCTTTGGCCCCTTGAGTGTGGCTCTTCCACAAAATACCACGGCCTGGGCAAGTCTATTTTGAAGAAGTGGCGTTAAAAGAAGTTTAAGTTGAAAAAATTTGGATCTCAAAAGAAATTTCAATCGTCTTACTGTTGATATTTGGCTCTGTTGACTGATGAGTTTGCCTACCACTGCCCCAAGGGGAAGGAAGGAGAGAGCTGAGGGAGCAGCAGTCGGCCTGTGGAAGGTGCTGAACAACCTCCTGAGTCCAGGTCTTGGGGTCTGAAATCTTGGATCTGTATTCCTGGCCTCATTGTTTCTAACTGGGTGACCTTAGGCAAGAAACTCGAAGACTCTGATTTCCTAAATGTTGAGCCAAAATATTTATTTCTAACAGTGTTTTTAGGATTAAGAAGGAGCACCTAAACAGGCTAGACAAGTGCCTGGTGTTTGCAGCACTCAACACCTGCTGAACGTTGTTAAAGTAATTCTCCGGGCGGAACACAAGATGACAATCAATAGCAGTGCGTGCACTTCATTAACTAAGAACTCTTTTCACAGAACGTACTCTGAAATTTTCTCTTTTGATTTCGAAGGCATTTTAATTATGATCAAAATGCCCATGGGTGACCCCTTTTAAGCCTTTTCTTTTTAATCCTTTGTTAAGAGAGTGGATTCAATTAACTTCTCTCCCCAGCAAATTTTCTAAAGAATATTTTGAAGCATAGTTTTCCCAGAGAATACTATTGGGGGGGCAGCAGGGGAGTGGCATGGAGTTAGGTGGGGGAAGGGGTCTCAATAGTCAAAGAAAGCTTGGGAAACTCTAGATCAGTGTTTTTCAACCTTTTTTGGGCAAAGGCACACTTGTTTCATGAAAAAAATCACGAGGCACACCACCATTAGAAAATGTTAAAAAATTTAACTGTGCCTATATTGACTATATATAAAGTAATTCTCTTGAATAGGAATCAAATAAACACAAAGAAAGTATTTTATAATTACTTTATTATGAAATATTAAGTAAACAAAATAGTGAAAAATTATAAAATTCTTGTCTTGTCTGCACCTACGGCACACCAGGCAACATCTCTACAACACTAGTGTGCCACGGAACAGCGGTTGAAAAACGCTGCTCTAGATTAAATTATTTTTGAAGGCTTTAAAAAAATCTTATTGATTTATTACTTTTTAATTAATTAATGATGGCAAATTATTAGTTAATAGGTATTAATAGATGCCTATTTAGTGTTTATTCTGGATCAAGCACTGTTGTAAGTGCTTTATAAATATTAACATAACTAATCCTATGAGGCAGAAGATATCCTTATTTTAGTAGTAACAAAAGAGAGAGATTAAGTATGTAGCCTAAGGCCACACAGCAAAGAAAGAGAGCTGGTATCTGGTTCCCAGACTATGCTTTGAACCCCTTGCACATACTGACAGGCAGTTTGAAGTTCCAAATGGGAGCCTGACTCATCTGATTCTGCAATTTCCTACTCATTTGGCCGTAGAACCCACATTTTAGCAGAGAATCTATGGGTCTAATTTTCTCCATAATTCACCAATTTATGGATCTCAATGGAGGGAAGAAATTGATATTTTTGGGGGGCAGTTGCTCTATGCCAAGTATTAGTGCTGGAGCTCTGCTCCCAGCAGTGACAGGCCACCAGGACACGAGCAAAGCTTTGACCTGAAAAGATGGACTGTCCTTGTATTTGATTAATAAAGTCTGTATGATATGAACTAGCTAGGTAGCTCATCCTAGCTGCTGGATTTTCCCATCCATCAGACACAGCTATTTGTGCTATCAGCCAGAATGAAGTAAACTAGGTGTTAGGATCATAAACAACAATTTCAAATTAGATTATAGATCATTTCTAAGAGAGCAGAGCCCACCATTGAACTGAGGTGTTTGCATTAATATAAAGCCCAGGGTTCTGACCTTCTCCAGAGATTATTCATCGGCCTGCTCAGGGCCTACTCAATCACATCAGATGTTTCTCCTCCAAAACCCTCTCCATACCTGACAAAGCAAGGCTGATTGTTCTAGAAGCTGTCCATCTTTGTAAAGAGAACTTTCTATCTGGAGCTGGGAATTTTAAGTCGAAGCATAGGACAGAATAAAGTCAAAATCAGAAAGTTAAATAAAATGCACATAAGATTAAATTTACTGAGCTGTGTTCTTTTACAGCCACCTGGACATCTGTAAAATATGAAGGCATCTCTGAACCACAGCGTTTGATTGGTTTAAGATAACCTCGGCTGAATATAGAGGTGGGAAGATGGAAAAATCATCAGGATTCTCATCGCTGTTAATCCTTCAGACAAAGCCATCATTCATCTCTAAGCAAATAAATTATTTTTATAACTAATTTGTATTTTGTGTCTTCTACTTTATTTAAATGTGGATACGAGTGACGATTGAGCAAATAAATCTTCAAATCTTCTGAAACACATAAGCTAAATATGTGTTTCACTATGCATCATTTATACATCTCTTTAAAACTAAAAAAAATTCAGTTTCTTTTGTTCTTTTTTACATAAAATGAAGTAGGATGTTCTCTAAATGTGATTGAATTGAATTGCAGTTTTTATCCAATTATAGCTGAAGCTACCATAGCGGCTTTTAAGGCATCCCTAAGAGAATAGTAAAAAACAAAAAAAAAACCAGAATGTTCAATTTTTTGGAAATATTTTGTCTTTGAGAAATACTTTCCAATGTTAATATGTCAGGAATTAATAGAGGCAAATTTTCCATAAAGCTGTATAACCCAAGGAAAATGTTTTTATAAGAAAAAATTGGTTATACAGAACCACAAGGCTTTGATATTTGATACCAAACTTGGTGTTCACACACTTATTTAGTTAAAAGAAACTCATTCCTCCCTTTCTTTGGAAACTCATGCCGTGGGCCGAGTAATTTTATTTATTTATTTTTTTCTATACCTTATTACCAAGCTAGTAATAAGTGTATGCATGTTTTTAAATTTTTTCTTTTTTTCATCTCACTGTCATGCCTCTTTGCCTGTTCCCTATTCAACAGTGTTCTGCTCTACACTCATTGCTTTACGTTCTGCTCTATGCTCATTGCTTTATGTCATGAGTGTGGCAGAGCAGAAAAATAAAGTTAAAAACTAAAACACTTCCTTTCCAATTTTGTCTTCCAGAGCCTGAGAACTAGGGTCATTTAGATGATTTTCACAGTGAGATAAAAAGGACAGAATTCTTGATAGCTGATAGCCACTGAATTTGGCCAGAAACACTAGGAAACTTTTCCAATCTAGAAAGAGATTTCCCTTGGCTGGGCAGTGGATAAGAGAGTGGTGATTCAGAGCTTGTCAGAGTCAGGAGACCAGGGTAAATGACTGCATGCTACAGCCAAGAAAAAGCCAACCGTCCCCCAGGCACACCAGTCTGGGAGCCATTAGCAGCCGGGAAAAATCTGAGGTCCCTAGCCTAAACTATGTATCAAAGAAAAGACCATCATGAGAGACACTGGGGAGTGGCCAGGCCATGAGATCTTGGTCCACAGAACTGCCCTGTCCGCTGATCTCACCCTTCCCTTGAGCCATCCTCCCTACGGCTCTGCCCAGGGGCATGTCAAATGCCCTTCCTGGCAGAACCAACAGCAGACAGCAGCTTGCCCAGGGAAAGCCAAACAGCACATTCATGCATCCATTTTAATCAAATCAACAGATATATATTGAACACCTCTTATTGCTGGGCATTCTTATAGGCACTGAGCAGAGATAAAAATGAGTGCCTCCCTCATGGCTTTTCCATTCTCCTGGGAGACCAACAATAAACAAATAATATAAAACATGTCAGGTAGCCATAAGTGTTTCTATGAAGAATAACAGGTATTGGGGATTAGAGTGAGAAGGGAGAAGATTGTAAACAAGGCCTAGTCAGGGAAGGTGGCTGTGAGGAAATGACATCTGAGCAGAGACCTGATTGCAGGGAGGGACGGAGAGAGGCAGAGAGTTTGGAGGAGGAGAAAGAGTGTTCAGAACAGATGGGACAGTAAGTGTTGTGTAAAGACTGAGCCCGAGCATGGAGGGCCTGTGGGAGGGACAGTGAGGAGGCCAGTGTGCTGAGGAAAGAGGGTTAGGCAGCGGCTAGATTGTGAAGAGAACTCATTGGAGGGTGGAGAACAGAGGGATGACATTTAATAGGACCACTTTGGACTGTGAATCTCCAGGACAAGAATGTCACAGGCAATGTTTACAGTACATTTAAGTGACCAGGTAAAAAGCACAAAGTAGCTCTTGAGTCCTACTGAGCACAGGTTGAGGCATGCTGAGTTGGGCTTGCTGCATGAGGGCACTAGTGTAAACTCCTGCCCGGGAGTCTCAAAGTGAGGTTTGTGTATGTGTGTTTTAGAATGCACTTTATTTTAGTAACAAGATGTAACATGGAAAATTAAAAAGATACTATATGTAAGATCACTCACAAAGCACATTTGATCTGGCCAGCTTGGCTCAGTGATTGAGCATCTACCTATGAACCAGGAAGTCACGGCTTGATTTCCTGTCAGGGCACATGGCTGGGTTTCGGGCTCCATCCCCAGTGTGAGGTGTGCAAGAGGCAGCCAATCAGTGATTTTCTCTAATCATTATAGTTTTTATCTTTATCTCCCTCTCCCTTCCTCTCTGAAATCAATAATAATAATATATTATAAATAAATAAATAAAAATTAAAAAAGCACATATGATACCTATATGCTAGACATTATCTGGTATAATTAATCCAGAATTTTATAGTATAGCATTATAAATATGCTAATATCATAATTCTGTACATTAAGAAAGTGTACAGAATCAATTAAGAAAACAAGTGCCCAAAAATACACATTTCACAAATGAAGATCATTTTATATAATTTCAGAATGTAAGAAAAGTTAATATATTATCATTTTAACAAGAATTTAAAATACTGTCAGGATTATTTTTTTATGTGTTGGTTTGGGGTTCTCAACTTAGTGATTAGACAAACTTTTACTTTACATAGAGTTCCTTTTGATATTTCCAACACCCCATTAGGCACCACAAATAGTTATTACCATATTATTGTTAATACTTCAAACACTTGCTTATTCCTCCGTGACTATTTTGTAAAAATCAAATTGTGTTTCTTGGTCCCTTTACCTCTTTCACCCAGTGTTCCAACTCCTCTTTCCTCTGGCAAGCATCAGTTCATCAGTTCTCTCTCTGTATTTGAGTCTGTTTCACTTTTGTTTATTCATTTATTTTGTCCTTTAGACTCCACATATAAGTTTAATTATATGGTATTTGTCATTGTCTGACTTATTTCACTTAGCAGTATACTGTTTTCAGTGAGATATTTTTAAGAATATATTTTGTTGATTTTTTTTTTTTTTTTACAGAGAGGAAGGGAGAGAGACAGAGAGTTAGAAACACCAATGAGAGAGAAACATTGATCAGCTGCCTCCTGCATGCCACCCACTGGGGATGTGCCCGTAGCCAAGGCACATGCCCTTGACCAGAATCAAACCTGGAACCTTTCAAGTTTACACAATGATGCTTTATCCACTGAGCCAAACCAGCTTTGGCTCAGTGAGATAATTTAATCATCAACTATATTGTACAAGTTATTGGGAAGGCTATGTGGTAAAGTGTAAACAAAATTTCACTACTGATATTTTTTAAAGTCTCTAAATTGGGAATCCAAACTTTTGGAAGGAAGAAGTTCCAGCCTGATTTTTCACCTAGACAAATTTTCCAGGCCTTTGGAGAAGATGAGATTCATAGTTACTCTTTTTAAAAAATATATATATTTTATTGATTTTTTACAGAGAGGAAGAGAGAGGAATAGAGAGAAACATCGATGAGAGAGAATCATCAATCAGCTGCCTCTTGCACACCCCCTACTGGGGATGTGCCCGCAACCAAGGTACATGCCCTTGACCGGAATCGAACCCGGACCTTTCAGTCCGCAGACCGACGCTCTACCACTGAGCCAAACCAGTTTCGGCTTTTTTTTTTTTTTTTTATTCCCTTCAGCTGTTACTTGTATCACATAATCAATATATATAAAAGGCTAAGTGTCCTTCCATCCATTTGGAAGCTGTGATGAACACTGACCACTGTGGGGCAGATGCTAAACACAGGAGCTGCCATGATGCACACTGGCCATTTAAAAATAAACAGCACTGTCCTACTGGTTTGGCTTAGTGGATAGAGCATTGGCCTGCATACTGAAAGGCCCCGGATTTGATTCCGGTCAAGGGAATGTACCTTGGTTGCAGGTACATCCCCAGTAGGGAGTGTGCAGAAGGCAGCTGCTCAATGTTTCTCTCTCATCGATGTTTCTAACTCTCTATCCCTCTCTTTTCCTCTCTGTAAAAATTCAATAAAATATTTAAAAAAAATGGCAACATAAACCTGGCACCGACAAAACAACACTCAGCTTCCCCCAAGTGGGATACAAGCCCCACCACCACCCTGGAGCAACACCCCAGCCAACACTGCCAAGATCCCATGGAGCTAAATGAGGTCCACAGACCAGCCTAGAAATGGTGGCTGTGGGCTCCAGGTAATGACATTACGTACCAGTGCCCAGCTTCCTCTCCCTAGTGACTAGTGTCCTTGGAGTTTCTTCAGCCCAGGAACCTGACTTACTTTATAGCCAGGTGCAAACATTTTTCAGTCTAACCAAATGTTTGTGAAGCATTTTTCCATGCCTCATTTCATTTGATCCTCATAGAAGTCCTGGAGTAGGTAGATAGAAGATTTGGTAGAATCCTATTTTCATTAGCAAGATGTGAATAGTGATATTAAAATATTTCTTCTAATTAATTTCCTTTTAATGTGCACAAATCTGTGCACTGGGACACTAGTAGAATTAATAATCTCAATCTTTGTCAAGGTCATTTAACATCGATTAATTTTTTTTTTTTAATTCTCACCTGGGGATATTTTTCCATTGGTTTTTAGGGAGTGGAAAGGAAGGGGAGGGACAGAAAGAGAAAAAAAAAATCCATGTGAGAAATACATCAATTGGTTGCCTCCCAATGATCCAACCTGCTACCGAAGTACGTGCCCTTAACTGGAATAGAAACCAGGACCCTCAGTCTGTGGGCTGATGCTCTATCAACTGAGCCAAATTGAGGAGGGCTAGAATTGGTTAATTTCTGACATAGAAAATGTGGTATCATTGAGTGCATACCTAATTTTTAAAATGAGTTGATAAATTCTCAGATAGTTAGGGGCTCAATTCCTTTTTAACTTCTAGATTTGGGTGTAATCCCATTAAATGCTGGTTTAGAGCTTTGTGCTTTTACTTCAAAGTTCTTATCACAGTTTTGTTTATATATTTATCCATATGATGGTTTAAAAAAAATAATTTGTTTAATAGCTGTCCCTGCTTTTAGACTATACATTGCACCAGAGCATGGGCTGGTCCATTCTTGGTTATCATTTTATCCATCTGCTGTCATCAGTTCTAAAATGTAGTGATATAATCAAATAAAATATGGCATAATCTATTAACTTTTTGAATCTTTGCTTTCTCTTGATGCCTACTTTATAGAATTAGAGACAATGTATATAAATTATTAGCACAGTGCCTTGTACACAAATGGTAAATATTAGTTTTACTAGAGGCCTGACGCACAAAATTCGTGCACAGGGGGTGTGTCCTTCAGCCCAACCTTTACCCTCTCTAATCTGGTATCCCTTGAAGGATGTCCAACTGCCTGTTTAGACCTGATCCCGGTAGAATCTGGCCTAAAATGGGCAGTCAGGCATCCCTCTCACAATCCAGGACTGTTGGCTCCCAACTGCTCATCTGCCTGCCTGGTTGCCCATCACTGCTTCTGCCTGCCAGCCTGATCACCTCCTAACCACTCCCCTGCCAGCCTGTTTGGCTCTAACTGCCCTCTCCTGTAGGCCTGGTCACTCCTAACTGCCCTCCCCTGCAGGCCTTGTCACTCCTAACTGCCCTCCCCTGCAAGGCCTGGTCGCCCCCAACTTCCCTCCTCTGCTGGCTTGGTCATCCCTAACTGCCCTCCCCTGCAGGTTAGATCACCCTCAACTGTTCTCCATTGCAGGCCTGCTCTCTCCCAACTGCTGTCCACTGCTTTCCATCTTATGGTGGCCATCTTGTGTCCACATGGGATCAGTCATCTTTTACCAGATGGAGGCAGCCATTTTGTGTTTTGGAGTGACATTCAATTTGCATATTATTCTTTTATTAGATAGGAGGATTAGATAGAATAGAGGCCTGGTGCATGGGTGAGGGCCAGCTGGTTTGCCTTGAAGGGTGTCCTGGATCAGGGTAGGGGTTCTCTTGGGGTGTGGGGTGGTCTGGATGGTGGTTTGCATGCTGGCCATGCCCCCTGGTAACCCAAGTAGAGGCCCTGGTATCTAGGACTTGTTTATCTTCTATAACTGAATCTTTGTAGCCTTGAGCAGAGCCATGCCTCCTGCTCGCTCTGTGGCTGCAGCCATTTTTGTTGGGATTTATTTATCTTCTATAATTGAAACTTTTGTAGTCTTAAGCAGAGGCCAAGGCATGCCAGGGCAGGTATAATGCTTGGCTTCCTCCATTGCCAAAGAAACCCAAGCCTCCTGCTTGCTCTGTGGCCACAGCCATCTTGGTTGGTTTAATTTGCATACTCACTTCTGATTGGCTGGTGGGCATGGCTTGTGGGTGTAGTGGAGGTACTGTCAATTTGCATATTAATCTCTTATTAGATAGATTTGTTATGATAAAGGATTTTTTCTTTTTTTCCGCAATTAATGCATATTATGAGGAATTTCATATGTCATTAAATATACTTTGGCATCATTATTTTCCTGGGCTAAAAATATACTTTTTATTAGATTTAATATTTTGAATAATTTCCTTCTTCAAAATGCCATTTTCTTCAATTGTTCACTAGTCTAAATAACCATGCAATGAATATCCATGTGTATATGATTTCTGCTCATTTCCTTAGGGTGGATTCCTAGAAGATAAAGGCTGTTTTTCAGTAAATAGATTTTGTATAGAAATCTCTTTTATATGATGTTAAATAGCTTTCCAGAAAGTTCAACCAAGTTATTTTACCAATTATGGTATAAATTGGTAAACCACTTCACTGTATTCTTGACAACATCAAGTGTTTATTTACTTCTTAATCTAATAGTCAAAATAGTATCTTATTGTCATTTTAATATATGGCTTTGATTGCCAATGATTTTGAACATTTCTATGTCTTCAAAACACTTGGTTCACTGGCCCCTTAGACTCCACTTTACTGCTTTTCCTTCTGTTTGGCTGGGGACTTCTCCTCAGTCTCCTCTACTGTTTGCTCCTCAGTAACCCAACTTCTTCCTGTCAGTCATTGGGCTACATTTTTTTTCTACATTCACTTCTTGGATGATCTCATTGGTCCCATGGCCTTAAATAACACATTTACATCAGAGACTCCAACATTTATATCTCTAATCCAGACATCTCTCTTGAACTTCAGACCCATAAATCCATTTTCTGTTAAACATCTTAACTTAGATGTCTTATAAAAAGAAGTAAAATGACATTTCAAACACAAGCTATTCTATACCAAGCTTCTAAGGTTTTCTTACAAATCTGTTCTTTTCCAGTTTTGCTAATCTTTGTTAATGGCAACTCCATTCTTCCAGACTTTTGGCCCCAAACCCTGGACTTCAGCCCTCTTTGTGTCACATCCCATACCTAACCCATTAGCAAGCCCTCTTGGCTCCTCCTTCAAATATAGCCATAATCTGACCAATTCTCAATATATTCACCATTTCAGTATAATAGGGTTTTCTTTTTAATGCCATCTTGACCCAGTTTTGAGACACAGATTAGCTCAAGGCTAGGGTGTTTTCCTTCTGAAGCAGCCAATTGAGGATTAAATCCACACTTCAGCCACTTCCCTTTTTGGCCTCTCACACCCATGATCACTGGACGCCCACCCAAATCATCCCTCAGCCAGATACCAGACAAGTAGCAACTGCTTCAATGCTCTGGAGTCTGCAAAATTATTTAAGTTAGCCAGTCCACAGGGGCCTCATGGAAATCTAACCAACCCCACCCTCAAACAAAGAAATGAAATACAAACAGGTTAAAATAATTTTTAAATAAAACTCAGAGGCTTACTTGATTTTTTTTCTGTAAAATCAGAAATAAATCAAGTAATATAAACCCTTGAACAAAATGAGTTTGAATGGCATGGGCCCACTTATACACAAACTTTTGTTTTTTTTCAATAAATAAAGCCAGTACTATAAATGCATTTTTTCTTCCCTATGTTTTTCTTAATAACACTTTTTTTCTAGCTTACTTTATTGAAAGGATACATTATATAATACATTTAACATACAAAATATGTGTTAATCAACTGTTTATGTTATTGATAAGGCTTCTGGTCCACAGTAGACTATTAGCAGTTATGTTTTTGAGGAGGCAAATGTTATATGTGAATTTTTGACTGACATTGCACTGTTCAGGATCCTGTGTGTGTGTGTGTGTGTGTGTGTGTGTGTCTGTAGGAACCTCTTTAAATTCTATAACCAAATGTTCTTAATACAGATTTCTTGTGTTTTGGTATTTATTTATTATTTAATCCTCACCTTTGGGTATGTTTTTATTGATTTTCAAAAGAGAGAGGAAGGGAAAGAGAAATGATGATGTGAGAGAGAAACTTCAATAGGCTGTCTTCTGTAGAGGGCCTCGTGGGAAGGCACATGGACATTCTTTAAATTGTCAGCTGAGCCTGAGGCACTGGCAGAGTCCGTGTCCTGGTCACACACACCCCCAAGAGGGCTGGGGGTTGTTATTCAGTTTCTGAATTACCTTTGTCCAGGTGTCAGCAGGGGCGAGTCTAGATATATAAATCCAGTAATGCTAGAGCCTAGTTAAGAATGCAAATAAGCTCCTTTGACCCTATAAAATAAACCTGCTGTGTGCATGGCTCGGCTGCTCCCTGCCTCTCCATCAGAGAGGATGGCACCCACCTAGCGCCCAGCTTGATGAATCTACCGTATGTCTGCCTCTTGGTCTCTTTCTTTCTTTAATTTCTTAATCACTAGCTCCTTCACTCAGTAACCTGACTGTTTCCTTTTCCGTGATGGAGATGGATGTGGAAAACAGAGAAACAGCCCCCCTGCAGTCTTCCATAAGACACCGACCAGGGATCAAACCCGAAACCCAGATATAAGACCCCAGCTGTATACAACCTTTTGGTATACATGACGACACTCCAACCAGCTGAGCCACCCAGCCAGAGCTAATTTTTTTTTTTTAATTTATTACTAAGGTTTAAACCTCCTTTTCATTCTGGTAGATCTCTCAAAATGGATAAAGAATAGACTGACAAAGATCGTGGGGGGAAATGGACTTGCAGGGAGAATGACTAAGACAGATGATGCTAAGAAAAGTAGCTTTCCCTCCATGAAATTCTAGTTTGAACCACTTATTTCTCAATCTGCTCTTTCATTTCATTGCTCCCCTCTGCTTTTTTTTTTTGCTTTACATTTATCTTAAAAACCAAGACAGAATTTTCTGCTACCAAAATCAATGCATCTCTCATGAACAATAATGATGACATAACTAACTTTTATTGAGGGTTAAGGCATAACGCAAGACATATTTCAGTTCATTTATATACCACAATCACCCTAAGAAGTCTACTATTTCAATCCTCATTTTATCAATAAAAAAAACCCAGGCTCTGAGAGGTCAGTTGCAACATGTCACAGAGTTCATCTCCTTGCTACATTGATAGTCGTCAGATGGCCTAATATTTTGTGGTTTTGGCAGAGAGAGAAAACTTATCTCAGAAACTGACATGTGTAAACTTGAGAACAGATGCCCCTGAGGGAGCTCTTGATGATAAGGGCATCCTGGTTGGACATTTATTAGAAGGGCAAAAGCAATCACCATTGGACCTTCTGTCCTGTTCAGACACAGAATAGACGGAATGTTCCCCTGCCTCTCTTTGACCCTCGACTGCCAGCTGGGTTAGCTCTTGGTTTTGATTTTATGTCAAGGAAATCAAACTGACTGCAGCAATCTGTGTGAAGGAAAGTGTCTCCCACCCCAGAGCCTCAATAAATCTTATCAGGGCACCGCGTAGGACAATAGAAAAGCCACATGATTGCCGTCCCTCCATGGACACACCAGCTGCCACTTCATTGTGTTCTGTGTGACTGGGGAGTCTCCTGTGATATGCAAGCCCTCCTCACTTTTCTTCTCTTAATAGCAGCACACCTTTCTTATTTGCTGGACTACTGCTTACCCTGCTCAGATCTCTGGTATTATTCAAATAACATACATTTCCTCAAAAGAATGACATCTAATTAAATTCCAAATGACAGCATTTTGCAAAAAAGATGTTTCATTTTTTTTCAAGTCACTAATTTTCTTCCTTCTGATGCGCTCTTGCTTATTCAGTCTCTCACTTCAAGGCATTCTGACGCAGATTTAGAACATTCTAGAAGGAAATAAAATGCAAGGTCTTATGGCATTTAGAATAATTTATGCATCTCATCCTATAGGCTAACAGCCAAAGTGTAGTTGGAGAAATTTCCTTCATGTTCTATTAAGGCTCACGCCACAATAAATCCTTTTGGAATGAAATCTAAATTGCAATTGTGCAGAGAAATCTGGGGAGAAAAATAGCCCGGTGTTATTCTGCACCCCCCCCCCCCAAATGTTTGTAAAGCTCACTGAAAACAACAAATTGTCAGGAGAATATCTGATAGAAATAAAAACATTCCAAGTAAAGTTTGTTGCAGCTGGTGAGAGGAATGCACATTCAAAAAGGCCCAATTAACATTTATCATGAGATGCTGTCGTGAATGAAGTGTGTTTACTCTGGGCAGCCAAGTACATTCTGTGTGTCTTCAAAGTGATGGGAATCAGAAAATAATAAGCCAGTAAACTAGGTGGAGGTTGGGGCTCCTATATGGCCTAGAGTTGCAGACTCTAAGGGACTTCCATTGGTTTTCTCTCTTGGACACACTTTTGAAATATTCAAAAACTATACACATTTAGCATTGAAGAAGCACATGTGTAGGAGATGTTTCTTAAAGTGACCACTGGCTGCATCAGGGCAATCAGCATCAGCTAGGGAAGTAGTTTCCTGTTGGCATCCTATCTTTTCTCTATGTTTGTGCTCTTGTCTACCCTGCCTGTGTTCATGCGATAGCCCATGGTAGTGGGGTGCAGGTATGCAATCTGACAGCCTGTAAATGGGAGGCATGCAGGTTCTGTTCCTGCAAGCTCCTTACGTCTCCAGAGCACGCCCTCAGAATGAGAATGCACTTGAACTCATAGTCATGATATTTAAAAGCAGAGTCAGGCTTATGGGGACCAACTGGCTTCATGACTGACATCTTAATAGCTTTAAGTAGTTGATTAAATCATGTTTAACTTCTTCCTTGGAGAGCTCTGGAAAATTTCAGGCTATTCTCAAGTTATCTAAAGGCAGATTGCATTGAAATCTCATTGTGGACTGCTCACATCTCTAAGACTTTCTCTCAATTTTTACAGTCCTTGTCTCTGCACTGGATCTGAAATCCGGATCTGCTCTTTAAGAACATTTGACTATAGGTGTGGTGCAGGCTTCATCTGTCTCTGGAAGTGATACCACTTGATTTTACAATTCCTTTCTTTAACTCATATTTGCTGAGCTTTGTGATACTCACAAACCCCTTACTAACTATTAATTCTGAGGACTACTCAGCAGGGAAAGTATTAACCTTATTCAAACCAACAAACAACACCAAAAAAGAACTTATATGCATATATGCATAACCCATGGACACAATAGTGTGATTAAGGCCTGGGAGGGATATTGAAGTGAAGAGGTCAGTGGAGAAAAAAAGGGGGACATCTGTAATATTTTCAACAATAGAGATTAAATGAAAACTAAAAAAATAAAATAAAAATCAGATGCTAAAATCCTATTTTTAGCTCGCAAGAGCTTAGATGCTAAAACAAACAAACAAAACAAAAAAAATTAGTTTTGTTCGGTTACTTCGGGGACAATACTTAATTCAAATCTAAAATAAATTAATAAGATTATATTGACTAGAAGAGAACTGATATATGTCATTTTCCTGTTTCGTTCTCATTGAGAAGGAAAGTTAACTTCTCAGGCAGTTTTAATTATCTGGAATTGCCCTTGGATTTTTAGACAATGCACAAGAGAGTTCTTGTATAGATGGGTACACCTTGCCAGGTCTATCTGATTTCACATGGAAAGTTTTCAAATTGTGCTATGCTCTAACTTTGGGGAAAATAAATGTATAATTTATTGAATGGGAATGGGCATTATGCACATGCTGATAGGCTTGAGTTTTCTTCCATGAACATGGCATGTTCTTACATTTATTTTATTAGTAGAGGGCTGAGTTCTGAAGATGTGGATCTGAGGATTGAGAAATAGTTATGGAGCAGGCTTGGTCTTGCTTTTTTTTTTTAAATTAAATTTATTGGATGACATTAGTTAACAGGATTATGTAGGTTTAAATTGTACATTTCTATGATACATATCTGTATCCTACATTGTGTGCCCATCACCAATAGTTAAATCATCTACCATCTACATATATTTGGCCCTCTTTACCATTTGCAACTCCCACCCCCTTCCCTCTAATGATTACTATACTCTTGTCTGTGTCCTTGAGTTTAAGTTTAATATGAGTGAAATCATATGGTACTTGGCTTTTAATGACTTATCACACTTAGCATAATATTCTCCATGTCCATCCATGTTGCAGTATTTCATTGATTCTTATGGCTGAGTATATTCCATAGTGTGTGTGCGTGTATTTGCTATAATATATATTTATATATATTTGTTATAATCCCATTATAATATATGTGTATGTATATTTGTTATAATCCCATTATAATAAATATTTGTGTATATATATATATATATATATATATATATATATATATATATATATTTAATTTTTTTAAAATTATAATCCCATTAATTTACTTCTGCCATCATCTTTATCCAATCATAATCTTTATCCAATCCTATCTAAGGACCCTTTGGTGTCTCCATGTCTTGGCCACTGTGAATAGGCTTCAATGAACGCAGTGGTGCATATAACTTTGCAAATAAATGTTTTCAACTTTTTGGTAGATGCCCAGAAGAAGGATTTCTGGTTCATATGGTAACTCTATTACTAATTTTTTGAAGAACCATTCTACTGTTTTCTGTAGCGGCTGTACCAATTTATATTCCTGTCAGCAGTGACTGAGGATTGCTTTTTCTCCACAACCTCTCCAACACCAGTCTTATTGGAGCTGTTGTTTGCAAATATCATCTCCTATTGAGTTACTTGCCCTTTTGTCAGTCAGAGATTTTGTTTGTTTGTGTGTGTGTGTGTGTGTGTGTGTGTGTGTGTTTCTATGCAGAAGCTTCTTAGTTTGTTATAATACCATTAATTCATTTCTGCCATTACTTCCTTTTCCTTTCGCATAAAATTAATAAAATGGTATCTGCAATCAAGGCTCATAAACTTAGTCCCTATATTTTCTCCTATGTAATTCATTGTGTCAGATCTTATATTTAGATCTTTGATTCATTTTGAATTAATTTTTGTACATGAGGATAAACTATATTCCAGTTTCATTTTTTAGTATGTGGCTTTCCAACTTCATCAGCACCATTTATTGAAGAGTCTTTCTTTTCTCAATTGTGTGTTTTTGGCTCCTTTGTCAAAAATTATTTACCCAAATACATGTGGTTTTATTTCTGACCTCTCAATTCTGATTTATTAGTCTGTGTATCTGTTTTCCTGCAAATACCACACTGTTTTGATTATCTTAGCACTATAGTTTAATTTGGAATTAGGTAGTGTAATGACTCTGGCTTCATTCTTTTTCTCATTATTGCTTTGGCCATTCATGGTCTTCTTTGGTTCCATACAAATCTGATATTTTTGTTCTATTTCTTTTTTTTTTCTTTCCACCTTTTTCATTATTCAATGTTTGGAGCCCACTTTATCTTTTCATTTCCCATTTTAGGACTGTGGCTTGATAATTTTTTAAAATTTTATTTTATTGTTTAAACTGCAGGGGTCCTCAAACTTTTTAAAGTGGGGGCCAGATCACGGTCCCTCAGAGAGCTGGAGGGCCGGACTATATGAACTACTAATCCCTACTGTAACACCTTGGCTGCGCTCACTGCCCAAAAAACCTGGCGGGCAGGATCAGACTCCCCTGGGGGCTGCATATGGCCCGCGGGCCATAGTTTGAAGACCCCTGGTTTAAAGTATTACAAATAGTAGTACATATGTCACCTTTTTCCCCCCCATTGACCTTACCCTTGCTTCCCCTACCACCTGGCACATGCCTCACCCCCCTCCCAGTGTCTTGTGTCCATTACCGCATTTTCCGGCGTACAGGACAACCCCCTAATTTTACAGTTAAAACATAGGTTTAGGCCTATTTTCGCTGTATAAGACTACCCCCCACTTCCGAGGCAACACCAGTTCTTTTTTTAATAGACCGCCTCTCTAACTCAGCCAATCCAAGCAGGCTTTTTATGCATGCAAATTATACATGTTCTGTACCCGAAGCTACATTGTTTTCTAGTAAAAAGCCTGCTCAGATTGGCCAGAGTCAGAGAGGTGGTCTATTAAAAAAAGAACTGGTGTTGCCTCGGAAGTGGGGGGTAGTCTTATATAGCGAATATAGGCCTAAACCTATGTTTTAACTGTAAAAATGAGGGGGTCGTCTTATACGCCGGAAAATAGGGTAGTTAAATTTATATGCATACATGTCCTTTTGTTGATCTCTTACCCCCTCCCCCCCAACATTCCTCAGCTTTCCTGCTGTAATTTCACAGCCTATCTGATGCTTCTCTGCCTCTGTATCTATCTTTTTAATTCATCAGGTTATAATGTTCTTTATTTATTTTTTTAATATTTTTTAAAAATATATTTTATTAATTTTTTTACAGAGAGGAAGGGAGAGAGATAGAGAGCTAGAAACATCAATGAGAGAGAAACATCGACCAGCTGCCTCTTGCACACCCCCTACCGGGGATGTGCCCCCAACCAATGTACATGCCCTTGCCCGGAATCCAACCTGGGACCGTTCAGTCTGCAGACCTACGCTCTACCACTGAGCCAAACCTGCTTCGGTTATAATGTTCTTTATTATCCATAAATGAGTGAGATCATGTGGTATATTTTTTTTTTCACAGCCTGGCTTATTTCACTTAACATAATGCTCTCCAATTCCATCCATGCTGCTGCAACTGGTAAGAATTCATTCTTTTTTTATGGCAATATAGTATTCCATTGTGTAGATGTACGGTATCATAGTTTTCTAATCCACTCATCTGCTGATGGGCATTTAGGCTGTTTCCAAATCTTAGCTATTGTGAATTGTGCTGCTATGAACATAAGGCTACATATATAATTTCTGATAGGTGTTTATCTGTGTGTGTGTGTGTATATATATATATATTCCTAAAAGTGGTATTACTGGGTCAAATGGGAGTTCCATTTTTAATTTTTTGAGGAAACGCCATACTGTTTTTCCACAATGGCTGCACCAGTCTGCATTCCCACCAGCAGTGAAGGAGGGTTCCTTTTTCTTCAAAACCTTTCCAGCACTTGATTTGTTGATTACAGCCATTCTGAAAGGTGTAAGGTGGTACCTCATTGTTTTGATTTGCATCTCTCAGATGATTAGTGACTTTGAACAAGTTTTCATGTGTCTCTTGGCTTTTTGAATGTCCTCTTTCGAAAAGTGTTTTTTTCGTTCTTTTGCCCGTTTTTTGATTGGGTTGTTTATCTTCCTTTTGTTAAGTTGTATGAGTTCTCTGTAAATGTTGGAGGTTAAATCTTTATCAGTGATAACATTGGCAAATATGTTCTCCCATGCAGTGGGCTTTCTTGTTGTTTTGTGGATGGTTTCTTTTGCTGTGCAGAAACTTTTTAATTTGATGTAGTCTCATTTGTTTATTTTCTCCTGAGTCTCTCTTGCCCTAGGATCTGTCTATAAAGATATTGCTATGACATATGTCTGCAATTTTGTTAACTATGGAGTCTTGTAGGATTTTTATAGTTTCCCATCTTACATTCAAGTACTTTAGCCATTTTGAGTTTGTTTTTGTGTACGCTGTAAGTTAGTGATCTAGTTTCTTTTCTTTTTCTTTTTTTTTTCATGTATCTGACCAAATTTCCAGGCACTATTTATTAAAGAGGCTGTTTTGGCTCCATTGTATGCTCTTGCCTCCTTTGTCAAATATTAATTGAGTATAATGGTTTGGGTAAATTTCTGGGTTCTCTATTCTGTATCATTGGTTTATAGATCTGTTCTTGTGCCAGTACCAGGCAGTTTTGAGAACAGTGGATTGGTAATATAGTTTGATGTCTGGTATTGTGATCCCTACAACTTTGTTCTTCTTTCTAAGGATAGCTGTGGCTATTCAGGTTCTTTTTTTATTTCAGATTAATTTTTGGAGAGTTTGTTCTAGATCTTTGAAATATGCCATTGATGTTTTAATAGGTATTGCATTGAATCTATAGATTACTTTAGGTAGTATGGACATTTTAATGATGTTGATTTGACCAATCTATGAACATGGTATGTTCTCCCATTTGTTTATGTGTTCCTCTATCTCTTTTGTCAAGGTCCTGTAGTTTTTTGCGTATAGGTATTTTACCTCCTTAGTTAAGTTTATTCCTAGGTATCTTAATTTCTTTGGTGCAATGGTAAATGAGACTCCCCCCCCCCCCCCCCCCCATTTCGCTTTCTGTGAGTTCATTATTGGTGTATAAAAAGGCCATAGAATTCTTGGTGTTAATTTTGTATTCTGCTACATTTCCAAATTTATTTATTAGGTCTACTGTTTTTTTTATGGAATCTTGGTGTTTTCTATGTATAGTATTAAGTCATCTGCAAATAAGGACAGTTTTACTTCCTCTATTCCAATTTGGATGCCTTTTATTTCTCCTTCTTGTCTGATCGTTATGGTTAGTACTATGTCAAACAGGAGTGGTGAAAGTTGGCAACCTTGCCTTGTTCTTGTTCTTAGGGGGAAATGGGTTTAGTTCTTGCCCATTGAGTATGATGTTGACTGCAGGTTTGTCATATAGGGCTTTTATTATGTTGAGGTATGATCCCTCTATTCCCACTTTACTAAGACTTTTTATCAAGAAAGGGTGTTGGATTTTGTCAATTTCTTTTTCTGCATCAATTGATATGATGATACGATTTTTGTCTCTCACTTTGTTTATGTGATGTATCACATTTATTAATTTGCAGATATGGTACCATCCCTGGAATAAATCCCACATGATCATGGTGTATGATCTTTCTAATGTTTTGGTGAATCAGATTTGCTAGAATTTTGTTGAGGATTTTAAAATCTACATTCATCAAGGATATTGGCTTGTAGTTCTCTTTTTTTGCAGTGTCTTTATCTGGTTTTGAGATTAGGATAATGCTGGCTTCATAGAAAGAACTTGGACATGTGCATTCCTCTTGAATTTTTTGAAATAGTCTGATGAGGATAGGTTTTAGTTGTTTTTTTTTTTTTTGTTTTGTTTTTTTAATGCTTGGTAGAACTCCCCTGTAAAGCCATCCAGATCAGGGCTTTAGTTTGCTGGAAGATTTTTGATCGGTTTCAATTTCTTTAGTAGTTTTCAGCCTATTCAGTTTTTTATTCTTCTTGGTTGAGTTTTTGGAGCTTGTATTTTTCTAGGAATATGTCCATTACATCTAGGTTGTCCATTTTGTTGGAATAGAGTTGTTCATAGTATTTTTCCATAATCATTTGTATTTCTCTGGGATCAGATGTTATTTCAACTCTTTTATTTCTGATTTTGTTTATTTGAGTCCTCTCTCATTGCATCTTGGTGAGCCTGGCTAGATGTTCATCAATCTTCTTTATCCTTTCAAAGAACCAGCTCTTGATTTTATCGATTTTTCGTTTTTTTTTTTTTTTTTTTTTTTTTGTCTCTATGTTGTTTATCTCCACTGTAATCTTTATTATTTCCTTCCTTCTGCTTACACTGGGCTTTGCTTGTTGGTCTCTTTCTAACTCTTTGAGTTGTAGGGTTAGATACTTTATTACCATTGTTTCTTATTTTATGAGGTAGACTTGTAAAACTATGAACTTCCCTCTCAAGACTGCTTTAACTTTGTCCCATAGATTTTGGACTGTTGTGTTTTTATTGTGGTTTATTGCCATGATGCTTTTCATTTATTCTTTGATCTCTCTGGTTACCCAGGCATTATTTAATAGCATGATATTTAGTCTCAGGTATTTGATTTTTTTGGATTGTTTTTATTGTAGTTAATTTCTAGTTTTATGCTATTGTGATCTGAGATGACACTTGATATGATTTCTATCTTTTTGAATTTGAAGAGATTTTTCTTGTGACCCAATATATGGTCTATCTTTGAAAATGACTCATGTGCACTTGAGAAGAATGTATATTCTGTGAAAAGTTCTGAAGATGTCAATTCCATCTAATCTAGTGAGTCATTTAGGATTGATGTTTCTATGCTGATTTTTTGCTTAGAAGATTTGTCCAGTGGTGTTAGTGGGGTATTAAAGTCCCATACTATGACTGTATTGCTGTCAATCTCTCCCTTGATATCCTCCAGAAGTTTTTGTTATTGTTGTTGTTTGTTTTGATTTTTAATGTATTTGGGTGCTCCAGTATTGGGTGCATATATGATTACCAGAGTTATTTCTTCTTGTTGAATTGCTTCCTTTAATATTATGAAGTGGCCTTCCTTATCTCTTGTTATGTCCTTCACTTTGAGATCTAATATGTCAGATATAAGAATTGCTACCCCAGATTTTTTTTTTTTTTCATTTCCATTTGCTTGTAAAACTTTTTTCTCACACCTTCAGCATCAGTCTGTGTGAGTTCTTTTTTCTGAGATGGGTTTTCTGTAGATAGATATATGGGTCACGTTTTCTTATCCACTCAGCTACCCTATGTCTTTTGATTGGTGCATTTAATTTATTTATATTTAAAGTTATTATTGATAATAATAACTTGTTTGTCACCATTTCTATTCTTTACCCCTGTGTTCCTTCTTTGCCTCCTATTTCTTCTTTTTACAGCAGATCCTTTAGCATTTCTTGCATTGCTCTTTGGTGATAATAAACTCCCTTAATCCTTATTTTGTCTGTGAAGCTCCTGATTTCACCCTCAATTTTGATTGATAGCCTTGTTGGGTACAGTATTCTTGGATTCAGACCCTTCCTTTGCATGACTTTGTATATTTCATTCCATTTCCTTTTGGCCTGATGAGTTTCTGTTGAGAAATAAGTTGCTAGTCTGATTTCTTTGTAGGTAATTTTCTGTATCTCTCTGGTGGCTTTTTAAGATACTTATATTGTTGTTGGATTTGCCAATTTAATTGTAATGTGCCTTGGTGCCAGTCTTCTGGGTTCATTTTATTTGGGACTCTGTGAGCTTCTTGGATTTTTGTGAGTTTTTTCTTCCCAGGTAGATGTTGAGGGATGAAAGGCTCTGTAAATGCCAATTATGTGCATTTTGTTTAATATGTCATTTAAGACCAATATTCCTTTTTTTAAATTTATTTTTTGTTGTTGAAAGTATTGCAGATATTCACTTTTTCTCCCTATTGACCCCCTCCACCCTGCACCTATCACCCTTCCATGCTAATATTTCTTTATTGATTTTCTGTTTGGATGATCTATCTAGTGCTATAAATGGAATTTTAAGATCCCAAACTATGATTGTTTTTGTCTGTTCCTCCCTTTATTTCTATTAGTAGTTTATATATTTTAGTGTTCCCTGATTGGGTACATACATATTAAGAAGTGTAGTATCCCTTTATCATTATAAAATGTTCATCTTTGTCTCTTGTTAACTTTGTTATCTTGAAATCTGTTTTGTCAGATATAAGTATGGCTACACCTGCACTTCTGTGGATGCTATTTGCTTGAAGAATCATTCCATCCTTTTATTTTGAGTCTAACTTTATCTTTACAGCTTAGCTATGTATTCTGAATGCAGATATGGTTGTTGTGTTTTAAATCCAACCTGCTACACTGTGCCTCTTTATTGGTAAATTCTGTTCATTTACATTTAGAGAAATTATTGATGTATGAAGATTTTCTATGGTCATTTTTATCCTTCGTTTTCTGTTATCTCTGTGCCTCCTTCATTGGTTATTTCCCTTTGTGTTTCTGTCTATTGTTTTTCTTGGAAGTATTCCATATTTCTTTGCTCTGTTTCCTCTTAAGCTACATGTCTCAGTTTGGGGGTTTATGTGTGTGGTTACCATTAGGTTTATGAAAAAGAAAGATTTATATAAACAGCAGTCCTCTTTTGAATGCATCTGATCTCCATCTTCCTTTGCAAATTCAGACTTTCACCTCCTCCACTTTTATATTTTTGTTGTCTCAAATTATCTCTGTTTATGCTATAAATTTTCTGGTGATCTTAAGCATAGGTTTTGTGACCTTTGTTCTTTGTTTCAGGAAGAACAACCCCTTCAGTATTTCCTGCAATGGAGGTTTCTGGTGATAAATTCCCTCAGCTTCTATATGACTGGAAAAGTCTTTCTTTTTCCTTCATATTTAAATGATAATTTTGTTGGATATAGTATTCTTTCCTGGCAATGTCTCTTGTTTAGTAGTTTAAATATTTGGTTTTACTCTTTTATGGTTTGTAGAATTTCTGCTGAGAAGTCCCATGATAAATAAATTAGCTTTCCTTTATAGGTTTCTTTCTTCTTTTCTCTGGCTACCTTGAAAATTATTTGTCATTAATTTTTGACAGTTTCAATACAATGTGCCTTGGAGAAGGATTGAGGAAACTAGATGTTCTGTTTGCTTCTTGGATTTGAGGATCTATTTCTTTTGACAGATTTTGGAAGTCTTCAGCCACTATTTGTTTAAATGGACTCTTCATTTTCTTCTCCTTCTCTTCTTCTGGTGTGCCTATTATTCTTATATTGCTCTTTCTGATAGAGTCAGGTAGTTCTTATAGAGTTCTTTAAATTTGTTTTATGCTTAACTCTCTCTTTTATTCCCTCTGTATAAGTTTTAGATTTCTATCTCCTTTTCTCCATCTGGTCCACTCTATTTTCTATGTTGCTAGTTTATTCTTGATTTCTTTTATGAGTTCTTCATCCCCAGAATTTCTGTCTGGTTCTTTTCTAAAGTTTCAGTCTCTTTAGTAAAGTACTCATTTTGTTCATTAATTTTTTTTTCTACATGCATTAAATTGCCTGTTTGTATTTTCTCACATCTTGTCAACTATTTTGTAGAACTATAATCTTGAATTCTCTATCATTTACATCACATAGTCCCATGCCCTTGAGTTTATTTTCCGGAGTTTTCATTTTCTTTCTGAGCTGTCTCATTATTAGTTATTCATGGTATTCAATGCATTCCTTCTCTGTCTAGGCATCTAGGTATGAGTTGCATTTCTCTAGCAGACTAATACAAAGAGGTCTCTTATTTCCCAGTAGGTGGCACTGAATCACATTTTTGTTTAGCTTTGTGAAATCCCAGTTCTGCCCTTGTAGCCAGACACTGCCAGGGCAGCTGCAATGTGAGAGGGAAGAATAGGCCAGAGGAACCAACTTGCTTCTTTGTTGTTTTTCCCTCCCTGTAATGGCGACCTCGCTATAGTGTCTCCCCTGTACCCTGACCTGGGACTGCTCACAGAGTGCACTCTTTGCTCAGGAAAGAAAGAGATTCTGCAGTACCAGTTCTGGGGGTTGTGTTCCACAACCTCATGCAGAGAATGAAGGAAGGTGAGCTCTGGGAGGCTACAAGAAGGCAGCACTTTTTGGCTTTGTTCTCTGCCTGGAATGACAACCATAGCCACACACGCATGCTGTATCCTTTCCAAGTCTCTGGGCTCAGCTGCAGTTCATACTACTCACTCCTGCAGGGATGCCCATTGAGTCTCTCTGCTCATTCCAAATGAAGGGAGCACTAGCCACTACTGGCCCCTCCCCTGCCTGTGCTGAGCTTAGCTATGTGTTCCTGGCTGCAAGGCTGTGTCTATGGCTCATCTGAGTCATTCTCCCTTCCACCCTCCCCGTTTTGCTCCCATTTACCCACTTTTAGGTATTTCAATGAGCAGATCTTTCAGCCTTGCTCGAGCATTGGGCAGGGAATCCTGAGTTATTGTTCAAATTGTTGAAACTTTAAGAGGAGAGACCAAGGGAATCTCTCACGTCATCATTCCTGTAACATCACCCAGGTGATCCTTCTAAAGTAGTTTGGATTTATATGGCCCCTCTGCTCAGAAACTTTCAATTGCATCTACTGCTTTGAGGAGAGACTCTGAAGTCCTATGAATGTCATCAGTGTTTTAACTATTTTGTTTCAGCTTACTCTTCAGTTATCTGCTCTTTGCTCCCCCTTCACAGCCAGTCTATTTGCTCACAACCACCCTATCCCACTATGTCTGTGCTGTCTCTGGTGAAATTGTTCTCACCTGCCAAGACCAAGTTCAAATATCAGTTTTTCTGTGGGAACTCTCCTGACCCATTCCATACTGAATAAACTCTTCCCTTCTCTGTGATTGATTGTACTGTGTAAATATTTATATTCTGGGACCTATTCTACATTATTTAGCATACTGGTTTAAATGTTTGTCTAGGCTAACCAAAAGCAGGGACCTTGTTTTTTTTTTGTTTTTTTTGGTTTTTTTGGTCAAGCAGATTGCATAAACAGGCTAGATATGTAATAAATGTTTGCTAAGACAAGGGGAAACACTCCCAAGTACCTTTCAGAGGGTTCTGATTCTGAAATAAAGGACAAGTGTGGAGATGTGATCTCCAGATTCATTGGAGATACACCTATAGCTAATTTTAAAGTTGTGTGATTGCCATTAGCACTTTTCTTTATTTGCCCTGCATTATTAATGAAATGGTACACACTAATGGCTTTTAAAAGCACTGACATTACTCTCTATTGCTAGGGAAAGTTGCATTACTTGCATCAGTAATTTTTCATTTTTGGCATCATAAAGACAATTCACACCATTTAAAATCGAAGTTTTGAATTTACTCCATGATATCAAAAAATAATGAATATAGTCCAAAAGATCCACACAGACATAAGATTTAAAAAAAATAAGAATTGAGTTCCACAGAGCAATTGCTCAATCTTTTATTGGATTTCTCCCCAGCTTTTGGCACCTACTTCCTGGCCCTGGGTTCACGACTGTCGTGCTTGGTGCTGTTAAAAAGATAGTTCAATAGTAATGGATGAGGAAACAGGGAAACAATATTTGGAATTCATAACATCTCACTTCAGACATTCTACATATATTAGCTGAGGCACACATCCAAAAGCCCCTGAGAAATACATGCAATCATTTCCAGCTTGGGAAAGGGGATGGAATAGTTGAGCAACTTCAATAATTCATTTGAAAACTCACTGGAGCTCATAAACCAAGCCGAGTGACAGAGGCAAAAGCTTATGTGAAACACCCTGGCTTATTCCAGTATCAGGATTTAAACTAGCAGCTAAAATCTCACCTCTCTGATCCAGAAGAACTCAGCATTTGAGCTCTGTGGGTTGTGGACAAGGGCCAAGTCTCCACACATTTGCATCTATGCCATTCTAGGTCCTTCCTTTTCTACAGTTCATTCTAGATTCTAGTTGCTATCAGTGCCCTCACTCGGACAGGCTTAGAAGGAAAAGGATTTCCTGTTGTGCCCTTATCCTGTATCTCTGGACTCTTCACTAATTGTCTTCTGCAATAGGTAAAATGTTTCTAAACTAAAGGTGGAAATGAAAAACATGTTGAAAGAAAAGGGTAGACATATTTAAGAAATTAAAACAAAATGATCATTTATTGTTTTAATATGTAGTTAAATATGACAGCAGTATTACACAAATTGTTCCCTTCTCCCCTTTCTAAAATCCCAAATTTGTTGACTTCAACTGAAAATGAAAACAAGACAAAATATGATTTAATTCTGAAGATAGCATTCAACAGAGAGAACATAGGTAACTTTTGGTCACCACCTGCTTCCAGACCTTTAAAGATGAGTTTTGTCACAATGGTGGTGGAAAGATACACTGGCTTTCTTACAAAATTATTACTAGGGGAGAAAATAGATTTCCCATGTAGTGTAAGTAGAACCAGAGAACTGTAGAAAAGCTTGACTTAAGAAGCCATGTGAAGAATACTTAATGAATTATTGCAATCATAGGGATCTTTAGATAGCAAATTAATGAACTATAAGGAAATACATTCAAACTTAGATAATTTTTCTAACAGTGAAAATAATCAAGAAGCTTATAGAAGTATGTAGCATCTGAATTACGGAATTTAAACAGTGGATTTTAGTAGAGATCACACCTCTTCTGCCATCAGACACCATTAGTGCAAATTTAGATACAATCATTTTTACATTTGCAGGTTCGGGTACATCAAGCATGAGGTCATCGTGGCATATGCATCGTTCCTTTTTCATGAAGAATTCAGCCTTGGAATGTCTTAGTCACATAGAAAAGGAAACAAAAAAAAAGATGCCCAGAGGACTGGAGTAACTTCAAAATGCACAGTTTTCCAACCACCGTATTAAATTAAGTTTTGGAAAACCTCTGCAAAATTAACCTTCACCTGAAAAACATGTCCTTGATTTGATGAAAAACAGTGAGAACCTAGCTTGCAATGCACTGTGCTCACCCACACAGTCTTTCCTTCTGCTTGAGGCTGGCTGAGTTTAGAAGGTCAGATTCTCCCCCCGCCGCGTTCTCTCTCAGCAGCACCACAGTGGGCTTTGTGATCTGGACAAAGGGGACAATTATTCCCACTTCGAAAAGGCATTTACAAATATTCTGTGTGCTGGTGCAACTGGCATAAGACACAGACAGCCCCCTGGGTGTCCAACTTTTCCTTTCACACTTCAACATTTGAAATGACTACAAGCAGAATTACCAGAAACAGTAGTAAATTCCTGACATTGGGAGTTCCCATGATCCCAGCTGGCATGCAAAAAAGGCTGTCTTTCCCCCCAGAAAATAATGTACTTCCTAGGCACTGTCCAAATACCTCAAATGAGGCAAATGAAAGATTTGTTTTGAACAACCTCTGAAAAGACTGTCCCCTGTCAGACAGGGCCCCAGGATTTAGTTATAATATATACAAAATGTCTGTGTCTAAAGAAACTTAATTCATTTCCCTAAAATGATTTTAACATTTCTTAGCAAGAGAAGCTCTGATTTCACATAATGGTATTTTCAGAGTAGCCTGGTGGAGGACACTTAATTTGAGAATTTATTGCCCTGTTACTAACATGACAAAATGAGTGTATTTTTGTTAAAACACCTTTAAAATGATGACCTAGACTTGACTACAATTTCTAGACAATATTCCTTGAGTCTGGGTCCTGTGATGACCAAACTCCATAGACATCCAGCGAGGAGTCATAGTGGAAAGTGCCCTTATATTTTCCTCAGAAAAGTTACTTCTGTTTTCATCATATCTTACTGCCTGGGTGTGGTTGGCTCCCTCTTGGCCCCTGGGATAAGGGAACCAAAGAACATTCCTTGTAAGTCAGAGGAAGATAAATACAAGTCTCTTTCTGGTTATTCCCTGACCATAAGTAACCCGATCCCACTCCCTGCAGCAGAGGCCTCAGTGATTTATAGTGCCATAGAAGTACAGGCAGATGATGGCTGAGTTTTAGATAGCTAGGGGCATCCTTTGCTTTCTGTATGTCATATATTTCCAGCATAATTTGCAGAATCTGTGCTCTAGTATCTGAATGACCTAAATTTTAGTTGATCCTAATTGAATATTTATTTGCACCTTGCTCTGAAGAAGTTGAAAACTCTGCTTTGGTAGCATATTTTGATATTTACTTTTTTTCTGAATGATCCCCATCCACCCACTCATATATTTTTATATCTCCCCACATAGCAAACTTCTAAAATTAGTTTCATGCTATATGTCTATTCCATAGGCACAACAGGTTTTTAGTTGGGTGATGAATAAGAGCTATAAATATATAGTTTTATAATGCATAGGGACTGAGAGACTATGCTTAAAAATCAACATGTCAAAAATTTTTACTGTATTTCCTTAGGAGATAATTTCTCTTAGTTATTCTTAATTGCTAATAAATCTTAGAAATTAGAAAAAGATGCATACTAGCATATGATCTGCATTATTTTTTTCTAGCCTTTTGTTCTGGATTTAAAGGAACATAAATCTTTCAGTGTAGACAGTGATCTGGAAATTAACAAGAATTAACATTGAGAAGCCAATGATGATGTAATTCATAAATTCTATGGAGAATTGATTCAAAAAATTAGGTAACTTGACTCTTATAATTATAACCTTGCTTCTCTGCAAAAATCATTGTGAAAACAGTGGGCACTAAATAGTTTAAAAGTTATGTGAGGCAATAACTAGGCAATTGTATTACAATTTAATTTGAAATTGAATATCCATTTAATCAAAATATTAAGTAACACCATATTGCCTGACATAACAGTAGTAGAGTAGAAAATTATATATACACTTGAGGCTCTCCTTGGTTATGGTTTTCTGATTTCAATGATTGTCTTATGAGAGCTCACTTGTCAGTATTCCATACCCTTAGACTTTGCAATGAAGGCTTTTAATTGTGTGTCCATACTAGCAACTTGTAGCCAATAATTATGAATGTTTTCAAAGTCTGGGTTGGTATTTTTGCAAAGGAGTAAAGGGAAATATGACATTCCAGTTTGGGGTTTGTTATTATCTGTGGGAATACCAAGAGGCTGACTTTGTAAAACTTTTTCAGGTATTTAAATTGGTGCAGAAGAGACACAAGTACAAATGGGTGGGATTCAGATTTACACATAGGAAATTAATGGTCCTTCAGGAAAACTGACATAAGGCACATCAAATTAGTAAAAACTTTGGCCTGACCTGAAACTTCCACTTTTCAGTTACTTGGGATAGTCAAATATTTTGTTTTTGTTTTGTTTTCTTTTTTTGTCCTTACCAAAAAAAAAAAAATCAGTATCAGAAATAGAACATCCAGATATATGTAAAATTAGAAACACCAAACTGCAACTTTTCTGCATGTTTTGAAGGCAAAGATGAAGGAAGAAGATTTGTAGATGTGTGAAGTGATCAAAAGAAAACTCCTCAAAGCAAAGTCTCTGAGATACTAGTTTCTGAGATACTACAGTAAGTCCACAAACTTAGCACCACAGTAGCTGATATAGCAGTAAACATAACTGTCAAACACCCTTATCTCTAGTTACCAAATTTCAGAGATAACAAACCTTCTCCTGAAACATTTGTAAAGTCAAGAGATGGAGAAATAGATAAGGATATGATGTTGAGTTGTGGCTGAATTAGTGACTTTTTACAGTCCTGTCTAATGCAAAGAGTTTATGATTCCAAGTCTTATTGTAAATAAAAAACCTATCCATGATAAGCATTAAATGATAAGGGAAACAGAAAATTTCCTTTTTTTATCCTGATATATTTTGCTCTCTAGCTAATTCAGTAGATTTCCCAATCCCTCCAAGGGACATTAGTTGCCACAATTGCATTTTGTGTGTGTGTGTGTGTGTGTGTGTGTGTGTGTGTGAGAGAGAGAGAGAGAGAGAGAGAGAGAGAGAGAGAGAGAGAGAGAGACAGACAGACAGACAGACACTCCTGACATGTACCATAGTCAATAGAAGCTCTGGAAACTGACAAACAACCTACAGTGCTTGGGAGGACTTGCACCCCCTTTCGCCAACAACGAATGAGTCACAAAGTGTCAAGAGTGCTGAAGCTGAGAACACTTGAGATGGTCTAATAAATGACAAAGAGCCACACACACCTAAACTGCAAATGCTTCTTTGATACACTGGTGCTTCTGAAAAATCTTAAAACATGTAATGTTGATAATTTTAAAAAATGCAACAGATAATGGTGAAAGAAGGTGAACTATTATGCTTAGTCAGAAAGAATTCAAATGTCCTGGAAAGTTCTCCTGTGTCCAGGACAACTTTGGATATATAATTTTCTTCTTATTAATGAAATTAACAGATTATTTAAAATAGCTCAAATAGCACAGATGTGAGTGCAATGATGTCCCATTTTTCATAAATATTCTTCAGGCAAATATTTGATAGTTCTTTATCTAAGTAGAAAAGGAAATTGGAATTGGATAGAGAAATAATATTGGTCGGACTTCTTGCCAAATTGTGTTTGAGGATTTTACCATACTACAAACAATGATCACTATTTGTATTTATTGTACTATATGCCACAAGATCTTCAATAAATATTTATGTTGATTGAATGGTTAAATTAATAAACAAATAAAGGAATGAATGAAAGTGCTGTTTAAAATGTAAAGTGCTTTACAAACACAATGTAACATGAGTATAAATGTAATAGGTAATGCTGCAGAGCTTATAATATTTAAGAAAAAGAAAACCTTCTTAGGACAAAAAAAATTCAGTTTAGAAAGCAAATAAAATTGTGATTATATAAATGATACTCTGAATATCATTCATTTTCAAGTATATTGGGGTAGAAATCAAACAAAAGCAGAAAAATTTTAAATGGCAAAAGAGAAATAGCACTGTTAACTTAGATAGTAACAGGTACAAGTGGGGAGGGAGAAGAACAGGAAAACCCAAACAAAACCCTGTAATAGCTAGAACTTGAAGCCACAGGTTGTTATTAAAATGGCACCATTCTTAAAACAGCAACATGATAGAGGAAGACTGGTCCACTGTTCTACAGGACAGAGCAGACAGTTACACACAAAGCTAGCTTTTAGAAGGACTGTGCCTTCCGAGCTGCTTGGTTGACCTTACATGTGACAAAGGAGTATAGACAAGAACTGGAACAAAAATAACCTGACAGGAGTTTCAAGTTCAAGACCTGGTTTTGACAATGTGAAAATTACTTTCTCTCTTGGACTCAATTTTCTTATCTGTAAAATGAAAAAGTTGAATTAGATGACCTCCCATGATGCTGACATACAGATGCTCATGCCAAGAGTGAGGGCAAGGATGAGAAAGAAAAAGCAAGAGCAATCTTTTGAAATTAGTAAAAGCACATAAAGTAATAAAATATCTGAAAAATGTCTGAAGAAATACAGAACAAAATAGAGGAGAAACCATAACCACAGGATATATTTTTCAGTTAATCTTATTTAAATATTCATTTCTTATCATGGGATGGATGTGTCTTAAACCATACATGGCTAATAGAAAAACTTTTTCTCAAATATACAATAGGTCCTAGGAGCATCACCAAACTTATATCAATATTTCTTCAGAATGAGGAAACAACAAATAATTTTTTGCCAACAAGTTAATTATACTAATCTGAGAAAATGTATTACCTGCATATTAGTATAATTTAAATTAATTTTATTCCTTTTATGCAATATATAGTCTTCGTTTGCAAATTTTTACAAT
Source organism: Pipistrellus hanaki (assembly GCF_964339955.1). Classification (NCBI taxonomy): domain Eukaryota; kingdom Metazoa; phylum Chordata; class Mammalia; order Chiroptera; family Vespertilionidae; genus Pipistrellus; species Pipistrellus hanaki. The sequence continues at coordinate 121,595,871 of NC_140503.1, read as the reverse complement.
TAAAATTAAGTTCCACATATTTATTTTTTAATGTGACAGCTCCTTACATTTGTATTACACGGATTGAAAAAAATATTTAAAGTTATTTGTGTTTGAGGTATTTCCTTCTAAAGAGAAGTCTGCTGGTCAGCTCCTAGGCCTCTCTTCGCTGTGAAGAATAAACTGGGGAATTAGAAGAAACTAGAGATGCTAATGACTCTACTTGATAAAGAAGTGAGCCAGTTGAACTATGAACCTAGAGGCCTTTGGTGTGGGAGAGGACAGATGGCTGCGAGAGAAGTCATGTAGAGGAATTAGTAAGAGAAAATATTAAGATGGAAAAAAAGAAACTTAAGTAATTTGTGTCTGGTTTGAATGTATTCTCCTTTGGCAGTTTTTCAAGAAATGTTTTGATCTGATTGTCTTTGAATGCTTTGTGGACTGATGAACTTTTCTTCCTCTGCATGCAAATGTATGCTGGTACTGAACCAAGATCTGTGCTTTATTTGGGTTGCATTGGCTTATGGTTTTAAAAGTCTGTACATCTGTGCATTTAATCAATCTGCATAATAATCATCTTACAGGAAAGATAGGATGCAAATATTTTTATTTTCCCAAATTGCAAACTGTGACTCATGAAGGTTAAAATGATTTTGCCAAAATAACATAGTGGGCACTCAAAGCTGTGTCAGCAGGTATTTTTTTTTCTCTCTTCATTATTCCATCATGCCTCTTTGAAATAAAAATGCTTAGTTTAGCTAAGAACTACTAAATCTTTTCTATCCTTCTTTTTCCTCAAGGGGGGGGGGAGGGATGGAAGGAAAGATCTCTATAGCATCATATAATAGAATTTCTGCGAGGATGGGGATATTCTGTATTGTCTAATATGGTAGCCACAAGCCACATGTAGCTATTGAGCACTTGAATGTGACTAGTGTGAGTGAGGAGCTGGATTTTTATTTAAAGTTAATTAAGTTACATTCAAATAACCACATTTTTCTAGGGAATATAAGATTGGACCAGCTCTAGAAGCTACATGTGACAGATTAGCAAATGCTCTAGGTATCTTGAACTAAAATAATGACTGGGGCAAATTGTAGGTTATCATGTATCTTTAGTTTTCTATTTGTTAATACATCTGGAAGTCCAAACTCTTTATAAACAAAGCAACATTGTGGTCACTACTATCTGGTTGATGTAAGGTATTTTTCTTGACTTTTAATACTTTTATCTAATCATTGAATATTACTTTTACAAATAATGAAGATGAAATAAGTAACTCCCTGTATAGTACCATTCACTTGATTTCTGCAGAAGTTTGCACATATTCCTTTGCTACTTCTAATTTTTAAAATTGTTATTCTCTCTCTATGTTCATCGTTTATCAAGCAGTGTACAGATGTTCCCTTTCTAATATATTATACATGTACAGTTCAAAGTATCAGCATCTATTCTGAACTTCCCGAAACTTTGTGTATGTTTGCTCTTTCGTTTTAATAAATGGTCACCAAGAAGGAAACAGAGACATATAAAATAGGTTGAAAGTTCCATGAAAAAAGGGATTCAGCCAGCCTTTACCCTTACCACTAACGGATTCATATGCAACAGAAACATCTCACCACCTTTAACTCTTACTTCTGTTAGGAAGCTTTCCCACACTTCACAGCTTTTTTCCTTCCCAAAAGTTGTATCTATCACTTGGTGCTTTAGTTCACTGAACATTTTTTCTGTGTCTTGTTACAGAATTGCCTATTCTCTTGAATAAGAAATGGAAGATGGGAGAGTATAAGGATAACATTACTATTTCAAAGAGTTGTGTAAGAAGTTGGATATATAGGCAGTATTTCTATAACTGTCAATCAACTGCTGTGAGAAGCCACACCTACCACAAAAGCTAGTGAAAGAAGCATCATCTTATCCTAAAAGGAATCGTCTAAGTGTTCCTTACGTCTTTATAGAATACCAGTTGCACCAGTTACATTGGCAAGTCATTTGGTTATTGCTATCTGATCAAACCTACTCCACACAAAAGCAAGTTGGGATAGTTCATACAAACTGAACGAAGCTACGGCAGAGAGATTGTCATCACATCCTTCAATCACCTTGTCTGTCAAACTTTTTTGCAATTATTATCTAAGTACTTAGGAAAAAGTTACCACCCTCAACAGGTACTTACAAATGTAAAACAAACTGCATGTGGTGGAAAATGGCACTTGTTTACACCAGAAAGTTGTGTAGATAAATATGATACCATTAGTGAGCTGCTGTCATTCCATGTAGATACTGTACAGGATGTTGTTAGTAAAGTGCTGTTTAAGAGATCTCTGCTTCTTGATACCAGAATCTGCAAATGGTAGACATTTTACCCTATTAAAACCAAAAGCTTCTTGGCACAGGATGTAAGTTTCATGGGTCAAGATGTGATGAAGTTGTATGCACAGTACCTTAATTTTAAACTTTAGGAGCTCAGTATATAGATATTAGCCACATTCCTCATTCTATTTCCGTTCAGGGGGAAATTTCAAGATCTGGATTTTCCTTACAGGGCAAATGACAGCTCCATTTAAGGAGCATTGTGCATCAGGTTTATTTAGCCAGGGAGGAAGGGATCCATATGAATGAAATGGTGGCTCAAATCGGCAGGATGATGATTGGCATTGCAACCAATTGAACCACTTTTGCTAAGTGACATAAAAATATTCTAATATTAAGGATTATTTTACAACTCTCTGGAAGTATGCAGTAACACATCCTGCATTTGTTTTGTCTCGATGACAAAAATGCACTCTTAGAGTCACAAGAGCCTGCCTTGTGTTAGTTATAAACAAAAATATATTTATATATATTTATGTAACTACTATGTGCTTTAAAGAAAATTACTGTATGATTCAGCAGGGTTCTTTCATTCTTTTATCACCATGGATATGCTGACTTGAATGGCTTCTTAGAAGGGAATCGACAATGAAATGGGCCTTTAGTACTGAAAAGGCGAAAAGTAAAAAATACCCATATACTTAGAATCCCTTAAACTTTTTGTTTAAAAAAACGATTAAGGAGCTACTCATCCTTTTGTTTCCTCCAGCCAAGAGCAACTGTGGCTTCATAGGACTTCGCCGCTGGGAGCTGGAGGCAGCGCTTCGTGAAGCGAACCAGGAGTTTTATTCTGAGAACAGAAAGCCTCATTTGCTGCTCCCTCTTTCCTAACCCTTAGCTAACAGGTTGGACACCCTGTCACAGCTCATAAAAGGGCATTCATTAACAAGGGGGAAGCACAGTTTAAACCTCCTGCCGCAGATAAAAGGTTCATCCTTTAAAGTAATGAACCTGTTGGAACAGGTGGATGTAGATCAGAAAAACACAATCCTTGGACCACACGTCTGATGAGAAGATAGAAAATCTCTTATTTTGGGTTTGTTTTTGTTCCTGCATGAGCTATTTGCTCAGCAATCTTGACATTCATCCTTGCTCTTTTGGATGGGAGGGTTCAGGCTTTGGAACACGGTTAACTTTGAGACATCAGGAAGAATATACGAACCCAAGGGGTAGATTCTTTGTGAACTAAAGCTTCGTTATTAGTGTTTTTGTTCTCGATCCCTTCGCACCCCTGCACCTAAGTTGATGGCATATTGTCATAATCTGGGAAGTCCACACGAGATGTTCTGGGTGAACTATAGATGATATCCTCAAAGGAATTCTATGTTCAGTGGCCAATGGTGCCTTGTGTAAGTTTTAGTTTTTCTTTTACCCTTCCTGGGCTGGGCTTGTCCAAAATTCTTGTTTCCTTCCGGCTACAGCAGCTTAGGGCTCCCTGTGTGTGTGTGTGTGTGTGTGTGTGTGTGTGTGTGTGTTTGTTTTTTGTCTTAACAGTATAGGAAAAGTTTTAGTCTGAACACCTGTAAGCCAGCACTGGTGCTGTTCTGTCTTAGGAACCTTAGCACTGCTCTGAGACAATAAAACCTTCTTTCTCTCCCACGGGTTCCACTTCTGCATAAGCAGGATGGCCAGAACCTCTTCGAAACTTCATCGCAGGCCACCTGCTTGGGCGTCTCTGAAAGAGAAAATGAGAAAACAATGAACACCAGGGTGATGATAACATCAGAAGAAAAATATATTTGCCAAATAGTTTAGATTTACTTCTGAATGAAATTCAGGAATATGTTAAGTTATCTCTTATAACCACCACAGCTGCAATTATATACCCACAAAGTATATATCATTTATTAAGCTGAGATTTCACATATATTCCTTTTTGCATTTGAAAATTAACAGATGTCATGCCATGAAAACTGAGTCCAGCATTGAGGGGCATGAACCATCATGAGCCTAGGAGCTAAATACCTGCCCGTATGGTCACTCGTCCTAGAATACAGGTTATTTCTATTGACAAAGGAATGCATGTCTTCCCAGTTCTCCATCCATCAAACAAACACTAAAATACATTTTATGGTTACAATAACATTAGAAACTATTAGTCTTTTTATTTGTATGCAATTTTAGAGTAAATAAGATTTTAAAAAAACTATTGAAGGAAGTTTATTTCTACCTAAAGAATTTTGATGTGAAAAAAATGTTAAATATTAGTGTAGACATCCTGGCATTTGGCAGCTTTCTAGACTTGCCAATCTTATTTCAATGACAATGATTAATGGCTGTAGAAGGTATGAATATTAGTTCTACTTTCTGGAAAAATACCAATCAAGGTAATTACATTTTGCCTTCTAATAATATTATGTACTGTCTATGTAACATTATGTGGTCAGAATGCTTTATACGTGTTAGCTGATTAAGTCCATGATGTAAGTGAAACTGAATTATTCATATTTTTCAAAAGAACAAGTTAAATCTAAGAGAGGTAGGTTAAAAAATAGTATGTCTCTGTTGGAACTAAAAACCATCATCATTAGAAATACACAAAGCATCTCTAGGCAGATGGATCTGTAACTCATGGTTACTCCTGTCTGTGGGAAAATGCCAATATGCCATTGTACTCACCATTTTTAACCCCTACCCTGGTTTCAGTAACTTCACAAATGGATTTCTAAAGCCACAACTGTCTTAGTCCTTTGAGTCAAGTAGCACAACCAAGTCTTTGTCTGAATTCCCACGTTTCCAAGATCTACCTGGCCTATGGGTCTGGCTAGCAAGTTTGGCCTCATGAACTTGGGCTAATGTACAACCCAGATAATGAGAATGTTGATAATGATGCCTGTGAAATTTATATTTGTTAAGCTCCTGACAGTAGTTCATGTTTTGTACTAGGTGACTTAAATATATGATCTCATTTGATATGCAGAACTCAGAACATTTACATTTTGTTTACACTTGTAAAGTTAGTAACTGGCAGAGCCCAAGATTTGAAATGAGATATATCTTCTTCCAAATTTAATTCTCCCCACTGTAGAACTTAATTCTTAAAATTCAGTGGCTTGTATATTGCTTATCTGAAATTTGTGAACATGATTCTATTTTTATTTCAGTCTTAAAAATATACCCTTACCAGCAACTTAAGTATTCTGTTAATAAGCCAGAAACACTAAGCTAATTATTCTTTGTATTAGCTGAAAAGAATGCAGGGTTAATAATGCTCACTGTGTCCTTTGTGAACTCATCACACAAGTTCTCAAAATAAAGTACAAACATTTTGGAGAGTGAAGTTTCCTCTGTTAGTATAATCCTAACTTATTTTCTGAATTAATTACCTTAAACTTTCTCTTGATTTTTTCTAACACTTGTTACAAAAACACACACAGACTTGCCCCATCAACATTTAAAATCACTAGAGATCCTGCCACTCATGCATAAATTTGCTTCAACCTTCAGTGTCTACCACTTATATGCATTTCTAAGAACAATGAATCATTACACATACTGTTTTAAAAGCTCCACCGCCCCACAAGAAAACACTGAAAAAAATTCATGAACTATGCCTCTACAAAATTATTTTATTTTTTTCCTCTTTTTTATTTTATTTTTTGTATTTAAATTTCTTTATTAATTAAGGTATTACATATGTGTCCTCATCCTACCAATTACCTTCCCGAACCACACCCCCACTCATGCCCTCACCCCCCTGATGTCTGTGTCCACTGGTTAGGCTTATATACATGCAAACAAGTCCTTTGCTTGATCTCTCCCCCTTACCTCCACTCTCTCCTACTTTCCCTCTGAGGTTTGATAATCTGATTGATGCTTCCCTATCTCTGTAACTGTTACAAAATTATTTTAAGTATCTGTAGAGTATATTATTTAAAACTAAGTCATGTTTTATATAATCAACTTGATATTTGAGGTAGTTATTGGGCCAAAGCGTATGCACAAAATATTTACAAAAGTGGTGCTAGATGCTGTGTTGAAAGACATATGACCAAAGAAAGGTTTGGAACATAGTTTCTGGTTTCTTCGGGAGTATGTACACATACTCCTGCTGTGTTCTGCCTAGATTAAAATAAAATACATTTTAAAAAATTATATCTTTTTTAAAAAAATATATTTTATTGATTTTGTACAGAGAGGAAGGGAGAGAGATAGAGAGTCAGAAACATCGATGAGAGTCATCGATCAGCTGCCTCTTGCACACCCCCTATCGGGGATATGCCAGCAACCAAGGTAAATGCCCTTGACCGGAATTGAACCCGGGGCCCTTCAGTCCCCAAGCCGTCGCTCTATCCATTGAGCCAAACCGGTCCCGGTGAAAAAATGATATCTTAATATAGCTCTTTTTTTCTTTATGTTAAATATTTTTTAAAAAAATCTTTATTGTTTAAAGTATTACATGAGTCATCTTCTCCCCCCATTGACCTCTCCCTCTCCCCCCCCCCCCCCCAGCACATGCCCTCACTCCCCTACTGTCTGGTCCTTTGGTTATGCTCATATGCATGCATACAAGTCCTTTGGTTGATAATGATCTCTTAACATTCATAATTGAACTCTAACAAATATCATAAAACTGGGGTTTTAAAAATTTGGTCTGATTTTACATTATTTTACATGTTCTTGATATCTCCAGCTTAGCTCTAAAGATATAAAAGAGTAATAACTTTACCAAAATTCTGCTTTCTTTCTAGAATACTTTCACATATAACACAAATTAATTATATGATCTTAAATCTCCAGGTTTTTCTGGGCTTTTGTTCCCTCACTTGTAAAATATGATCTAAGGGTTTGTCCTCTAAACTCTTAGGATCCTTATATGGATTTGCCTGAGATAATTGCCTTTAATGTTGTGGGGGGGAAAAGTGACTTAAAAATTCCTCTGCACGGTGGTTCTTCTGATCATTGTCCCTCCTGCCTCTCTCCACAAACTTTTAGGATTTCTACATTTAAGGGAAATCTATATACATTAGTTCTAACTGAAATGCTTTTCTATGTCGATCTTCAGTCCTTCAAAGGCTTCCTTATAAAAGAAAATAATGAGGGCAGTTCTCTGACTGTGAGGGGATGTCTGAATGGTTGATAGAAAAATCTTTAATGTTGATGCTGTAACAGGAGGCATCTATCCAGTGGCCAAGAGGGTCTAACCACCCGATGTCTAACACTGCCACAAAGTGTTGTGGTCACAAGTCTGCATTGGTATGTCTTTCTCAAAGCTTAGACATGCCCAAATCTGACTTCTTTTTAGAATAGCGAATTCGCATTACTGCACAAACTGATAGGGGAAACAGGATCACTTGCTAACAGGACAGGATGTATACTGAAATTGAAAAATTCAAATCAGAATGTAGTGGAATTCATTACAGAAATTCAGGAAGTAATGCCTTAAACCATTAGCAAGCATAATGCGTGGGTGATCGCTAATTTCATGCCGGAGAATTATTTATGTGATTAATTACATTCAGAAGTCAATGTTCACATTGATATGCTGGCTTGGGTGGGCTGTGCAATCAGGTATTCTCCCTAATTACTCCTGCAGCACTACTAATTGAACAGTCATCCAGATCTGTCTCAATGGTCCATGGCAAGATACTTAGCTGAAATCTGCATAAACAAACCTGCAGGGCACCCTCAGTTAGCAGTGTACACACAACTGCAGCTGGAGACTTCTCTTCAAGCTCAGTCAGCAAAGCAAATAGTCCTTGGAGTTGGGCTAGATGAGCTTTGAAAGGAAGTTACTAGGCATGAGTGTGAAATAAAATGGGCCAGATTTAAAATTCAAGGCTCAGTTGGAAGACACTTGACATCAGCTGGTTGGACATTTCTGGTGTTTTGTGCTGCCTTCTTCACTGAACCGGGGCGGGAGGGAGGTGGGATCATACCAAGAAGCAGGGATCAGACTTAAACAGCATCTGTTCGTTCCCATCATAGGACTTAGGCAGTCACATGATGCCTTTGTAACTCTGTTTCCCCATTTGGAAAATGAAATAAACTAGATTTTTTTCGACTTCTTTTTAAATTGAAAAAGTGTTTGTCACAGAGCCTTGGTTCCACTGAAATCTTACCTTGTGACCAAACCAGATTGGGCAGAGTAGGGCTCCTTCATTGGGAGGGAGGAACCCCTGCTGCCATGCTCTTCCTGAGCCATGAGGGAGCCTGAGGACCCTACACCTTCTCAGAACAGGTTTTTGGAAACTGCAGAACTGAAGCTGCGTTTCTCAAGCTTGGCTGTGCATACAAGTCACAAGGGTTCTTGTTAAAACGCATGTACTGATTCATTAGATCCGGGGGAGGCTGGGACTCTGCATTTCAAACAGGGCCCGATGCTGCTGCTGCTGCTGGTCCACACTCCGCACACACTTTAAATAGCAAGGGTGGTGATTGTCTAAGGCACATGTGTCAAACACAAGGCCCGCGGGCCAAATCCAGCCCGCCAGGCCTTGCAATGTGGCCCGCACCGCGCTGTCATCACTGCACTCCGCTGTCAGTTTATGACATTGTCAGTTTATGACTGTTCAGTAAACCATTCGGCCCGCAATTTAGGCTGGATTTTAGATTTTGGCCCCTTCTCTGATTGAGTTCGACACCCCTAGTAAGGTCTCTTCAAAGAGGAGCGTCTTTTAAAGTGAGTGGAAGAAATGGGATTGAACTCTGACCTTCCTCATGTCTCCCCTGGGCCTTCATGGGAACTAGACACTCCTTGTACAGCCAGATTAACCTTTCTGTGTTTAGCTTTGATAAAGTTTGTTCATGAAAAGGGATTTATTTTTCTTTAATATAGCTCTACCAATTATTCTCTATTCTTATTTTGTGTTGACTATTATTTCAGTTTTAATAAGTTAAATGTCTGGGTTTCCAGATTTGGCAAAATAGAGAGCAGCATATAATTTGAATTTCAGGTAAACAATGAGTAATTTTTAAAAACTATAGTCCATAGGACACATACTAAAAGTTTTTTAAATTTTAAATTAGAATTTATCTAGAGTCCTCTATTTTGTTTGACAACCTTATCAACATGGAAACACAATATTTTTGGGTCCTGTCCAAGCAAACTTGCAATATAATTAAAATAAACTACTCCTGTTTGTGGTTGTACCTTTTTGCTTCATGGATAGGAGGTCACTTTTTCCTTAAAAAGAATATCCACATGGACTTGTCTGTCTTCTGGTGTGGCCAAGAATTCAAAAAAATAACTAATGTGTGAAGAAAGCCCTAGTGTTCTTTCACACATTTTCTGCTCATCTCAAATTGGTTGCTCTTCTTCATGTGGGAGTTGTTTTGTTGTCTTCTTCTTCAGCTTACAATTACTTGCCATTAGTATGTTGCCCTCATTCTAGAACTGCCCTGTGTATGATTCTGAAGAATTAGTTAACATAAGACAGAGCTGGCACATGTCTGAGATGATAATTGTCCCAAAGCATGTAGAGAACAGCTATATACTGGGATAACACAGCCATCCTATTATGTATGTGATTTTCTAAAATCTAAAATATTCTTAAAATAAAAATTAAGTGCTTCTCCATTAGCTGTTAAATTAAGTACAAATTCTTTCATATTGAAAGAAACATCTTTTAATCATACAGGTCAAACATTTAGTGTCCATTAGTTTCTTTCAGAGGCATTTTTTTTTCAGAGTGGTTCACGGGCCTCACTACAAATAACATCACCGTGGGAGGTTTAAAAATTAAAATAAAAGTACTTATGTTAAGGCCAATCTCAGCTGATTCAGGATCTCTGGCTGTGGGCTAGAAAAAAATTCTTCAGGTCAGTCAGATGCACTGTGAGCATTCAGAAGCACTGTCAAACCATATTTCTCCTGGTCCCATGTCCACATCCCAGAGTGTCCCACTCTGAGCATTTGCCCGTGATGTTCCCCCTCACCTGAACTGCTATTTACTTCATATGTTTGCCTACCCAAGCACTATCCATTTGACATCATTTCCAAGAAAGCTTCCCGGATCTTCACACATAGATTAGAAGTCATATTTCATTCTCTTGCATTGTCTCAGACATTTCATGGTACATTTTCCCTCTTATTCTGCACTTCACTATGCTGCCTACCCTTCATTCTTGATTCAGTCTTTTTTTTTTTGCTGACTTTCTATGATGTTATATTCTTTTGTATCTTTCCTATTTCTTTCCCCCTTTAATTTGCCTCCTTTCCTGGTTTATAAACACTAAATGTTAACATGTCCTAAGGTTTAGCTACAAACACTAATATCTCTTTGTCCTAGCATTATTTTCTCACCTTAATCCATTCCTTTTTCCTCCGTGTTTTTTTGTTTTGTTTTGTTTTGTTTTGTTTTGTTTTTTTTGAGACCCAAATGTGATTTGACCATCAGCTCAAACCAAATCTGCTTAAAAATCCACCCCACATGTTCATTCCTAAACTAAGTCTGTCATCTGACATTTCTAATTTTATTTCTGGAAACTAATTTCCCAGTTGCTCATATTTTGTGTTTTTCTTCCCTTCTTTCTTCTTCACCTCACGCATTCAATGCAAAGAATCAGGACACCCTCCCCACCTTGACCACCAATTATCTACAGAATTTTTGGAAACTGTTTAATTTCTTGGAATTTCAATTACTAATCTGTAGAATAGAGATAAAATAATGCCCACATTTACAAACCTCACTGGGAAGTAGGTGGGAATAAAAGATGATTGATTGATTGATTGTAAGCAGTTTCAGACACAAACTTTATGCAAGAGCAAATTGCTAGGTTCTATCTTCTTCATCCATGTGGCTTTTGAGTTAGCCCTGTTCTATGGATACCCTAACTCAGCTCTCAGCTATCACCTCATACATGGATTACTGATACAGCCCTCTAACTCTGCTCAAGTATTCTTTTACTCTTCTAGCTTTCTACACCCACTTTCTATTTTCAAATTTTGAAAATATACCTGTCAATAGATATTAATATATAGCTGCATAAGTTTATTCCATCTTGTCCTTTCTTGACTTAACGCTTTTCTGAAATCATGTGCCTCTCTTCCATGTAGAAGGTTATCTCCTCTTATTTGCTTAGGCAGAGTGTAACACTTTTCAAGACTGTTCAAATACTACCTCTTACATGAAATTCCCCGATTAAATCTGTCTTTCTTAAGAATTTTATGGTATTTAACTGCCTTCTTTATTCAGTTATTGATTATACTGTTGATGATTGTTTTATTATTATTGAATTCATATGTGGCTATTTGACTTTAAAGTTTACATGTTCTGTATGTCCACATATATAATAAACGGGGAAATATGATTATACACTGGGTGACCATATGCCATTGTTTTAGAGTGGGAGAACTATTGACAATCATATTAGACAGTGAATATAAACTGGGAGAGTCTAGGCCAACTGGGATTAGATTTACTCTAGTTATACCTCTGTAATATGAAACACATCTACCAAATTGCCTGCATAAATAGGAACTTTGGTTGTGATTGATTTCCCATGATACAAGCTGAGAAATTTCCAGTCTTCTTTAGTGCTAGCTTAGCTCATAATATTAGGTTGATACTGCATTTGGCAGTACCTCTTGATTTTTTTGAACCACTTTGCCACAGTGGTTGTTTTCTATTATACTAGAATAATAACTTGCTATTAAATAGGCAATTTAATCTGAGGAAAAGCAATTTGCAATGAATGTGAATACAGGCCAGTTTGTTGTTGCCCAGTGGCTTGGTTAAAAGACAAGATAATGCTGCTCTCGCCATTAATGTTCTAATAAAATTTAATGTGAGTTAGTGCGACTCGGCACAACGGCTGGCTGTGTTCCTTAAGAGGTTGTTCTCATAAAGTTACTTGTATCTGACCATCTATGTGTTTCTGGCATTGTGAGGTCAAACCAAAGCTGGCAAATTAAGCTTTATTTACCCATGACTTAACAATGATAGTCAACTGTTTTCTGTCCTAAAATGTTGTGTGCTTTAATCCATATTTAACCATATTATAACACAACCCAACAAAATGATTTACATCATCAAATTCAAGAGTGGACACTAATCATTTGAAGACTATATTATTGGACACTATATCACTTATTAACTATAAAATATTTTACCAAATTGGTTTGAATGAAAATATTGCTTAGAATACTTTTTTATTATACCTACTTTTCACTGAAAAAAATTATAGGCAATTGTTATCCTATCTGTTGAGATGAATGAATATTTATAGTAAGCTTATAAAGGCAGCAAGGCAAGGCATATTTATTTGTCTCTTTATAATTTGGAGATTAGTCAGAGATAATAATTTATTCCTTTTTAAAAATATATTTCATTGATTTTTTACAGAGAGGAAGAGAGAGAAAGAGGGACAGAGAGCTAAAAACATCAATTAGAGAGAAACATTGATCAGCTGCCTCCTGCACACCTCCTACTGGGGATGTGCCCGCAACCAATGTACATGCCCTTGACCAGAATGGAACCTGGGACCTTTCAGTCTGCAGACTGACGCTCTATCCACTGAGCCAAACTGATTTCGGCAATTTATTCCTTTAAGAGGCGATTCATAGAGGAAAGTTAACTGGTTGAATTTCTCCTCTTAGCTCCTCCTGATAAAGATTGGGGATCTACACAGTGTTCTGTCTGGAAAACAAATTGGCACCTCTTTGGAATATGACTCAACTGCATACTTTATTAGCACAAGAGAGTTTCAAATGAGAAGAAAAAAGCACTTTGTCCATCAGTAGCGATTATAATATAAAGACACTAAGGATCACAGAGTTAAAATAACATAGGAATGTGGAAAATGCCAACTTAAATTTCAGAAAATATTTTTGAATACACATTACTTAAAAAATTTCCTAAGGTTCCTTGGCAGAGTGTGAAAGAAGGAAACAGAGTAACAGAAGTGATTTTGAGTGATCAAAATAGTTTAAATCTTAGGAGAAAGAAAGAAAAAGCAGAAAGCTAGAAAGCAAAACACAGAGGACTTTATTTCTAAGGGGAAATGCCAAGTATGCTTTGCTTCTCTACCTATTTAAAGAAAGCTTATTATTTATCTGTCAGCTTCTCTTCTTAGTAAAATATAAGAAGTTCCTTTGTGGAGAGGACTGTGGAAGAAAGGAAAAAACAGCACTTGGTATCCTGGTTCTCTCTTACTTTCTTCCGTTTCATGTGTCCCGTCATCGGGGCAGGTTTGTCTAAGGCACTTTTCAATTAGTTTCTTTCCTGATAAATGCCTTTGTTATTATGGAGACTTTTTACTAAAGACAAATTGGAGTCTTGCTAGCCGTCCTGAGGCATGAACATGAAATCTAAGGCGTTAGCCAATAATATGAGTTTCCTTAAAAGTTGCCAAGTTGGTGCTCCTTCCCAATCTCAGGCTCTTGCTGCACAAATAGTTACCCTCTCTGGATAGGAGAATTACTGTCTTCCTTGCTGGGTGGGTATGCATTTACTTTTTCATTTTGTGTTACTCAAAAATGAGATGTCTTCAAAAACTACAAGCATGTACAATCATGACTTCTATTTTATTTTGTTATTTTTGTATCTTTCAACTTTGGGAGAGGGCACAAGAATATCCTACACTTACAGAATAAGCCTTAAATTCATTAATTATAGCTCAACCTGCTATATGGTATGTAAATATGCTCGTGTACTGGCCTGAGTGCCACTCTGAGTGCCTCTGATTATTAGAAAGTTTTTTATTGAGCCCATATTCATATCTTCATAACTTCTCCCCAGAGAGCCTTGTGTCAATCCCTCAGATCCATCCAGAACAAGTCAGATACTGGATCATATGACAGCCAATTAACTGGTGAGGAGCTATTTTACTCCTCCTTTTATACTTATCTGTGCTAGAAATTTCCTTTCCCTTCATCCATTTCCTGCATGGATCAGAGGTCCTTAATATTCTCAGTGTCTCTCCTCTGAACACATTTTAGGTTGGCCGTGTTCCCCTATAAGCATGGGGTGCAGCATGCATCCTACCACTTTGGTGAGAAGCCCTCCTGCCCTTCAGGAAACATGATACATTTTTAACTTGACAGTCACATAATGAATTATACATTTTGGTATTACTTTTCTCACTAAAATTCTATGTTCTTTACTTATTTTCACTCTACACCAAATTTCCTCCATATCAAATTTGTATATATTCAAGATTCAAGTAAAATTATAGGCTGTTGAATCACATATATTTCAAAGTCAATATCAAGGGAAATTAGAAAAACTAAGGAAAATATCTGTGACATAAATTGAGATGTAAAACAAAAACATATAAAATTAAGAGAGGATCACTCCTTATTAGAACCATAGAACTTTATAATGTACTAAGACTGTGAAACACAATCATAAATTTTTCTTTCTATAAAAGAAAAAGTTTTCTTTTAACAAAACAAGTATCATTTCTCCTTCAAAGTCTTTGGCAAAGACAATACTTGGCACAGAGTCAGTGTTCATAAAACGTGGTTGTTTTTTTTTTTTAATAGATGAATAGCTTTTGCATTAAAATATAAATGCTATAATTAGCTGAAAGTAGAGAGGTAGTAAAGTAACTAATAATTCTGATTAATATAAAAAGGGGTTTTAATTTTGAATCAAAATTATTTTGTTTATATTAAGAAATATTTTATAGAGTCATCACCTCAAGAAAATAGAGCAAACTAATCTTACTCCATTTGCAAATTAAAAGTACCTTTGGCTAATCTCTTCTAATAGAATTACAATAGCATGATTATTTCTGCCATT
Organism: Pipistrellus hanaki; assembly: GCF_964339955.1. Lineage (NCBI taxonomy): Eukaryota > Metazoa > Chordata > Mammalia > Chiroptera > Vespertilionidae > Pipistrellus > Pipistrellus hanaki. The sequence continues at coordinate 121,580,833 of NC_140503.1, read as the reverse complement.
TAAAATACAATTTCTTATATTTTTATTCCCTAGATTCTGATTTTTTTAACATCCTGAACTAAAATTCAAAATTTTAATCCTCTAGCAATCACAAATCACTTTAGTATCATTTATAAAATGAAGCATGTCGTAATAATCAACTTATTTTAGTTGTTTTATATGTCTTCCAGAAAAAAATTATTGTGTGTGGAATTAGTAGGATAAATAATCTTATAACTGCATAAAGTCATTATTATTGTGAAGCAATAATTACTGCTAAAATTAGAGTTCTATTTCTGTCTCCACAAACAAGAAGACTTAAGGATTTATTTTAACAAAGAACAGTTACCAAAGTCACAAGGAAGAAGTTACTCAACAGTTGATACTGTAAGTGGAATAATCTCCTTTTAAAGAGGTAACAGAGGAAAGGATCTGAACACCTAAAACATATAACATGTACTTACAGATGTTCAAGTGAATTGTAGCTCTGCAAGTTTTTATGTATTTATTCATTTGTTTCTTTCATCTTAACTTTCCTGGCTTTATTCACCATTAAAAATGATAAGTTAGGGAATAGTAATTAAGGAGGAATCAGAGCAGAGAACTCAGCGAAGTATTAAATATTTTATTTAGTAGTTTTAATATTTATTCCCAAAGAAGGGAAGAAAACATTTCAATAAATTAAAAACAATATTTTAATTTTAGGAATATAAGTCAAAATATGTTACCTAGAAGATGATATTCATAAAATACATACATATATACATATATAATTATATATATTATATATTATATATTATATATTATATATTATATATTATATATTATATATTATATATTATATATTATATATTATATATTATATATTATATATGAATCACCATAAACTTGAACTGATGTCTTAAAAACATTCAGGAATGTACATGAATTAAATTCAACATCTTAGAATAGAAAGTGAGCAAAGAAAACCACAGAAATCCAGTATCTTAAAAAAAAAAAAGCAAACCAGTTTCCCCTATTTTCCCTTATATCTTACTATGTTTCTGGAAAAATGCCATCTCATTAAACAGCTTCTTTAAGGAGAGTGTCAAACTATTTCAGAGTAAGGTTTAGCCTAGTCTTTCCTTCCTTGTAGCAGTTCATCAAAAGTGAATGCCATCTTTTGCCTCCTTTAAAAATAAAAATATTATGTTTCAACCAATAAATTTTTCCTTCAGTTTCCTTTAAGACTGAAATAAGACTAAGGGATACCTTAAGGGAAAAACTCTTACTAAAAAACATATGACTTCAAGAAAAAATAAAGATCCATAGATCTAGGAAACGGCTTCTGTATTTACTACAGATTAGGCAACAGATCTTCTTGACTCCCAAGTGCTATTCATGTAGCAGCTGCAAAGCAAAATGCCAGACTTTCAGTAAACACTTTTCCCCTCCCATCAGCAGCCTTTCTGGTTTCTCTCCTGGAAGAACAACTGATTGCCAGGAAAAGTAGAGGCCACAGCTATTTGTCTTTCTTTAATCATATTCTCCATGGGTTCTTGTTCTCTACAAATATTTATTGGGATGGGGAATCGATTGTGTGGTGAACTGCTCAAAATACTGTTGTTATGCTATAACTATAGCAACAGAGCTTTCAGGCCCAAAATAAGCAACTCCGAGTTCAGGTCTCATCTCTGAAACTGGGTGTCCCATGACCCAAGCAGATTCTTTAGCCTTCCTGGGTTTCTAATTCTTTACTGGAATGGACTCCAACAAAGGTGTAGGAAGGACTCTTCCCACTTAGGTTTCAGGAATGGAGGGCTCTGCTGGTTTGAATTTATCTGAATTTTATAGCATCTCTATACAATGAATGGGGTGCTTGGAGTGCACTGAAGTTACAGAAAAGATAAGGATTGTCTTTGCGAATATTAACTTTGGTAGAAGACTGGGAGGGAATTTTTAAAATATCAAATAAATGTGTCTGTTTTATAGAGTAGTGCAAAATTCACACAAGTTTTTAAGATAAAATATAAAATTCCAAGGAAATGTATCTGTGGTAGACACTTGGGGAATTCATAAAATTTATTACAGAAAAGTCACAGAATCGCTAGGTTGCATGGATGCTGAGGTTTCTTTTTGTTGTAACTTCCTATGATTTTGGTGATAGAAAATACTGGGCACTTACAACAAAGGCAGATAATTGGTCCTGGCAATAACAAGAATTTTAAAGCTTAATATCAACAATGACTGGTATTTAGACACTTATGTCCAGGTTTTATTGCTAAAACCATTGTGCAATTTTTAATTCAAATCAGCACACAGAATTTAAGAAGATTAAAACTGTTTTGTCCTTCAGAAAAATTAATTGTTTTGGAGAATGGTTATTTCTATTTTATTTTACTTTTTAAAAATATATATCTTATTGATTTATTTTTACAGAGAGGAAGATAGAGGAATAGAGAGTTAGAAATATCCATGAGAGAGAAACATCGATCAGCTGCCTCTTGCAAACCCCCTTTTGGGGATATGCCTGCAACCAAGGTACATGCCCTTGTCTGGAATCAAACCTGGGACCCTACAGTCCGCAGGCTGCTGCTCTATCCACTGAGCCAAACCGGTTAGGACTATTTTACTTTTTAAATAAATATATATCCAGAATTCTATTAAAAGTCCTAAATGATAAAATGATAATAATATCAGCAATAATTATAATCTCTCTTATTACCAAATTGTAAGTTTAGGCATAAATGTCATCACAGACTCTTATATCCTTGGTTATTACTTTAAGTAATAATATTTTATCTCTCAAAAAAGATAACTGTTTTTATTCAAGCATTTTATGAAGGCTGGTTCTTTTATAAAACTAAACATTCAACTAGAAATCCATACCTAGATTAATATGATTATTATCTGTCTGCACCTACTAGAATGTGAGCTCCATGAGGCCAAGGGTTGTCTCCTTTCTATTTTTATTATAACTCTGTACATTGGGTAACTGGCTACATAATAGGAAGTCAACAAATTAGAATACATGAATGAATTGAATGAATAATTAATTGGTCAATATATCAGATAGCTTTGTCAGCTATCTCTTCCCTCAAGCTTCTAATCTCCTTTTTCCCCCATGCTGAAAATCACTTGGTTTTCCACTTTTAACTGAATTCAGCAAAGTTTAACCAAGAAGGTAAAATATCTGTACTTGGAAAACTATAGGACTTTGCAAAAGGAAATAGAGAAAAATACAAATGGAAGCATCTACCCTGTTCATTGATTGGAAGAATTAACATGATTAAAATGTCTGTAACAGATTGACATACCTTGACATGGGGTGGGGGTTTGAGGAGAGATAAACTAAAGAACTTATATATTTACTAGAGGCCCAGTGTACAAAATTCATGGACAGGTGCAATTTTTAATTCAAATCAGCACACAGGTAGTGTCCCTAGGCCTGGCTGGCAATCAGGGCCAAACTGTGGGGTGACCGGCAGGGCCCACCACTCCCACTGTCACCTCCCTCTGTGGGGTGACATAGGGCAATAAGGGGGGCCCCCACTAGCATCCGCCTTGGCTGGCCTGGGGCCTGCGGGCTAGGGGCATCTCCTACATTGATTGTCTGCCCCCTGGTGGTTAGTGTGCATCGTAGCAACCAGTTATTCCACTGGGTCATTCCACTGTTGGATCAATTTGCATATTCGACTTTTATTATATAGGACATGGATAGCCCATGGACATGAGCAATAGGATAGTGAAGACCTAGGGGGATGGGTAGGGGCTGGAAAGCGGGAGATAAAGGAGAGGGTAAATAGGAGATATCTGTAATACTATCAATAATAAAAATTTATTTTAAAAAAATATATGGAGTAAATAAGACTTTCTTTTTAATCCTCTTTACAAGGTTTCCTTTACAAACCATCATTGTCCAATAGAAATATAGTGTAAGCCACATACATAATTTTATGTGTCTAGTTGCCAGGTATAAAAGTAAGTGAAATTAATTTTAGTAATATATTTTACTTAACCTAATGTACCCAAGTTATTTTCATTTCAATATGCAATTACTATAAAAATTAGGGGGATATTACACATTCTTTCTTAGTCAAAATTTAAATTCTGGCATGTAATTTACATGGGTCTCATTCAAGACTAGCTACATTTCAAGTGCTAAATAGCTACATAGGGGTAGTGGCTACCATATTGACAGCAGAGATCTATAGTCTGTATTTTCTCCAATCCTGAGGGCAAGAATTATAATCTATGTAAAGGCAAGCTCCAGTGCCAGTGAAATCTTAGTGCCTTCCTCAGACATGAGGGGCACTGTGCCTATCATGTTTGCTTTCTTCTCTATTATCTTTAAATAAGTTCTTAGAACTGATTTCTTTCTTGCTGAGGGTGTTTTCAGTACTATTCTGCAGCAGCTGCAGCAAAATGAAAATACTTAACTTTTACTTTTATATTATTCAAAACAACAACAAAACCCTTCAATATTTTACTCATCACATCTATTTTTTTAAGGTATTGATCATCTTGTTCATTTGGGTCATAGACATAATCTTTTCTTTTATATTAATACTAGAGGCTGTTGCACAATATTCATACAAGAATAGCTCTTCCTTCCCCTGGCTTCACTCCTGGCCTACCCGGGAGGCTGCACCTCCCAGCTCCTGGCCCGCCAGGGAGCTGGCAAGTCCTCACTTCAATCCGAAGCACCATTCCTGTAGCTCCCTCTGCCACCCGCCCTTTATGTGTCCTGCCCATCCCAGCTGCTCTGCGCCTGCATATGTAAATTAACCTGACATTTTTGTTGGGTTAATTTGTATACTCACTCTGATTGGCTGTGTGTGTCACGGAGATGCAGCCAATTTACATATTTGCCTATTATTAGGTAAGATGAGAGCCTGGTGCATGAAAATCTGGTGCACAAAATTCATGTATGGGTAGGTCTGGCCTTCTATCAGGGTTGATTTAGGCCTTTCTCCCCTCAGCTGCCAGATGCTGGCCAGGGCCTTCCTTCATTCCGTGCCATTCCCTGGTGGTCAGCACACATCATAACCAGCAGTCAAACTCCTAGTTTGTCTTAACTCCCAAGGGGACAATTTGCATATTAGCCTTTTATTATATAGGATAGAATAATCAAATCTGTACATAAATATTTAAAGACCAGCTATTATTTAAAATACTAAGAAAAGTTAAGGGCAGTGTTGAAAATAAATTATTTTAATAATTTTGCTAGTCTAAATTATTTTGTTTATAGTTCACATAGAATCCTTCCATGGGATTTTTTTTTTATATGATTACCACTTCTTAATATTATTTTCTTTACCTTTATTTAGATTACATTTTATGTATATTATTTAAACATATTAGTGTTATGCAACACTAACATTTATTATAAATCATAGAATGTTCATCAAACATAATGTAGAATCTAAGGCATATTTAATTCTTCTAAAAATTAAAGACAGAGTGTCATCAAAATCTATTAAAAATTGAGGGATACATACTTATTTGAATGCTTTCTATTTTGTTTCAAGATAATAAACTTAAGATTTTAAAGCATGTTAGTTCTTACATAATATAGTGAATTTGGGTCGAAATCATATGTCTTTTTAAAAAATTACTGAGAAAAGCCAGATGGATAAACATAAAATGAAAGCCATTTAGTAAAAGGTAGAAAAAAGAAAAGAAAAGAAAAAAGATGCTCAATATGCTCAATGTAAGATCTGAAGAGGATGATGGAGGAATACAGAAGATAAGTTCATGAAATAGACTATTATGCCAGATAAAATCTGAATGTCTTAGGAAAATGGAACTCTTGTACCTTATCATGTACATGGAATATAGTGAATTCAGTTATTATTTAATTATACACTATATAGGGTAATTATTTGCTTTATTATCAAGGCTTCCTCATCCTCATCTACTTTTCTCTTGGTTTTATTTACTTCATTGCATTTAGTCATGTTTACTTAGAACTCAACATAAGAATGTATTTCTAGATTAGATTTTTAATTCTCACTTTATTCCATTGCCTTCCTACAAACAAGAAGTTTAAAAGCTAAAGGCCATGTAAACACTTCACCGGAGAAAGAGTGTTGTATCCACAGATATATATAATAATTGGTGCACATTTTCTGTAAGAACAAAACATAAATAATAGCCTCTGTCTTTAGCATCGCTATAAATAAACAATGACAACAATAGCTATGTAAGATGGTATACACATGTTGGCAACATTAATTAAGTACCTTTAAACTATTTATTTCATTTTATTCTATTTGGGGGAATCTATTTTTAGTACACAGTGTAGGCCCCTAGGTATACATCTTCCTGTATTTCTACATACAGTGAGGCAACATGGCTGAGTGGTTAAGGGTATGGTCTCCTGAAAGACTTGACTCAAATTCTGACTCCACCACTGACTAACTGCATGATGTTGAGCAAGTTACTTACACTTTGTGCCTCAGTTTCCTCATGTACAACAGGGACATAATCTTAGTGCTTCAAAGTCTTTGTGATGATTAATTGAGGTAGTAAGCATAAATCACTTCCACTAGTGAATTGAGTAAAACTACACTGTTACCATTATTATGTTCATAATGGGGCTTATGATAGCAAAAAGTGAGAAGTGCTCCACAGTACTAAATTGGTTACATGAACTCTGCTATATGCACTGGAAGACAAAGTCATTAAATTTTATCACAGTATACACAGTGTTTAGCATAAGAACTAATTCCAGCAAGAGTTCAGTACAGCTTACATTTGATTGTGAAATATACAAGATACACATTGAGTCACATTTAATATCACTGATGTTGGGGTGTCTGTTATGGTCAAAGGTGTGTCATAGCTTAATGGGTACTGTGTGATGCATATTGCATTTGATATATGTAGTCTCTGGTAGGCAAAATAATGGAATCCCAGAAATGTACATGTCATAATTGCCCAAATCTGTCGGTTCCTCATATGGCAAAAAGACTTCATAGCTGTGTTTAGATTAAGGACCTTGGGATAGGGAGATGAACCATGTGGGCCCAAGGTAATCACAGGGACTTTATTAGAAAAAGACAGGGGTTCAGAGTTAGCAATAAGAAATGAGAGGACAGAGGACAAGTTGGAATGATGCAAAGGGGCCCAGAGCCAAGAGATGCGTGCAGCTTCTAGCACAGTGGTGACCCACAGGTTGAGAACTGCTAGTAGGGTCTCCCAGGACCATGGGAAAACACATATATTTACATTACGATTCAAAACAGTAGCAAAACTACAGTTATGAAGTAGCAACGAAAATAATTTTATGGTTGGGGTTGACCACCACATGAGGAACTGTATTAAAGGGTCGTGGCATTGGAAAGGTTGAGAACCACTGCACTAGCAGCTGAAGCCTGAAGAACTGGAACACCTCTGCTTTAACTCGGTGAGACTTGTTGGAGACTCTGACTTCCAGAGCTGTAAGACAATCACTGTGTGCTGCTTTAAGCTACTAGCAGCAACAGGAAACTAATAGTCTTAAATTGGCTGCAATAAGCTTCTTTTTTTTACCTAATTGGCAATGTTAAGCCCTCAGTGCTTTCTGAATTGTCACTTAGCATAAAAGGCAATCAATGCAGAGCTACTGAACGAATGCTGAATGAAATAGTATACAGCCATTATAAAGATGTTTACAAAGAATAAAACAGGAAAATGTTATTTAAGAAAAGAATGTCAATTTGCATTTCAGTGAAATCACAGTTTTATTAAGTGGGAAAATATTAAATTATGCATATAAGAACTCCAAAAGAAAACAATTTAAAATATTAATAGTGATTGTTCTTGCATGTTGGAATTGTCAATGACTCTTTTTTTTCTTTTTACATTTCTGCAAATTTTCCATACTGAACAGGTGTTGTTTTCATAATGCAAAAAAGTATGTCAATTTTATTTAAAATTTAGATATATAATATGGGATAAAAAACAAATTTACACAATATTGGTGCATTCCATCTCTTTATGTATAAATAACTAATTTAATTGGTATTTTAGCCCAACCAGGGTGGCTCAATGGTTGAGCATTGAGTCATGAACCAGGAGGTAACGGGTTGTGGGCTCAAGTCCCAGTGTAGGACATGCAGGAGGCATCTGATCAATTATTCTCTCTCATCATTGATGTTTCTAACTCTCCCTCTCCCTCCTTCTCTGAAGTCAACAAAAATATATTAAAAATAATTGGTTATTCAAAGCCTCCAAATTCATAGGTCTGTTCTTCCACTAACTATGCAGTCATCATGAATCTGTATTTCATTTAGCAAACATGGGTCAGCTTGAATATTAGTAAAGTTATAATTATCACCTTCAAAATCATCCACTGAGCACCCACTGTGAGCTGCATGAGGACAGCAGGGGTCAGAGAGGTAATGATTTGCATAGACACTGATAGCTGACTCAGTTGGAAGGAAAAAAGGCCAAGAGAGGAAAAGCTGGGAACCTGCAGAATGACTCGGTTTCACTTGAGTGTGGAAAGAGAAGACAAGTTCTCCCCAGAGCGATGGCTCGTTGAACTTGAGAAAGTCTTCCGCCACTCAGAGCCTTAGTCTCTTCTGGGTTATGAGGGAAGAGGACCACATTATCTCTACTTGTCCTTCTAGCTCTAAGCATTCTATAAATACACGCATGTGTAAGTATTCACACCTACACATGGACATATAGGCTCTGATTATAAAACAATAAGACAGATTGAAAAAGGCAAATAAATACCAGAAAAATACTTTCACTATTCTGTGGTCTCATTTTTTATTCATACGGGGCTGCTGTGTAAAGTAGATCTTTTGCACTGTGCAATTTTCCACTCATACCATCACTATCAGATAGTTCACAATATCTTCCTTTTTACGATGTCAGAAAAATCCCCTGCACAGTGTATTAAAAGGCTTTAACATCGGAGGGGAGGCAGCAGCAGCCTGTTGTCTGGTTAGTTGCTGAAGCTTTACAGCTTGTCTCTTGTCAGCTCTCTGAGGCATGCATTCATGACCTCTGGGAAGCTTTCTACTTCCTTCTGTGAAAATCCAGGGTATTAACAACACTTAACAGCTTTCCAACTAAGTGCAGTGCCTGATAATTTCTCTGTTCTTGTGATTTTAAGTAAGATGCCATTTCTAGGATATGTCATATGTAAATTTTTAGTGGAATCTCAAAATGCTTGAGTATATTTCCCCCAGGAATATTAATGGGATACCCCTTATTTGAAAGAAACTTAAATGATTTACTCCAGATCCTACAGAACTTAGAAGTCTGTAGGGTACAATAAATCATGTGCATACTTAACTTTAATACAGAACAGAAAAAAAAATGCAAGAGAAAGATATAATCATATTACAATGGACAGAATCTCAGAGGATAAATAGATTATGCCCAGCTGTCCAGAAAGAGAAATGATCCAGGAAGCATATAGGGTGCATGGCATAGAAGGCTGTTTGAATATTAAATTCAAGAACTGAGGTGGAAGTTGGGGGCTTTCTTGATAGAGGAAATAGAATAAGCCAGGGGTCCTCAAACTTTTTAAAGTGGGGGCCAGATCACGGTCCCTCAGAGAGCTGGAGGGCTGGACTATATGAACTACTAATTCCTACTTTAACACCTTGGCTTCACTCACTGAACTACTAATTCCTACTTTAACACCTTGGCTTCACTCACTGCCCAAAAAACCTGGCAGGCCGGATCAGACTCCTCTGTGGGCTGCATGTGGCCCGCAGGCTGTAGTTTGAAGACCCCTGGTGCAATGCCTTGGGGGTGGCAAGGAAAATTTGGGGTGTGCATGGAGAAGAGCAAAGAGTGAAAGCTGATGGATCTCCCAACTTTAAATTAGGGAGCTCTGGGTTATAGACTGAAAAAATGAACAAGATCCAGCTTTCCAAGGCCTTGAATGCTGACCTAAAGAAGCTGCACTTGATTCTACAGACAGTAGAGAGCCATGTAGGGAGCAATTATGTCATTGTCTTTCACTCACCTCTCTTTTATAAAGGAGACAAAAGTAATTTCGACTTTATATTTCAAAAGGAATTGTAACTTCTTATTCAACAAGTGAACAAAAATTCTAAGCCTTTCTAATTATCAACCCATGAATTAGAAAGTATTTAAACTTTACATGTTTGAAACTCTGAAAGGAAAGGTTTCCTTTGTTGCTCTAGTCTCTCTTTGCTATTGGAAGAGCAGTGAGCTTATTAAGATGTTGGAATAAAAGCTGACATAGAGGGGGTGCAGGAAGCCCACTCATCTGAGAGATAGAAGGTAGCTGGGTCACCCATACTTTATCCCGTGGCCTCCAGGCTTCCCAGTTCAGGCCACTGGTCATCAGGGTTTGATTATACTCAGACCATATTCCTTTACCTGACTGATCCAGGGCACTGGCTCCAAATCTATATTCTATGCATAGGAACACAACACTGATTCACTATGGTGCTTTTTTGTATGTGTTTGTATGAATCTGTGTGTGTGTGTGTGTGTGTGTGTGTGTGTGCGCGCTTGCACACGCGCGTGCGTGCGAAAGAGTACATTTATATGCTATATAATAAAAGCCTAATATGCAAAGTATCCCCTTGACCAGGATTTCCACCACTCACTGTGATGTGCACTGACCACCAGGGGGTGGCACAGAACATGGTGGGCATTGTCGATGCGCTGTTATCTCTCAGCGGCTACACTAGGTTGGGGGTGATGGGATCAGAGGTGTGGTGAGAATGTGGGGAGTCTGCCAAGCTTGCTCTCACCCTGTTACCCTGCCCCAGGATGCCCAGGGTTCACACGCCAGGGAAGCTCCTGTGTTCAGGTGCCAGGCCCTACAAGGAGCCCACCCCGTACCCGCATGGCCTCTTCTGGGTAACCTAGGCTCCCCATGAGTTCATGCAGAAGCAGGTCTGCAAGGCTGGCTGGGAAAGAGCATGCTGCCCACCCGGCTTCTGTGTGGCACTGCTGGGCAGCTAAGAGGCTCATCTCCACGTGGGGACTCAGGTGCAGTGTCTCAAGATGAGGGTGTATGCAGTGACCCAGGTACTGCCCAGGACCCAGAAGTCAGCTGGGACCTGTCCTTCAAAGCCAGATGCTTGCGCTTCTATCATCAGGCCTAGGGACCTCACTCATGCATGAATTCTGTGCACCGGGCCTCTAATCTGTGTATATAAAAGGCTAATATGCTAAGTGTATGTCTGGGTAATGACATCATGTAGCAACACTCAGCTTCCTCTCCCTAGCAACTAGCCTCCTTGCAGTTTCTCCAGCCCAGGAACACAACTTGCTTTATAGCCAGGTGGAAACATTTTACACTTTAGCCAAATGTCTGTGAAGCATTTCTACATGCCTCATCTCATTTGATCCTCACAGAAGTCCTGGAGTAGGTAGATAAGAGACTTGGTGGAATCCTAGTTTCTTTTCATTAGCCAGAAAACTGAGATTGAGAAAGCTTAGAAACTTGACCCCCCTGAAAAGAAGTAAGAAATGGTGGACCTTGAAAGTGACTCAGGTTTTTTCACTGAGCAGAATATAGTCAAACACTGCTGCAGTTAAGTATTTTACTCTCTGTTCTCCCTGTGTGATCTGCAATAATAATCTGCTTCATGTTGATATTTACTGCTGTGTTGCTGACAATTACCTGAAACAGAAGTTGGGGTGCTTCACTGGGCTGGAAAAAAATGAGCTAAATCAGGTCTAATTAAGCAAGTTTATTCTGTATCTATAAAAGGCTAAGTTGACTCATGCATGTGTGATACATATAAAGTTTTCACTAGCTCCAATTGCATGCTTGTGTCATTATTGATTATGAATTTGGTTGACACTTCTATTATAGAGAAAGGACAAATAGCGATTTTAAAAATGTTTCTTCTAATTAATTTTCTTTCAATGTACACAAATTCATGCACTGGGCCACTGGTATAAATATAAAGATAAACATCATTACACAAAGTTGTGATGGCTCATACCATTATATTACTGTTTTATCTGTTATAATAGAAATCTATTATTTTTCCTGAATAGTTGGTGAGCATTTTGAGAGCAGGCCCACCATATAGTAACTTGCATGCAACCAGAACTTAATTAGCATTTACTGATTAACTGATTTTAGGAAAGCTCTTTAGCCTCCAGCTTATGCTGCATTTCATTCTAGAATCAGGAGAATAGCTGGTTAACATATTAGGTATAAAAGGACAAAAAAGTATGGTTTCCATTTTCCTTTAGATCTATGAAAAAGCAAAATGGGTTGTTTCTTTAAAAGCTCCTGAGATGAAGTAACTGAACTCATCACATGAGAGCAATCTATCAATGTGTGTGTGTGTGTGTGTGTGTGTGTGTGTGTATGTGTGTGTGAAATCAGCCAGTTTCCAACTGCAAAATGGAGAAATAATGTGCAAAATATTAAATACAGGTGATGTTAGCAAATGGAGAGAGTTTGTGAATTAGTATGGTTGTATGTGTCATACTTGCAACTTACCTCAATAAAGAAGATGCTGGCTGTTGATGTTGGGTGATGATACATGTAGACGGTCACAAGGATGGCTGCTGCTATAATGAGGACCAGGATGAGGATTCCGACAATGAGGCCAGCATGCAGGCTCCCTCCTTTCTTCTCAGCTGCACTGTCATCTGTGGAAGCTAAGAGAACAGCACAGCTGTCAGGACATCCATGTGTGCACTCTTAAGCTTGAATTTTCATTAGAAGGAATATTTATATTTTAAGTAAAGTACTGTTGGATATTTTTTTTTTTACTTCCTGTGCAACTTTTCTTTTTCATAACACCCATTTTAGAAGTAGATGCTCTTTATTTGGGCAATAAAAAATATTCATACTATTAGTGATTAAAGATATATTTATAATTACTTTATAATTTATAGTTCAATAAGCAAGATCAATAGCCTTTGTTCTAAAAGTACTGCAGAAAATCTAAAACTCTAACTATATAATAACCTTAACTTTGATTTTCCTCATTAAACCACTGGCACTTTTACCTATGGGAAAATAGATTACTTTTCAAAAGCTCCTCTCTAATTTTATTTTGGAAATTTCAAATTGAAGAGTGTTAGACGTCTTTTCTTTGTGGGCTACCAAGGCTTTTTAAGAAAGTCTGCATGAGTTCAAAGGATAATTTTCAATTTTAAATCTGTTTTAAACTGCAATGCTCTTTAAAAATATAACAGATGTGAGCTAAATGGCCCTCAAATAGTTTTACCGCTATCTAAAGGGAACACACAACATATAAAAATATCCCACTATGCCACAGATCAATACAATTTCTCTGACTTTTACTGAGATGCTTTCCACCCTACTACTCATTTTCAGAGAGGTATTTCTGAATTTCTAAAGTAATAACTTTCCAACTTAAAGTCAATCAACCAAACAAAAGTAATCTGTAAAATATTATCTTGTTCTAAAATTCTATAATCTTTGATGACTACCCAGGCATGTAGAGGAGATTTTAAATTATGTGCAGCAGGTAACTGTCTCTTAGTGCAAAATAAAATTGGTATTTTTGACTGAGAAAATTCATTAAAAGTCATAGAAGTTTTAGAACAGTGATTCCTAATAATTTCATTACCAATTTATGTCTGTTATTTTCACCATGTGCCTCTATATTTTAATGAGTTTTTGGTCTATTAAATCTCATTTAATAGGCACCAATTTATTAATTTTTTAAAAAAATTTAATACAAAAATATGATTGCCTATCAGAATGTGTGGTGAATGCTAAATAACAGAATTCTAGATAAATCAAAGAAATTTGACCTCCCAATTTTCCCACCCTCCCTTTATATTGTTATTGTTTGTTTTCTCTGCTTGAGAACCTTATTGTTGTTCAGTAATCTTTTTCCAAGTCAAATAAAGATCAAAACCTTAAAGCTTTCCCTTACCTAAAAGAAATCAATTAGTGAAAGAATGTAAAATGTAAAGAGTAGTTATATATATATATATATATATATATATATATATATATATATATATATATAAATCATTTACTGAGAGAATTCTGGGAAGATGGCAGTAAAGTATCAGGAATCTGTCTCCTCACCTAGATAACAGTTTCACTGGTAGAATCTGTCCAAGACAGTGATTGTCAAACAGTGTGCCAAGGCAGGCACTGATGTGCCACAATAATTTTTAAAACATTCAATACCTGACTATTTAGTCAGAGACAGTTGACTTCTTTTCCCTTAGATTGTTAAATTAAAAATAATGACAATAGTCAATACAACAACAGTCATCTGGTGTGAATGAATTAAAACTATATATATATTTTGCCACTCTGAAAAAGTGTATATATGTGAAAAACTATATATATATGAAAAACTATATATATATGAAAAACTATATATATGAAAAACTATATATATATGAAAAACTATATATATATGAAAAACTATATATATATGAAAAACTATATATATATGAAAAACTATATATATATGAAAAACTATATATATATGAAAAACTATATATATATGAAAAACTATATATATATGAAAAACTATATATATATGAAAAACTATATATATATATATATATATATATATATATATATATATATATACACACACACACACACACACACATACTTTTTCAGAGTGGCAAAAGATATGCTTCTTGGTGTGCTACAGAATTTTAGTAATTAGTTTATGTGTGCCATGAGATGATGAAGGTTGGAAATTACTGCTCTAAGGTTGCTATTTTGGAACTCTGGACTATATGAAAGGCTTTCAACTTTCCAGGGAAGGCCCAGACCATAAATTGTGATTAATTTTAGTCAATTTCAGCTCTTAGCACAGTGGTAGCTACCTAACCTTCACCCCTGCACCATGTGACAAGCAGCTAAGCATGTGAACTGATCACTGATTGGTGCTTCTGATCACAGAGGCACACAGAAAGACAGGCAGTCCTTGTTGCTCCTCCCCAACATGATTGCAAGCCTCTTCCCCTCTGGTTGACTGAATTCCAAGGGATTTAAAGAGCCAGTATTCTTCTGCCCTGGCAAGTGTGGCTGAGATGGCTGCATCATACTGTGCACTGAAAGGTTGCTGGTCCCATTGCAGGTCAGGTGCATCCCCAGGTTGCAGGCTTGATCTCCAGAAGGGGATATGCAGCAGGCAGCCAATTGAAGTTTCTCTCTCTATATTTTTCCTCTCTCTCTTTCTAAAGTCAATAAAAATCCATTTAAAAATATAAAAAGAGGCATCACCCTTTTTATTGCTTCTCTCTTTACTTTTCTCATTTCCCCCTTTTAGAAGCCGGATATGAACAAGTAGAACACTCACAAACAACTATGAATAAGGGAAAAACTTAAAAGTGACAGTGCACACCCAGGCTCAGAATAGACTGGAGAAGACCTTAAGTTTATTTTTCAAGCTGAACCTCAATACAGACACATCCTGGAACAATAAAAACAAACAAAGAACAAACAACAATAACCAAACCTAGCAAATCCTGTGGTAGGAAAATAATTTGATTCCCAGAGTTACCACATTATTAGGTTCAAATGTCCAGTTTTGAACAAAAATTGACAGAAAAGGTGTGGCTTATTGAAAGGGAAAGCAATCAATAGAAACTTCCCCGAAATAGAGTCTATTAGAAGCTGGAGAATATTCAGAAAGGTCAGGAGGGACCCAAACTTTTATTTCACCTTGTGGATTATCTTAATGCTCTTTCACTCATATCCAAAATCCAAACAACATCCTCACCTACACACAAGACAATTGGCCTTTTTAGTTTTATATTGTATATTCAAATACGAGGAATTAATGATAAATGACAAGACACCATAAAGTAGAGCCTAATAGCCACAAAAACAAATATATACATATATTTGAAAAATCTATCAAATTAAGACCTTCTTTGTACTACATTAAAGACATTTTAAAACATACATCATGGTCAGAAATGCAATAGTATCAAATTTAATATGCTCTCATCTGATGAGACATTCATGTTTCTAGTTTTTAGTACTTTATCAGACGCAGGTCAATATTTAGACACAAAGAAAACTGAGAATTGTCAAATGTATCAAAGCAGTTTGTGATGTGGGGTAGTTTTAGTTATGATGATAGCAAAAACAACAGTTTTAAAAGGCATTAAGCACAGAATAGATAATATTTAAGACCTTACACAAATGTCTTTAATTTGCTGCATTCCAAGAAAAGTTTATGACTTGTTGATAAGAAGAAAGATAAATAAATAAAAAGAAGAAGAAGAAAGAAGATAGGAGGAAAGAGAAGAAAGTTTGATATGTTTCTTCAAAGTGTAACATTTAATTTTAAACCTTTATGTCTTCTTGTTTTTTCTGTGACTGACATTTTTCAAGGTTTACAGCCCATAGCACCAATAGTCTGTTAAAAGTACAATTCTTCAGTACGATAAAAATATTTTTATATATTGCTAAAATGATCTGTGCCCACTATTAAATCTTGCCAATAATTTAAGTGCAGAAATAAAATAAAACTAAAATACAAATGCTCCTTGTCTGAAATTTTATTCCCTTTAGAACTAACTCTCCCCTTGGCTTTAGAAAGAAACACCACAGCCCATAAATTCTGCTTTGTAGTAATGTCCTTTGGGGGACCAAGAGGCTTTGGACAAAATCTTGCACAAACTTATTCAAAATTCATAAATCTCATGCAGATAATGTCAAAATGTTCTTTGAAAAAGATAAGTAAAGTTAAACTATAAATGCTCAATATGTTAGTGTTCCATTTTTGGCTTAAAAACACACACACACATAGAGACAGGACATTCCCTGTGGAATATTAGCTAACCCATTTATAAGCTAAAGCATGTAATGGAAGAAAATCAAGTGATACAATTTTTCAATAAATTAACTTTCCTTTTAAAGTTTCTCTTGTAACTGATCTCATTTTGTAGCTCATATATTTTTCCTTTTAGCTCTCAGCTTTTCTACAGCTATGATAATTTAGTGTTTCTCCTGATGTTTTATGCATTCTCTGATTTTTAAAAATCCTCATCCCAGAATATGTTTCCTATTGATGAGAGAGAGAGAGAGAGAGAGAGAGAGAGAGAGAGAGAGAGAGAGAGAGAGAGAGAGAGAGAACAATCAGTTGCCTCTTGTACATGCTGATGCAAACATGGAGTTAAAACCAGAACCCTTTGGTGCACAGGATGACACTCTAACACTCTAATCAGCTGAGCCACCGGCCAGGGCTATTCTCTTATTTTTCCTAATTCTCTTAGTTCTGTCAGTTTCCTAATCGTGGTTTCTCTACTTTTTTGAGTGCTCACCAATCTGTCAAAGTTATGTAGGCAGTAGGGTACCTTGAAATAGTATACAAGCTATACCTAATCCACAATATGTTTCACTGTGACAACACATTCATAAGCCACATTATGACATCTCCTTGGGAGGGATTTGGGTAAGTACTGTGAAAAGATGTTAAAGTGAGTGCAAAGGACACAGCTAAGTGCATTATGTATGGTGAGAACAATAGCTGGCAGGAGCAGCTGGCCCAGATTCTCTTTTGCGGCCTGTGCTTCTACATGGCAACTGTGAAATTTCATTCAGGGCAGCATAGAAAGCGTTCGGGGTAAAGGAGCTTAGGGTATGACAATCTTTTTAAACAATAATCCATTGCTTTTCGTCTTAGAAAAATGACGCTAACTAAAATTACCATGAAATCATAGTAAAAGAAATACTTGATTCCATCAAAATGAGGGATTTTGGAGAGCGGCCACAGCCCAGGGTGCCTCTGGCCTTGTGTGGTCAGAGCCCTCAAGCAGGCGTGTATCTGGGCACCTAAGAGCAAAGGGTTCGATTCACAGTATGATGGCCACACAAGACCAAAAATAAGCCTCTGAAGTAACCCTTATCATTTTTCATTTCTTCTGTGTATGTGCTACTTTTAAAAAGTAATGTACCTATGCCTCCAATATTTTCTGCAAGCAAGCTCTTTATAAGACCTAACTTTTAAAGTTTTCCTAACATCAGCATTCTATACAAAGCTGACTTGTTTCTATATTTAAGAATACATTCAAAAATTATTTTTGAAAAAATAAATCTTTACATATAATAACCCACAGAAAAGAAATCCTAGTACCTAATTCTCCAGCAAAAGCACTAAACTAAAGAATTTTGTGGAAATAGTTTCTCTTTTAATTTTTTGCCAAACCCTTTCAGTGGTTAATAAATTAGGGTTTTAAATTACAGAAAAATTTTAGAGAGTTTCCTAATGAGCATATTCACAGTGCTTTTGGAATACCAGAAATACAGTTGGAAAAATAGTTTTGAGACTCAAGAGTACAGAACAGAGTGATTCTAAGCCACCAAGTCGCTTATGTTAAGAGTCCATTTACAGACAAACTTTTGGTTATAACAGTGAATGCTTATTTTCTTATTAAATCTACCAGGTTTTCTGAACAGGGAGGAAGAATTCTCTTTACTCTCCTCCTACCAATGGAAAGATAGATGTATATCCAATCTGCTCAGCTAATATGGAAACTTTATACCTCCTAGGTCAATATGAGGCTTTCTTGAAATTATTCACGGAAATGGGATTCATTCTCCTGCTAAAGTTAAAGTGCATGTTGGTTGTAAGCAAGGACATCTCAATGAATAGCTTGTCTATTGGAAAGATCAAGAACTATCTCACTTGCACCTGTTCCGAATACCTACCCCTAGGAAAGCAGGCCACCAAGGTCCTTCTGGGGTCAACTATCCCAGAACCCAATAGGAACTGGGACGATAGGTATGAATCTGCAGCCAAAATTCGAAAAACAAAAGCTCAGCTACCAGGGCTCAAAGTGTCAGTAGGCTGTGTAAATAAAATTGACCTTATTCCTATTATCCATAAGCAGCTTCTTTAGAAAACTGTTGAATATTAAACTGATTTCTCTGGTATCTGAGTTTATGTTAGAAATTGATGAAAACCTTTGGGCTTCCTTAGAAAGCATGGGCTACTTTAGTTGCTGGAGACACCATTCTGGCCAGTGTGCGCCTCACGGGTTGAAACTTTAGTTCCTGACGTCCTTAACCACCATAAAATGCTTTTGTTATTTGCTGTGGTTTGATGGATACAACCCCCAGGAGGGTAAATGGGCCAGGACCACATGTATGTGCTCCGTATCTCAAGGAGACAATCAGAAACTGGGGCGGGGGAGAAAGAGCAGAGCCTGAAATTTCATTTTTAGTTTGTGTTACCAGAACTAACAAAATATATCAAGGGCAGAAAGAAAATACTGAAACCGCTGAGAACCAGTTTTGCAGGCTATTTATATTTCACAGCTTAGCAACAATGCTGGCAAAGCATGGCTCAGATAATGACCCTAACAGGGACAGAATACACTAGCCTGCCTGGGAAGAAAGATGCTATAAAATTCTATTTGACACAATTGCTTGCCTCTCGGGTCCTGGAATATCAGGTTTCCTGAAACATGAAGTTCCACACGTTGAACGTGGGATAGACTATGATTGGGAGGTGAGCACTAGTCTCAGCCTAACCCTTCCCATCAAATCAGATGTGTAAAAGGACTGCAGGGCACCCAGGAGCTTTACATTTGGGAGGGCTTTGCTTTCAAAGTCTTGGGGAGATTGGATAGGAGGAGCCATAGGCTCATTGGACTCCTTGATTTGGCAATTGGTGCTTCTGTGTTTGCTGAGACCCAGCTTAGCTTTAATGGGATGTGGGGAAGGGGGTGGCATACAAATGGCTGCATAGTTGACTCAGTGACCTCTGAAGCAACACTCCCTGCAGGCCAGCATGTTGAGGGGGACACAGCGCCTGCTATGACAGGGGGACGCAGCCCTGTGGGTCCTGTATAAGCTATGTGACACGAGACAAAGGAGTTAAATCTGTGCTTCTCCTACTTCATATGTAAATGGGATTATAATCGTTCTTTCCTTATAGGATGCTTTAAGGATTACATTAAATACTAGTAAGTCGGCACAGCCCTTAGGAAAGTGCCTGGTGGTATATAATAACAGCCTAATGATTGCTAAAAAATATTATCATTATTAGTAACTACACAGGGCGTAGTTAAAACATGAATCAAATAATCAAAAATGTTAAATTTTGTGTATATTAATTAGAGAAACTGCTTTGCAAAAGACATGCCTTTTTCCTTTCTTAGGTTGAGAATTTCAAGACGCTTGAAAAAATTTACATATGGGATATAGTTTTAAAAACCTATGTCTAGTTTATGAGAGGTACATAAAACACTCCTCTCCCTCTCTCTCTCTCTCTCTCTCTCTCTCTCTCTCTCTCTCTCTCTCTCTCTCTCTCTCTCTTCCTGAGGTAAATATCACATCCTTGAAATACACAGATCTTCAGTGAATAATTCAACATAATTTTACAACAGTAAATACCAAAGTAACCATTAGCCAAATCAAAATATAGAACACTTCCATGGCCTCAGAAAGTTCCATTTTCCCATTTCCAGTCAATGTTTACCACTTCCTACCACACCACATAGTGGGCAACCACTGTGCTGATTTCTACTATTGTAGATTAATTTCACCTACATGTAATTCCATATAAAGTAAATACTCTATGTACACTGTCAAGAATATTTTTTAAAATGTATCTGTGTCACTGCATGTATCACTAGTTTTATTTTCCATGTGTGCATATACTCGGTTTGCTTATTGTTTGTCACTGAACATTTGGATTCTTTTCCGGTATTGTAATTATAAATATTGTTGCTATGAATATTCTTGTACAATATTCTTGTGGGTGTGTTTCTGTTGGATGAATTTTTAGAGGTAGAATTTATGGCTGAAAAGGAAGACATGTTTAAATTTGTAAGAAACTGCCATTTTTCCAGTGTACTGTATCTTCAATATTAGTGTCATGTCTTTTTAGTGTTAGTCACAAAATTTGTGCACTGGAGGGGGGTCCCTCAACCTGGCCTGCACACTCTCACAGTCTAGGACTCCTTGGGGGATGTCTGCCTGCCGGCTTAGGCCTGATCTCCTAAGTCTGGGCTCTCATAGTCCAGGTTCTCACAGTCCATGACTCCTCACTCCTTACTGCCCGCCTACAGAGGAGGCTGGAGAGACTCCTGCCACCACCACTGCACTTGCCAGCTGTAAGCTGGGCTTCTTGCTGAGCAGTGCTCCCACTATGGGAGCACACTGACCACCAGGGGGAAGCTCCTGCTTTACATGTCATAGCAGACCAGTCTTGTTCCATGTTCAGTTGATTTGCATATTAGGGTTTTATTATGTAGTTTGCAAAAGTTCTGATATTTTTTGGATAGAAGTCTTTTTTATTTACAATATGAATATTGGAAGTTATTAACAAAAGTTTGATGAACAAAAGTTTTCAATTTTAATGGATTTATCCATTTAAAAATATATTTTATTGTTTTGTTTTTTTTTACAAAAAGGAAGGGAGAGGGATAGTTAGAAACATTGATGGGAGAGAAACATCAGTCAGCTGCCTCCTGCACACCCCCAACCGGGGATGTGCCCGTAACCAAGGTAAGTGCCGCTGACCAGAATCGAACCTGGGACTCTCGAGTCCGCAGGTCATCACTTTATCCACTGAGCCAAACCAGTTAGGGTGAATTTATCCATTTTTAAAACAGTCTTTTTAGAGGCTATTAAATTTATTAAAACTTTCAAAGCACCAACTTTTGACTGTGTTAATATTCTCCTTCATTTGCTTATTTTGCTTTTAATTATTTTTCCCCCTACTCATCTTGTTTCCTTCCTTGTACTTATTTTGGGCTTAATGCTCATTGTCTTAGTCTTCTTAAATGTAGGCTTGGATCATTACTTTCAATCTTTTTTTTTTCTCATGTAAGTGTTTAGAACTATACATTTCTTTCGTAGTATTTTTTAGCAGCATCCCACAAATATTGGTTCATTGTAGCCATTATTATTCAGCTACCATGTTTGCTAATTTTCCTTATGATTTCTTCTTTGATGCCTATATTACTTAGAAGTGGTTTTACCTGTCACAAATATAAGATTTTTCCAGATATCATATTATTACTGATACTTGTTTGATTCTTTTATAGAGAATATAGTCTATAAAACAAATATTTTGAAATTTAAGATATCTTTATGGTTCAGTATGTGGTCTATTTGGTGACCATGTAATGATGTAATGTATACTTGAAAAGAAATCTATATTCTGTAGTTATTAGGAACAGAGTTCTGAAATATCAACCATAACAAGGTAGTTGATAGCGTTGTTTGAATCTGTATATTTTCTAATTTTAATATTTGTTGGGCCAATTTTTAATGTAATGTCTTCCTGATGAACTAACCTTGCTATCATTTTAATACTTTCTTCTCTTTTTTTTCTGTGATACTCTTAGACCTTAAGTCTATGTAATCTGTATTTATTTAGCCACTTTATTGTTAGGTTTTCATATATTTTTTTATCATTTTACCTTAAAGGATTTTATGTCTTTATGTTTCATATTCATCTTATACAGTAGATAGCTGGATCTTGCTTTTGAAAAATTCAATCTGATAATCTATGTTTATAACTGGAGTGATTATTATTTTTATAGTTGATATAATTATTGATATAACTCAATTTGAATCTACCATTTGCTATTTGTTTTCTTTATGTCCATCCAATATGTGGCCCATTTTTAGTCCACTCTTGGCTTCTTTAGTTTAAAAAAATATTTCTTAGAATTCCATTTACACTTAGCTCTGCATTTTTGTATTTATTCTTTAATGGCTGCTGAGCATGATGCTAACATATGTTAAAATTATATAGGGGATGAGCACAGATAGGAAAGAGGTATTGATGAGAGAGGGATATAGTAAATGATTTAGCTGATGACAAACGGAAAGTGTATTGAGAGCTACTTCTTAGAACCATATGTGTATTTCTTGAGAGCTTCTGCTACATAATTTTGTTCTATCAACAAGTTAAACTCTATAAATCAACATGAAGGGAAACAGTGCATTCCAATGTGATTTTTAAAAATCTTTTCCTATGTAGGATAAGAATTTTTTAAACTTTACATTGGACAATGAAACTGCAATTATTGCAGGTCAAAAATGATAAAAAGTGAATTAGCAATTCCATATGGTTCAATAAAATACAGAAAACATAACTATCTTTATCAAAATAAATAGTTGCAACAGTGAAACCATACAAATTTTCACAATGCTTTGGTACCCCAGCCTCTGCAGAGTAAGCTGCATTGTTTACATGTAGACTGATGTAATTTCTTGTCACCACTAATTCAAGTTTTGTTTTAGTGGAGTCGTGAGGTATAGGAAAGGACCAATGGATGCACTCAGAGTAAGATGTGTCATTCTTATGAGACTCTGGCAGAAAGAAATCAAGAGTTCATTCGATTCCTGATACTCTAAGTGTGGTCTGTGACCTGGTGGTCCCTGCATTACCTGAGAGCGTGTTAGAGGTGCAGCGCAAAGGTTGGGCTCCACCCCAGAACTCCTACACAGACATTGCATTTCACTAGGACCCCATCTGCCCCCAATGACTCTGATGTTCATAATATTTCTAAGGAGTTGCACCACTCCACTAGCTCACAATTCGACTTTCCACGGGGTTTCCTTGGGGCGCTTAAAATACTGCTGTCTGGATCCCAGGTCCAGTTTAACTGGACTAAAGGACAATCTGAGGGCTGGGGCTTTATAAGTTGGAACACTAGAATTAGGTGAGAATACCCAGGTGATTCCAATGTACAGAAAAACCTGAGAACCACTACTCTGGATAACATTTTTTTGTGAGAAATCTTTAATCCTTGAGGGTATTAAAAATAACATTCTGAAACATGGCATATACATACTTAGATAAGAGTCAGTGCTATCATGAAAAGTAGTCAAACAAAGCAAAAGAAAAAAAAAACAAATGATAAGATAGTTACATTTTTTAGAAATGGCAAGCAATAGATATTCAATAACCTGTCAAAAGGAAAGAACAGTTTCCCTTTGCTTACACAAATGTGCCCTGTGCAGAAGAAGTAGGTGAAAAAAACAACACCACCAAAAAACAACCCACCAACAACAAAGGAAGACAGGTAGAAGACATGACAGATAGGTTGCTTTTATTATTTATGTATTAAAATAAAAAAATAATTTGACTGAATGATAAATGAAACACTAGACGCTTGTCTGTCACTACAGACGAGGTCATAAAAATACAATTAGAAATGCTCCAGTGAAAAAGTCAGAGTAATGTTCTAACATTTTCTCTTTGGATAAAAAGTCTTAGGATATATTCAGAAATGAGAAACTGAACAATAGTAACAAAAATGAGACCAGCCATTCCATAGTAGCTCATCAAAGTATACAGTATCTGTATTAGCTTTTTGAAACCACTTTGCAGGCTTGTACCTAAAATTAATTTAATTGTGTTCTGCAAACTGCCTCAATGTAGCTATTTCAGCATCTCTTTGATAGAGTTACTGCATTCTGACTAAAGAATGCAGCCTTTTGGAATCCAGGTTTAGTAAAATTCCTCTAAGTAAAAACGAGATGACAAATGCAATACCACATGCATAATATAGCTGCTGGAGGTGCTGATATTATTGAAATGTTAGTAGCAATGAACTTTTAACTTAACTTTACCAAAGAGAAGAACCATTAGAAGAAACAAGCAAGAATGCAGCATTTGGTACTTGGAAAAATCTCAACCAATGAATTTTAAGTAATAAAATAAAATCACCGGATTTTAGAGCTTGAAATCATTTTAACATCTGCAGTACAGAGGAATGGCACAATTCAATTTGCTAAATTGAATCGAAATCGGCTGAAGATTTTACTTTTCAATTAAAAAAACTTGCCATTGATTTAGTTTTCAAAAATCTTTAGTCCTGGATATCATTCTGTGCACTCTGCACCTTGAAGGCATCTAAATTTCAATTTAGGGATAAATGCCATTTGGAAACAACCTAATCCAATGCCAAGAAAATGCATTTGATAGCTAGGTCATTTCTTTCACATGGAACTCTTCTAATAAGGTTTTGCTCAGAACTAAAAATACAAAGATGTGTGTTTTTTTTAACACCCCCAATTACAGTTGACAGTCAATATGGTATTAGTTTCAGGTGTACAGCTAGTGGTTAGACATTTAAATACCAAGATGTGGTTTTATTTATTTAAAAATATATTTCTTTATTGATTTCTGAAAGAAAGGAAGGGAGAGGGAGAGATAGAAACACAAGAGAGAATCACTGATTGGCTGCCTCCAGTACGCCCCCCAATGGGGATCGAGCCTGCAACCGGGGCATGTGCCCTTGGCTGGAATCGAACCTGGGACCCTCCCAACAGTCTGTCCACTGAGCCAAACCAGCTAGAGCTCAAGATGTGGTTTTAAATGCTTATAAATATTATGTACATTCATATAACAAGATGTGACTTTCAATACTTATCTATAGTCAAAGAATACATTATAGGTACCTCTTAATGGTGAATTAAGCTTGAATTTCTAAAGGAACCAAGCAGGCTGAAAGAACTTTAAATAAAGTTTTCAGCATAAACTACAGAGCAGCCCTGTAGTTTGGAGGCCGCATGCCAGTGATAGAGCCACTGTTCAATGACATAGGAGAATCAACCCAGTGTGATTTTCACAGAAAGGATACAGTGGAAACTAATGCATACTTACATGTGAAAAGGGAATTTCAATTTCAAGCACATGTAAGTATAATCAGTTGTTATCATAAAGGAAAGGAATATAATAGGTGCTCATAATACACCTCATACTGACATTTCCCATGTGAAATTTATTGTAAGAGACCTGAAATATAAGGGACCAGCAACACTGTGAGGTAAAGACTTGAAATATGCACCAAGATTAAATAGATTCACATCCCAGCTCTGCTACATACCAGCCACCCTTTCTGTACCTTCATTTCCTCAGTTATAAAATGGAAATAAAAAGTAGGACCAACCCACAGGGGTATTAGATAAATGAAGTGAGGTATAGATGCACAGCATTTAGAATGGTGCCTGGAACATAGTAAACACTCAATAAATATATATTTTTTTCCTCTTCTTTTTCTCCTCCTCCCCTTTCTCCTCCCCTTCTCTACTTTTCCTTCTTTCTCTTCCCCTTCGGGGACAAGCATACTAATTGATTTGACTAATGTATTAATCTAAACTTAATACTATAAATATGGAATCAGCAATATTTCAGTTGGAGATATGTAATATTTATAATGGTTCTTCTGAGTTTTTGTATTCAGCCACTTACAATAGTTAATTCATACTGTGTTTTATTAAGGGATCTGCACTCACTAGATATCATTCCTTTTGTTCACTTTTTTTTTTTTTTTCATGTTCTTTTCTCCAAGTTACCTACAGAGCTTAGGATGCCCATTCAACTCTGAAGGATGATAAAAAAACCTTTTCAATCAAATTTCCAGAGGCTCTGCCTAGACTATTCTAAAGGTTGCAGGAATCTCAACGCACAATTGAAGATTCGCCAGGAGCGATTCAGCCGCCTGTAACTCAGTGTGGGCCCTGTCAATGAGAAACGCTGTTGTGTGCTTTCCGTGTCTAGCTGCTCAGAGGTATTTTATGCTTTGATATCAAAGATGAAAGAAAACTGCTGGAAAGTGAATGTATAATCATGGCGGCTGTGGATTCCACTAAGAAAATACATTATTTTACCCCATAGACATGTCCTAGAAAGACTCAGAGCCCAGGTAATCTCACACCTAAAGGACGAGATATGTAAAGGCAGTCATGGTTCCTAGCTGCATATTCACTTCTTTTTCAGAGAAGTACAGACCTCTGAATTAAAAGACTTTTTTCCTTTATTCTAATTGTTAACATTATTATAGATGTCCCTATCCCTCCCCCAGGCTTATTCTCCTCCACCCAGCCCTCCCTCTCCCTTCCCTCTGGCCATCATCACACTGTTGACTGTGTCTATGGGTTATGCCTATATATGTTCTTTGACTAAACTAGAAATTTCAATCGGGAAATAAAAGGTGCTAAATGTCTTTACAACAATGTATAACAGTTTTCAAAAATTTATTAGCTTGCATTAAACGTTTTTCAATAAATGTGAGAAAACATTTAAATCAGGCTCCCTTTTTATTATTAGCTCTCTTTTGCAAAATGTTAAGCTGGAGGCAACAGAGAAAACAATTCTGAACTCTTTTTTTTCAGCACATTTAATTAAATAATAAAGTTAGATTTAAATTGGCAACTCTTCCTGCATCTCCATATTCCATAAAATAAAAAGCAATGCTAGCCTGCTATCTTGATGAATGTGCTATAAAACATAATGTGTGATTTTTATTAAATACTGTTTGGAAAGAAAATTTACCTTAATACTGATCATGCTAGTCTGCTCTAACTGTATTTTTAGAAAACCTATTTTATAAACAACCCTGGAGATAAAGAGAGTTCCAGTATATAGACATATTTGAACTCTCATGGTGATATTTTAAAATTCTGATGGACACCTGCTGCATACCAATGATCTAAGTATCACCTGGAAATCCAAGTAAACTGTCCTAATAGAACAAAAATGAAAAAGGCCTCCCCTATAAATGTTCAAATTTACTTAACTTGGTTTCTCAGTGTCATAAGGTAGTTCTAATGTCCTGAATTTAAAAAAAATCTCCAGTTTTACGATTCCTTGCTGCTTTAAACAACACTAAGGAATGTCCTTGGAATAACTGGCAATATTCTAAGAACCTATTTTCCAATGTGTGCTTGACAAAACGTTAAGTCTAAGAGAGGCTACCTATAAAAGTATTTTATGACCAAACAAGAAATGCTATCTGTTCTATCTTTATTACCACCTCACAGTTTCCTTAGAATACACACTCTCTGAAAGCAAGGGACTTGTCTAAGTTTTGGTCTCTGCCATAGTCCTAAGCCTGCAACGATGCATCCCTGTTAGCAGAATACATGAAAATGAGTTAGCAAAGGAACATTAAAAGCTCTGATCGATTCTCCAGCCAAGCCACTTTAATTTTTCTCTCACCCAGAGAACCTCACACCTTCTTAATCATAGGAATCTTTTGTTTATTCTGGTAGCACTATAAACTATTTTATTTAAAAAAGAAAAGAGAGTATAGAGAGAATTATAATAACAAACATGTCACCACTACCCCTTTGAAGAATTAAATGTTACAGATACAACAAAAGCCCCTGGGGAGCCGTCCTCCATATCAGTCACCTCAGGCTCCACCTCTCCTTCAAATGAGGTACTCCCACCATTAGGGTTTATACTCACATGGGATTTACTAACATCCCACTTTAAAAAATCCTGAATTGAGCCAAAACTGGTTTGGCTCAGCGGTAGAGCGTCGGTCTGCGGACTGAAAGGTCCCAGGTTAGATTCCGGTCAAGGGCATGTACATTGGTTGTGGGCACATCCCTGGTAGGGGGTGTGCAAGAGACAGCTGGTCGATGTTTCTTTCTCATCGACGTTTCTAGCTCTCTATCTCTCTCCCTTCCTCTCTGTAAAAAATCAATAAAATATATATTAAAAAAATAAAATAAAAAATCCTGAATTGAGAGAATGGTAGGGCAGTCCCTTTAAACACTGAGATTTAAATTTATTTCTTGATAGAATATAGTTTGCAAATGGTCAGCTGTAATATCCACTTACTCCATTAATACAACAATGACTAAAAAATAAATGAAATAACACTGATATAGAAGCAAGACAATGAACAACTGATGTAATAGTGATAAATATAAAGAGAATAAGTACCTTATTTTGCAAATAAACTGATATGAAATATCCTATATAAAAAGAGCTAATATGCAAATTGACCGAATGGTGGAACAACTGGTTGCTATGATGCACACTGACCACCAGGGAGCAGATGCTCAACACAGGAGCTGCCCCCTGGTGGTCTGTGCACTCCCACAGGGGAAGGGCAGCTCAGCCAGAAGCTGGGCTCCGTGCAGCAGCTGTGGCAGGAGCCTCTTTTGCCTGTGGGGCAGTGTGAAGCCCTCAGTCAAACATCCCCGGAGGGCTCGAAAACTGCAAGAGGGAAAACTGCAAGAGGGCGAAAGCCAGGCTGAGGGATCCCTCCGAGTGCACAGATGCTGTGCACCAGTTTCTAGTAAATATGTATATCTTAGGTCACTGTACACATACCTAAGAAAATGTAGAGACATTTGCTATTTAACCTAGACTAAGTAATCTGGGAGCCATCTGTACAGTTATAGAGAAAAATATCCTAATAATTTTGACATACTCAGAAAATCACCTGGGGCTGCAAAAGTAAAACTGTGTCTAGATCAATGTCACAAGAGGCCCACATTTACATAAAAGATGCTGCTAAGAAGAGACTCTTTTCCTGAGCTGAATAAAGTTACTAGTAAAGAATCTCTTTTATGAACCAGCATACTATGATAGGGAAACACAATGAGCTAACAAAGTTTAATTAGGAAAAAAGCCTATTTTTAAAATTTTAGTCAATATTTTTTATAGCCTTGTTTTGGTAAAACCTTTCTTCCTCAGATTTTCAAGTATGCTATAGCTAAAAGTTTTTTTGCAAATTTAATTTTTGTGTCTTGTTCTGATAAAAGATAAAGAAAAGGCCTAGCACAATATATTTCCACATTGTTCCATTTCCTAATTTTATTTATCAAGGATATTGAATATTCAATTTAGTGAAAGAAAAGCACACACAATTGAACTTAATACCTGCTCTGGGTAGAAAATCACATACACAATTAAACTAAGAATCAGAGCAGAGGTGGAGAAAGGCCAACCTGCACACTTTATAAGCCCTCGAAAGCATTTGGTCTGGCCCTGCCACGGCATTAGGAGTGAATTCATTAAATATTTGATCATGTATAGCAGGCTAATTTTTAAGTTGATACTTTTGAACAGCCTGAGAATAATGTTATAAATAACCAAATGGCCCTTGGCAGAAAAAGGTTCCCTAACCCTGAACTGAGCAACAAAGAATATGAGGTGTGCAGGGTATATTAGCCCTAATCCTCTCAGTCTTAATCCATGCTATTACCCCAATACTACGTACACCAAAACAATGAAGCACAGCATACACAATTTTCATTGGTCATTAGTCCCTTGTAGTTTTTATAGTAGAAGGACTGAAATTTCTTTCTACTCTTTTTAAAAAATATATATTTTATTGATTTTTTACAGAGAGGAAGGGAGAGAGATAGAGTTAGAAACGTCGATGAGAGAGAAACATTGACCAGCTGCCTCCTGCACACCCCCCACTGGGGATGTGCCCACAACCAATGTACATGCCCTTGACCGGAATCGAACCTAGGACCCTTCAGTCCGAAGACCGATGCTCTACCACTGAGCCAAACCGGTTTCGGCTCTTTCTACTCTTGAAACCATTTTACTTTTCAAGCCAACACACTGAATTCTTCTCTTGTAAAATACCAACAGAAAGTGAAATGTAACCTGACTCTTTATTCAGAAGCCCCAAAGTCCTTTCTCAGGTTAAAATGAATGAAATGAATTAGTATCCAAAAATATTTGTAAAAGAAAAAGTGATAATTCCTACCTCCATTGTCCTTTAGATGCAATGCTATCTTGGTATCATCTGAAAGAGAAACTCAAAGTTATTACAACAGAAAAAATTTAGAAGTACATAAATCTCAGGAGCAATAATTGTCCTCTGATGTTTTAACGATAACATGAATAGATTTTAACACTCCAGTGAGTTAATTTCTTGTTCAATGAGAGAGAGCAAGTCCTAGCTTATATGAGGTAGTACTAAAATTTCTTCATGAGATCAAGACTTACTCAAGTATTATATGATTAAGATCTCTGAGAAAGGTACATTGCTATAATTGTAACTTAAAATACATTTATTTTTAATTTTCAAAAATGAGCAATTGTAATTAGATTTTATAGTATGATCTGTTTATCATTAAAAAAATAAAATAAAGAAAATTTCAAATTAATTGGAGTAGTAATGATTTGCCAATATTTACAAATTTAACTTAAAAATTTAAATGCTTGTTCATTGCTAATAAATATGTCCAACATCACATAAAAATATATTGACTTCAATGGATAAAATGTAGGTCATACTTTTTTGTTTCAGTGGTTATATTTTATTTTATAGGGTAGGATTCAAACTGTAGGAATATTTCATAGGGTAGGTTTCAAATTGCAAAAATATTTTCACAGGCTATATAACAACCTAAATAAATTGGATTAAAATATAACATTGGTATTAATATCTAAATAAATGTATTTAATAGTTGTCTTCTTCCTCACTATCACTTCATTCTAGTTAATTTTTGATATCCAAGTAAATTTCAATGAAAAGCAAAGGCTTCTAGTTTTATTCCTTATTCAAATGAAAGCAAGGTTTAGTACAGTAAAGAAGTGAGACCATTTTTTCTTCTCAAAGCTTACTTTTGGCGAACTAGTCTCACATTTCTCTTTAGTGATACCATTCAGAATACTAGCAAACTTTGGCTCATATTCCTCTTCCCCCAGTGAATTGTACCCATGCACTAATGGACTCTGGTATGTTTCCTCCCTTGGCAGAGGAAAGAATCCCAAGGATAACTTCTGTGACAATCATAGTGTCTTCCACAGGCAATGGACCAACATATTTTATTGATTGTATCCAAGCAAATATTAGAATTGCAGATGAGTTAGAATTATGTATTGTTCAGAATCCAAAATCAATGAATATTTTATATAAATTTGTCTTCATACCCTGTGTCTAAAATGTGGAATTCAGTTACTTCAAAGTTTAGCAATATGGAAGGAAGTCTATATTTCTTTTCTAGGGAGGACAGGCAGACCACTATTGAAAAGCAAAGTATATTAAAAGGATCCCAGCCCGTATTTTTATTCCATAATAATTTTGTCTTTTCCCCTTTAGAAATCTAGTTTGCTAAAAAATAAAATAAAATAAAATAAAATCTCCCTCTAGAGAACAACTCTCCAGTCCGTGTTAACACCATGAGTTTGCACCTTCTGTGGGCAGGCTGGTGGGCGGCTGGGATGTCGCTGCTCCTCTGGTGGTTGTTAAGAACTTAAACAGCACAGTGGTTGCTTGCGTTGTTGTGCTGGTCTGGGAAGAACTTTCCACTGGCTCGATGGTCTCACACATCTTCTCCTTTGACTAATAAAAGAAACAAGTGGGAAAACAATTTATGAGGGATTGTGTATCATTCTAAATTACATCAATGAAGTTGGTCTGTAAATCACAAAAGACTCTCAAATCAACATGAGGGATACATTTTTGTACAGGACTATATTTAAGGATTAGTTCATTTACAAAGTATGTAAAATTGATGAGAGAATAAGTTGGATGTAAAAAAGCATTTCCATCTTTGGATTTGAATTTCATCATTTTCTGCTGATAACGTTTCTGTTTACATAATACTGCTGTTAATCTTGTGCTAGCTTTTATATCAGTATATGTGTAAAAGACATGATGTCAAAAAGGAAAGGTTATGCAAGAAGGAAAACTTGTACATGAAGATAAGGTTTAAAACATATTTAGGTATGTGAAGAAAAAAATGCATTCTTTCCATATCAAACTGATAATGACAAATCTAAAAATTTGGTGACTGCTCCCTACTACTTCTACTATTATAACAATAATCTCCCACTGATTGGGTATTTAAAATTTGTTTCCCTTTGTAAAATGTTGAAACCACTCAAGTGAAGGATTGAGCAACACTCATGTAATCACTTAACCTATCTTTTCCCTAACAGAGCTTTACTGAGGGCAGCAGGGAAAAGCACATGTTGTACTTTTCACCTATAGTCTATGAAAATAAATCCTACACCCTTCACCAGTAGCAATACTCAACATTCAAACTTTTATGATGTGGAAGTTGGTATTTCTCCCCAACTCTTTGTGCTTTGAAGAACTCCATCCCTCACATGAGCCTTGAGGAAATACCAGACAATAACTATTCTGACATGGAAGGTACTCCTCCCACATTTGAATTTATTATTAAATAAATACTCCTATAGTCATTAGTGAAGTAAAAGACACTTAACTACTGCTTAGAATGAGTTCCCAAGATGGCTTCATTTTTGCTAATTGGATATGACACAGGTATCTTCTATACTTTATCATCCTGGGACCCATTCATTCCCCTAATTTTAGTTCCTGTATCTTCTCAGCCCCAAAGATCTCATGATCACTTCTTGATTCTACTTTAGTTATCATCTCCATATTCTGGACCTTATCTTCATTTGAAAATAGTTTATTTCTGAAATAATAACTCCAGTTACTCTATTTTCAGCTAATCTGTTTACCTGTTCACTCAAATTCTTCTTATCCTGTGATTACATAGAAATACTGTCTATTTTTATGTATTCTTTTTTCTATCACGTCAATTTCTCTTTTCAATATCATGCATCTTTACTTATTCTTCTTTCCATATTATTGTACCTTTAGAGAAAATCACTAATATTCAATATAGTTTTTTTTTTTTTTTAAAGAAATCAACCTTGTCCTTGACTTGCTCAGGCACAGCTGGAGAAAAACCACACAGCCCTCCACAGAGAGGCCTGCAAACCTACTTCCTGTATCCTCAACAGGGCCTTTTAGGCTGCTTGGCAACAATAGCCTGCTTTGCTAACATCTTTTCCCATTATCCTAAGTATAAACTTCAAAACCTTTTTTCAATCTCCTTAAAAACTCCAATCCCATAAGGCCTCTCCCATTTCTATCTCATGGACTCATCTTTTATTTCTTAAATAAAAGAGCCATCAGCAAGAATTCTTTCTCTTTACAAACCAGCATGCTTCCTTGAATCTGTACTAACCTATCCTTCTTTTGTTCTGTTGTAATAGAAGAGGCCCATTATTTATAGCTGTTCTCTCAATCTCCACATTGACCCAACTCAGCCCACTTTTTCAGGCATTTCTCAGACTTCCACTTACCCATTTATGAAAACCTTGTTTTTACCCAGCTCACTTTAACTAAAATGTCTCATACCAATATTTATTCACTGAACCTTCCCTGGTATACTGTTGATATCTCATCAGCATTTGGCATAGTTGTCTACTTTCTAGTCTTGGGTTCTGTGACACACGTGTTCATCACTTTTCAGATACCTCTCTCACAACTCCTTCTCATTTTCGTTTAATTCTGTCTGTCTTTGAAGTGTTGGTGGGTTTTATGAATTTTTCCTGACCCATCTTTTCACTGTATGTATTCTCATAGAAATCTCCTCCACACCCTTGATTTCAATTAATATCTTTATGTTCTTTATTCCTTTTTTTAAAAATATATATTTTATTGATTTTTGTACAGAGAGGAAGGGAGAGAGAAAGAGAGTTAGAAACATCAATGAGAGAGAGTCATCCATCAACTGCCTTTTGCACACCCCCTACTGGGGTTATGCCCACAACCAAGGTACATGCCCTTGACCGGAATCGAACCCGGGGCCCTTCAGTCCCCAAGCCGACGCTCTATCCGTTGAGCCAAACCGGTCCCAGCTATGTTCCTTATTCCTAAATCTCTATCTCTAGTCCATATTTCCCTCTTGGATTTTAGACCCCAAATATTCATCTATTGATTTAGCATATGCATGTGGATATCATAATATTTCAAACTCACATATTAGTCTCCTCCTGTGTTTTTATTTCAAAACAAAAACAAAAACCAGTATTGTCAAAAATCCTGAAGTTTAAGGTAAAATTTTGGACTTGGTTTGTCTATGGCAATAAAGATAGACTACAGACTGCAATTGCAGTAGACTGAAGTACAGATAGATTCTGTCTAAAACATGAATTTGTAAGCATTACTAGGATTTGCAGGGAGTAAAGAAAAATATCCAAGGGTGCCTTTATATTGTCTCCCGGACAAAACAGAATAAAGCAAAAGCAGTATACTGTATAAACAGTAGGAGCACTATACATTAAAAAAAATTAGGGCTTGCTTTGAGGGCAAAAATATCAGAAGTCAATATTACCCCGAGGAGTTCAAGCCTTATGCCAGTACTAGATGGGGGAGGTAAACCTAAACTGCTCTTCCTCATGTTAAGGCAGGGACATACAGTTTCTTCTAAAACCCCCAGGTTCCCATCAGCAAACCCTCTTTGGTGGAAAGCATCACCTGTCTAGGTCATAGGCATTTCCATGGAATAAGAGCAAACAAGTATGCATTTCTAACTAAAGGACACAAAAAGAAATATGAAAGAAAATGAGTACTTTGACAAAGAGTAAAAACAATGAATGACTTATTTATACTACTAAAAACTTTACATCCTGGGATCATCCAATAGGAAATATTGAAAAATTATATATGAAATAAATAAATGAAAGGTAACATTTAAAAATGAACAAGTAACATAGACTATAAAAGTGACCAGGCTTAACAAAGTGTCAAATTTAAATTTTATAAATAAAGACATCTTTTTAAAAATTACTATTTCAATGAGTAGATTAAACAAGATGAAGGGAGTATTCATAATCTGGCAGAGAGATTGGAAGAAATTCCCCAGGATGCAGCCCAGACCAATAAGATAGATGATACACAAGAGACACAAAAGATACAAGAAGTGATGAAAAGGTCAAGCCTAACTCCAAAGAGCTCAGAAAGTGAAAAAGACAATGGAAATAGTTGGAGTGAATACTACATTTACCAAACTTGAAACTCAATTGATTAGAACACAGTTTTGAGCACATATAGATCATTGATTCAAATTGCTCATATTCTATTAAAAAAAAATTCCAACCAATTTTAAAGAATGAGTATTAGCGTATATGGACTATGCTTCTGAACAACAATTTAATTCTATCTAAAATATGAATTTGTAAGCATTACTAGGATTTACAGGGAGTAAAGAAAAATATCCAAGGGTGCCTTTATATTAGAAGTCATTAATAAGAATATAACATTTCTAAATATCCATAATTTTGAAATGCATTATGATTCACCATTGAATGTAATTATAACAAATATAATAATGTGACTGATGGATTACAGATATTGATAAGTTGAGTCTAAAATTTGGATAAATAACAAAAACCCCCAAGTAGTCAAAACACTTCTGAAGAAAAAGGGGACTAGTCCTATGGATAGCAAAATTTCTTCTAAAACTATAGTAATTAAGACAGTGTAACCCTGGTTAGGATATTGACAAGTTGAGAATTATAAGAGTAAATCCCAGAAAGCAACTCCCTGTCTGTGTGGAAGCTATATGAGAAAGAAGTAGCTTTGAAAGAAACTGATTAAAGAAAAACTATTCAATAAGTGCTGCTTGAAATTATTCATAAAAGAGAAAATCCCTGCAAAAATAAATCTATAAAAGCAATCCCAAATGGAGTAAATACTTTAACATCACAGTTTTAAAACATTTAAGAGAAAATATATGAAAATAAACCTATGAAGTTTGGCAGAAAACGTCTTTTTAAACAAGATATACATGCACACAAAACTAACCATAACATAAAAGATTTATTAATTTAACACATTAAATTGTGAATAAATGATAACTAAATACAATCTGAGAGAAATTAAAAAGATAACCCCAAATCTAGAAGAAAATATATACAAGTGGAGATACTAGCTAGAGCAATAATACAACAAAAATAAATAAACTGATATAAGGAACAGAAAGTAAGAGGAAAGCTGTCATCACTTATAGGTGATATGCTTGTTTATTGAGATCTATTTTTTAAATTAGCAAAACAGTTTTGTAAAGTGGCTATCAGATTTATTATATCTGTTATGTATAATCAATGAAAAGTGCTATGCCTAAAAAAGGAAATATAACTATGCAAGTAAAAGGATGAGAAAAAGATATGAACAGGCATCTCACAGAAAGAAAAGAGGAGGAACACAGAAGACAAAAAGCAT
Organism: Pipistrellus hanaki; assembly: GCF_964339955.1. Taxonomy (NCBI): domain Eukaryota; kingdom Metazoa; phylum Chordata; class Mammalia; order Chiroptera; family Vespertilionidae; genus Pipistrellus; species Pipistrellus hanaki. The sequence continues at coordinate 121,544,179 of NC_140503.1, read as the reverse complement.
AAGGAAGTTCAATCAATTTCATTAATGATTGGTGAAACATAAAATAAGTTCCAAATAAGATACCATTTTATACCTATTCAATTTGCAGAAATGAAGAAATATGACCAAAATCAGAATTTTCAGGATCATAAAATAATGAGAACCTGAAGGAATGTCAGTACTGTGCTGGTAGTGTAAGTTTACAGATTGGAAGCAATTTGACATTAACTTTCAAAGTTGAACACATACCTAACTGACAAGCAGTAATTCCACTTTAAAGAATGTTAGGGAAACTTTTGTGCATTTGATTCAGGAGGCAATCATACAATCTTATTCTAATAGAGAATATCTGGAAATAATGTCCATAAACTAAATACTGAGTGAAGAAACTATGACTGTAAGAATATGTATGTAGCTAAAGAATATAAATGCATAGCCCATGGACACAGACAACACTGTGGTGAGGGCCAGAGACAGAGAAGAGCAGGGTTTGGGTGGAGGTGGGCAAAAGTGGGGAAGGATGGGGGACATCTATAATAGTGTCAATGACAAAAATAATAAAAACAAAATAAAATGTTGAGATGCTAAAAAAATTATATATATATATATATATATATATATATATATATATGGAATATGAATCTAGGATGACAGGGTTTGATGTTTTCTTTGTTGTTGTTGTTGTCCAATTGTTTTACTAATGCAAACCAGTGCCTAAAAATGCCAGTGGCACACAATAAATATTTGATGAGTAAATGAATAGGATATTCATATCATGGAATATAAGGCTATGAAAATGAATAAACCACCACCACAGGCACCAGCATGGATAAGTGTTATGATCAAATCCCGAGTTGTAAACTCAAAATTCAGACTAGTCTTATTTATTTTTAAGAGGGAGGGGCTAGGGTGCAATGGAACAGGAGCAAAGAGCCAGTTTCCTAATCATTAGTAATTCTAGTTCAATCATGGGTATTCATTTTTTATTGTTTCAGAACTATAGTAAAATAATAAAGATGTTTTTAAAATGTTTTAAAGAAAAGAAGAAAAGGAAAACACTTTCATAGTTCTCATTTTCACTCATCTAGATACCTAAGAATCCTTTTATCACACCCACTGTGTCACTAGCACCTTCCCAATGGTTTAGTCCAGATCCTTAGTGTCTTTGGCCTAGGTTATATAGCTAAAGACAACTTACTGGCTTTTTTCACTATAATCCATTATTTACCTATAGGCTGGGTGATTCTTTAAAAAGAAACATTTGGATCAAATAATCAACTAATTAAAACCCTTCAGGTAGTTATTTTTTCCCTGGGTAAAGTCAAAACTTATTTAACTTGTCAAATTTTGGTCCCTGCTTACATCACCAATGTCATCTCATGTTATTCCTCTTCTTAGAACTTCAGTTACCCTTCAGGCAGCCTCTTAAATATCACCTCAGACAAAACTTATCTTACCCTACTTAGCAAGACCATACTTGAGATACTGTATCTTTGCTCAGTCTCTCTAAGTAAGAGCAGTCCTTTGTTCAATGGTCTATCTATCCCAATGTACACACTTCTTACATTTTCACATTATTGATGCTTAGAACAGTACATACTAAGTGCTCATATTAGGATGTGCACTTATTGAATAAACTCATCTCACAAGGTGAGAAAGAAAATTTAAATCCAATTTTAGACATGGAAAATAGACTGATGTTGTTTACTTATAAAAATAAGGGTATTTAATTGCTTACCTCAAAATTAATAATGCTGATAATTTAATTTCAGAATAAAATGTGTACACTAAAAACTACAGTATGTAGTCAATTCTGAGCTCACTGGAAGTAGAGAGTAATTTTTTAAAATCTTTGTAATTTTAGTGCTTAGTACAAGCCACAGAACATGGTAAATTCCCCACAAATATATTTAGGATGGTTTCTTCTGTCTCCTATGGATTGTAGTGGGTCCACAGTGTAGCAAAAAAATTAAGATGTCTAAATTACACACTTGATATTAGGCAAATATAAATAATCGAGGTAACTGATTATATTAAAATATCTAACTCACAACATTACTATAACTCTACCAATATATTTTCTTTTTGAACTATGATGTTAAGTAAGCAAAGTGAAATAGATAGATTAGTATATATTATGGTAATGACTTACATGAATGTCAAAAGTTGATTAAAGTTCAAGATATTCTCAAAGAAGTATTTATCAAGATATTTACGAGACACCATAAAAACTTAACTTGATAAAGAATCTAGTAACTATCATTCACTAGTTTTTTAAATAGCTCTTTGACATGATTTGCTTAACTGATGAGAAAAAATGTGTAACTGTTCATTGTTTTTATTCAAAATCCATACCCTAAAATTTAAATGGTGAAGAAACATACTGTTCTTTGTGAACTTTGCAGAATATCTTTATGTGAGCCTGAAATGACCAGGTGGATGCAATTCACTAGAAAACTATTGTGAATAGGTTCAGATTGCCTCTGCAACTGTCCACGTTTATATGAATTGCTTCATTGCATCATTGTCTCCATCATATTCGCAGAATATCTTGGGAGTTACTGTTTCTATGTTATATCAGTCCAATTTGTTGCAATCGATCTTTTCCTTCATGCCATTGGCTTTATAATTGAGTGGAAAAATATGAAAAATGACTTTGTAGGTCTTAGAAAAGCAGCAAGGAAATGTTTAAGAGAACTATCCTTTGCTCATAGAAATTCAAATCCTGGTTCTATTATTCCCTAGCCACATACTTGACTCTGGATACCTTCACAACATCCCTCCCCACCATTTCCTCTCACCCCTCCCTCTTTCCTCCTGGAAATATGGAGGCAATAACAGCCCCTACATCATAGAATGGATATGAGGATAAATTGAGAAAATGCATGCAAAGATTTAAAACCCCACGGGACTCAATAAATGCTGTCTACTTTTACCAAATAAGATACCATTTTCACTAAGTTATAGCATCTATACTGTATATGACAGCTTGTTTCCCCGAATCTTGTCATAATAAAGAACATGTGTACCTCCTCAGGGCATCCACTGTCCACCCAGTCCTGGCGATGACGATCAAAGCCACTGGAACATCTGCAGAGAAGACCACATTGCAGTTCAGAGAAAGAAGTACGGGTGAACAGTGAGAAGCAAAAAGAAAAAGAAAGATTGGTAAGTAGGTAATTCTCAAATTTTCAGTTTAGTGCAACAAGCTTTCTTCTGCAGACCTGTTGATTGGAGCAGCCATAAAGTATTAACAGTGTTCTGGGTCACAGCTCACTCCCATGTGGTGATTTGAGTAGGTCAAACCTGGCTGCAAATGACTCCACTGAGGCCCATTCCACTGAGCAGGACACTGGGCTCCCAACCCAAAGGTAAGACCACTTGCTTTACTAAGTAGTTGGTTTTCCTCATTTCTGTTCTCATCATCCAAACAAGTGGCTATAGAAAAACATCTTGCAGGTGTTATTTTTCAGAATATCAGATCTTTTTATTTGTTTTGTTTTTCTTAAGTTTTAAAATTTAAGACACATAGTCATACAAACTGTACTGCATTGTAAAGCATTAACTCAGCAGGTCCAGGGTGTTCAACCCACATATTCCAAAGAAATAACCAGCCCTTGGGAGATACAGCCTGTGGAATATCCTGCTGGATAAATGCAAGATAGTTTATGATAACAATATGATTTATGGTGAATGTCTGTTTTATTCACCTGGAGCCCTGGGGCAGGCGGTGGGGAGAGGATTGGAGACTAGAGATAAGGTTAGTCATGGAGAATTTCATACCTATGTGACTGACCCTCCATAAAATCCCTGGACACTGAGACTTGGATAAATTTCCTAAGTTGGCAGTGAATGCTGTGTGTTCAAAAATTGTTGCTGGGGGAAGTACTGTCTGTATGACTCCATTAAAAGAGGACAATGGAAAGCTTCTCTTTTGGACTCTGCCCTAAGTGCCTTTCGCCTTTGCTGATTTTAACCTCTATCCTTTTGCTATAGAAAGTGGCAGCCTTGGGTATAACAGCTCTTCTGAGTTCTGTGAGTCCTTCTACTGAGTCATTCAAACTGAGTGCATTACTGAGAATCCCTAACAACACTATGATTAGGTCATATCTAAAATGTCTACTTGAGCAAGCACTAGACTAATAAGATTTTGTTCACTCTTTCTGCCTCGACTGGGATAATTTTCTTCCCTATAGCTACAGTCCATTGATTTTTTTTAAGGAACACAGAAATTACTCTCCAGAGCCTATACTGATAAAGTTTCATAATTGCTATTGATCACATATTATTTTACTATGTAACTTTTTTTCTTTATATAAAATATCATGTGCTTATTTACCAAACTTTATTGTTAACATTCTAAAATTATGATCATACTTTGTATATCTGACACATGCTTTCATTTTCTTATTAGAAATTCAAAGTACTTTTGTCAGTTTATTAAAATTAAAGATTTAAATTGCTCCTGACTTTAATATCTCTATAGTAATTTACATACAACATATATGAATCCATATTAATAAATGTTAACCTAAAGATAATTAAATATTTTAAAAAAATACATGAAGACTGTTCAATTTTTGTCTTAAATTTCCTTATAGGGCTTATAGTGCTACTATTTTTTCCCACTTGTTTTGCAGAGGGTCCACATGATGACTTTTTCTAAGAATCTTTGCCAGAGATTATGTACTATGGCATGAATGAGCATAATTTAATTCAAGTGGAATGTGAAAACAACTTTACTGTCAACATAAAAAAACACCATATCTATCATTCTGCCCAGACATGATTCATTGGAGCTCAGATATTTTATGCCTTCCATCTGTGTTGAATGAGCATAAGTACAGAATAAATATCTGTGTGTGACCTGGCACGCTAACTTTGAGAATCCTCAGTTGGTCAAGGCTATCTCTGATTATGTAAAGAAAATCTAACATTTAGAGTTTATTTAATTCCACTTGAGTTAGATGGTTGTTCCCTCCTGTTCGTTTTGCTTTGCAAGTTTGTTTAAATACTGAAAAATATACATACTGACATTGTCTTTTGCAAGATGAAGAAATATAGATTTTCTAAAATAACAATATTTTGGGGAGCCACCTGACTACAAATAATTAAATGGAATAGATCCTTTTAAAATGAAGTTTGTTTTTACATACAGTATGGCAAATGTATTCAAAGACAGTGGCAAATAACAACTTTTACTGTATTTTATAACAAGATTGTAGTAAATCTTAAATTTATAAGTCAATTGAAATTTTATCTTAAGTAATTAGTTCTTTTTTATTTTTTCAAAAAATGTATTTTATTGATTTTTTTACAGAGAGGGATAAAGAGTGAGAAACATTGATGAGAGAGAATCATCGATCAGCTGCCTCTTGCACACCCCCCACTGGGGATGTGCCCCCAACCAAGGTACATGCCCTTGACCAGAATTGAACCTGGGACCTTTCAGGCCGATGCTCTATCCACTGAGCCAAACTGGTTTTGGCCAGTAATTAGTTCTTTAAATGGTTAAGTCAATCGCAGGGAAAAGTACAGAAGCACTGCATTTTGCTTGACTTATTAGATGGTTGCATTTTGCTTGACTTATTAGATGGTTCCCCAGTTATATATGTAAAATAAGGTTCTACTGAAAATATGTGATTCAATTAAGCAATTTATTCATTTATTCATAATTGGTTCTCTATTAATTGATCTGCTGTTTACTAATTGCTAGGGTAGAAAGTGTTGACAATGGCAAACACCAATAAGATTTGGTTTGAAAAGCTCATGCATTCTGTAGCTTACAGTGCTTTAAAAATTAACACAACTGCCCCAGCTTATTTGGCTTCTTAGATAGAACTTTGGCCCATGGACAAAAAGGTCTCGGGTTTGATTCAATCAAGGTGTCTCCCCCCTCCCTACCCCCGCTCTTTTTCTCACTCCCCTTTTCTTCCCCCTTCCTTCCACACTCTCTAAAAATCTTCCTTGGGTAAAGATTAACAACAATAACAAAAATTAACACAACTAAATGTTGCTTTTTTTTAAGCATTTTTATAACCTAGTATAATCTAAATAGCACCCAAACACAATTATAAACAAGTGTGTCTATGCTATAAATTAAGAAAAACCACCTTTATGTTATTTCTTAATTTAAAATAAACCAAAAATCATTTTTGAGATCAACTTCCTCTCTCCACTGAGCTGCTATGTATTTTTTTCTAAAATACAGACACATTAACAATGCTGTACTCCAGCATATTGATTTCCAGATATTTAAAAAATATGTTTTTTATTGATTTCAGAGAGGAAAAGAAAAGGAGAGAGAGGTAGAAACATCAATGATGAAAGAGAATCACTGATCAGCTGCCTCCCACATGCCCCCAACTGTGGATTGAGCTCACAACCAAAGCATGTGTCCTGACCAGGAATCAAACTGTGAACTCCTGTTTCATAGGTTGATACTCGACCACTGAGCCACACCTGCCAAGCAATTTCCAGACATTTTTAACACTGTTAGCAAACAGACTCTTCTACATTATAACCATCTAGTATTCCTTTTAAACTAAATTCCTGGGTATATCTGTAGAAGAAAGATTCTCTGATAATTTGGGTTCAGGAATTTTCATTGTAAATAGTCATCCAATGTGATTCTTGCCACACTGAAATCTGAAAACCACTGACATCCTGTATATGTCCCCATGGCAGGCCCCTTCCCACTCCTCCCACCCATCACTACAACCTGTTCTTATGCCCCTTAGTGTCCCTCCCTGGATGTGCTCTTTGAGATCCCTGACTTTGAACCTGCTGTTACTTATGTCTAGAATACCTCCCCCCTGTCTAATCAGTATACACAATTGAACGGAAGCTTATCTACTCCAAGAAGCATCTACTTTTTTCTCACCCAGAAGGGTTAGCAACCCTTTCTCAGTGCTCTCCAATATCAACCCAATGTCACGTACTAGTATCTATTACACTACAATTGGTGGTGTTTGAGCTTATCTTAATAAGACCTCCAGGAGAACATGGTTTAAAGGGAGGATTTGGAGTTCACCTGCTTGCACTAGAATCTTGGCTTGGGCACAAGACAGGTATATAATCTTAGGAAGTTTTCCCCCCTATCTAATCTTGTTTCCTCATATGCAAAATTAGGTAGGAGAGGTTATGTAAAGATTAAAGCTAGAGTTTGCTACACAGTAAACATTTAAACAATAGCAGCTGTTTTTCATACCTAGTCATGACTTTGTAGTATACATGTGGAAAGGTCAACAATTGTTGAAAATGAATCAGTGAGATTTTTATATCAACAGTATTTTGGAAGATGTTTAGGAATTAATTGTGTACCATATAAATGTGAAATATATCTAGGAATCTATAATAATAAAAGGGTAATATGCTAATTAGACGGAATGTCATCTGGACATCCCCCAGATGAAGCCAGGGCCAGGGGGAAGACTGTGTCGGCAGCTGGGTGAAGGAAGGCCTACTCTTGCACAAGTTTAATGCATCATGCCTCTAGTTAGTATGACAAAATCTTATAAAAAATATCCAAGTTGCTCTCAAATATGGGACAACTCTTTATTCAATATTTTGTAAATATTTCTCAAAAACTGACCTAACTATGTTTATTTAAGACATATTTAACATTGCACATCTATTTAATATGTATCCTAGCTTTGATATTTCTAATGTTTTTTGGAAGAAGTTATTTTCTTCTCAATCTTATCTAATTCCAAAACAAATGGATAGAGAGATATACTTCAAATTAATTGTACTATTCTCCTCTCACATTCAATCAGATGTTGATTTCAAAGCCCTCAGGGACCATGTTAAGTGAACCCTATTAAATTAGGCAGTCTAGAAAACAAATGATAGTTTGAAGTATTTATCCAGTGAAGAGACTAAAGTGTAAATCTCTAACATATCTCAGTTTTGAAGAAAGATGTCAGAAATGACTTTTTTTATTTTTATATAAGAGTAATATATTCAGGCAAAGGCAATAGATGTGAATATTCATCCTATCTAATAAAAGAGTAATTTGCAAATTAACCATCACTCCACTAAGCCAACAGGCCATGCTCACCAGCCAATCAGGAGCTAATATGCAAATAAACCAAACCAAGATGGCACGGCCACAGAGAGCAGGAGGGAGGCTTGGGTTTCCCTGGTAATGGAGGAAGCCAAGCTTTCTGCCTGCCCTTGCCGGCCTAGGCCTCCACTCAAGGCTACAAAGTTTCAATGATAGAAGATACATAAATCCAAACAGAAATGGCGGCAGCCATGGAGCTGGAAAGAGCAGGAGGAAAAGGTTGCCCCTGGCAATATAGAAAACCAAGTTGCTGCAGCCCTGGCCAACCTAGGCATCCACTCCAGGCTACTAAGTTTCAATTGTAGAAGATAAATAATCCCCAGATACCAGGGCCTCAGCTTGGGTCACCAGGGGGTGTGGCTGGCCTGCAAACCATCACAGGTTCCTCACCCAGGCTGCCTCATGCCCCAAGGGAACCCCCATACTGATCCAGGACACCCTTCAGAGTAAACCAGCTGACCCCCACCCATGCACCAGGCCTCTATTCTATCTAATAAAAGAGTAATATGCAGATTGATGATCATTCTAACCCACAAGATGGCTGCCTCCAGGTGGTCCAAGATCCTGCCCCCATATGGACACAAGATGGCCACCATAAGATGGCCAGCAGGGAGGGCAGTTGGGAGGGACCAGGCCTGCAAGGGAGGGAAGTTGTGGGTGATCAAGCCTGCATGGGAGGGCAGTTAGGGGTGACCAAGCGAGGAGGGAAGAGGAGGGAAGTTGGGGGCAACTAGGCCTGCAAAGAAGGGCAGTTAGGAGGGACACAGGCCTTCAGGGGAGGGTAGTTAGGGGTAACCAGGCCTACAGGGGAGCAGTTATGCATCAATCAGGCAGGCAGGGGAGTGGTTAGGGGGAGATTAGGCTGGCAGGCAGAAGTGGTTAGGGGAAATCAGGAAGGCAGTTAGAGGAGTAGTTGGGAACCAGCAGTCCTGGTTGTGAGAGGGATCGGGCCTAAACGGGCACTCAGACATCCCTCAAGGGGCCCAGATTGAAGAGGGTGCAGACACCCCCCAATTCATGCACCGGGCCATATATATATTTATACTCACTGAGAGGCCAGATTATTATGATCTCTGAATGCATAAAAATCTGGCCACTCAGTGTATATCCAATAGTTGCATTTTGAAATTCTTTTGGATATTTCTTTGAACATTTTTTATTTTCCACATGGACTATTTGGATTTTGTATTCCACATTGTCCATGTACCATATTTGATTTTACAATTTGAAAAAGTTGAGGACACTGGTCCTCATCCAGAATTTCTGCCTTAACTATATGATCAATGTCATCTTCTATTCATAATTTGGACTCACTATCTAATGTCAATAATATGTGAGCATGAAGTAGTTCACATTTCTAAAATTCAATGACATAAATTTTAGCTATTACTTTGCCAAATATATAGAATCTACATATATCATTTAAAAGAGCATTCAACTTAATATTAAAAACTCTGGCTACCAAGTCAGGTCTGTTTTCAACTTTTTGCCAGCATTGTAAATTGTTTGTAATATGAATGAATTGGAATTGCCATACTTCATTACAATTGTCATAGCATCCTGATATCGCTGTGGGTAAGGGAGGGATTAAGGTCTTGAATACTTTTCTCTGCAACCTATCACCTCACAGAGGACGACAAAGCATTGCAGTGAGGCCAGGTCAGGAGCTGTGGCCTTATCCAACTCCATATCATCCCAACAGGGGCACAGTTTTTTTTGCTGCATATTTCTGGGACTGCCCTCTAAAGATGATGGAAGTATTATTTTACCAATAGGCACATTGTCATTTTCAGATTCAAATCTGAGATAATCCATCAAACCACATTTTCAACTCTCAATTTAGATTGGTTTGCTTTAACGAAATCTATCCAATTTGCTTCCATTTTTGAATATGAATCTACAGTATACTGTTGAGTTAACTTTCCTGTATTTAAAATAGGATTGAACATGTCGCTCACAGAGAGATGAAATCCATAACACTGCATTTGTGTGACTTGTGCCCTGACATTTTGTCTAGTATTATTGTCAATTACACTGTCACCTCTCAGTCTTAATGCAATATCCATTCCCCAGTTTTTTTTCACCATTTGGAAAAAGAATAGGATATGTCATTGCATCTAATGTAGGAAACAGGATACTGTTTTGTTTCATTTTAGTGGCATTCAGATTACTGGGATCTGGTTTACAATGAATGAGCAAGTCCCTTTCAAAAGGAGGTTCTCCATCTTTGTTTCTGAACATGATGACTACCTCAGTGACACAGGGAGAATTTTATCTACCTGGATCACTATTATGATTGTATTTAATCGCCATTGTTACTTCCGTGGGAGCAATACCTTTTGCTGCTGCTTCAGTTTGGGCTTCCTTTTCTACCTTTTGTAACATCTTATGATTTGTTAATACGTTTATTTAATTCATGAGGTTTTTGATGTTGATCATGAGTTTTTCTGAGTAACCTTGGTTTTCTGGCATTGTTAATCTTTTACTCATCGCTTCAGCCATATCTAAAATATAGAGATATGCAAACTTCTGAGAAACACCACCTGAAGGATGTAAAGTTCCAGTAGGGTGATAAACTTGCTCGTGTATTCTAAAAGAGTATGGCCCATACCCTGATAGTGATGCAATGTTTGCACTCATCAAAGCAAAAGTAAAAGAATTATTTATCAAATGTATATTTTCCATAAAATTTTTACTGTCAGAATCTTCATTTATCATTAATTTTTATGAAATATGCTGGGTATTCTGGAAAGTGTATATCATTTGGACAAATTTTACCTTTGCTACAACATTGAGTAAATTTTCCATTAGATGATTTTTCACTGGAGAATTTTAGTGATAGGCAAAACTGATATATAACACTTCGCGAATTGCATCCTCATTTACTTAATTTTTGTTGTGAAGGCAGTTCCTATCAGTATTGGCAGTACTTGTCAATGGCTGCTCTTCAGGTATATTCTGTCGACGACAATAGCTTCTTTCAGTTTCAGAGGTACATTGTGCTAATAATTGGTCTTCAAACATTCTGTCGCTGATGCCAGCTGGGAGAGGAATGGGCAGTATCAGGTTCCCTCCTCCCTCCTGTCACAGTAGGAAGTGGAGGTGGTCCATTGGAGGTGGAGATGGCAGGGGAAGGGGCCTACTAGCTTTCCTTCCCTTGGCTGCTGGCAGCTGTCCCCTTCCCCCCAATGGCTGTCACTGCTTGCCATCTGTGGGGTGCCACCTCTACTCTGCCACCGGTCACCTCCCTCTGCAGGAAAAAGGCTTTGGCTGCCATCTCTTGCCTGGTCTGGGCCTCGCTCTGTGGGGCGATGGATTGCAGACCCCCAGACTGATGTCCCTCAGAGGGAGGCCCTGCCCGCCACTACAGCACCACAGGTCTGGTAGCCTGGGGCTCCTTCTTTGAGGCAATCAGTGCACAAGGAGGCCCTGCCCACCTGGCCTTGCCTCCACCATTGATCCCTACCAGCAGGGAGGCCCTGCTCATCCTGCCAGGGTTCTGTGATCAATCACAGAGCAGTGGAAGGTCCTCCCACCCAGCTGGAGCTCTACCATTCATCACTGTCCACAGGGAGGCCCTGCCCACCCTGCCAGGACTCTACTATCGGTCCTTGCAGCCGTGGCTGCTTGTCTCAGCCCTCCTGGGAGCTTGCCTTGGCCCTGGCAGCCCCGGCTTCATCCTGAAGGTGATGCACACACACACACACACACACACACACACACACTAGAGGCCGGGTGCACAAAATTTGTGCACAGGGGAGGAGGATCCCTCAGTTCATCCTGCACCCTCTCCAATCTGGGACTCCTTGGGGTATGTCCGACTGTGACACTGTGGGATCCTAAACCAGCAGTCAGACATCCCTCTCACAATTCAGAACTGCTGGCTCTCAATCACTTGCCTGCCTGCCTGATCGACACATAACTGCTCCCCTGCTGGCTCGATTGCCCATAACTTCCCTCCCCTGCCAGCATGGTCGCCCCCAACTGCCTTCCCCTGCCAGCCTGGTCACCCCCAACTGCCCTCCCCTACTGACCTGGTCGCCCCTAACTGCCCTCCCCTGCTCTCCATCTTTGACCACATGGGGCAGCCATCTTGTGTGAGGGTGTGAGGGTCAATTTGCATATTACCTCTTTTTAATTTTTTTATTATATATTTTATTGATTTTTTTTTTTACAGAGAGGAAGGGAGAGGGATAGAGAGCTAGAAATATCGATGAGAGAGAAACATCGAGCAGCTGCCTCCTGCACACTCCCACCGGGGATGTGCCCACAACCAATGTACATGCCCTTGACCAGAATCAAACCTTGGACCCTTCAATCTGAAGGCTGACACTCTATCCACTGAGCTAAACTGGTTTTGGCTGCATATTATCTCTTTATTTTATATATATAAAGAGATAATATTTATTTTATATGTATATATATGCACATATGTAAATATGTATATATATGTACATATGTATATGTATATATGTACATATGTGCACATATTATTATTTATTTATTTATTTATTTATATATATGCAATACTTAATTATTAAAAATGAAGTGTGTCTGACTGCACAGTTAAGCATATATTATTTCACCAGTGAGAAGAAGCACCTACAAAGAGAAGTTAAGAAAGAAAATTAAAAAATGTGAAGCTCCAAAGAGCAGTTAGTTTCTAGATCAGGAGTCAGCAAATGTTCTTGGCAAAGGACCAGATTAAGTAATTTAGGCTTTGCAGGCTGCATAGTTCCTATCTTAACAGTCACTTCTGCCATTGTAGCTCAAAACCAGCCATAGACAGCGGCAGTAAGAAATGGGTGAGGCTATGTTCCAATAACATTGTATTTAGAAAAACCAGCAAGTAGGTCAGATTTGGCCCAATTACTATGGTTTGCTGACGGTTATCTAAAAATAAAGATCTGTAAAATTCTGAAAACTTTAGGACAAATACCTCATTGAGTCCTTTGTTGATTTAAATGGTCTTTGCAGCCTTTGGTGTATTTATCATAGTGTACAACTTAATGGAAAAATCTATTGTGCATTTTTGCCACAGTCTGCAAAAGTGTGAGAAATGATCCTCAGGCATCAAACAAAAAATGGAAAGAGGCTTTTAAAAAACTAAAAGTATTTTAGATGAGAAGTATAATGAAAACAGCTGTGATTAGATACATAGTGTTTGAAATTCATGCACTGGGGTGTCCCTCAGCCCAGCCTGTGCCCTCTTGTCCAGGACCCCTCTCTCCTTATCACCCACCTGCTTGCTGCTCCTACGGCCTCTGTGGAGGCGGGAGAGGCTCCTACCACCACCCTTGTGCTCACCAGCTGTGAGCCTGACTTCTGGCTGAGCGGCACTGCACATCACAGTGACTGGTTGTTTGGGTTGTTCCACCATAACAATTGCTTAGGCTTTTGTTTTCTACTAATGACCCGGTTCATGACATTTGTGCACTTGGGGGGGATCCCCCAGCCTGGCCTGTGCTGTGTCACAGTGCAGATCCCCGCGATCCATCACCCCAAAGAGGTAGGCCTAGCCCACCCATCTGGGGCTCCTTGATGGATTGCCCCAAAGAGGTAGGCCGGAGCTGGGAGAGACCTGCAGACCATGGGGACAGGCCCACAGCAGAGGCCTCCTCTGCATGTTCCGGCCTAAGCCCTGGTACAGGTGTGCAAAGATGGAGGCCTCCACCACCACCCTGCACCCAGCCCGGGCCCGCGGTGGAGGCCTTCCTCTGTGCAGGCCTGCCTAATTCTTGTTGCAGCCCTGCCCTCATCTCTGATGTTGCAAGTCTTTCGCCCACCCACGCCTGCTGTACATGCCACCTGCTGAGCAGTTGTGACATTACAGCATCCCAGAAAATTTGCATATTCCTCTATTAATTTATAGGATTAGAGGCCCAGTGCACACAATTCATGCACTGGGGGGGTGGGGGGGGGGAGAAGAGGTGTCCCTCAGCCTAGCCTGCACCCTCTCCAATCTGGGACTCTTTGAGGATGTCTGACTGCCCATTTAGGCCCAATCTGGATCAGGCCTAAATCGGCAGTCGGACATCTCTCTCACAATTCAGGACTGCTGACTCCCAACTGCTCGTCTGCCTGATTTCCCCTAACAACTCTTGCCTGCAAGCCTGATTACCCCCAACCACAACCCTGCCAGCCTTATTGATGCCTAACTGCTTCCCTGCTGATCTGATCACCCCTAACTGCCTTCCCCTGCCAGCCTGATCTCACCCCCAACTGCCCTCCCCTGCCATTCTGGTTGACCCCAACTGCCTTCTTCTGCCAGCCTGATCTCATCCCCAACTGCCCTCCCCTGCCATTCTGGTTGCCCCCAGCTGCCCTTCCCTGCTGGCCTGATTGCCCACAACTGCCCTCCTCTGCCCACCTGACCTCGCCCCCAACTGCCTCTGCCTGCCTAATCACACCTAACTGCCCTCCCCTGCCAGCTTGCTCTTGCCCCCAATTGCCCTCCTCTGTTGGCAAATTCGGTTCTGATTAGTCAGTTGTTATGCCAAGTAGTGTCAAAAGCTTCACATCCTAGGCAGCCATTGGCTCCTCACAGTTGACCCAGATTTGGTTCTGATTGGTTGGTTTTTATGCCAGTCAGCATCTCTGGGCCTATCAATGGGGCATGATCAGAAAGGCAAGGATGATCATCAGCCCTGTTGGAGGTCTGAAGAGAAATGGAGACTTGGCTGCTGACCATGCCTGGAAAGAAAGAGAGAGGAAAGTGCTGATCAACAGCTGCCAAAGAGGCTATGGATCAGATGCTGCTTCTCTTTTTAGGCCTCTCTCTTGGCCTAATTCGGATCCCCTCAGCAGTCAGTGCTGGGTCACTGTGCCATGGCAATCCAGAGTTGACTGCAGGACTGACTTCTGGTTGGTTGAGCCTTCCGGTTGTTGTGGATGTGACGGACCCAGCATTTTTATATATTAGAATGATATATAATAAAAGCCTAAGCAACCAGACAACCTGTAGCTATGATGCACACTGACCACCAGGGGGCAGACACCCAACACAAAAGCTGCCCTCTGGTGGTCAGTGCACTCCCACAGTGGGAAAGCTACTCAGCTGACCTATGGTGCCAGACACCAGGCTCACAGCTGGCAAGTGCAACTGCGGTGTTGTGAGCTTCTCCCACCTCCGTGGCAGTACTATCGAGTGGTGGCTACGGGGCAGCGGTGGCAGGTGCAGCATGGTTGGAATTAGTGAGAGTGGTATGGTTGGTCCAGGGTCAGGATCCTCCCTGGCCATCTGCTGCTTTGGAAACTACTACATCCTTCGGGGAATGTCAGACTGAGAGGGTACAGGCCAGGTGGAGGGACCCCATTGGTGCATGAATCCATGCACCAGGCCTCTAGTATAGATACAAAAGGCTAAGCAACCAACCAATAAGTAGACAAGTAGCTATGACATGCAATGACCACCAGGGGGCAGACGCTCAACGAAGGATCTTCTGAGCCTGTGGTGACTTGGCAGTGGCTATCCTTGGGTGACACACCCCGGAATTAGAGAGGGAGGAGCCTGAGTCACCCAAAAACTGCCCTCGGCCAGATGCCTCCAGGCTACGCTGAGGGATCCAACCTACAGTGGGGATCTCATTTACTCCACAGACACCCTTTGATTGCAGTGCCACCCCAGGTGCAGCAAGCTGGGAGGGACCCCAGAAGGTTGGCTCAAGGGCATGTCCAACTATTTTGCTCAGTTCCGTCCCACCAGCCACCTTCTAATTAATTCCCTTTCAATGTACACAAATCCATGCATGGGGAACTAGTAACTAATAACATTTTATTATAAGGTAAAACCAATAATATGAAACTGTAAGATATGGGAATTTTGTTTTGAAATACTAAACATTTTTAATAGGGAAGGTAAGTCATGAAATTAAAAATTTTGATTGTAATCATTAATCTCAATAAAAGTTAGTAAAAATCCGATCTCATTTCTTATATAGAACACACTTACTATTTCTAATTAGCCTTAGGAATGAGATAAGTAATTTCATTTCTAAAACAAAGAAAATTGATCTTAAAGTTTTTCAGAATCTTTATGCCTAAACCACTCTGGGATTATTAGTTAAATCTAACTATAGAATCTATTACAGATACAATAATATAGGATAAATTATGATGTTTTACATCATTATGATATGCAAATACACGCACAGTATGTTTGCAGAATATGTTTTATTTTCATAAAAGCTCTTACTACAAGCTGTTACTTGTAGCTCATAATCATAATCCAGTGTCAGAAGAATGGTTATCTGGAGAATGGATAAAGTCTGCTTTTGAGATGAGTATCATAAGGAAAACTGGGGTCAAATCATCTAATATCTGATATCCAGAAACTTGTCATTTCCACATGTGGTATCCTGCAGAGTGGCAAGTTTTATAAAGTAAATGCTTAATCTTCCCTCTAGTTTTCTAGAATCTAGAAGTATAACAATACCAGTTTGTTTATCTAGTTAAAAAAATTCACATCTTGTTTTTCTTTCCTCCCCCAAAAAGGCCATTTTTGTTACTTTTAGATTTTTATATTTCACTAAAAAATTTTTCAATAAGGAAAATTATTTTTGTAATTGGCTTTTTATGCTGGAGTTATTTCTTCCTAAGAGTGTCACCTCCTGATGTCAAGTCTACCAAGATAATTAGATACCTGAGTACTTATTTTATACCTACATTAAAAAAAAGCTTGCACAAAATACTTATTAGAAGGGGAAAAAGAATGAAATATTCACCCACATGGAAACAATAAAACTACTTGATTCCAAATACTTGGACTTACTAGCTGGCAAAACTAATCTCATAGTAAAATTCAATTTTTATCTTTGCTCCCCACCAAACTTTTAAGTGCACATGGAAATATGCTGACTAAGGGGATTTTAAATGATGCAAGTTTGGCTGTGTATTGACTTAAATAATCCTTCATTACAGACCATCATACTGTTCTGTATTTTCAAAAATTTGGGCATTGTATTTGTTATTTTTTTTTCAACCAGCAGTAGCTGAAATAGATAAAACTGGGATCCTCAATGATTTCCACCTTTGTGCTATTTCACGAATAGAATGAAATGAATGTGAATGTGTTAGCAATATACAGTATGCCCTTTCAGAAAGTTTCAATTCTATAAAATAATTAATCCAATGTAGAATAGTTTGAACTTTTGGAATAAACCATAGTAAGAAATATAGATAACATCAAGTATTTAGACATATAAATATCTGGATATATATTAAGGGGATGTGTTTGCGTATTGAAAGTAAATAGTTGTTGTGATGCTTCTTTCTTCTTTTCATCCTTCCTTCATTCCTTTTTTTTTTTTTTTAAAGATCCACTTAAAGCATAGATATATTTTGTTTCATTAAAACAATGCTAATTGCAACCCACTGTGCAATCGATAGCCTAACTCTTCTGAATTGTAACCCTGATTGAATAATGCTATGCCGATAAATATCATAGTTTACAATTTTAATCACAATTATGCTTTAGATAGCATGTTCTGTGCTTTCAAATACTAATTTTAATAGAAAATTATAGAAAAGTTGCCCAGCCAGTGTGGCTCAGTTATTGAGCATCAACTTATGAACCTGGTCAGGGCACATGCCCGGGTTTGGGGCTTGATCCCCAGCATGGGGCATGCAAGGGGCAGCCGATCAATGATTCTCCCTCATCACTGATGTTTCTATCTCTCTCTCCCCCTCCCTCTATGAAATCAATAAAAATACATTAAAAAAATGAAATTACAGAAAAGTTTAAAAACAGAAATTAAAGTATTATCCCAATGCTAAGATATTATTAGGTTTATTTCCCATCCAGTCTTTGTTTAATGTACATTGACTTATACATATGTATTAACTGAATTGAAATCATAACATGGGATAACTTTATATTTTTCCATGTCCATAAATATCTCTTGAGAGTTCATTTTTATGCCAACATAATTTTCATTATGTAGCTTTAAAAAAGATTTATTTAACCTATATATGAACATATACATGTCATTTTAACACTTATAAAATACACACTATCATCACTTTTGCATTTTAATGGAAAAAATGATGTGCCATGTTTTAATGAGCATTTCTTCTATTACATGGAAAGTTAAAATTTTAAGACATGCTTTTGACTATGTATATTTCTACATTTTTAAATTGCATACTCATTTGTTTTCTCCGGTTTATTTCACTGAGCTACACTTTTATAAATTAGGTTTTCTATGAACTATTTAAAGGCATTAAATCTTTACTGAATAGATCATTTGTCTGTCAGTTGCCATTCAATTCTAAATAGGAATATTTGTTGCCATATAGCTGTTTGTATTTTTGCATTGTGAAGTTTTTTGGTCTTTTCTTTCAATATGCATTTCTTTGCTTTTTTGCTCAAAAAGGTCTCTACTGCTTTGTTGTTAAGTAAATATTTGCCATAGCCTCCCCTAGTTAGCCCAGTATTTCATTTTTTACTTTTCATTCTGTAATCTATTCTAAACTTATTTTGATATATGGTGTAAAATAAGAACCAACTCTAAATAAAATTTTGTATTAAAATAAATGGCTAAGATTCCCAGAATCATGTATCAAGTAATAGATTTTCACCCATTTGGGGGAGAACTGCATGTTTTACCACATAATAAACTCACACACTAAGATCTATTTCTGAAATTGTATGCTCTCCCAGTGATTGCTTTGTTCCTTCTTGTACAATTTTAATAATGATTTCATTATTATAGTTTAGAGGCCAGATGCATGAAATTTGTGCACTGGGGGTGGGTGTCCCTCAGCCCAACCTGCACCCTCTCCAATCTGGGACCCCTTGGGGGATGTCTAACTGCCTCTTCAGGGCGGCTGCTGGCTCCCAACTGCTTCCCTGCCAGCCCGATTGTCCCTAACAGCCCAGTCACCCACAAATGCCCTCCCCTTCATATTCCCTCTTTATTAGACAGAGTTTTTTCTTTAAGATATTGGACAGCCCAAAATGGTTTGGCTCAGTGGATGGAGCATTGGCCTGCAGACTCCCAAGTTCGATTCTGGTAAAGAGCATGTATCTTGGTTGGGGGCACAAACCCAGTGGAGAGTGTGCAGAAAGCAGCTGATTGATGTTTCTCTCTCATAAATGTTTCTAGCTCTCTATCCCTTTCCCTTCCTCTCTGTAAAAAAAATCAGTAAAATATATTAAAACACACACACACACACACACACACACACACACACACACACCCCATATCGGACAGTGTATCTGCCATGGTCTTGACAAACGAGTAAAAATGTAAACCCAAACTAAAAGTGTCATAAAATAAACTCCTTAAACAGGAATTTCATGAGACCTTGGAAAGGTGATATCATGTGATTGTTTCTTCCTTTTTCCCTTCTCTTTCTTTTTCTTGATGTTTTATCTTTTGTACTTTCTTCCTTTTCTCCTTTTATTCCTTTTCTGTCCTCTCTTTCTCTTAACTTTTCTTTTGGTAGAATCGTCAGTACTTGAATCTGTCTTGCTTCCAGAAGACGAAGAAGAGGGAAACAGACCATCATCTGAAGAAAAAGATGATCTATGTTGGGATTGTGGTGTTTCTGGTTTTGTTCTTTTCCCAGTTTGTTTGTTATTTATGCCAGTCTTGACATCTTCAGGACTTGTCTGTGGGCACTTCTTATTCATGTCTATAAAACCTCCCTGCCTTGGTGAAAACTGTAGGGGAAAAGGCCTTCCTGGGTGGGCGCAAGCCCTGCCCAAGGTGCTGAGGAACCAGGGTGGGGAGCACCTGCCACCACCACTGCAGAGCCAACTTCCAGACCACGGGGTACTCTCCAGTAATGTAACTGCAATGTCGCCGTTTGCCTTCAGAAATTAGTTGTAAATTACTTCCAATGTGAAACCCTACCTCAGACATTTCTTTTGTGATTTCTAAAGATTTTAAACAAAACCCATTTACCTCCCTAACCTGGTCAGAAGTTTGGGAGAGGTTTGCTGGGCAGCATCACCCAGCTACCCCTGCCTCCAATCACTCTGCTGGGGGGAAGGGAAATTCCAAGGTGGACTCCCCTGGATGCCAGTGGGGCAGGATCACTTGCCCCCATCGCAGATGTTTCTCAGGCTGAGACCCTGAGGCTGTAGGTGTGTTTGGGGGATCACTCCATGTGGGCATAGATGCTTTTGAAGCTGAGACCCCAGGCTGCTGCTGGGAGGGGATTGCTCCATGGGGGTGTGGGCACTTCCAAGGCTAAGACCTGAGGCTGCAGGTGTGTGTGGGGGATCACTCCATGGGGAGTGAATTTGTCTTTGTTTTTACAAAGGGTCAGGAGGGCTTCTAGGCAGCATTCCTCCAGGCCACCTATGCTACCAGCTCTCTGTGGCAGCCCTCCCTGGGACTGCAGGACTCCGGTGAGCCAGAGAGGACTGGGCCCTGCCATCTTGTGGCTATGGGTGCTGCTATTTTTGTCGCAGAGTGATGGTTAATTTGCATATTACTCTTTTATTAGATAGGATTTAACACTAATTAGTTTGTCTTCCATTATTGAACCTATTTTTAAATATTTCTTGAAAAGTCTCATTTATTCTTTTTTTTCTGTGATTTTTTATAATCATACCCATATATTATGAATTTGACAGAATTGATGTAGAAATAATTGATATTTGATACATGGTAACTTTCTATCCATTAAAAACATTTTTCAGGTGTTCTTTTCATTTTCTTATAAAAATTTCAATGTTTTCTTTATACTAGGGCAGATAATCATTATTTGTTAGTAACAATTTTGTCTATTTTTACAATTGTTAAGGAGTTTTAAATTTTTCCTTTTCCAAATAGTTATTTCTGACCATTGGAAAGCTATTGATTTCTGTGCAGTTATTTTGTAACTGGTTCCTTTATTTTCACATAATAATGTTGCTTCTCCTTCCAATAGTAATATTTCTTATTTATTTTTTCTCTTTACATTAACCAGTATTATAGACTTCTGTTACATAACAATGGTAATCACATCCTTGCCTTCCTCCTTATTTTCCTGGGAATATCTCTGGACTTCAGTGTTTAGTAATTTCCTCCATTTTTACAAACTAATATTTATTATTGTCTTTCTATCTTGGTCTGACAACATTTTTACTTAGAAAAAAATGTTGGTTTTTATCAAAATAATTTTTTGATAAAAACCAAAAGACTGCCTTCCTCCTGTGAGGTTTGATGGAACAATTGAATCGATACCCCTCCCCCAGGGAACTGACTTTTCAGGCCATTTCACTATGGACATTCCCTTTCGCTGAGACCACACTTTACTTGCAGAGATCACATTCCATTATCTCTCCCTGCCAGACCTGCACAGAGAATTCCCGGCCTAGAGTCCTTTAAAAACGGCCACTCCTGTCACTGCGGTGTTGGAGCCATCCAGGCTCTGCCACCTGGTGTGCGGATGAGTGAATAAATTCCTAATCCCTCACCACTCTGGCCTCCTGTGTTCCTCCTTCAGCGACCTAACATTTGGAGGGGCCAGACTACAGTCTGATTTCCAGGGGCCTTCCCTTCTGCACCTTGGGCAGGGCCCAGGTGGGGGTCCTGGTTTTCAGCACCAAATGTTAGGGTTGCCAAAGGAAGAATGCACAAGGCCAAAAGGGGTAAGAATTTTGAATTTGGGTCATCTGGACACTAGTAGCCAAAGACGGGGAGTCGGAGGTTTTTAAAGGACTCTAGGCGGGCTTTTTCTGGGTGGATAATTCTCTGTGCAGGTCTGGATTCTGGGAAAGTCCAGAGGGGAGAGATAATGGTCTTAACAAGTGGAATGTGGTCTAAGCAAGTGGAGTGTCTATTATGAAGTGGCCTAAAGATCAGTTCCCGGAGAAGGGGTATCGATTCAATTCTTGGATCAGACCTAACACCTCCAAGATCAGAAAGAAGACAAAATAGCTACTCTCACTATTTCTAATCAACATTTTATTATTTGGTCTGTAGTGGCAGAGAGAAATTAAAGCCCAAGAAAGGGAAGCCTTGGGAGAGTGGTAAAATCATTATTGCTTCTTGCCTGTGTCTTATATCGGAATAAAATAAGAAGTCAAGTCATAGCTCAATTATTCGGCAAAAACAAGGCAGCCATACCAGATTAAAGAATTATTGAACAGCTGAGATTCAGAACAATCATCATTAGAGATATATAGTAATGCTGGTTATGATTTTGAGAAGTTGAAAAGCTAATCTCATTACTACAATAACAAAGTCAGCTATAACCCAAAGAATACCTTAGAGTTAAATGTTCAGAGCAAGTAGATAAACTCCGTGAATAGAGTAGAAATTGTAAGTTACTGAAAAGATAAAGTTGCAGGTATTCCTCTTGCGAAAACACTGGGATTAGTATATATAAGAAAACCAGACATCTATGGTCACAGAGCAATTAGTTAATACAGTCAGCTTAAGAAATGATCAGCTCCAGCACATCCTGAGGAAGGCAGCCAAAGACCTATTATTTCATTGACACAATCCCTTTGCTTTCTAGGAACTCCTTTTCAAATCCTTTCCCTCTAGTTTATAAACTTAATTTGCATGCCTTCCATTTATTTTGAAGTTCCTATTACCAACCATTCCATCCCACTCACATCTTCAACCCAACCTTTCTCCAAGTGAAAGCTCCAGTGAATGTTACTTACCCAATTTGAGAACAGAATATTTAATAACTAATAAAAGTTATATGGTAAAAAATACTCTTCAGCTTACCAAGTGCTATTAACATTTAAAATAAAACCGCTATCTCTATGTTATGAAGAAAATATTTCTTCACTGGTTGATCTCCAACTTGGCTTTGTCAACTACCTAGAATCTGGCTGAAAACATGTATTGATGATATGGCTTCTTATTTACCGTATGAAAGATTTTCAACTCCTTTTGAAATAGCATAACTCTTCACAGATGATAAATGATAATCTGAGGCTGAGTAATGGTTATTGAGAAACATTTTGATTATAATTAAATAGTTTTCTTTTGTTTCTTCAAATTATATATACAAGAATAAGAAGTTGAATATTTTTTATCTTAGGAAAGGAAGATTATATTTATTACTAATTATTTCTAAGAGGCAAATTAATCATTTTTGTAGCTTTCAGGATATCTATATATGTAAAAGCCCAGAGACCATAATGGCAAAACAACCAGAACAACTGGTTGACCAGTTGCTATGATGCACACTGACCACCAGAGGGCAGACGCTCAATGCAGGAGCTGCTTCCTGGTGGTCAGTGCACTCCCATAGGGGGAACGCCACTCAGCCAGAAGTGGGGCTCATGGCTGGCGAGGGCAGCTGCAGCAGCAGGAGCCTCTCCCAACTCTGCAGCAGTGCTACCAAGCAGTGGCAGCAGGTGCAGAGGCTAGGATGAGCATGAGCTGTGCGGCACCAGGCCCCAGTTCGGGGTCCTCCCTGGCCACCTGCCACTTGGTGCACTGGCACCCCTAGGGGTCAGGCCTAAACTTGTAGTTGGACATCCGCGGAGGGTTCCCGGATTGTGAGAGGGTGCAGGCTGGGCTGAGAGAACCCTCCTTCACCCCATGCACAAATTTTGTGCACTGGGCCTCTAGTATATTTATAAAATGAGTATTCCATTTAAAAAAATGCCAGTTTCTACCTAATTATGCATGCAACTTTTGGAGTCCTGTCTCTGAGTAGCATACTTTTAAGTATTTGGGAACACAGTACACTGTAGTCTTTTAGGAGAGAAAACTCCACTTTGCCACACTTGACTCACTCTCCAAATTCAAGCACTGAGAGCAATGGAGTCTCTAGCCTTGATTTATTAATTAATAACTTGATTAATAATTTTCAACATGTTACTGGGGCACTGCCCCACCACCCCAAAATTTGCCTCATTGAATACAGGTATAATGGGAAAAAGAAAGAGAAGGAAGTGGAGATTATTGATAGTGTTCAATTGTAATAATTGAGATGTGTTCAGTAACCATCACTTATATAATTCTCACCACAACCAGGCAATATTCGTCCCAATTATTCTCATTTGACACTGCTACAAAAACTTAAGGCCATGTTATTCAGTAGAAAGATCATGAACTTTAGAATTGCACATGTAAAATTGGGTTCAATTCTTGGTTCTGTTATCAATTGTGATCCATGGCAAGATTTTATTGGAGATTAGTGGGTGGGATCTAAGGCAAGTTATACTGTAGATTCAGAATCAGTACAATGGAGATTGTAAAATCTATCTTTGCTGAGCTTTAATGAAATTAAATGAGATAATATACGTGAATGACATACTAAGTGTTCAATAAATGTAAGCTATGTTATATATCTTACCATTCATAATGTCTATCACAGGTTGAAAAGTGCTTATTGAAAATAAGACATTGTGACCTGATAAATAACTGGAAGTCTGTATAATATCCTCCAAGCTTCTTCAAACACAAAAGTTAGGATTATAAAATGAAGTGGATGAATTTTCTCTTGCTGATAAATGAATTATTTCAGAAACTAAAAATTCCTTGCCAAGCATTTAACTTTACTTTCTTGGTAGAACAGAAGTGAGAGTTGAGTCCTCTGGGAAAAGAAAAAAAAAAAAAAAAAAAAAAAAAAGGAAAATATTTTTCCTTATGATAGTGAGCCATTGAAATAGTCACAGAAAAAACTACTGGAAATTTCAGAATTCTGTATTTTGACACCCTCTCTTAAATTTCTTCACTTCTTACTAAATGTAATGCTTAAATGGTGCCTTTAAATGCTTAAAAGTGGACAGAAAGAGCAGCGACTCTTACTTTGTTGTTGGCTCAGAAAATAGAACATGAAGTCTCAGGGGTTGAGGTGTGCCGTGCCTCTGTAAAATGCTACTCTTTTACAAATAAATTTTTATTCCATGGTGCTCAGATTCATGGTGCCCGGACTTTCAGAGTTGTCTGTCTTCCACAGGATCAACAATGTACGAGCCAACTCACCTCTGTTCTGCCAAGATAGTAAAGCTGGGCTCCGGTGAGGAACAAGAAACCCTTTGATGGAGGATTCTCTCTCTCTCTCTCTCTAATGCATATTTTATTAACTTTTTTACAGAGAGGAATGGAGAGGGATAGAGAGTTAGAAACATCGATGAGAGAGGAACATCGATCAGCTGCCTCCTGCACACCATCCACTGGGGATGTGCCCTCAACCAAGGTACATGCCCTTGACTGGAATCGAACCCGGGACTCTTGAGCCAAACCAGTTTCGGTGAGGATTGTCTCTTTAAAAAGAGTTCTTTATTCTAATTTATTTATTATGAAAAGTTGCAGATTTTTTTTCTTGGATTATTGAGATTTACAAAGAAAGGAATAAATTCTAGTTTCTAATATCTCAGAGAACCCCTATCATGAAATTTTCTTATTCCTATTTTGACTCAGGAACATTTAGGAAAGGACTATAAGCAAATACAAAACACCATTACATTTTGACCCCATCTCTTCTGGAGGAGTAACTGATAGAATGTTCCAGACAAATAAAAGTCTGTCTCTCATTGCTTAAGCGACCAATGCTTCCAATCACAGTGCATTTGGGTCCTTGCAAACAATCTGCAGAAAGAATGGATGGATTAAGAAGTTTAGCATTTTTTTTTAACTGGGAAAATCTGCATTAATCCCAGATTTTAAAGCTCAATCCAGAGTTCAGGGTTTAGATTTGCCGAGGCCTCAGTGACGCTGTAGTGGGTGAAGAGGGAGTGGGAGTGAGAACTTGACTGTGAATCTCCCCGCCTACACTCCCTCCCCACTAAAAGAACCCAAGGAGATCTAATTCTATCTGCTTTATATTTCCTGTTTCATGTAGCAAAAATTCCTCTCCAGTTTAGGAAGAAAAAAATCTGTAAGCCATTTTATTAAATCATTTTTACACCTCATCTGATTAATTCATCTAGGCTTATCATTATATTTTACAATGTGATTACATCCTTCAGACTAGTAGTATGAGCTCACTTGAAATGTAATAGCATTGGCAGGGCCCTCTAAGAAGACAAATATCTTCTTCCTCTCTGCATGTGCCTAGAAGAAGCAATTTAAGGCATCATAATGCCAGATAATAGTACCTAAATGACTCTTACAATGACCAACAGAACAGTCTCTTTCTTTTTTTTCTTTTAAATATCTTTTTATTAATTTTAGAGAGGAAGGGACAGTGAGAAAGAGATAGAAACATCAATAATGAGAGAGAATCATTGATTGAATGCCTTCTGCACACCCCCTATTGGGGATCAAGCCCACAACCCAGGCATGTGCCCTTGATTGGAATCGAACCTGGGACCTTTCAGTCTGCAGGCTGATGCTCTATTCATTGAGCCAAATCAGCTAAGGCAGAACACTATTTCTTAAAAGATATTTGCTTAATGATTTTTTTTTTAGAATGCATTTCTATATAATACATTTCACAGATATTACGTTTGTGAGATAGCTTCTCTAAGACCCAGATTAAATTAGAATATCTTTCTATGCAAATGTGGTAGTCTGTATTTGCTTAAGTTAATCATTCATATTTGAAAACCATCATCAAATCTTATCAATTTATTTTGATCAAAGAACTGATGTTTCCATATGAATAGCATTAGCTCAGGATAAGTTCAGTTTTATCTTTTGATGTCTAGGGATAAGCAAATTGATTTTGGTAGAAACACTTCTAAGACTAACAGAGTTTGTTGCAATGTTATATGAAATGATTTCCTTATTATTTAAAAAGTGCATTATGATAATTTTGAAATAAACATATATTAGTAAAATTAGCCTCTTGAAGTCTAAGCTGTAATATCCATGCTTAAAAAATAATATGTATAAATTTAATATATGTAAAGGTTTTTTTTTTTAATTGTGTTATTTTTTTCTACATTACAAACCTGTGAGCTCACCTGGATAGTCTGTTTCTAACTTTGCACCGGACTCAGATCCTGATGGAGATTATCAACAATGTTTTAGTACATTTATTCCACTCAAGGAATGATTCTAGATGTAAAACAGCTCTGCTTCCTTATTTCCTTGCTTTATTCTATATCAGATTTGTCAGGCATATAAAATATCAAATTACTAAATGCTAATTCTATTAGAGTTTTATGCAGCTCATGTGTACAAATGTTCTATGTCTTATTAAAGGCAGCATAAAAGAAGGATTTTAAGAATTTGGGTATGAAGCAATTTTCTGCTTCATAAAATACAGTTAGTGTCCCCTTCTGTTAACAGAAACATTCTTGGTTATGTAGTATGTTTCTTCAGATTTGTTTTTAATGAAACTGACAGTATTTCAGAGCATATTCCTTTAACCCAGATATGAAAATATTTACAGCAAAAGCAATATAAGCATATGTAGAATAGATATGTAGACCTAAATTTTCATGTTACTCTTTCTTTCAGCTCACAAGACCCAATTCAACACCCTCAAATTTTAATTTTACTATTCGTTACAAACACTCTTATATCAGTATGACTTTATCCTTCATTTATTGTCTAATGTTTCCTTAATGTTCATTAAAATTGTCTCATTTATTCCAATGTCGCTGTTTACTTCATGAAATCTTGAAAAATAATATTTTCTGCCAAATGCATTCATTATGAAAATATATTTTATTTTTTTTTCACTACTCAACATATTTGTTACATGTTTTCATTTACCTGGAAAACATTTCCTGTAAAAGACCAGATAGTAAATATGTCATGTCAGAGGGTGTCTGTTTCAGGAATTCCATTATAGAGAACTAGTAGCTCTGCATATGAATCAGTGTGCAAATAGTTTGCCAGGAGCTCACTGCTGCCCCACGGTAGCTCTCTGCCTGCTGCCCCGCCCTCCTGTAGCTCCCTCTGTGGCTCCCCCCTTCATAGTTTGCTGCCCTCTCCTGTAGCTCTCTGCCACCTGCTGTAGCTAGCTGCCCCACCCTCCTGCTGATACGTGATCCTGTCCTTATGAGGTCGGTCATTATGCTGTAAAGACCATTAGCATATTACACCTTTATTATATAGGATAATTGAACTAATCCAGAAATTCTACACTGCCTTAAGTTTTAACTACAAAAGCGGTTAAAACTTAGACAATAGTTTTTCCCCCCAGAATGCTGTTAGGGAGGGAGATCACTACACTTTTGAGAGAGAAAAAAATGGGATACTGGTCTGTCCTGAGAAAACTCAGCATGGCCTTGAGGGAAATGAATCTAATTCTCACTCCACACAGACAGTTCTATTTACAGATTCTGTGCTCAACATCAGTAAGATTTTCCAGTCAAGTTTTCTGGTGTATTTATCACCTACCACATATGTATTGTTGTACACTTTGTTCTTTTAGACAATCCAGGTTTAAGTCGGCACACTAAAATTTCAGTGTATACTGAAGTATATCATGCCCAGTCCTCAAGAATCCTTCTCTTTTCTCATAAGCTGAGTGCATGGGTCTGAGGGGGATTCTCTCAGAAGTCTGTTTATGATCCATCTTTTGACATATGAGCAGAAAACAACACAGGGGTGAGTAGTTGATACAGCACTTATCCAAGATAAGAATTTTTTGTACACCATTTTTGCTGCATGCCATTTAATCCCCTCCATGAGAATCCTATGTGCTACTTTTATTACTTTCTCCAACTCATGGTTTTTCTTTTTCAAGAAGATTCTATCTTGCCAGCCATGCACTTTGTATGAATATAACCTTAATTATAACAAACAATTCAAATAAGTTTCGAATGGATGTTAATGTAAATAAGCCAATAAAACCCTTTTAGTAGGCAAGGGAGTAGCCTCTTTCCTTTCCTGATAGATTGCTGACCAGCATATATGCGTGCACTTGTTAAGCTCTAAGTGCCATGAGACTAGGCACAGAACACTAATGGAGAATTTTTAACCCTAGCATTTATTTTGTTTTTCATCTCTCCAATCATCCATAGTTCAAAACTTTTTTATTTTAAATTCTGGCTCCACCAGTTACTAGTTTCATGACCTTGGCTAAGCTTTCCAACCTTCCTAATTCTCATTTACTTAATCTATAAAACAGGATCCCAATACTTGCATCTTAATGTAATTGCAAGGACTGAATGAAATAATAGAATTAAAAGACTTCAGTGGGAGGAAAGTATTTTGTGCGATGCCTGGTGCATAAAAGGTAGCTATTATAATTATTTCAATATCTCCATAGGCAAGCCATCCTCCCCTTAAAACAACTTTCAAAGCTCATGCCATTTAGCAGCAGCAACAGGAAATTTGGACAAGCAAAAATATACTTGTGTGCTAGTGGAGTGCAGAGGAGAGAGAGATTAATTCTCATCAGGACACAGATCAATACAGAGGTCTTTTCTAGTGGTCCAAAGGCATTATTTTAGGATATACAATCTGTGTATTATTAGGAGAGCCTATCATTATCAACAGCTGGAGCCAAGGTCATGTTCTTGGAGAGAATAGCTCCCCCTTGACTATGAATTATCATTGAAGGGCAAATTCAAGAGCTGAGGTGAAAGAAAAAGTGTCTCTCTAGGAAGGAGAAATAAATGTTTCACTAATTTCAGTTCTGCCAATCCCTTTTATATCCCAGAAAAGGAAAAATTGGATGCTAATTTTCACTCAAACAGAAAATCTTTATTTTTATCCTGGAATACCTTTTTTGTTTCCTCTAGTAACATATACCAACTTGGTTAGATGGCTCTTAAGTTATATAAAAAGACAACTAGATGTTCTTAAAACTAAAGAAGTAACAGGATTATTTAATGCATTGCTAAATTACTGGATTTCTTGAACTTTTTCATCAATGGCAGTTCTTATCATCAGGTTTCTTTAAAACTCTGGGGAGGCCTTCTTAGTGGCTGTAACTATGACTTAGGATTTGTCAGAAAATACATTCTTTAGCATTTACAAATTTCAAAAAAATTTTAAGTAGTACGTTCATATTAAGAAATATGCAATAGTTGCCCTAGCTGGTTTGGCTCAGTGGATAGAGCGTCAGCCTGCAGACTGAAGAGTCCCAGGTTCCATTTTGATCAAGGATACATTCCAGGGTTGTGGGCTTGATCCCCAGTAGGGGGTATGCGGGAGGCAGCCAATCAAAGATTCTCTCTCATCACTGATGTTTCCATCTCTCTTTCCCTCTCTGAAATATATAAAAATATATTTTATTAAAGAAATATGCAATAGTCATATTTCAACTTTTCTTAGAGATAGATTTCAGCAGAAAGTAAAAAGAATCAGAAGCTATTCCAATGACATTTTTATTTTCTTACATAACTATTAATCAAGATTGCTTAACTATGAACCTATTGTATTTCAAATGTCTTTCTATATTTTTGACATTAGAATCCCAAAAACACAAATAATTAAACCATCAACTACTTTTATTAAATGCTTTCTTTATTTATTACAATGACAGTCTTTTTCAAAATAAGACAGTTAACCTGAGATTCTTCTAATACTTACTACTCATATAAATTTTTTATAGACTGCAACTAAATTTTTATTTCCTTGTCCTTTAAGTATCACTTTTTTTTCATAATAATTTAGCACTTACTCTTTTTAAATTGAACAAATTCTATTTCATTCTTGGACAATTAACATTAAATTACTTCCAAGGGAATCTACTATTAGTATAAGCAAGCTAAGGGAATGGAATATGTAATATAGCACTAAAATGCTTCATTTTTAGGTACTTATATATGTTTGTTGGATTGCATTTATTGAAAATTCTGGTTTTGTAAATTACAACTGTATTAAATGTGGCTACCACAGCTGGTTAACACTTAAGCAAAATTTTACAATCATTAGGATAATCTTGAAATAGCAGCTATAAAAAGTGGTGATGCTAAATAATCCTATAGATTTTATCTTTACTTTGCCAAGTGGAGCTTAAAGGAAAGCAAACACAGCATTCCGTGACTGGGAACATCAGACTAATTAAAATAATGCCTTGATATTTCAGGTGGTACTTTGTTATCAGGACACTTGGCCCAAACATTTGTGGCTGTAGAGTTTGGGGGGGGGGGGAAAGCTGGTTTTTATTCTGAATTCACAACTGTCCTTACTGATGGCCAGTAGCCAAAAGGACGCAGAGATAGATAAAAAATGTAAAGTAGATAAACAGACAGATAGAAAGAGTGACAGGCAGATAGACAGTTAAAACACAGTTTAATACCATTTATAATTAATTTATTTTTTTAAATAAGTTTCTAGTGATTTGAGAGAGAGAGAAAGGGAGGAGGGAGAGAAACATTAATCGCCTGCCTCCTGCACTCATCCAACTGAGGATCTAACCTGAAACCTGGGTATGTGCCCTGACCATGAACAGAAACGGCCCTTTAGAGGCATGAAATGATGCTCAACCACCAGAGCCACACTGGCCAGAGCTCAATATAATTTTTTAAAATATATTTTATTGATTTTTTTTTACATATAAGAAGGGAGAGGAATAGTTAGAAACATCAATGAGAGAGAAACATTGATCAGCTGCTTCCTGCATACCTCCTACTGGGGGGATGTGCCTGCAACTAAGGTACATGCCCTTGACCGGAATTGAACCTGGGACCCTTCAGTCTGTAGGCCGCCGCTCTATCCACTGAGCCAAACCAGTCAGGACTCAATATCATTTTTAAAAAAGAAAAGAATTCCATGTATTTTATATTCAAAAGTCGAGTAAATCAAATGCCAACTTTCCAGAGGAAAGAGATGTCACCTATACTTTCAGCATTGGCCATTTTCTAATGTTCTTTCACAGTAGAGTTTTCTAAAAGTGTTACTCATATTTTCCTGATATACATTAACATAGATACTTATTTCTTTCTCTTAAACATATCTGTTGCCTTATTGATTGATTAAGTGTAGGTTCTGTGGCCATGCGGTAACAATTCAAACTCTACAAAAGGGAATATAAAGAACTGGTAATATTACCTCTCTAAGCCAATTTTTAATTCACTGCAATTCTCCAAAGGTAAGCTCGTTTTACTACTAACTACGTGTCTTTTCAAAAGTATTCTCAAAGTTGAATATAGTTCAAAATACTTCCATTAATGGATAAAATAATATTATACTTCATTGTACTGTTATAATTCACACATACACAAAATCACTATATTTTTGTTAAATCTAGGCTTGGGATACTCAAAAGGAAGAAAAACCCTTTAATTTTGTATTTTTAAAAGACCATTTGCTTACGCTATATTTTAGGACAAGCTAAAAATAAGATTATTTAAATTTGAAAGGATTATAAAGGGTCTTGCACTAAAAAATTCAACATTAATTCACCTAATAAGCATAGCCTGTCAAAAACAGTGCTGTATGGTATTTCTAGAAATAACTTGGTCCCTTTAGAACAATGAATTTCCACTTTGGTAGAATCACTTAATAAAAATTCATAAATCAAAGATATTCCAAAATTTTTAATTACCAAACAATGTTCTAAGATCTTCTGGTTTATTTATTATATATACAAAGACTTCTTGCTTTCTTTTATTAAGACCTATTCCATTAATGTCAAATAGATTTTTAACAACTATTTTTTTTTTTTAGATTTTTTTTCTATAGCATTCCAAAGTACAAATAAGTGTTTCCACTAACTTTGGCATAATTATTGCAAGCTGATTGTATGCTTGGCCCATATGTGCAAGCTTAGCATTTATTTCCATTGTGCTCTTAGGACACAGGATCTCCTGAAGAGGTTTATTAAAAAGTTAAATTCCTGGGCTCCACTCTGGCCCTCCTGAATCTCACTCTCTTGGTGACCTGCAAAGAAGTCTACATTTTAAGAAGCTCCTGTGGCAATTATTAATTGTACTAATATTTGAGGACTCCAAAAGTTGGGGCCACTCGGATTTCAAGAAAATAGAAATCAAATATATTTAGAGACATGTATTTCACATTTCAGAATATAGAGTCAAAGAGCTTTACTTTGTTCAAAATTAGTCAGTAAATTGTTGGCTGTGCCACTAGTGTTTAGACATCCAGTCTATTCCACCTCAGACACAAAACATGACCTCCTCTCTAGTATCAACTTCAGAAACTTTGACAAAATTATTTAATTATTTATATATATACATATATATATATATATATATATATATATATATATTTAATCCTCACCTGATTATATGTTTTTATTGATTCTAGAGAGAGAGGGAGTATGAAAGACAGAGAGAAAGAGAGAGAGAGAGAGAGAGAGAGAGAGAGAGAGAGAGAGAGAGAGAGAGGGAGAGAAACATCTATGTGAAAGAGAAACATTGATCAATTGTGCCCTGTATGGACCCCCACTTGGGATTAAACAAGCAACCTGGGTATGTCTCCTTGACATGAATCATACTGGCAATGTTTTGGTGTATGGGATGATGCTTCAACCAACTGAGCGACCTGGCCAGGGCTGACTTCTTTTGAATAATGCAAAAATGCTTCCTCAATTCCAGGCTTCTCCTTAACCTTGGATGGCTAATACACTTGATGCAGAATGCCCAATACACTTAATAAAAATACACTAAAAAGAAAGAATCTCTTTTGTTTAGACTTGGGCTAGTGTCTCCACCATATTTAAACCTATGGGCCATTGTTACTGAGTGTATAATGTTTCTCTGATGCCATCAATCAGAAATGCCAGAAATCCTCTTCTTCGTGTCTGTCATGACTAGGCAGCTCGATAATAAAGCATTCCAATGATCATTTCTTCAATTAAATAATGTTGTTCAGCCCTGTTTAGTTTGGCTCAGGGAATAGAGCATCAGCCAGCAGACTAAAGTGTAGTGGATTAGATTCTGTTTGCATGCTTGATTCCTGGCCCAGAGTGGGGCACATATGGGAGGCAATCAATCATATCAATGTTTTTCTCTCTCTCTCCCCCTCCCTTCTTTCCCTCCACTCTAAAAATCAATGGAAAAAATATCCTCAGATGAGGAATAACAAAAATAAATGAATAAATAAATAAATAAATAAATAAATAAATAAATAAAATAATTTTGTTGGATCTGATATTTTATCAAGGACATACTTTCTATCAAAGACACAAATTTAGATTTTTATTGGAGTTATAAGTAGCTTCATATTTTGCTCTTAAACCTGATATTCAGTTAATGTACTAAAATTTTTTCCTATCAAAAGTAGATGGAAGTAATTTCAACTTGATAAAAGATTGGCATATTGGAACATTGATCAATAAAAGTTTAAATACTAGAGGTCTGGTGCACAAAATTCATGCATAAGAGAGGGTTCCCTCAGCCTGGCCTGAACCCTTTCCAATGTGGAACCCTTCAGGGAATGTCCAACTGCCACTCACAATACAGGACTTCTGGCTCCTACCCACTTGCCTGCCTGTTGCCTGATCGCCCCTAACTGCTCTCCTGCTAGCCTGATTGCTCCTAACTGCCTTCCACCTCACCCTGCACCTGGAACCCTGAATTCCCTCTTCTGGCCAGTCATAGGCACCTGGGACTGGGGCTTCCCTCCCTTTGGCCGGCCGCAGGCACCCAGGGCCTGGGCTGACTTTGCCCTGGCTGGTCACAGCCACAGGGGACCATGGGCGGGTGGCTTTGCCTGGGCTGCAGCCGCAGGCACCAGGAACCATGGGGCAGGCGGCTTGTCCCTCCCTGGCTGCAACCCTGCTGGTCCCCATTCCTCTCTAGCAAGCTCATTTGTGCTTGGCTGGTCCCCATTCCTCTCTCCCCAGTGTTGAATGTCTGATTCATTATGGTGTAATGACTTGAGGGCGTGATGACCATTTGCATATCAGCTCTTTTTTATATAGGATTTTAAAAGTGTGATGAGTTCTCAGTGTCCATGTGAAAATAGATGCATTTCCAAGTGGAACTTTATGTTAGCTCAAACCATTGAAATAAGCTTAAGGTTATAATTAGTTCTGGATCAGGTTTCCTAGATTTCCTAAATGGCTTCCATTTGATTATTAGGCCTGGAGTTCAGATCATATTGCCAAAGCCAATAGATTTCTTTACATGAAAAGATCATGTTAATTAAATACAAGTAGCTTCAAATATGATGTCAAAAGTGTTATAGGCTATGGCTTTGTCTGGGATATAAAAGGTATATTTAAGCAATTGCAATTATACTGACTCTAACTATTGACTTACCTTAATTAAAAAAAATTATACTCTTGGGCATATATTCTAAGAACACATGATTTGTCATTCAATAGCTGTGGGTTTCTGATCATCGCCTTTCAATCTCAGAATCTTGAGACTAAACTAATACTTATATCTAAATTAGACCAACAGAATGCTTTCCATGTGGAGGTTTACAGTGGAGGTTCACCTTAGTTGAGGGCTAGATATTGAGGTGAGTAAGTAGGTGAAAAAAAAAATTAAGGTGGGAAGGAAGGAAAAGGGGAAGAAGGTCAGGGGTAAAGATTAAGGAAAGAAGGAATGTGGGCAGGGAGGGAGGGTAGAAGAAAGATGGAAAGAAGGATGATGGAACAAAAGTAGGAAATATGAAGGAAAAAAAACATTTACAAATGATGAGTCAGTAGGAAAAAGTGTTACATAAAGAAGAGAGAAAAATTGTGTGAGAGGGAGAAGCCAATAAGGAAGTCAAATACAATTGTGTATGAAGGGGATAAGATTTTTTAAAAAGTTAATAGGTGTGACCAAGTCGGCAGGGGAGGCCAATTAGGGATGATCAGGCCAGCAGTATATGGCATTAGGGGGATTAGGCTGACAGGGGAGGAGAGTTAGGGGGACCAGGACAGCAGGGCAGTTAGGGAGATCAAGCCGGCAGGCAGAGTGGTTAGGGTAGGCAGGCAGGTGAGCAGTTAGAGGTCCCAGATTACAAGAAGGATGTCCAACTGCCAGTTTAGGCCTGATCCCACAGGACATTCCCTGAGGGCTCCCGGATTGAGAGGGTACAGGTTGGGCTGAGCGACCCCTCCTCCCCCCAGCGCATGAATTTCGTGCACCAGGCCTCTACTACAATGATACACATACATTCTAATTTTAAAAACTAGCTGTGGTTATATGAAAAGGATTTAATTAATTTAGGTTTATGATACATTTCCTATCATAAATGAATTAGTATTAGCCAGTATTTAACTTACACATTTTCAAATTTCTAAAAATATGTCACAGTGATACTTTCTATTTTTTTTGTTGTTGCAGTAAAGAAATCCAATTCATTCACTGGAAAACAACAGTCAGTGCCATAGTGGCTCAGCAAAATGCAATTGAAATAATAGGTTGAAAAAAATGTACAGCAGTTATTTGGAAACATCTTTCCCTCTTCTCATATTCCTTCTAAAGTAAATATGTCATAGTACTATTCTATAAATAGAGGTACTTACCATTAGTAGGGGTTTGCAATTATATTTATTATTTTAATGGGAAGAAAAATAGGATGTATTTATTCCCAAATTTTTACCCAAACCAGTCTTATTACTTTGATTGGATATCGGTAAATATACAGTGGAAAAGGCACCAAGATTCTAACTCCCTAGTGTTCAACATGCTTAATTATAAATGTTGACCTTCTATGCCAGGCATCGGCTTTGTTCTTTCTATAGTCATTCGGTTGACACTGACAAAGCCAATTTCAGTAATTACAATTCTCAGGAAAATAGAAACTTCTGGCCTCAATTATCTGCATAATTCAGTCCAAATGGTATACGCTGGATTCCTATATTAGCCCAGATACTGTGTTGGGTGCTGTGGAGGACACTAAAATAAGTAAGACTGCATTTCTAAGACTGCAATTAAACATATCTTCTTAATGCA
The DNA here is from genome assembly GCF_964339955.1 of Pipistrellus hanaki. Lineage (NCBI taxonomy): Eukaryota > Metazoa > Chordata > Mammalia > Chiroptera > Vespertilionidae > Pipistrellus > Pipistrellus hanaki. Next base: position 121,507,517 of record NC_140503.1, on the reverse strand, counting down.
AGCCCACCTTGAGAGTTTCAATAAGCACTACCAACTGATTATTATTCAGGGATAAATGAGAACAAAGGAGAATGTAAGAAGGATGAAAGGAAAATCTGTGAGGCATCTTTTGGGCTGCTAAGGATAAGACTTCTCTTGTTTGTGAATTTGTTAATAAAAGCTCTAAAGTCTGGGGAAATGCTTCCAGGCAGCAAAAGCCAAGTTTTGAAGCTCACAGGTCAAAGGAGAAATTAATAGAATGCAATGGAGAAATTAAGTTAAACAAAGGTGCAATAAGCCATAGTTAAACCAATTAATTAGGCATGTTTTATTTCGTAAATAACTGGGTTGCTGAAGAAGTAAAAATAAATCCTAGATTTTAAACACGAATTTGGTATTCAACAAAACATTAAGTGGTAACATGCAGAAAACTCATGCGTTTTTTTTTTTGTTTTTTTTTTAGTAGTGTTATTTGATGAGTTTCTTCCTCATTCATATGCTTCTCTGGGGACCTTTCTTTTTTCTATCATTTGTGAAAAAACAAAACAAAACACTATGCTTTCAATAACATACGATAGTCTTATGTTTTGCTTGAGTCTCTTCTGAATTCTTTTTTTTTTTTTTAAGATATTTTATTGATTTTTTACAGAGAGGAAGAGAGAGGGATAGAGAGTTGGAAACACCAATGAGAGAGAATCGTCAATCAGCTGCCTCTTGCCCACCCCCTGCTGGGGATGTACTCGCAATCAAGGTACATGCCCTTGACTGGAATTGAACCTGGGACCCTTCAGTCTGCAGGCCGATGCTCTATCCACTGAGCCAAACCGGTTTCGGCTGCATTCTTTTATGCCTGTAAAAACTTTATCACTTTCTTGCAGTATTAACTATAAAAATATTAACTTTTCAGCAGTATGTCTACCATTTCTCAGGCCATGATGAAGATTAACTTGTACCTGACGCCTGGCAGGTATGAGGAAGAACAGGTCAGATGCCAAAACCCCAGACAGGGTAGTCACACCAATTAAGCTTCAGTTCTGAACTTAACACTTGAGCACAATAGATCCTGCACAGATAACGTATCTTCAGTTTCCTCCACTGTAAAATGTTGTACACGTTAAATATATTTTAACATTCCTGAGCACAATGACTGGAAGGGAAATCTCTCAATTTGATGAAAATATTAATATTACAAAGCAGTTTCCAATTTGTGGATGTCATCTTACTGCCAAAATTGCTTGTTTGGAACTTTAAACATTTATTTCCACAAATAAGATGTTTTAAAACCACAATGAAATGGTTAGTAGAATGTAGGTTTATAGACTAATGTCCCAAACCTTCAATTACCAAAACATTATTTCAGTCCAGAATTATCCTAATAGTGCTCTGGCCGGGTGGCAACCTTGACCTGGTTTTCCCTTGACTTTTCTAGTTTCCACATTGCAAGCCCCTCATCCTGGGAAACCCTTTGATCCCAGACAAATCTAATCAGGATTTCTTCACTTGGGACCAAATCACCATTCATTCATTCATTCATTCATTCATTGACCCATTCACCTATTTTTCTGCAGCACCAGGTACATTCTTAGGTGCTGTAGGGAAAAGGGCCAAACATGCTTACTAAACCCAGAGCCCATGAAGGAGACTGATGAATGAACAGCTAAATGCTAATGATGTAAGTATGTCCAGGATGCCAGGGACACACAGGGGCTGGCCACTTCACACTAACTTGTGGCTTAGGGAGACTTCTCAGAGGAGCTGATCACTAAACTGGAATTTGAATTTGATACACCCCAAACCAGAGATTTCTTCTTCATTCTTTTGGACATTTTTCATGTCTGAGCTCAGCATTACTTAAATATGCATATTAAAATACTATTGCTTTAGATTCACTTTGGTCATTATCTAAACAGATTTTGCATAATTTCTAACATGCATGTAATTTGTGTGAAATGTCATCAAAATCCTATATAATAAAAGGCTAATATGCAAATCGACGGGTGAAACAACTCGTCACTATGATGCGCACTGACCACCAGGGGGCAGTTCCTACGTTGAGCAGTTGCCCCCCTGGTGGTCAGTGTGCTCCCACAGGGGGAACATCACTCAGCCAGAAGCCGGGCTTTAGCTGGTGAGCGCAGGGGCGGTCGCAGCGCTAAGGACTGCGGGAGCAGACCTAAGCCAGCAGGCAGACATCCCCTTGAGGGGTCCTGGACTGGGAGAGGTCGCAGGCCAGGCTGAGGGCCCCCTCCCCCAGTGCAGGAATGTCATGCACCGAGCCTCTAGTATGAATATAAATAGCACGCACCCTTGATTTTATATCAGTTCTTCCCTCTCTGAAGATTCAGCTAGTTAAAATCTACTCTTAAGAATGCTAATTGCCTTCTTGCTTTCTCATTATTTGAAAATCATTGCCCAAAGGAAATTATTGGAACATGTTTAATTGAAAACAAAACATAAATTATAATAAGTAATATGGTTCTATCCAGAATAATGTAGTGGTTGCCCCAAAGTTAGCAAGTTAAACATGTTTCCTAAAGCTTGTTATCAAGGAAATGGCATTCTATTCTTTATACTCTGATAACTTGTAAAATATTCCTGAACATGCCTCTATCATTACAGCAAATGCTGCAGCAAGATGATAAGACAGAGACAGCTTGCAGCAGGAAACTCTGAGGCCACAGGCACTGACTAACAGCTTGAAGATTTGGTTCTCCACCTGGAGGGAGAAGCAGATTTATCACAGACTCTGGAGGTGAGAGGGGGACTTACTTTTAGACAGATTAGACCTTATGCTCCCTGGGAGGCAGAGACCACATCTGTGTTACTCACTGATGCTTTCCCAGTGCTTGGGACAAAATTCATGCTCAAATGGTTGAGTAAATACCAAAATATATGTAAAGGTCTTCACTCTGTATTCCTAACAAATGATCATTCAGAATCTTCTATGCTCTAAGGACTGAAAAAAAAGCCCTTACCATACATGACAATCATAACCATCTTTGCCAAGTGAGGCAGCTTAAGTTTCAAAGTCGGTTAGTTACAGCACAGACCAAAGCCACCCATTGTACTGTAAAGGCCAGCTGATGTCACTCTCTTCCTCATCCTCACACTATGTATTTCATCTTGACTAGTAACCTTTCAGGAATTTACAGTATTTTTCTAAAAATAGTCATGTGCTTGAGAAGAAATTCTCCTTGTCATAGTAAAGATATCTAACATCATGCTCTCCGTAGAATATGGACCAAAAGCATCAATTTAAAGACTTTTCAATTGCAATCATCATCTATCTTAAGCCCCACAGAGATTACAAATGTATGTCAGATCTTATTGACATGACGATCTTCATAATTTTGAGCAAGCAGGTAAAGGAAAAACCAAAAATTTCCATGTGTAAGCATTTTCTTAATGCTGTGTGTTCATGGCATTTTTAGAAAGTATACATACGCATGATAATCAACACACCTGGCACAGTTAAAATTTAATGGAAAAGCAGAAGCAGCAAATCTTTTTAAAATTCATTTTTTGTATTATTTTTGTTTACCTTTGAAGTTTACTACACCAACTGCAGTTGAAGCCAATCTGAGAGGATACACAGGGGCCACAACCATTGAACTGGAGGCACGCTAGGAAACAGGAGAGAATGCAGTCATCAGACTAATTGGGAGGATGGAGAAATCAACAATAATGATGCCTCAGTCAACATAAAAATGAACCACCCATCCCTGTATTCATGCAAGATACCTGTCCGTGTCAAGCACCATGTTATTATTATTGGTGAATAGACCAGGTCATCAAACTTGTAAATCATTTCCCACTTAGTTATGTTCAGACATTAACTTACTGGGTAATGGGGTCATCTCCACAGCTGAAATGTTGGTAATTTTTGACATTTGTAACTCTACTCGGTGGTATTCATAAATTGTTCTTCTTCGAACATCTATAAAAACAAAAATGGGGGGAAATCAACTTTCCACATTTCTTTACCTATAAAACAAGTATTTTAATAGTGAATGTAGAATTATACTTTACTTTGTGCATTCTTAAAAATAAAGATTTAAAATAGCAATCCCTCTGAAGAGATTGATTATTAAAAAAAAATAACAACAATAACAACAACAACAACAACAACAACAACAACAACAAAACACCTAAAAATCATGTCCCCATGTTCCCAGAGGTTTTTTTTTTTTATCAATAAAGTTAAAAATGATGATTAGGGTCTCAGATATCTCACATTGATAGATGGGTTCCAATTAATTGTTACCCAGAGCTTACCTAAGACAATTTCTTGATGGATTCATTTTTTTAAAAGTATTTGAACATATGAAGTCAAGGAGGTAAGAAAACAGACACCATTTGACTGAAACTAATGATAAAGTAAGTCCTTTAAGAATAGATAGAACTTAATATTTTTTTTACAGCCTAAATGAAGTTGTTTTTTGCCAAAATAAGAATCGTAGTGCTTTAAAGATTTAGAATAAAGTCCTTTAATGAAAAGAAAAATGGAACTGAAACCATTATGAAATCAGTATTGCTCTTCATTAAATATATAGTATCACATCTAAGAAAGGTTAATAATACTTATATTGCATGCAGAAATTTATAATTGATCAGCAAATTCAGAAGTGTTCCTGAGGAGATTTGACAAGAATTTTAATAATTAAAAGTCAGATAAATGTAAGCAAGCATATTTTATAAAGTAATAAGCCTGTTTATAAAATATATTTAAAATACATTTTTAATAAAAGATCTGAGCCTTCTACTGGTAAGTCTGCCCGAGTCAGGTAAATTTCAACAGAAAAGCAATGTCATCAGCATTTTATTTAGCTTTTGGAATACTTGTAATGACTGAAATGCATTTCCAGAATACTGTCAGGCCTGTCAGGGATTACTTGGGATGACTTAAGTTATTTTTCAAGTATCACAACATCCAAGCTTGGGGAAGTAATATGTCACAATGGTTAATAGTATATGAGACTGTTAAACAGTGTGTTCACTTCAAATCTCTGTTTCACTTGGTATCTGTGTGATGTTGGGCTCCTTTGTAAGCCTCTTTGTGCCTCAGTTTCTCCATCTATAAAATAGAATAATAGTACCTACATTATTGAGTTGCTTTGAGAATTAAAATCCTATGTAGTAAACAGGAAATATGCTAATTGACTGCCATACCCTCAAAGATGGCAGCACCAGCCAATAATGAGAGAATATGCTAATTGACTGTCATGCCCTCATAAAGATAGTTGTGCCCACAGCCAATAAGAAGGGGCTATGCTAATTGCTGCCACACCATCAAAGATGGCAGCACCCACAGCCAATAAGGAGGGAATATTCTAATTGGCTTCCATACCCTCCAAGATGGCAGTGCCCCTGCAGCCACAAGATGGCGGTGCCCAGTCCCCTCAGCTGCCCCCCCTCCAGCTGCCCAGGGCCAGCCTGGCCCAGGCAAGCCTCAGATGGCAGCTGCCCAGTAGCCCAGAGCCACCCGAGGTCAGGTAACAGGGCTAGCAGAGGCTTGCACTGCAGGCAGTGGCAATAGCAGAGGTGTAATGTGGGTGTCACCTTCCCCTGATCACTGGGTTTCCATCTGTCCCTGAGGGCTCCCAGACTGTGATAGAGGGAAGGCTGGGCTGAGGGACTCCCCTTCCAGTGCATGAATTTTCATGCACTGGGCCTCTAGTGAGAAAATAAATGAAAAACTTAAAACAATCCTTTTCATGCCCTAACCAATTTGGCTCAGTGGACAGAGTGTCAGCCTGTGGACTGAAGAGTCCCTGGTTCAAGGGCATGTACCTTGGTTGCAGGCTAGATCCCCAAGTGGGTGTGGGAAGCAACTAATCGGTGTGTCTCTCTCATATTGATGTTACTCTCTGTCTCTTCCACTCTCTCTAAAAGTCAGTGGAAAAGTATCCGTGGATGTGGCTTAACAAACAAATAAATAAACTAATAAAACAATCCCTCTTACATGGCAAGTGCCCAATGGTGTCAGATATAATCTTTGTCTGTCTTCAGTATGGCAACCTGTACTGATTATATGTTGCATATAATGGTTTAAATTCTGTAGCTCTAACCTCAATGAAACTACACTAAGGCCCTGAAATTGGGCTTCTAAGAATTGTCTGCCATCTTACCTTAGAGAGAGTTCAATTTTGATTAAAGTCTACACACCCAACAATGATCTCCTTTAGGACATAAAGCAGAAATAGCGTGGTGCCTCAAGAGAGCCAGCTGGCTTTTAGTACAAGTGTTTAGGAAATGCGGATACATACACATCCAGGAGGGAAGTCAAACATCTGCTTACACCCTACTTCTCTCCACTCATATATTTCCACACATTTCTGATTATTCACTATGAAATTCTGTCCAGAGGAGCAAGAGGTTGGGTGTGATCCCCAAATGAACTCTTTTGGGGCTAGGAGTGATTCTAGAGCAACTCACTGAATGTATCTTCAGGTTTATCAGATTAGAAAACACCATCTAGAACCCTAATCCAATTGATTTCTTTTTGGTGTAAGTAAAAGATGCATATATGCATATATATATATATATATATATATATATATATATATATATATATATATATATATATATATATATGCTTTTCAAAGTATAAAATATATCGAACTTTAGAGAACATGCTGACTTCATGGTATTTAGTAAGGTTTCACATGGTACATGAGTCATGTCTTTTTCCTTTTTCTTTTTTAAAATCCTAACCCAAGGATATTTTCCCATTGATTTTTAGAGAGAGTGGAAGAGACGGGGAGAGAGAAATATCGATGTGAGAGAAACACATTGGCTGACTCCTGCTTGTATCCTGACCAGGGCCAGTTCCAGGGAGAAGCCCAAAAACTGAGATATATGCCCTTGATGGGAATCCAACTGGGGACCCTTCGGTCCACAGGCCGACACTCTACCCACTGAGCTAAACCAGGTAGGGATTTTTTTTTTCCTTTTAAGGCATATAAAACATTACTCAGCTTCTGCCTTTGTCTAAATAGGATATGGTCCTATATACTGCTTTGCCTTGTATCGTGTTAAACAATTTGCTCCTCAGAAATAAACAAATGACATGGCTTTGCCACTGAGATGAGGTTTTGAGTATTCATACTAAAGTTTGCACAGTATCTGTCATATTAGTCGATGCTTAAAATACTAGTTGTCTTTTCATTTCATATACTTTTTTTAATATATATATTTTATTAATTTTTTTACAGAGAGGAAGGGAGATGGATAGAGAGTTAGATACATCAATGAGAGAAACATTGATCAGCTGCCTCCTGCATACCTCCCATTAGGGATGTGCCCGCAACCAAGGTACATGCCCTTGACTGGAATCAAACCCGGGACCCTTGAGTCAGCAGGCCGACGTTCTATCCACTGAGCCAAACCAGTTTCGGTTCATATTATACTTTGAGGAGCTCAAACTACTAACGTAATGACTGGGAAACCTCAAGGAGTTAATTATTGATCATGCATATGGGTAAAGGGAAAGAGTTCTATCCCTGCTCAGATACCTCCAACTATGGGGAGGTGATTAACTTATCAAAACCAAAATTAATGAGAATAACTTTTATTTGATGGCCTGCCAATTAATGACAGCTTCCAAATGGTCATTTCTGTTGCATTTCAGAGATACCACTGTCAATGACAAGTAATTAGGAATCTATTTACTCGTAGCTCCTGCCAATGCTAGAAGCTTTCATTTGATTCCAGGAATGAATGTATTTAGCCCATGTGTTTTGTTTAGAAAGTCAGACAAAATAATGCACCAAACATTCAGTCACAGCTTCTACTCTTCCATACAACTTTACAAAATCAAGATTCACTGTAATGCCCATTAAGAGCTTTTAAAATTGAAAAAAAAGAAAAATAGATCTCTGAGCAGACTAACAGAGAATAAAGTTCAAGTTCAGAAATAAAAATCTTCAGGGAATGTGATTCAGAGTGTAACTGTTAAATGACATTCTTAGAAATTCTGAGCAATATCTGCCGGAGAAACAGAGTGATCATATGGAAACACTAGGAAACCTTTCCAATCAATAGTCACTCTAGTCAAAATAAACACATTTAATGAGTGCACTGTGACATGGTTAGCTATGATCAGTTTACTAACCTGCCTTGAAAGCTAACATTCACATAGAAAATGTCTGAGTAATTTCCTGAACTGGCTGATTCTTACATTTATATAAATATTATAACACTTTGTATTATCATGTAAATCATCTGCTAACATTTCCTTGTTTACGTGTTGCCAATGCTTAATGACTGGCCCTGAAGATTATTTCTTATTTTCCATTCTAGTTCCAACTGAGTCTTCCACACAATATAATTACTGAACACTTCAATGTAAATAGCATATATCCCACAATTACAATTTTATCCCCAGCATAAAGACTCAGGGGGGAAAACCACAACACAGACTCTTGAGAAAAGGGGTACACTGTTACAGCAATTATAAGCTTTCCACACAAAAATGCAGTGCATTAACAAAATTAGCTAGTTGTGGGTGTTAAAGCACCTACAAGTAGAAGATGCTTTTGCCCCAAACTTTTAAAAACTTTTATTTCCTCTATAGTTCTAATTCTATTAGGTGGCAATATAATTCAGCATTGGATAAGGCAACATAAAATGTAGGTGACTATGAAGTGCCCATCTCATGCTCTTAGATGTTCCTTCCTCTCATCATTTCCTCACTGCTTTCAGAGTTTCAGGGCACTGCTAAAGCCTAGTGGCCAGATTTTATGAGTTACTTGAGCATGCGTACAGAAAACCAGAAACTTTAAAAACAATCTTTGCTCTTGTTCTCCTTCCACATATATTTACTAACGGCTTAAACAAGATGCATGTCTTGAACTCCTGCAGAAATCACTTTGCCCAAGGATCAGGAAAGTAAGCAGTCAATGTGTTGAGCAGTGGGTTGGTGGGCTGTGGGCTGCAGGCCTGCCTGAAGCCCTGGCTCCCATTGGCTCAGGGACTCTTGCTCCAAGAGAAACAAAAATTGAGACTTTATTAAATAAAGTTGGATGAAGTGCAGTACAATTTATTTTAAAATCAAGGTTTTGAAAACCTTTTAGTGTTTAAATCACCCAGAAGCTTGGCACGTAGATAAGAAAATGAACCTATATTTTTAAGAAACTAAATTTCCTATAGCAAAATGCAATTGGAAAAATTAGCATGTGGACATGCTTATAAATGTAAGCAACCTATTAGTTAAAAATAGAAATATTCTGTGTTGTAGGGAAGTGTAAGTTAAAATAGAAATAATCATGTAAAAGGAAAAAAAATTAAGAAATAAATTTGAAGGCATATAAAAAGACAAAAGTAGAAATCTCCAAGGTCATAATTTAAAACAAAAATGGGCCGAAACAGGTTTGGCTCTGTAAGGGTCCCAGGTTAGGTTCGATTCTGGTCAGGGGCATGTACCTTGGTTGTGGGCACATCCCCAGTAGGGGGTGTGCAAGAGGCAGCTGATAGATAATTCTCTCTCATCGATGTTTCTAACTCTCTATATCTCTCTCTTCCTCTCTATAAAAAAATCAATAAAAATATATTAAAAAACAACAACAAAAATGGCAAATATCAATTTAAGAGAAAAATTCAGTTTAAATTATTTTTGATAATTGTCATGGTGACTTTCCTATGCCTTTCATAGCCTACCACAGAGTGTAGTTTTGCAAAGTTGAGCTCAATTCTTCTGAAAGGGTTTTTATTGGGCTAAATAAAATATTATGAAAGAAAAAATGTTCAGGTTTTTTCAAGATTATTTATTTCTTCCATAGTTTGTCAACTTTTCAAAAATTTTATTAATGCTAAGTAATTACAATGCATGTGTTCTACCACCAAATCAAAACTACAAATGATTTTCTATGGAGAAAATCTGTTATAATAGAATGCTTATACTAGTATTAAAAGTGGTATTATTTAATCATATTTAAAATTCAAAGGCCTTTTAAAAGGCAAAGATGTTAAAAGTATACTTATGTAAATATTATACTTGAAATTGAATATTTAATTTAAATATGTCTATGGTCCAAAAAAAATACTAGTTACATATATATCTTTAAATTTATTAAATCCAATAAATAGTTATATATTCCCCTGTCTCACTAGCCACATTTCAAGTACACAGTAGCTACATAGTGAGACCACACTGGACAGTTCAGATTTAGATGATTTCATCAGTACTGAAATGTCTATTGAACAAAGTACTAGTCTGTGCTATTATTGTTATTATTTTTTTATTTTAATTTTTGATAATTAAAGCTTAAGACATTTTGCATGGTAAAAAGCAAATCTATGTTTTCGTTTGTTGATTTTTTTTTCCGGTCTGTAAATATAATTTTGGTCAAGTTCTTTGGAAAACTGCTGCCTGGTTTGTAATCTTATATAGTGTCCATATATGGGGAACTATATATGTTATCATTCAAAGAGTGCACTGAACCTCTAAAACCTTTAAAAATATATATTTGCTTTCCAAATTAGTTGTCAGTTTCATTTTAAAAAATGCCAATGTTTTTTACTGAACTGTGAATAATAATAAGCAACAAAGCAAAGTCACATTGTAGTATGAACAAAGTCAAACATTTAAAAATATCTGATGCTGATGAGAAAGGTATTGATGTTTTAAAAAGATCCAGATAACATACTGCTGGTGAGAAGAATAAAGTGGAGTAGTATAAGGTTTTCAGAAATGGTATAACTGGTAGTAGAACCATTTCAAGTTAGGTCAGTTACTTTCCAGGTTAGTTTCTGGTATAAGAATCAGGCATGTGCTAAAGTAAATTTTACATTACTTTATACATATCTTTAATCAGTCCTCTATCGTAGAGCAATTTTGCCGATTCCAACTCTTGGCCACCATGGAGTACTACACGGCCATAAGAAATGATTAAATAGCATCATTTACAACAACATGGATGGACCTTAAAACATTATGCAAAGTGAAATACAGTAAGTCAAACAAAGAAAGCTAAGAACTATGATTGAACTCATATGTGGAATATAGAACTGAAACTTATGTACACAAGCAGCAGTGTGGTGGGTACCAAAGGGAGGGGAGGATGGGGAAGAAAAGGGTTCTAATATTAGGTGATAGGATATTTGACTTTGGGTGGTGGGCACATGGTTCTATATACAGATTTTGTAAATAAGTAATCCACACAGATAACCTATATGTTCATGTAGACTAATGTCACCCTAATAAAATTTACAATAATGAATAAATGAATAAATAAATGATATAGCCTTAGGTTTTCAAATAAAACAACTGCAAAGGCACAGTGGATTTTCTTGGTTTCTTGCTGAAAATGTTAGGCTTGTTTAGCTCAGAGGGTGGAAAAAAGGTGAGGCCTGATGGGGAGGTCAGTTCCTGAGAGATTACGATCAAAATTCAAAACATTACATCAGAGGAGAGAGAAACAAACAAGTATGAATAATACTAGCGAGAATTGTGTATTAATCCAAGAAGACCTCTGCACACTGTGTAAAAGAATCTGAAGGGACATAAGCCAAGGCTGAGAAAGAATTACTTAATGGGGCTGTTTAACAAAAATGATGGAAACTACACATGGCCTATGAATAGATGCCAATGTCAAAACTTTCTGGTAATCAAAGGAATGTTAGAGAAATAACATTGGCTTAGCAAATTTGAAAAGTTTAAAATCTATAATACCATCTGATAGCATTTGAGGAAATGGGCTGTTATAGAATGCTGGTCAGGGAGTACATGAATGCAGCCTTTATAGAAAGCAATGTGTCAAAGTACATAAAAAGCCATTGGCATTTAATGACTTTATACTCTTCTTTAAGTCAAATCTGTTGCAGTGACATTGTTTAATAAGACCATAGAAGCCTCAATAAGATCATATAAGCTTCTATGATACAAAATCTGTATATTGATTGCACTGCAAGTCCACCACCCAAAGTCAAATCATCTATTGTCACCATATATTAGGCCCTCTCAACCCCCTACTAACCCATCTACCCCCTTCCTTCTGATAACCACAACACTGTTGTCCGTGTCCATGAGCTTCAGTTTTATATCCTACATATGAGTGAAATCATATGGTTTTCAGCTTTTTCTGACTAGCTTATTTCAGTTAGCATAATATTCTCAAGGTCCATCTTGAGCTCTCAATTCTTTTACATTGATCTGTGTGTCTTTTTTTTTCTGCCAAAGCCATGCTATTTTTTTGTGGGTTTTTTTAATATATGTTTTTATTGATTTCAGAGGAAAGGAGAGAGAGAGTTAGAAACATCATTGATGAGAATCATTGATCAGATACCTCCAGCATGCCCCACACTGGGGATTGCATCTGCAACCAGGTCATTACCCTGTCAGGGAATCGAAGCATGACCTCCTGGTTCATAGATTAACATTCAACCACTGAGCCATGATGGCAGGGACATTGCCATGCTGTTCGGATCATTATAGCTCGGTAATATAATCTGAAGTCAAGTAGTATGATAACTCTGGTTTCATTTTTTTTTCTCAGGATTGCTTAGACTACTTGGGGTATTTTGTGGTTTTGCACAATCTAATTTTTTTCTCTATTTCTTTAAAAAATTACATTGGGATTCTAATAGCATTGAATTAAATCTATATATTTTTCTTTGGGTAATATGGCCATTTTAACCACGTTTATTTTTCCAACCCATAAAGAAATATACTTTGCTGTTTATTTTCTATTTGTTCATAATGCTTTATAGTTGTCAGGTCTATTACATTCTTTGTTAAGTTTATTCCTAGGTATTTTATTTATTCTTTTTGTTGCAATTGCAAAAGGAAATGTGTTTTTCATTTCTTTTGTGAAGTTTCATTTTGTATCCTGCAGCTTTATTGTATTTGTTTATTGTTTCTAATAGTTTATTGGTGGATTTACATATTCTTTTTTTAAGAATCACATATGTGCCAAAACTGGTTTTGCTCAGTGGTGAAGCGTCGGTCTGTGGACTGAGGGGTCTTGGGTTCGATTTCGGTCAAGGGCATGTGCATTGGTTGCGGGCACATCCCCAGTAGGGGGTGTGCAGGAGGCAGTTGGTCAATGTTTCTCTCTCATCGATGTTTCTAGCTCTCTATCTCTCCACCTTCCTCTCTGTAAAAAATTAATAAAATATATTTTTTAAAAAGAATCACATATGTGTAAAAATTAAAAACATGGATGTCTAGTACTGTTTTATTAATAATTAACACAAAAATCAACCTACATGGCAAGCCAGTATTGAGACAGGTCACATAAATTATGAAATAAAGAAATTTGTTGCAGCTACTAATGACCACATTTTAGAGAGGAACTTAGCAATGTAGAAACAAAAAAATGTGTTGTATAAATTATGGGAAACACAGGTATTTATAGCATAATGCCACTTTTATTAGTGTGCATGTGTGTGTGTGTGTGTGTGTGTGTATACTGTAAACAAAATATTAGAAGCAGACAGATTTAAACATTGATTGCTATCCTTTCGCAGTAATAGATTTATAAGCAATTTAAATTTTCTTCTTTGTGTTTTGTGTTACTTTACAAATTCCTCTGAATTAATACGCACTATGCTTAAAATCATAAATGTTTTTATACTCATATTTTTGTAATAAGTAACCAAAGCCATTGCATGCAGACCTTTTTTTCATCCCTGTACCTGTGGAGAATGAATCCACTGATCTCTGTGGTTGTTTCAATCTCTAATTTTCTATAAAACAGTTTATGTAAAACAAAAGGTAATGCAGAGATGGGTACACACAGACAACAAGAAAGCAAGTAAATAAAATATGTCATAGTCAGAAAGAATGAGTTTCATTGAAAGGAAGTCAAGGTGTTTTTTAGTGGAAATCCCCTGTGGACACACTCAGGGAGCCCTTGGCCAAGGTGTGGTCATCCTAGCATCACTGTCTTTTTAATTTAATAATGAGAATTGATGATGACTAGGGATTAGTGCAAATATGTGTACTGCTTACACTGTGCCAGGTACTACATGCTATAGACACATTTTATTTTGTATTAAAAGAAATTAAATAAAATGCCTGAGGTCTCATGACCAGTAATCACACTTACAACGTTCCTTATGCTTTCTGGATTTTTAATTAAATTTATTTTTTTTTAAATATAAGGGTTAATTTCACCATAGACTTTTTTTTTTCTTTCATTTTTTTGAAGAAGCCAAGGAATTTCCATTGTAACCTCAGAACTCCTTACTCATTTACTAACAATGCCTGAATCCCTTTGATATTTTAAACTATCAGATCACCTGACCTTTTTGGAAAGATAAAGGCTACCTTAATTCATTATACTTGGAAGTTACATTGAAATCATTTACCATTTGGAAGCTTTTAAAAATGGAACAACACCTTTTTTTGTTGTTGTTTATGATATTATGAGAAAGGGGTGGGGGAATCTTCATATATAAATAAATTAAGCTTGCCTTATAGATTTTTGAATGCCTTACCAAACCTTTACCAAATCTGATTAAAATGATATAGCAACTGTGGTTCCACTGGGAAAAATTGTTCTCAAGATTGTAACTCGTATTTCCATGTTGCTGTGGCTAGATTAAGCCAAGGATCTAGGTTCTATATCCTATGTAACCAAAATGAGTAAAAGAACAGAAATTGATCTTATGAGAACCAGGTCCTATGAAATGCACCATGAAATGCAGAAGAAATGAAACTGCCTATTACCTAGGATAATGATCAGTTTTTCCCTAAGTTTACTCAGGAGAAGAAAAAGAGGTAACAGAGATGAATAATTTAAATTCCCTATGAGGAAGACTCCTAAAAATATGGCTGTTAAATAAGGGAGCAGAACTTTGAACAGGACTTAAAATACTTATGTAAATTCTGATTGCACAAATAAGTAACAAACAGATCTCTAGGAATCATCTTATTTTCTCAGGAAAAATAATACCTGCAAAACTTGTATTACACTAATCATGGGTTAGACTAATCTCTGCTGCAAACAAGTACACTATGTTTTTGTGTGTGTTGTTTGTTTTGTTTTTTTAACTGAGACTACAATGCAACCATATCTCTCTCCTTATACAGAAGTTCATGTAACAGACACTGTTATACTTTATCAATGTGGGAACAGATTTCAGAGGAGATTTAACAGTGTTATATTCCCCAAAAGATTTTAAAGTAGGACACATCTATTCCAGT
Source organism: Pipistrellus hanaki (assembly GCF_964339955.1). Lineage (NCBI taxonomy): Eukaryota > Metazoa > Chordata > Mammalia > Chiroptera > Vespertilionidae > Pipistrellus > Pipistrellus hanaki. Next base: position 121,492,390 of record NC_140503.1, on the reverse strand, counting down.
ATTGTTGCTGAAATATGGTCCCATCTAATGGCAGGTATAAGTGGATTAGAAACTCAGAACTTTCATCACTTTTTTTGGTTAATTTCTCAGTGAAGTCAACAAAAAATGTGAATGTTGCTCCAGCGTCAGCTTGCCTGAGAGAAGCTTTTCTCTGAATGCAAAGCTTGAGTAACTTTTTTAGATGAATGCCGAGTCCCAAACTTGAGACATAATATGCTCTCAAAATTCATGAGTCTTGCCAATTTGTTCAATAACATTTATATTTGGGAAGGATAGTTTTTACCCAAAAGCATAATGGTTAACTTATTATAACAAGGAATGCAAAACTGCATTTGGGGACAAATTAATAACTTATTTAAGTACAATTTTATCATGTCTAGGTCCTCACACAAACTTGAGTACTAAAATATTAAAATTGTAAAATTTTTTTTTGTACTTTAGAGGGTCATTTTCTCTAAACTATATTACATCAGAACATGGTGACCTCAGATGGCTTTTGAAGAAGTTTCAAATAAAATTCTTTCTGGGGTGAAAAGAAACCACAAAAATACTAAAACTAGTGTTTCCTTTTACTCGCTCAGTAATGGACTCAAGTCACTCTTACCCTCTGACAGAAAGGACATGAGGACAGTCCTCCTCCAACAGGACTTAATGTTGGCTTTCCCGGACTCAGCTTCTGACTTAAGAGTTCAGGCAGAATGTCTCTCCATTGCCTCCATGTGCTGATACATCCTTGCTTTGTGCACAGTACAGTTTTGTTTCTGGAAAATCTGCCTTGATTTGACAGTTCCCTTGAATACCACCTCCCACAAGTTCTGAGCTAACATGGAGAAGCTGCCACAATTCATGCTCTTTCCTACACAGAACTGCCATATATGAATGTCATTCTAAACTCTAATTATAAAATAAACCCTATGATGTTTTCAACAAACCCACTGCTCTGAGAAATCTAATTTCCACTCCATTTACTTTATACTAGTGAGAGATAGCATAATTAAAGAGAATCAGCTTTCTTAAAACCAAACAACATAGATGCATGTGATAATTTAAGTCTACCACTATCTATAATAATAAAAGCATAATATGCTAATTAGACCAGATGTCCTTCTGGATATCCTTCCAGACAACCTTCTGGACTAAGCAAGGGCTGTGAGGGAAGCTCGGGGCCTGGTTGCTTCCTGGCAGCTGGAGGTAAGCCTGGGTCCCGGATGCCAGAGGGAAGCCAATGCAGGCAGCCAGGGGAAGGAAGGCCTACTCTTGCACAACTTTCATGCACCAGGCCTCTAGTCCTATGATAAAAGGGTAATATGCAAATTGAATCTAATGGCGGAATGACCAGAACGACCACTCAACCAGTCACTATGAGGCACACTGACCGCCTCTCAGTCCCTTTCCCTGGCCAGAAGGTTCCCATTATCAGATGGTGAACAGGGAACCAAGGGTGGGGGTGGAGAATGCAGGCTCCACAAGGCCAAGGCCCCTGCCCTGCCAGTTGCCCCACACACAGAGGGTAACCCATGGTGGGGGTGGGCCCAGTGAGCAGGCAGGAATGGCCAACCTCTCAGTCTGAAAACTCCCCCGGCCCCCCCCTTGCCAGAAGGCTCTAATCGGCCAATGGCTACTGGGGAACCAGGAGTGGGTGGTGGCAGGGGACAGGCTGGCTGCAGGTAGCTGGGAAGATGGTCCTGATCGCAGGCCAGGCCTAGGGTCTGTACCCATGCACAAATTTGTGTGCCAGGCCTCTAGTCATAAAATAAAATAAAAGAACTTTAAATAAAAGGAAAAGAAATGACCTAATCTTGAGATGTATTTTATTATCATCTCTTGTTTTATATAATCACATCTAGGACACAGACAAACAAGCAGATACCTTCAGTATGAACATACCCAAGCATCCCTGAGGGCTGTTCTTGAAATAGAGGAGATTTAAAAAACAGAAGCTTTCATATGATGGCTAGTTACAGGATCAGACTACTACAAATAGCACTTACAGTTTGAACTCCTAATATTATGAACAACTGCCCAAAATAGCACATATGTTTTAATTCTACAAAATGCAAATTGACTAGATAGGCAAAACTAATTTAGAAGAGAAAATATGTGTCTCCTCTAATAGATATAATTCCATCAAAATTTTTATTTACCTAAATTTATATTTTTTCTTTCACCTTCCTTTAGACTCTCAAGCAGTTTTATATAAACATGTTAAACATGAAATGACAAAGCTTCTCTTTTGCTGGTAAATGTACACCTATCATATACCTTTTAGTCAAACAATGTCTTTCTTTAATGTCTTTCTGATTATTAATAAAAGAAATATATCTGCACAACCACACTAAGCATACCAAAGAATTCAAAATACACATGCTTGTCTTGGCTATTTAATTTTACTTTACCTAAATTATATACATATATAGAGAGCCTCAATAAAAGTTATAGACCAAACAGTATAATTAACAAGTAGCACTTATTCTATTGTTCAAAGAGTTAACATCTGCCCGAATCAATTTCCTTTACATTTACCCCCACTGCAGGTTCAGACTTTGCAATTACCCTTCTTCTACATACTGGGAATTTGTTGGATCCTGTGGACAACGACAAATGCATCAGACAGCCCCACTTTCACCGGGTGATTGGTTGAACTTATCTGCGTGACCAAAACAGGAATCTGAAAAAGCAAAAGCAGATTGCTATGTGTTAGACTTTAATTTCACCTTGCTTAATGGATAAAGTCAGGTGATGGAGATGAAGAACTAAAGAGAGAACAACTGGAACCCAAGTCTAAATATGACAAACATTCCTAATATTTACAGTTTAAAAAATAAGGACACACCGAGAGTGTGTCTAAACAAAAAACAGCATTATACATGAGACAGACTATTGAAGCCTATTTTTTCTAGACTTAGAAGAGTCTAGATAACAATGATTGCTAACTTTATTATCATTTTTATAGAAATAAAAATAGAAATGAAACCATATTCAATGAATAAAAGAACTAGAAACAAAAAAGAGAAAAATAAATGTATCCCAAAAATCTTTAAGAAGAATAAATAGGTTGTGGGCAATCTGTGAGTAATTCATTAAAGAAAATATTAAATTAGACATCGTTATATAAACCTTAACAAATGGTATAGCAATAAGAAGAGAAAAAACAAACCAGAGAGAAGGTATAATAAGAGCTCTGTTTTACTCATTTTTGCCCATGGCATCATAATATTTAAAAGGGACTTTTTGCTGAAATTGACCAATGAAGAGAAAATTTTAATGTTTCTGAAATTACTTTGAAACACACAAATGAAAGATGATATTTTCCATTTATGTACTAAATCAGTCCTTTCTAAAACAACGTTATGTACCAATTTTATATCAGTATGTCCAGCGTTAAAAATTATTCTGATATTTGGACAACAAAAACAAAACAAATCACAATTTCTGTTTCTAAGAGTGTATTTACTAGATTAAACTCTGATACACTTATTTAGTTATTTACCAAGCTATATTCAGTATCAATATATGAATCCTTTTTCTTAATGGGCATTATACTCGGTTTACTCAGTCTTATACTCCATGTGGAGGAGTACTACTATAAATGTAATTTACATTTAAGACAGATTACAGTTAAAGATGAAAGACCAGAGGATGGATAAAGCATAGGAAAAAATCCAAATTCATAGGAAAAAATATCCAAATTTGTATATCCGAGTAGGACAAAGTCATAATTTTTAAGTGGCATTATTAGCAGATGCCTGCCTAGAATAAGTATTAAAGCTTTGCTACTGGCATTTGCCACTTGCCTTCATTCCACAACATCTAGGAGTTCAGTTTTCCTCTGCTAGGTGTGAAGTATTTCCTCAGATAGTTCTGTGATAATTAGTGTCTTTTTTTACCTCCATTTTAATTCCAAATCATTTTCTTTTTATTATTTATTTTTATTGAATTATTGGGGTGACATTGGTTAATAAAATTATATAGCTTCAGGTGTAAAATTCTATAATACATCATGTGTATATTGTATTACGTGTTCACCATCCCAAATCAAGTCTTTTCCCCCTCCAAACCCAAAGCAGACTTTGAGTTTTTATTTCTAGCAACTGAAAAATCTTACTGTTATTATGAATTTTATATTTTTCACCAAGGTCTGTTTTCTAGCTCACATGGCTTGTTTGCTGCATACTTCCTAGCATAGTATCTCTTTCTCTTCTGTTCAGATTTTCAATTCCACCTTTTCTATCACCCTTTTTATCTTCCCTACCATCCTTCATGTCATTTGTTTTCTTCACCAATTTCCTTCCTTGCACTGTCTTCCTTTATACTTAGTCTTGAAGTCAAACACTCTCCTCTGCTGCTATTTTTTTTTTTAAGTATTGATTTTTTACAGAGAGTAAGGGAGAGGGATAGATAGTTAGAAACATCAATGAGAGAAAAACATCGATCAGCTGCCTCCTGCACACCTCCTACTGGGGATATGCCTGCAACCAAGTTTCATGCTCTTGACCGGAATCAAACTTGGGACCCGTCAGTCCCCAGGCTGATGCTCTATCTTCCGAGCCAAACCACTTAGGGCTCCTCTGGTACTTTTTATCTGTGGTGGATCAACTGTAATCATGGCCTCCAATCAATGTCCTCCTTTGTCCTCACTTTTTACTTTTTCATTTGGCCATCTTCTTCCACTTTAACTCGTGGCTCAGTAATATAGCAAAAGAATATAACAGCAAAATAAAGGAAAAGGGAGCTCCAAAGAGTGCTTGCACGTTTCCACCTCCTTTAAGGGTCCCCGGCCACAGCCAGAATGTACCCTGCTGGTCTGCTGCAGATATGAGAGAGATACGGAGAGTTACTCTCCTTCCAACAGAGATCTTCATGCACCCGCTGACCCTCACCCACTCCACCTGGCTCCTGCGTGGGATCAGAAGAGTACCACCCGGATGAGTGGAACCATTGGGTTGGTCCACAGGCATCTTGTGAGAAATAAGAGATGCAGTTGTTTGAGACCACTACATTTTGGGGTGATTTGTTATGCAACATTGACTGAATTGCTTTTGGTGTCTTTAGAATTAAAAAGCTATCCCTGGAGCAGGAGTAAACAAAATTGTCAAAGGAGATGGGAGCTGGTGGTGGCAGGTCACAGGGAGCATGTCATCCCCAAAAGCTAAGGCAATGACTTCACATTTTATCCCAAGTCATGTGGGGGAGACTGTAGAGGGTTTTGAACAGAGGAAAGATGTGCCCTCACATGTGAAAAAGATCCCACAGACTGTTGTGTGATCAAGACTACAGGGCCAAGGGGTGAGAGAGAAAGGACATCATCTCGTGTGTCCAGGTTAGAAATGAATTGCTGGGACTACACTACAGTGGCAAGTGTAGGAGGAGAAAATAGAACAGGAAGATGAATTCTGGATGAACCAGGAAGGAATGCTATCAAGACATGCTGCACATTCAGTAAGGAGAGTGAGACAAAGAGGCAGGCCAACCATGCCATCAAGACTTTGGTCTTACTAGCAGGAAAAATGAAGCCATGCTTTCCCCCAGGGCGGCCACGGGGGCACTCCGTCTGTTCCGTTGCAGGCCATGAGTGGCGTGCTCTGGGTGTGCAGAGGAGGACCTGGGCAGCTCTGAGGAGCACTGCCATGTTCCGGTATGGAGACTAGCAGAAGGGTTGGAAAACAATGATAGCTTTATGGCAAGATCAATGGCTTCAAATGCTTCTCCTTAAGATTTAATAGAGCTCATGAATAAGAGCCTAGGCTGTCTAAAACTGTGGTATTTTATCCCGATTAAATATTAAAATGAATAAGAAGCTTTTGATTCCCCACATCTTCCTAGAAGCTACCTAGATCTTTTACAAAATAATTACATATCAGGTTTTGTAAAAGCCACTTTCACCAATTTAATTAAATGACTAATGTTGTAAAAGATTAATGAGTAAGAGATAAACAACTCCAGGCTTTCTCATAGATTTATTTCAGAAACATGCCTTCCTGTCTACACCTGATATTGGCATTATTGTTTCCACTCTGCCTTGTTGGACTGTATTCTTTTTACTTCCAACTACCAAAGGCATGGAGTTGTTCTGAGAAAGGATCACCCACTCACTCACTCACTGCAGCCGAGGAACGGAACTGTGTCAGCACTTGGGGCCGGGCAGACCATTCACAGGTTTCCACGTCAATGACTAGAGACCTTTAAGATGAACCAGGAGTACTGTGAACTGCATTTAAAATGTGTTGCTTTTTAATTAATATCAGCAAAACAACTACATGCATATGAGTAAATAAATGATCGGATATTGAACAAAATTAGCAGTAGAACATGTTTGTCATAGTGTCACAATCACCCATTCTTTGGAGAACTCTGCATTTGCAAGGATTTGAAATCCACAGCCAGAGAAGCCATGGCCAAGGATGATGTCCAAGTTCAAAAATTCTAAAAACTTTGCTTATGAGAAGCTATTTGTTATCCTTTCTGCAAATTCATATTTATCTGGAAAATGTCTCAAGTTGGTTCCTAGGGATGTTAGGAAACATATGAAATTATACACTCTTAACTATTTCAGCTTTAAAAAGGAATAATAAATATATCTTCATTATTTTCATTTACTTGTAATCGTTGCCTTTTATGACTAAAGCAAAACTAAATTTTTACTTAACCTCCGTATGATTTGTACTGAACCATAAATTTCTGAGGATGTTTTACAATTACATTCCCCCACATTACAGATAGAAAAGAAGCCTTAGTGCCAGTTAAAATATAGCTGCATTTTGGCTTTTACTATCATTTATAGATTCGTTTCAAGTATTTTAATTTTTATCCTATTTAATAAGAGATAGCTATGTTTATTATTTAAATTAGCATATGTTTCCCCATAAATGGCATAGGGCAGCACAGTAAGACACATGCAGGAAAGAGCTGCAGCCTCTAGACAACATTCAGGCCGGGAGGCTATTGGGAGTGAGCCACGCAGGGCAGAGCACACTGGCCTTGAGGGGAAAGTTCAAAGTCAGGAACTGCTCCCTTCTCTGCAGGGTGGCACCCCTCGCTGGGACACAAGGGCCCAACACAATACCTAAAATGTGAACTTTTACATCTCAAAGTCTCTAAACAGGGAGGCAACAGCATGCTGCTTGGATTAGAGGTAATGGGATTTTATTTTCCTGTCTGTTCTGTCCTGCAAACCTCGCCAAAACATTCATTTGTTCCCATTATGGACCCAGCTAGCTATCTGGTCAGCAGCACAGCATCTCAGCAAGGGCTTGATTGTATAGTATGTGAGCCAAAGTATGAATCATGTGCCTATTGGAACGCAACCAGAAAAGAATTACTCTAAGCTCATTTTTGTTCACTCTTTTTCTTCACTCACTAATCAGCAATATGGTGTCTCACTCTCTCTCTATATATATATACGTGTTTTAAACCAAAGCTTACTATTTTACTCATTCTCACCTGCATCCAACCCTTAACTTTCTACCTCATCTTCCTTAAATATCTGCTCTGGTTTCACCATTACTAAGTAGGGTATCCAATTTTACAAAGCCACACTCTGTTTTATTATCATCAAAAACAACACATAAGGTACAGATGGTTAGTTCTTATTTGTCTAAAAACTACAATGACTAGAAAAACTTTCAGCTAAATTTGACAATATACAAATTTGACAATATTTGTTTCACTGTACATCGCCAATATTTCACAAAATTATTTTAATTCCCCTTTAGTTTACAGTTACTGACCTCTCATTGGCCAGGTATCGAATAATGCACTTGATGGCATGAAAGCAAAAGAAAGCCCTAGGCTGAAGATACATTGTTAGCATCCCTCCTGCCCCATCTCCACAACCAGGCCCTGCAGAAAACCTGGAAGTAGAGAAATAACAGCATAAATCTGATAAGTAAGGACACTCTTTATATTGAGAGAGGAGTTTCAAACTTAATCTCTACAGAAACTAGTGCTAGACTGGAGTAAGAAAGAAGTTGGTGAGGGAGAAATTGGGAGTAACAAGTGATCAAGGCTTCTGATTTCTCAGGAGAAAATGCAAATCTATATTTTTATTTGCAACCTTCAAACATTTAAATGTTGGCAACATATCCATTTCACACCACACACACACACACACACACACACACACACACACACACACACACACTGAGCAGTTTGACCTCTGATTTAAAAGTTGCCTACCATGGAATTGGCAAACTTGAGTTGCAGCTTCACATACAGATGACAATGAGGCAGGTGCCCGCGCCTTAGGAAGCCTGTGCAACTTCGCTCAAAAGAGTCAGAACTACGGTGGGAACTTTATCTGGAATGAAGGCTACAAAAGGGAGCTTGTCTGAACATGGCTGGGGAATAAAACACCAAGGGGATTAGGAATCTCTGCACCTGGACTTGGGGAGGTAGGAATGTTGAGGTCTCTACTTCAGGAATGAAGCTGCTCTTTGGCCAGGAAACATCAGAACAGGAGGCACATGGCCTGATCTGAGTGAGAGCACCCCCTAAGCAGACCTCTCGGTTACACCTCAGGGTGAAACGGAGGCCAGGAGGAGAAAGTGCACCCAGAAAGCCCCACTGCATTTCTCAAGGGCAATGTACCTGCTAGTGGCAGGGACAGCCTTACAACAAGTATTCTATTTCTAGAATTATTTTTTTCTAGGCTATTGATTCCTTTATCTAATTATTCTATCTAGTAATTTATTTTTTACCCACAGGATTTGTCATTAAAATGTTATAAAGATAAAAAGGCTAAATTTATCATTTTCTTACAAGATGGAAAGTAAAAAGAAATGAAAACATCTGGAGCTTATTAGTATGCATGAAATAACTAAAATAAAAACATATCTGAATGAATTAGATGCTGTATAAAGACATGTGGATAAAATTTTATACTTTATATTTAAAATACAGGGAAGTGCTATATTATAAAATCATCTGTGTCTACATTTTCCTTAAAAATCCCTTCTTGAGAGTTAATAATCAGCATTTTATGCCATCTGGTGTTTTTTTTTTTTCAATCTGGTATCATACATTCATTAAAAAAATTAAAATAAATGTTCTTTAAATAAAATATACATGTAAATATAAATCTACTCACATAATTATAAAGTTTCTTGGATACATGTCTTATTATATTACCACATGCAAACATCCTCAGATGTGCAGTAATAAATATAAAAGTTAAATTACTTATTAATGGTGATTATTCCACTGTTCAGATCTTTTTGGCTTTCTCTTACTCTCTTGAATTACACTTCCCCATAAATTGTACAAGCTAGCAAGTGTTCATCTTTTAACACTTTCAGGATGTTTACCATGAGTGAAGGGTTATTACAGTTTAAAAAAGAGAAATAGTCTTAAAAAAGCATTAAGGATGCCATTTAAACCTACAACCTTTGGCATTGTTCATCTATTAACTACGCAGTCTTCCATAGAAACAGTAAATGTTACACCAAGGAACATTAGGTTTAAATACATAAGTGGTATAATACATTAAAAAGTGATTTTACCTAATAAACTATAAAGTTCCACTAAACCAACCTCTAAAATTTGTTGCTGAAGGAGACAATAAGCTGTTCAACCAAGAAGACACATAGAATTAGACCCTCAGTTGGGGACTATATTATCTGATTTCCCACTTCACCAGGTAGAAAGATTACATAATACTTTCTTTTTAAATTGAATTGTCAAAAACTGATGACCACTAAGAGGTGATAAAAAAAAAATTACCCAATTTGCAAAAGACACAAAAAGAATCACATCCTTCCCTAGTTTGAATTAAAAAATATAATAGGATAGATAGCATCAAGAACTGTTAAAAAGACTGATTTCAAATCTTTAATGTTTTTGTAAACAATATGAATATGCAGTGTCCTTATTAAATTATGAGTGGAAGAAAATTTTCAAGTCTACATCTATTATAATCAAACAATCATCACTATTCAATGACAATTCAAAGAATCTGGGTCTCAGAGAGATAAATAATTAATAACAAAATAGGAAATGGGAATTCAGTTTTCCAAATTTCATTTATTTAAGAAAGAATACATGTTTTTATTTTTTTAATCTATGTACAACTTTTTTTTCCTTTATAAATTTAATAAAATAAGATAAATGCTGTTGAAGGCAAACTATTCTGACCCCATGTTCTCAGTGGCTGAGTTACAGTATATTAATCACTAACCAGGAAAAACTGTCAATGAATGAAGCAGTCTAGTTATTTCTGTACAAGGAAGTTTGCAGGGAGGCAGTGTGTATGGTAAGCTGGTTAGTCCTATAAGCTCTGGAGTCTTATTCCCTCAAACACATCTTTGTTTTGTAATTTTGAGAAAGTTACTTAACCTCTCGGTATTTCAGGTTTCTGCTCTGTAAGTTATAAAATTTACCTTTGGTTTCTATGAGAATTATATGAGAGAAATTTTAAGCACTAAATAACTGCCTGGTATCTTTGAAGAGCTCAGTAAGTGCTAGATTTATCAAATTTGGAGGCTGTGATTAAAAGTGAACAGGACTTCTGGTTACGGCAGAAAAACTTGTATAAGATGATTGCTATTATTGAGATCCAGCAGGAAAGGTGAATAAGACATGGAAAGCATCTGTTGAAGGTATCAGGTGTCTATCAGAGAGCTAGGACTTGAAACGTCATGATTCCAGAAAAAGGAAATCATGAAGTAAACCCAAAACCACCTTCCCAACAAGACATTGGGCAATTCATAAACCAGGTTCAAAGACTGAGAAGCTGATGGGAACTGCAGGCAGTCTCATGGAGTTGAAGAAAATTCATGCATTCAGGGCCACTAAGGCCAGAAGTCCATAGTGAGCACCCAGGCCTTACATAAAAATTCCTGCAGGACTAGACTTGAAGGGTGAAATAAGAAATTAAAAATATACAACTCAGGTAAAAATTGCTGTTTGAATTTTTAAACGCTGATAAGGCAATTTTTTTGTGCTTTGGATCATGATTTTTGGAGATTAACCACTGAGTTCTGCTTCTGCAAGATGGGGCCACATCCCAATGTCCAGCAGGATGTGACTGGAAATGACCCTGCGGGCTGCCCCCAGTTTTTAGAATATAGTCTTTAGGATTTAGAATTTAGAACAAAGGAAAATTCCAGTGGTTTGAACTGTTGCAGAGTTCCCGAGCGGTCGGATGGTGCAGGGGAAGAATTTGAAGAGACTTGCTTTGTCCATCGCGCTATGGGCTTAGGGAGGATGAGTTCAAGTTCTGGGCAAGGTTACAGGCAGAACTTTCTTTTTCATTAAAGAGCCAGCCCCATGTACACTTAGTGATTATCTCGATGCTGGCCTCAAAAACAATGCTGTTCTATCCAATTAAAAAAAAAAAAAAGTGCACCTGGCATGGTATTGAAATTGTGGGCATATCTGGTCTCTGGCCTGCAAGGTCAGACAGCTAAGTTTATCTTCATCATTCTTCAAACGGCTAAAGCAAACTAGAAAGCAACATTTTATCTAGGAAGAACAGCAGAAAATTCCAAACAACAGTTTGTTGCAGAATGGGCGTTTTCCTTCTCAGAACCTTTAAAAATAAGTACCTGCCCCTAAAGTGGCGCAGTCGTGTAGGGTCCGCCTGCGTGTGGTACTCTTGCGGCTGCTCTGGCCAGTTCAATAAATTCTTGCCTGCTTTTTTTTTTTTTTTTTTTTATCATCAGCCTCCGGTGGTCTTATTTTGAACCCAGGGTTCAACCCCACAACATTTGGAGGCCCCAGCGAGATACCCGAAAGAGAGGAGAGAGGGGCCCTCCAGAAGGGGCAGGAGGCTTGTCCTCCACAGAAGGCTCCCTCTTTTGGGGGACCTTAGCTGGAGACAGAAGCCGCAAGGATTTATTGAAATCGGGGAGACCGGTCTCATAAGGTAAGGCGCCCAGGTTATGGTTGAGATCTCAAAAGAGTAAGAGTCCTTGGAGGGCTGGACGCATCTTAACCTCCAGGCTCTGGCCAGGGGGCACGAAGGTGTCCTCAGCCCCAGGTGTCTGGACGGGTTGTCTTGTGTTTTGTCATGTTTGTGTCAGGCATATTTGTTTTGTGTTTTGTGTTTTGTGTTTTGGTCTCCGTCAAAATGGGTCAAGGTCTGTCAGTGTCTCTGTGTTCTTCTCTACAGTGTTTTTTGAAGAATTTTCAGGACTTCAAGAAATGAGCGGACGACTACGCCTCTAATGTTAATGCTTTTGATTTAACCACCCTTTTTCCCAGGTCACCACTGGTCTGTAGGATAACTTTCCTCTCACAGTTCCTAGAATATTGATCTTGTTTCCTTTGCCTAACATGAGTTCCATTTCTGTTTTGCTGAAACACTGTAATAGTACTTGTTTACTGAAAGGGTATAAGTACAGACCTTTGTTTGATATTTTGTTTGTCTGCTTAGGTATAATTATTTGTTCATATAAGTGTAAAAATATGTGAAAAAGTAAAAAAAAAAAAAAAAAAAAAAAGAAAGAAATAAACGTTTAATTTGTTTAAAGCTGAGTGCTCTGACAGCTAGCAAACCGCCCTGAGTGGCCACTGGGATTCCTTTTTCCCAGGGGTGCTTTGCTTTCTGTCAGAGAGGAATCGGCCCACCTAACAGGATTTATATGTTTATTAATTTAAAGGTATAAAATTGTAACAATTGTGGTACAAAAAATTAAAAGCAGAGACCAAATTCTAAAGTTAACTATTTACAAGAAGGAAGCTTGAGCTGGCAAAGTCGCCAAGTCTGCCCAGCAAGCTCAAGAAACTAAATGAATCTTATTTTTGCCACCACCCAGTCTTGATCAGTGGTGGAGGAACTGTTTGTTTCAATTGATCAATTTAAGTTTAATGTGATTAATGATTACAATACATTGTAAAATCTTTAGAAAAAAAAGAAAATATTTTGAAGGCAACTTAGTCCTTATGTATGTGTGTCAACTCTTAAGTTATAGTTTTAAAATCAGTAATATTAATAGAAACACACACACAGAGGAGCTTTTCAGAAAGTTCAGGGAGTCTGATTGCAGTATAGGGGTCACTGGTTCCCACACGGCACCTTCGCTAGCAAGAGGCAAGCGGGGATGAAAATGCCTCGCCTGGGTAGGAGCACCTCCTTCGCTACCTGGGACCCGCGTGCTCCCTGCCTCCGCCCACCTCCGGGGTTGTTTAGAGTAGCTGCAGGTGGCAGCTGCAGCAAGGAGAGAAATTCCTTTGTGACCCCCTGCACCCCAATGAAACCCAAAACCCCCTGTGACTGCTTGGACACTTTTCACCGTGTTCTGTTAGAGGGCTTAAAGGTGCAGTTAGAAATTCTCCCATTCCCCTTTTCAGGCTTATCAGAATCTGAGAACCTTATCTGAAGGGAAAATGTGGCATTTTAAATTTCAAGCGGCTAGAGCCTGGGAACAGGGTGCTGAACCTGCTCTCTCCTCCCTCTGCCTTTTCTAAATATTTTAAAATAATAGGAGATTTAAGGCATGGTTATACATTTTTGAAAAACATAGAAAGAAAGTTTAAAGGCTAATATAAAATAGTGAAAGTTTTTGTGAAGGTTATACATATAGTGAGAAGGAGAAACATAGAGAGAAGGAAACAGCAGAAGTAGAGGTCTAGAGAGAAAGAGAAGGAGAGAGGGAAAAAATGAAACAGATTTAAGAAAGAGACTCTGGGAGTCCAAGAGAAAAGGATTTAGACAGAAACAGAAACAAAGATTGGGAGAGAAAGTGATATCGGTGTATGAGTATGAGTATGTGTATGAGGGAGGGAGAGAGGCATAAGCAAGAGACAGGAAGGGACAGAGATTAGAGAGGGAGAGAGACAGAAGGTGAGGCCGGAGAAACAGAGATGGTCTGAAAGAAAGGGAGACTTAGACTCCAAAGATTTTTAACTTAGAGGAAGAGGACTGACAGGACCGAGGTTCCTTTCAATTAAGCCCCCAAGGGTAACCTTACAAGTAGAAGGCAAACCTATTAGTTTTCTGGTGGATACTGGGGCAGTCTATTCAGTCTTGACAGAGCCGATGGGACCCATACATCAGTCCAGGGAGCCACTGGACAAACTGCCTATTTTCCTTGGACATGAAAAAGAACTGTGGACCTAGGAAGAAACACGTACTGGGGGAACGCAGCCGCTGAACTAGACCAAAGTGGAACAACAGGCCTTTGAGGAGCTAAATAAGGCTCTCGTCTCAGCACCTGCCCTAGCCTTGCCAGATGTCACGAAGTGAGTGAGGTAAGGGGCATTGCCAAAGGGGTTCTCACTCAGACTCTAAGTCCCTTGAAGAGACCTGTTGCCTATCTGTCTAAGAGAGTAGACCCTGTGACAGCAGGGTGGCCAGTGTGTCTCTGGGCAGTGGCCACCACAGCACTACTGGTGAAGGAGGCAGATACCTAAGCAGACTCTGGGCCAGGAGCTAGCCCTGACAACACCCCATGCCATTGAGGCCCTCCTTCGAGGTACTCCAGAGAGATGGATGTCAAACACCAGAATCACCCAGTGCCAAGCTCTTCTCCTGGACCAGTCCTGCATCCGGTTCCATAAGACACTGCCCATCAACCCTGCCAGCCTACTTCCAGATGATCCAGAGGAACCCATTCATGACTGCATAGAGGTAACAGATGCAGTACTGACAGATGTCCTGCCATAATCACCAGACAAGGTACTGTACACTGATGGGAGCAGTTACGTTCAGGATGGGATCTGATATAAGGGGCAGCAATAGTCACCATAGACCACACCATTTGGGCACAATTTCTGAACTTTTGGCCTTAATCCAGGCCCTTTGATGGGGACACAGTGCCATCCCCTGGGAAAGAGGGTTACCAACTACAGCCAGAAAGGAGAGGCTATCTGACTCTCAAAGGCAGTTGCAATAGTGCACTGCAAAGGACATTAGAAAGGGGAGACAATTGAAGCCAAAGAAATAAAGCCGCAGACCAAACTGCCAAGGAAGATGCCCAAAAAACCAGTGGGGCCTTTGCAAGTCTTAGAAACCCTGCCGGACCACCACCTCTACCAAACTAAAGGAGGAATTGGCTGAACAGAAGCAAGCCATCAAAGGACCAGATGGTTGGTGGACCTTACCAGATGACAGACTTTTGGTCCCAGAAGCTCTAGATTGGACATTAGTTGCCCAGTTATACCAGGTTACCTACTTAAGTGTCACCAAGACTTCTGAACTTCTGTGAGGCAGATACTACCAAGCTTAGATAAAATAATTAAAAGCATAGTCACTAGAAGTACTATCTGTACACAGGTAAATGCTAAGGTAGGAGGGTCCCCCTGGGAATTCGGGACCCCAGAGAAATTCCCCAGGAGAGCACTGGGAGGTAGATTTCGCAGAGATTAAGCCACCAGTATTAAGGTACAAGTACATGCTAGTTTTTATAGACACCTTCTCAGATTAGGTTGAAGCATAGGACATAAACTTCCTCTATAGTAGTCAAGAAATTACCCCAGGAGATTATACTTAAATTCAGATTCGGGCTGCCAGTAGTCATAGGATCAGATAACAGCCCAGCCTTTGTAGCAAGGTATCTCAAAGTATAGCTCAAGCCTTAGGACAGGCATGAGCAGGACTCTAAAAAGTTCAATTAAATTTATCCTAGAAAACGGTGAAAACTGGACCAACCTCTTGCCCTTCACCCTCTTATGGGCCAGGTATACCCTCTACCGGGAGAGGTCTCCCCCCCCCCCCCACCTTTAAGATCATATATGGTAGACCTTTCTCCATCCTTCCAGGGTCAGGGAGAAACTGAAAGCTGAAATTCATAACCATTCCCTTGCTCAAGTCCTTACATGCTCTGCAGTTTACCCAGAGAGCCACTCATAAGCTTGTTCCAGATGCACTGCCAGTGCCCACAGTGGACCCTGTACACCCATTCCAGCCTGGAGACTCTGTGTGGGTAAAGAGGTTCACTGTCCAAGGACTCACCCCAACCAGAAAGGGAGCTACACTGTTATCCTGAGCACGCCCATGGCTGTAGACGGCACCCAGACCTGGCTACACCACTTCCAGTTCCTGCACAGAAAACGGCCTAAATCCTGGCAACCAGCAGCCTCACCAGTGAGATCCCTAGCCTGGGTTCCACACAGGCCAGGAGGAGACTTGATGCCTGCAGTAGGGGAATTGGACTTCAGTGAGGACAGTACGGATGGGAACTGTGGTACTAGGAGTTTTGGTAACTGTAAAAACATTTTTTTTTACTAGCCAGTGAGAAAGTCCGAGGCTAAATAAGGCTAAATGTAGGAGCAGAAATTAGATCAACAAATAGACCAAGAGTTAAGTACCCTAGAGAAATCTATAAAGAAATTAAAAAAATCGGTCGGGTCCCTAGCAGAAGTGGTTTTGCAGAACAGAAGAGGCTTAGATCTGTTGTTCCTAAAGCAAGGGGAACTTTGCCTAGCTAGGAGAAACCTGCTGTTTCTACACCAATCATTTCGGGGTCATAAGGGAAAGCCTAAGTCAATTGAGAAAGAGGCTAGCTGACAGAGAGGAAGCTCGGAAGACTGCAGGAAACTGGTATGAGAACTTGTACTCATGGTTCCCTTGGCTCACCAGCCTACTGACTGCCATAGCGGGCCCACTATTACTATTACTTATAGGCTTAATCTTTGGGCCATGCCTCATAAAATGCTTGGTTAATTTTGTACAGGATAGAATACAGGCAGTGAAACTAATGGTGTTACATACTCAGTATTCTCCGCTAGTAGATACTAGTAATGAATCTAAGGTTTAGATTCATTCCCAAAATACCAGTAGGGAATGAAATAAGAAATTAAGAATATAGAACTCAGGTAAAAACTACTGTTTGAATTATTAAACCCTGCTAAGGCAATTTTCCTGTGCCTGGGATCATAACCTTTGGAGATTAACCACTGAGTTCTGCTTCTGCAAGATAGGGCCACATTCCAATGTCCAGCAGGATGTGACTGGAAATGACCCTGCGGGCTGCCCCCAGTTTTTAGAATATAGTCTTTAGGATTTAGAATTTAGAACAAAGGAAAATTCCAGTGGTTTGAACTGTTGCAGAGTTCCCGAGCGGTCGGATGGTGCAGGGGAAGAATTTGAAGAGACTTGCTTTGTCCATCGCGCTATGGGCTTAGGGAGGATGAGTTCAAGTTTTGGGCAAGGTTACAGGCACTATGTTACAGTTACTATGTACACTTAGTGATTATCTCGATGCTGGCCTCAAAAACAATGCTGTTCTATCCAATTAAAAAAAAAAAAAAAGTGCACCTGGCATGGTATTGAAATTGTGGGCATATCTGGTCTCTGGCCTGCAAGGTCAGACAGCTAAGTTTATCTTCATCATCCTTCAAACGGGCTAAAGCAACTAGAAGCAACATTTTATCTAAGAAGAACAGCAGAAAATTCCAAACAACAGTTTATTGCAGAACGGAGGTTTTCCTTCTCAGAACCTTTAAAAATAACTACCTGCCCCTAAAGCGGAGCAGTCTTGTAGGGTCCGCCTGCGTGTGGTGCTCTTGCGGCTGCCCTGGCCAGTTCAATAAATTCTTGCCTGCTTTTTTTAAAAATAAATCATCAGCCTCTGGTGGTCTTATTTTGAACCCAGGGTTCGACCCCACAACAAAGGGTAAACGCTAATCAGAACTATACAGCCTTTATAAGCACTTGTGTTCGATTTAGAATGAGCTGAGCACTGCACAGCATTACTCTTTCCATCCAAACAAAAAAAATAGTAGACCCTCTCTGGGGGAAGAAAACAGCATCTACAATCTCACAGTATCTCTTTTAGTATTTTGTAAGCAAATGCATTTGATAAAAAAAATTACCTAGGGAGCCATGAGCCATGAATAAAAGGCTACAGAGGGGGGAAAAAGCAGATGACTGAAACAGACCCATAAGAAATCTAGATATTAGAGTTACCTGCACCACAAGCTTTAAAAGAACTGTTATTAATAGATCTAAAAAAATAGATAAAATGGTTAATTTCATGAGATAATTAAATTTATACAAAAGAAAAAGATGGATATCCTGAAATTGAAAAATGGATTAAAGTGAAGAATTGATCATTTGAGAGGACATTTTTAAAAGGAGGACACTTTTTTTGGCTTTAGGTTCATCCTAAGTAAACTGTGTTTTTGAAGTTAATGAAAATTAACAGCTGTGTAACAACAAAGGTCAAGAAGTTAAAAGAGAATTTCACATCCTTGGTTGAATAATACAGAGCTATAGCCTCAGGAGAGAATTATGTAAAGGAACTGGTGCCTCCACTGTTTCCCTCACCAGTGTTGTTAGAGCACTGCGACTTTGGTGAAGGAACACTGAGAGCTATAAGCAAATCTGCAATCACTCATTTTAGACAGCAGTAGGATTTTCCTACTCAGTTCCACTACAAGCAAGTTTATTATGAGAAGTGAGAGTGTATTTTCTAATTTATTGATTATCTACTTTGCACTCTAAGACTTACTTGTTAGAGAAATGACACTATATAAGACATGACAGAATTGGAGATCATTAGAGTGGTTACTATGAGTATATCCAGAGTTATTAAGAGAAACATAATTAGCTACCATAATAAATCACTTGAGGGTAATAAAATAAAATTTGTTTTGATAAATTTATTTAATGCATCATTAATTAATAATTTTAATACATGATAATTTTACTCTACAGTTTAAATAAGTTCTTAATATTGAGGTCACTTGGAGTCACTGAAATTAAGGTTTTTAGCCTTGGATTTGCCCTCAATTAACTCTGAAACTTCAAGTATGTCATTCAACCTTTCTGACTCAGTCTGTTTAGCTGTAAAATATAGTTAATTGTGCATGATCTAATTCCATAAATACCTAAGTCAGGCACATTTATTAAACACCTTCTATGTGCCAGCACATTTGTGAGGATTAAGAATATTAGGAACATAGGATATTGTTGAAGAATTGGAAATGATAATGTATGTGAAAGCATCTGTCAAGGGCAGGACATCCTGTAAGCAGCTAGTTTATGCTATCATGATTATAAATACTGTTTTCTAGAAGTGGCAGGAGCACCTGGATCTCATCCCAAATGCACAGGTACATTCATTGTGGTAAATTTTATAAAGAGAAATTGCCTCTACAAAATGAAATTCATGACAATTATTAGGAAATAAAAGGTAGAATAAGAAGTAAGAAACTGCTTTCTAACCAGGAGAGAAAGGAGAGCAACACAAATAAAATGTAATGACTTCTTTAGAACTCTGAGTTCAGAAGGACTGATGTTCAACAAGACAGTGTTCTAATTGCCTTCCAGTCTAATATTCCCTATTCCAAACAGAAAAACCACAATAATTTTTCTTTGATTAAAATAAAGAAAAAAAAAACATTAAAAAAATAAACCTGCTGTAAAGAGAGAAAAGGAAAAATAAACCATTATTCTTCAATGCAAGACACCCATTGAGAACAGTGTAAATAAAGATGGCAGTTTTGATATAAAGACTAGAGAGAGAGACCACAATAAGAGCACAGACCTCTGTTTTGCCAAAGGATACAGTTGTTGAGGTTTAAGATTCTAGACTTACTGACCCTGAGTCTTTCCAGAAACTTTACCACTCTTGGCTAAAATTGTTGAAAACTCACATTCCATAACATCGCTCTGCAGTCCCAGCAGTAGTCTAGACTGTAATAAAAACTTGAATAAGTCCCTTTGAGTTATATTTTTCTCAGCTTCCAAGGAGTGGTATAAGAATATGGTGGGCTATGATATCAAAACATAGCTCTGGATAAAGAAGCACTGAGCAGAACAGATCCTATTCTATAATCTATTGATACTATTGCCCCAAGTAAATTATTAATTCCACATGCAAGAATTCCTCAAAGGAGTAGAGACATCTGGACTGGTTATGAATTTTCAAAGAGTTGGCTTATTTAATTGAAATATAACTACCCTTCCCTTTAGAGAAAAGATAAATTTCAGAAGACTGATCAAAGTGAATCCTTTTTATATTGTCAAATTCCTCTTACTAGCCAGGGATTCCTTTCCTAAGGGAAAGTAACTCTTCAACTAAAATAGGAAATTGAGCCTGTACCATTATAAACACCCAATCAGTCCATGTGCTGATATTGCCCACTGTCAACCCACATTGACAGAAAATCTCCTGCCTAATGACTGCCTACAACACCACCTCTGTTGTTCCTGGAACTTTATTCTTACAGACTGCCTTCTTTCCCCAAAGTTTAGGTTGTCTAATAGACCTTAATTACATTGTCAATAGAGTTTTAAATCACACATGCTATTATTCTAATTTAGACATTCCTTAAATTCAAGCTACAATTTAGTAAGTTTCCATTGTTTACTTTGTCCATTTGGTAAAATGAAACAAGTCATACATTTAAATTCCCTGTTCTTCCTGTCACGTAGACCTCTAATTAATCTTTCCTATCTGCTTGTAATAACCGTTGGCGAAATGCTGACCTGGGATGCTTTCAGTATTGGGTCATTGAGTCATACAAGATTTCACATTCACTATTACTTTTGGAGGTAGACTCAAACAATGTCAGAGAAATTGACAAGGCAAAAATCAACACACACACACACACACACACACACATATATACACACACAACTAGAGGCCCATGCACGAAATTTGTGCACGGAATGGGGGTGTGTCCCTCAGCCCAGCCTGCACCCTCTCCAATCTGGGACCCCTTGAGGGATGTCCGACTGCCCATTTAGACCCGATCTCACTGAGATCGGGTCTAAATGGGCAGTCGGACATCCCTCTCACAATCCAGGACTGCTGGGTCCCAACTGCTTGCCTGCCTGCCTTCCTGATTGCCCTAACTGCTTCTGCCTGCTAGCCTGATCACTTCCTAACCACTCCCATGCCAGCCTGATTGATGTCTAACTGCTCCCTGCCAGCCTGTTTGCCCCAAATTTCCCTCCTCTGCCAGCCTGGTCATCCCTAACTGTCCTCCCCTGCAGGGTTGATCACCTCCAACTGCCCTTCCTTGCAGACCTGGTCCCTCTCAACTGCCCTCCCTTGCAGGTCTGGTGCTTCCCAACTGCCCTCTCCTGCTGGCCATCTTGGGGTGGCCATCTTGTGTCCACATGGGGGCAGGATCTTTAATCATATAGGGGCATCCATCTTGTGTGTTGGAATGATGGTCAATCTGCATATTACTCTTTTATTAGATAGGATAGAGGCCTGGTACATGAGTGAGGGCCGGCTGGTTTGCCCTGAAGGATGTCCCAGATCAGTCTGGGGTTCCCTTGGGGCATGGGGCGGCCTGGGGGAGGGGCCTGTGGTGGTTTGTAGGCCAACCACGCCCCCTGGCAACCCAAGCAGAGGCTCTAGTATCTGGGGTTTATTTATCTTCTACAATTGAAACTTTGTAGCCTGGAGCAGAGCCAAGCCTCCTGCTTGCTCCATGGCTGCAGCTATTTCTGTTTGAATTTGTTTACCTTCTATAATTGAAACTTTGTATCCTTGAGTGGAGGCCTGGGCCAGCCAGGGTATATGGAAAGCTTGGCTTCTTTTATTGCCGAGGAAACCCAACCCTCTCAACTGCTCTCTGTGGCTGCAGCCATCTTGCTTGGGGTTAATTTGCATACCCACTCTGATTGGCTGGTGGGTATAGTAGTGATGGTTAATTTGCATATTACTCTTTTATTAGGTAGGATTGCATTCTAAATTGAAAATATTTGTTCTTAGAGTTATTTTATTATAATATTACTAGAATATAATTATTCAATAATTTTATAAAATTCATGGATTATAATGCCAATGATATAAGAATATTTTTAAAAAAACACAAAGAATTAACAATCAGTATTACCCAGTAGATTAAAACCTTTTTTTTTTTTTTTTATCAAGGTAAAGAGACCAAGAGATGAGAAAATATTTGAGTTTCATTACTATAAATCATTTCTTTCTTGACATTTGAAGGAAAGAATAGATAGTGGACAAAGTCAAGGGTGAAATAAATTTTCAATACATTACTCACTTCTTTGTACCCAAAGATGATGCGTCCATCTATGAGGAGGGTTGCCTGGAAGGTGAAGCTCCCCAGGTTGTAATTATCCTGGAGATGTACATGGTCCCACTGAACAACAAGTGCGGTGCCTGAAAACCCCACCAGAACAGAAGAAACACAATGAGAAAAACATATCAGTCAATTTTGGGTGGAGCCTTCACAAAAAACATGGGTCTAGCCTTCAAATCTAGTAGTTGTGCTACTTAAGTTTTATATGGTTAATGGAATTCTGTAATTGAAATAGCATTGGTCACATGGTGAGCTTTCAGAACATGCTAAAATCAATGACATTAGATACATTTGGTCCTGGAGATGATGATTAAATCCAGTTTGATGATATTAGAGATGACGATGAACATACTGATGATATCTAAATCAAATTCAAAATTTTTGAGTATTATTCTACAATTTGGATTTTGGCCATCACCTGTTAAGAAGACTAAAACTTTAGCATGAATGCAATTTGCTAAGGCATACTGACTTATTTTCATTATTTAAAAGTATTAATTCATAATATCTCTTTAAATAAAATGTTAACACTTCATTATTTTGCTCTAATGGAACGTAAGGGTAAAATACCACAATATCTTCTGTTAAAAACAATAATGTGAGGATTGATAAAAGAAATGTTTTCCAGTTTTAAAAATAGCATTTGGAATATTGTTAAAGAATTGGGTATTCTCTAAATATTTGGTAAAATCTAACCTCATACTGAGGTTAATATTGATCCCAGTATGAGGGGATTTTGCCTTAGGAAGTTCATTAATGTTAATGGGTATTGTCTGCTTAAATTTTCATGAGCCACTTTCAAAATGAAGCCCAGGTGATGTGAATGAATTTGGAATAAATTGACAAATGTTGAGAGAGAAAGGAACACATTCAGGAAAGCTAGAACTGCTTATAAAAGACCTGAAAATGGCTCTTCCAGACTTAGAATCATAGTCTTCCATGCTGAAGAAATTCCTTTAACATGAATGGAAATATTCTTCTTTGATTCATAATGCCTGCAGTTCTGTCTTTGTTATATTGCTTTGAGAAGGCTGCAAGGTAGCTTAAAGGTCCCCGGGCTAAGATTTCTGAAGCCTCCATGAAGTACACTAAAAAAGAATCTGTAGTGCTATATATCATGTTCTAATGAGTCAATCTACCAGTGTTTACGATAAAACTTTCAACATGAAATATAATATAAATTGAAACACAGTTTAATAGGCACCAATGAGAATTCATATCTTTGTTTTAACTGACATTGTTTTTCCATATATTTTTTTAAAGCAAATGAATGAGCAGCTAATATTTTTTTTTTGCTTAGCTCTAAGTATTGGATTTTCTGTTTGGTTAAAAAATCATTTTGTCAAAAATGTAATACAGAAAGTGAAACTCACAGAACTAAAAGAGCAAAACCAGTCTTCCAGGTCTGTAAATATCTGATTTAAAAAAAAAATCAAAATTTTATGACAGAGCTTTTGGGTTGGTGAGGATGTGGAGGTGCTAGGAGAGTCATGCCCAGAGCGGGCATGGACGCTCCGCACCTCTTCCCACATACTTTACTCTATGCATTCCTTCCCTCTGACTCTTCCCTAGCTAATTGCTGTATCAGATGATCCATGCAGAACAGAATGCTGTCTTTACTGTGCTTTTGAGTCTAACTTACCCTGAGAGCTTTTGACCAAGATGGCAACATAGGAGGCTCCTGAATTTCCTTCCTCCAATTGACACACTAACTGTTGTGGATGAAAAGGGTCTACCTGCTAACCTGACTCGCTCAGGGTCTGTGGGGCAGCCTGGCAAATTCAGAGACCTAAGGTAGCCACAAAGGATGGTCTGAAATGAAACATGTTTAAACTAAAAGCAGTTTTTGGTGGGTAGTCACGTCCTAGGCCAGTATCTTCCCTGACAAAGGTCAATCTTTACCTTAACTGAACCTGTTCATTGTCTTTTTGCATCTACAATATGATAATGTGTTGTTGGAATGTCAAAGTAATTTTCCTTTTTCTGGATCCCTCAAAGCAAAGGCTCCACTCTGCAGAGAGCACAAATCCCCCATTATTATTGAGTTAATTGTTGACTGTTAACTGTCCCGCACCCAACTAAGTAAAAGGAGTATGTGTCTATCATTTTACTTTTTTCAGAGTTTCCCCACTTTGCTTTCTCCTAACTCCCTAATCTATCACCAATGGATTTCATGTAATCCATTTACATCTCCTCTTAAATATATATATATATATTGATTTTAGAGAGAGGAAGGGAGAGGGAATGAGAGATAGAAATGTCGATGAGAGAGAAACATCATTTGGCTGCCTCCTGCACACCCACCACTGGGGATTGAACCTAAATTGGACATGTACCCTGACCGGGAATCAAACTGTGACATCCTGGTTCATGGGCAGATGCTCAACAACTGAGCCACACCACCCAGGTTTTGTCACTTCTTTTGATTGTAATGTATTATATAAAACAAGGTGAAAACTGCTGTTCTCCAGAGCATTATCTCAAGCCATTGAGATTCTGCTTCCCAGCATTTTCTGACAATTTGGCTGAAATAAACTAAAAAAAAAAAAAAAAAAAAAAAAAAAAAATTATAAAAAATTCTTTACAGGTTTGAATGTTTCTTACGTTGACATTACATAGCTACACACAAAGCAATTTCCTCTGAAAGAAATTCAGAAACTAGCTGAGTGACTGCTATGCATCGGGTGACTGAAAAAATATCTGCATTGAAACTACACATCAATCAGACCCTCAAACCTCAGAGGGAAGGGAGGAGAGGGTGAGGTTAAGGGGGAGAGATCAACCAAAGGACTTGTATGCATGCAAATAAGACTAACCAGTGGGCACAGACAACAGGAGGGTGAGGACATGAGGGGGGTGAGGTGGGGGGAATTTGGGTTAATAAGGACACATATGTAATACCTTAGTCAATAAAAAATTATTAAAATAATTTTTAAAAAAGGAAATTGCACATATGTAGGTGTTGACTATGATCCTCTCTGGAGCCCTTAAGAGCCAGGCAGCAGTTCCCCTGCCTTCCCCCTTTGGCTCATGACAACAATAAAACAAGACCACCAGCACCTCCCTGGAAGGAGCTTCCACACAAGTCTGGCACCCAGTTTTGTGGAGTCACTGCGGGACAGGTCCTGGATTGCTAGCTGTGATAGACAATAGGATTTGCATTGCTGAGTTCCACAGTCTTGTAGCAGACAGTCTTGTCTTTGGCACTAGCCATGGCTATCCCCCTCCATCCTGAGGATTTAGCAGAGAGAGAGCTGGCAAAAAATGCCCATCCCCCAGTCTTTTTATTTAAGGGATGTGACGACATATTTTATAAGCAGCTGCATGAGGATCCAGCAGCTAAGTAGTATTCATCTACTGCTCCACCTTCTCCCTGCAGCTCACTCCAACAGTAAAACCAAGTTGCCAGTACCTGTCTTAAAGGAGTGCTGTATATGTGGAGTGCCCCAAATTGTTTGGCTGCCATTGAGGTTTGGGCCCCTAAAACAAATCACCTTCCTCTGATAGCCAACAGGGTCAGCATTTACAAGTCAGAGATTAGAGCAAACAAAGACGTTTTGAAATGGGTGCAGAAGCACTCCCAAGATTAAATTTCCAGATACAGTGCAGAGAGAGCAAGCAAAAATGCCTGTCCTCCAATTTCTCCCTGTGAGGGGTTTGATGGCAGACCTTCCCAGCAGCTGCCAGAGAGCAGCAACAAATCAGCTTGCACCTAGGTGCTGACTGTGATGTCCCCTTTAGGACACTGAGGGGTCTTAGAACACTCTCAGCTACTGAGAACAAAGATGATGTCTTAGACCAGTGTTTCCAAAACTCTCTCATAATGAGAATCACCTGGTGGAGTAGTTAAAATACAGATTCCTGAATCCCAACTAAGAAGTGCTAACTTAGAATTTTTGGGAACATATAGGTAAAATTGTATACTTAACTATTGCTTAGAGCACTAGTGATTCTCATCATGAGAGAAGTTTGGGAAACACTGTCTTAGACAACCACAAGCATTTGAGAGGCAACCAGGAACTTGCATTGCTGAGTTCCACAGGCTTATAGTAGACAGGCTTGTCTTTGTGCACTGGCCATGGCTTGAAGGGGTCACCTCCTACACAGGACCCCTCTGGCAAGAATGGAAGAGGTGGCTATTTCCTCTAATGTGCAGAAACCAACACAGAGTCAAGAAATAAGAACAAAGAAGGAAATATGTTCCAAATAAAAGAACAAGATCTCCAGGGACAGATGTTAATGAAATGGAGGTAAATGATTTTCCCAAATGAGTTCAAAATGAGTCATAAAGATGATCACTGAGGTCAGAAGAGCAATGCATGTGCAAAGTGAGAATTTCAGCCAAAGACAGGAGAAGTATTGAAAGCTACTAAAGAGAAATCATATATCTAAAGCATATAATAACTGATCTGAATTTTAATAGAGGGGCTCAGCAGTAGAGTGCATTAAGTAGACGATAGGATCAATGCTTTTGAAGACAGGGCAGTGGAATTCATCCAATCAGAGGAGCAGAAAGGAAAAGGAATGAAAGGAGTGATAATAGGTTAAGAGACATGTAAGACATTATCAAATGGATCATTATTTACATTTGAGGGATCTCAGAAAGATAAAGGAGAGAGAGAAGGACAGAAATCTTATTCAAAGAAATAGTGGTTGAAAAATTTCCCTACTTGGGGACAAAATCAGACATCCAAATCCAGGGAGCCCCCAAATACCAAACAAGATGAGTCAAAGAGACTCACATGGAAACATTATAATTAAATGATCAGAGTTTACAGACAAAGAAAGAAACTTAAAAGCAGCAAAGGAAAGCAATCTGTTTCTTACAAGGGAATCTGCATAAGGCTATCATTGAATTTTTCAGTAGAAACCTTGCAGGCTAGAGGAAGTGGGGTGAGATATTCAAAGGGCCAACCAAAAGCACTTCATAAAATTTTTCAAAGAGGAAAAATAAAGTATTTAACAATTATTAAAATAATTAGGGGAAGTTAATATTATGGCTAACATTCAGAGTTATTAATATTAGAACACACCTTATTGTTACTCAAATAGTTTGAAACACAGTTCTCAAAATATATTTCTAACTATGTTTATTTTCCTCCTTCCTTTCATATTTTGCCCTATAAAAGGCCTCATCATCATTTGGCTTTTAGCACAATGATCACATTTCCCCCAAACAACTGCCCCATTTTGTGTGTTCTACCAACTAGTGAATTTCTTTCTTGATAATAAAGACAAGTGTAAAAATAGCTTTGTTCACACCAAATATTTCCATTATTTTAAAAGATAATATTTTTATTTGAACAAATAAATACTATCTTTATATTATAGAGTATTTAGACATTCATATCTTTTACAGAATTAATTAATTAATTTGAATTTATTTTTATAGTTAACATACTATATTATGTTAGTTTCAGGTATACATCAAAGTGATTCAACATTTATATACCTTACAAAGTGATTACCACAATAAGTCCAGTAATCATCCCTGATTGTACAATATTATTGACTTTATATCCTATGCTTTAATTCACATGCCGATGACAAAATAAAACTGGAAGTTTGTACTTCCATCTTTTCTTAACTTTCCAAGCAAACTCTTTTTTTCCTATTTTCTCTACTAAAGTTAGAGGCTTCAATAAGATCTAGACATCAAAATTCATTCCTGTCTTTAGGACCTTAAATTTTTACTTAGATTTGAATATATTTTGTGATATAATATACATTTTATTTGACTATTTTATAGTAGAGGTTTGGTGCACAAAATCTGTGCAAGGATAGGGTCCATATGCTTGACTAGTGATCAGGGCTGACTAAGGCCTTTTGGCTGCCAGCCCTCCCTTCCCTGCCTGCTGGCTACTGGCCAGGGTAGCATTCCACACTGCCCCTTGTGTTCAGCACACATCATAGCTAGCAACCGGTCTCCTGGGGACAATATGCATATTAGACATATATATATATATGTTTCCAAGAGAAATTTTAGGGATAAATTGTTGTTAGTATACATTATAAACCTTAAAAGGCTCTATTTCATATTTTAAAGTTAGGAAAATTAGATTTTCTTTCTCTTTTTCTTTTAATTTTTTTTATTATTGATTTGAGGGAGAGGAAGGGAGAGGAAGAGAGAGAAATATCAATGTGAGAGATAAACATTAATCTGCTGCCTCTTGCATGCCTTCTACTACCTGGGCATGTGCCCTGCTTGGGAATTGAACTGGCAACCTTTTGGTGCATAGGACAATGCTCAACCAATGGAGCCACATTGGCCTGGGCAGGAAAGTTAGATTTTCTTACATGTATTTTACTATTCACTACCCTCTATATTTTTAAAGATGTGTTCATCTTGTGGTATATAAAGTTCATAAGTTTTGTAAATTTAATATTAATGTTTTATGACACTTGCCTCTACTTGAGGATCAGAATAAGTTATCCTTATTTAGTTTTTCTAATAGCAGGGGCTTACTGAAAATAGCATCAAATGTACTTGCTTGGTTTAAAGTGCTGTTTAGCAACTCATTTATTATGGTTTCTAATATGTCTTACTAAAACATTTGTTGAACAATCAAATGAATGAATAAAATGAGTGGCATTTGACTATTTACTCTGCATATTAAGTGTTATGGTATAGCTTTGTTATCTTAGGGTATTTGCACTGAGCAGTTTATAAATCAATCTATCAAAAAACTAAACAAAATACTCCAGGTTACATAAATATTAATATAAATTTGATGATCACCATTTAAAAGTATGCATTCATGGTGAAGGCTTGGGGTGGGGGATGGGGGTGGGCTAGGAGGGACCAAATGAGGGGAGAGAGGGGACATACGTAATACTTTCAATAATAAAGATTTCCTTTAAAAAAGAAGACCCCCAAAATAAATTAACAAAAATATGCATTCAATACAAAATAGGCTAATCAATACATACCATTATCAAAATATCTAACTGTTGAATTTCTGGAGACACTGGGATCAAAATTTGCCATTAAAGGTGCTATGTACTGTGTGGCTGTCAGCATTCGATGTACAACTTCTCCAGTGTATATGAAACCTATAATTAGAAAAGTAGGAAACATGTTAAGAAACAGCCCAGATACAGTTTCAATTAAAATAGCTCGAACTCAGTTGCAGTCTTATTTTGAAAATAAAATATCATAGCAACTAAAAAAAATGAATAAAATTAATGTCTTAATGTCTACTCAACAATAGTTGAGTCTGGATTAAATAACACATTTGCGTAGGATTTGGTAGCACCCTGCAAACCATCAAATCAAAAATCTATATTATGAACAACTGTAATTGTGGACAAAGTGACTATTATCTGGAAGAGATTATTAGGCTGAAAAGATTAGCATAGTACTATCAGTAATTCCAGCATTCAATTTGCCATTATTAATCGCTTGTTATTTTAGCACTAGCCTAACATGTGACTCTTTTTTATACTTTAGTGATGTTTAATTTTATTTTCTTAAACTGCAATTTCAGCTTGGGCCATTTCAGAAGCTACACATATATATCTTCATAAATTTTTTCATATCCTTCTCCATTTCTAAAATGGAGAAAATGTGTGACACCTTTTTTACAAAGTTGAAGGGAAGCCATACACTCAAGAAAAAACTTGCACATTCCTCAGGTTACATAATTCTTTATAATACTAGCACCTCATCAAAAAGATAAAGATTACATGTTTTCAGATAAGATGGTAAAAACACTGATATTGCATTAGGCCTCTTTGCTTACCAGTGGCAGCCTACCTAGCTATTGGATAATGAGAGGAAATTTACTATGGAGAACTTCCTCTCGAATTAAATTTCAATAGCTCTGATGTTACAACCTTACCCACTTTTAATTATCCACACTTGGTTTATCTACGTTGTGGATTCTCCATGACAAATTGTTAATCATATTCCAGTTTCTTGCCTCCAAGTCTTAAGTCTAAAAGGAGAGTCAGCTCACTTATTTATGGATGATAAAGAACATTATAAACTGAAGAACCAAAAGATAGATATAGAGACAGTAAAGCAACAAGCAGACTGTCAAATTACAGCGGGGAGGTTGGGGAGATCTGGGGGAGATAAGAGATCAACTGAAGGACTTGTATACATGCATATAAATACAACCAATGGACACAAAACTCTGGGGAGAGAGGGTATGTACGGGAGGGGGGGCATTGGTATATGTACAAAAATAATAACTTAATAAAAAAATATAAAAAATAGCAGAAACTGGTTTGGCTCAGTGGATAGAGCGTCGGCCTACGGACTGAAAGGTCAAAAAAATAAAAAAAGTAAAATAAAATAAAATAAAATAAAATAAAATAAAATAAAATAAAATAAAATAAAATAAAAGGAGAGTCAGCTCAGGGAATAATAACTCATTTTTATATTAATCTAGGAAATGCACAATTAAGAACATATATGTAAGTGGGTACACACATGTGCGAACACACACTATTACAAAATAAAATTCAGAGCAAGTTATTTGTGAAAGTGCAAGTTATTTGTGTAATGTTTAGGCAATCATAAGGTAACTAGATATCTGAGGCTATTGTAAATCATTTTTTAATTTTCACAATAATTGATAAAACAAGCAAGATTTAAAAACACAAAATTAGGTAGGATTTAAACTTCTAGAAGTGTTCAAACTTTTGTTATCTCACTTCATGATCCAAATAAAGCTTTCATTGTATATTGTGATTTTATTGCTTCCAATTACAAACTGGAATTATTGGAAAATTAAATCTGTAGTGACTGACTAAAATTCATTTGTCTTTCTAGCAGTATCTCCTTTACTTCTTTTTAAGTTTTTATCAAAGGCACATTTTAATTCTATTTACCTTAAACATGTATTTTAATTAGGAAAGTCTTAACATGTATTTCGATTGTTGATTAGATCTTGTTTCTTATTTGATAAATAATAGCTCTCAAAATAAATTTCCTATGCCTTGAAGAGAATTTTGTCCATTTGCAATTTTACACAGCTCAAATGTATTAAAGATGTTACATAAAGTGATGCAGCCATTACTTTTATTTAATTTCCCTGTAGATTTTCAGAGACACTCTTGAAGTTCAAAGCCCAATTTCACATCCTTAAAATTATAAAGATGAAGAGTAACTATTTTTTGAAGGTCTATCATTTATTTTTTTTCTCTGATCCTCACCAACATGCCTTTGTAATTTCACCATTAAAATGGATAGAAAAATTCTAAAAGTCTGATGGTTTAAGAAAAAAATAAATTATACTTTGCAAATGTTCTTTCGGGGCAGTAGCTCTGGATAGTTATTTCTCTACTCTATAGTCTCCAGGTACTAATAGAAAAAACTTTGCTTGACTTGAGTAAAGAATGCAGTAACTCAAGGAGTAAGATGATTTTAAATCAATACAAAATTCATTCTCCAAAACAGCTTTAAGAAAAGCATCAGCAATTTCTAAAAATAGGGTTGCAAAATGCACAACCATCGATGATTTCAGATGCTCAATTCTTACTGTTAGTTTCTAAAATCATATATATGTATCAATATATATATATATATATATATATATATATATATATATATATATATATATATAAAAATTTGTCACTGAATGTTCCTACACAGATTTGACAAAAAGTTATTCTCCACCTTCTATACACTCAGTTTCAGATCATGGGAATCATTAACTCTTGCTTCCTTTATCAGGAAAAAAGTTTTCCAGAATGAAAATTTCCTAAATTTCAAAGATGCAAAATTTCCCCAAAGAACTAAGTAAAAATATAAAAGATTTTGTTAGTATGTAAAAGCAATAATTGCAATCCTTGATTCTCCTATTATGTAAAATTAAAATAAATATCAGTCACTGTTACAGGTGGTGCATCTACTATTAACAAGAAACAACTGCTATAACCACTAGCACATTTGCCACCACTATTCATGTGCTACTACCATTACTGCCACCACCACCACCACCAAAAGGAATGTGAGGGGCAATCCAAGGAGAGAAGTACCCCACCACTCCACAAAATGAAATCAATGTTGCTAATTCGTGTTCCTCAGCCATATTGAAATCTACTTCCTTTGATATGTTAGGTTACTTCTTAGTGACCAAGATGTGAAATGCTTGACTGCACTGACGGGCTCTGCAGTCCTTATATCCCCGGGTTAAAAAATGTCACCTCAGCCCTGGTTATAACTGCGTGGTCAGAGACCCCACAGGCCGGAGAGCTGGGAAGTGTAAGTAGGAGTTGAATAGGACCCAGGTGCACGAATGAAGGAGACCCTGAATGCAATAAATCTGTCCTAAGTTTCAAAGGCCCCGCAGCACCCATTTAGACATTTACCTATTTTCTTCTGAATTTTATTTTTCAATTACAGTTTACATATAAATGTGTGTATTAACTTGTATTAGCTTCAGCTGAACATAGTGGTTAGATAATCATCTACTTTACAAAATGTCTTCCCCCCAATCCTGGAATTTCAGGTACCCACCTGGCACCATAAATAGCTGGGAGTTTCTTCAAAAATTTAAAAATGGAACTTCCTATGTCCCTGTGAGTCCACTTCTGGGTATATATTTGAAGAAGCCCAAAATGAATTTGAAAGAATATATGCACCCCTATCTATGCTCACTGCAGTATTATTTACATCTCTCTCTCTCTCTCTCTCTCTCTCTCTCTCTCTCTCTCTCTCTCTCTCTGTCTGTCTGTCTCTGTCTCATCTCTATCTCTCTCTATCTCATTCATTTTGGTCTTTCCCATTTAAGGTAATTTAGGCAAACTATTTGTATTGCGGGTGTGTGTTTTTTAGATTTGGCATTTGAAGGCTAATCACACATCTTTTTTGCTCACTATATGCTTCTAGTTTAAATAGTACTCATTTATCCAGTCATAAGTTCTGCAGAAAAATTGTTATTATTCAGATAACATGGTACCCAGAAGATACCCATTTGAAAGAACCAAATAAGAGAAGCAACTTTGTTTTGCATTTTTGAATTTCAAATGATAGCTAACACAGAATTTCCATTTGCCTTTACTAGTAAACCTGGGGTCCAATATTAATTTCAGCTGTAATCACAGCTTTGTTCTTGTACCCAGAAGGTTTCTCAAGGGCTGCTTTCTGCAGAAGCTCTTCAATCACTTGAATAATCTAGTTTTAAATCTGTAAGCCTTACCAAGTCATTTGAGGGTTCTATCATTGTAAGTTCTGACATGAGTAAGCCTTCCTCAGTAATTATGTATTTATCAACTGCAATTATGTATTTATTAACCACAAGTACTACTGTGATAAGGGTGAAATTAACAATTATCTTCTCTAGGTGGCCTTTACCAATTATATTGTTTCAGTATTCTCTTCACTGTAATAACTTTGGAAATAATATTATTTCCTTTCATTAAATGAGGCATATAATAAAGTTGGATAATTTGCTCAAAGCCAAGTGGCTAGAATTGGTTTCTAACTCCAAATTTTATGACCTCTTTACAATATACTTTAGAATTCATTGTGTTTCCAGAACTATATGCTCTTCTCACTGGATTTCATATTTAAACAAGGAGTAGAAAAAGACCAGTTTTCTCTGTTAAAATTTCAGCACCTACACTGCAGAGCAAAGCTGTAATCACCTCAAATCCTGCCACTTTTATTATATTACTTCATCCTCTGTTCTTTCAACTGGAAAATTGTATAAATAGGTTAAAATTAGGTTTCTTTTTGCAATCTACCAAATGACTCAAACCGGTAGGAATGACATATAATTATAGACTTTATATAATAGTACAAGCAAATTCTTTCTTAGCCATGTGACTAAGTTCTTGACTTCTCTGTGCCTGTTCCCTAATCTGTTAAAATAGAGTAGTAATGGCATGAATATCATTGAGTTGTAATAGTTGGACGAGTTGATATATTAAAAGCACCTTCAAACAGGGCTTAAAATAAAATTTGCTGAAAATAACCAATCAATTAAATCATCTCTAATTTTTACCTGGAAGTCTTTTCTGTCCATTGCATACTAGTTGAGTGGCTTGCACTAAAATGTCCATATGACTTCAAAGTCATGTTTCAGACCCAAATGGTATGATACATGTTTCTTTGCATTATTGCCGTTTGGGTTAAGGCACACCGCTGACCTAACTGCAAACCAACAGGTAACAGAACGCCTTAATGCCCAAGTTCTTAGTTTGGTATGTCTTTCCTTACATTCTTTTTTTTTTTTATTGATTTTTTCAGAGAGTAAGAGAGAGGGATAGAGAGTTAGAAACATCTATGAGAGAGAATCATCGATCAGCTGCCTATTGCACACCCCCCACTGGGGATGTGCCCGCAACCAAGGTACATGCCCTTGACAGGAATCGAACCCGGAACCATTGAGTCTGCAGGCCGACGCTCTATCCACTGAGCCAAACCAGTTTCAGCTGCCTTTCCTTACATTCTGATGGAATAAGTACCTTGTAAAAATATTAACCTCCTATTAGTTGTAAATGGTTGTTTCATTGAATTGGAAGTGTCATAATAATAAAGCAAGCATGAGCGGCTATAACTGCTTGTGAAACTTCAACGTATAGAGAGCTACATAAAATATTCTGCTTCATCATCATTCCATTGATATTTTCTATCCCAGAGGAAAGGTTGGAGCTGATGTGTGTGCCTGTAGGGCTCGAAGCATTTATAGTTAAGTGCTATTTTTAGAGCGCAAATGACAGTGGTATATGCCACCGTTGCCATCTTCAGGACGTGTGTACTATGATCCTTACATATTCATCAAGTAGATCTGAAATTTATGGTCATTCATCCATAAGGACTTTATTTGGAAAATAGAGTTTTCATACTGATCCCTAATTAACCTTATATATGATCTCTTTCACTTCTATTCATAAAGAATTTAGTTACTCAACTTGCATTTTATAGAAATGCCCTTTTATGAATCGCAATATATTCTCACATGCTTTAGACTACTCTCTTCCAGACAAATACTTGTTTGTAACTCAGTCAGCCTTTTAAACGAAGCCATATGTGGCAGCAATTGCTAACTTGAAAATTAAAAATTGTGGTTAGTTATCTGGTAATGCAACTGTCTGCCAGCAGCAACTGCGCAATGACAGGGTTCACCCAACAGGCTTCCTGTGGGCACAACTGTTGCGAGCAGACCGCACAGTTCACTGTGAGGACATGGGTTTGTAGTTGGTCAGTCAGCTAAGAAACAGAAAAGTTTCAGGAGTTCATGTGAGCTCACTAACCACTGGCTCCTTGGAAGAAACCTATAACATTGTCAATCGCCCAAGATTTCCCCTTCACAATTCCAACCAGCTGTCAAGATAAAATATACCAAATCTATTTTACATAATGAAACATTATAAATATATACATTCATACTCCTTTATTCTATTGCCTTTATTGGCATCATTGGGGATTGCAAATTACAAATTACAACAGAGTCATCCTCTGAGGACAAAAAGAAACAAGTTACGCTTGGTTATTGGCTGCAAATTATATCCCTGAAATTACCAAGGTAGAATTTTATGTTAACTACGTAAAGTGCCTCTCTCCAGCCCTAGAGAGGAAGAGCAGGAGCCAGAACTGTGTACATGAGGCAAGAGAGACCAAAATCCGTACCTTCTTTCGTTTGCACTTTGTATTGCTTTTCAATGAGGCATTGGCCTGCTACTTTTTACTTGAAAATTAAATCCATCCCCTCTATTCAGGCAGATGCCAATAATTTTTCAAAAACTTTACTCCTACACGGGAGAGACAAGGAGTATAGTTTTAAATTATTTATAGTCCTAGACTGAGGATTCAAGGATCCTGCTGTCAAATTATAGACTCACATGGGCAGCCCAGTACTGAGGTCTTGATTTTCAGGTATGCTGTCCCACGTTTGCAAAGCTTCTGTTTTGAATTCCATTTGGACCCTGATTCCTCTGAGCAGACTTTCTAGAAGACAACTACTTGGCTTCCCGACTTATGAATATCAGCTCCTGTGGAATGCTTCTGTTTACTAGGACCAAAATAATCTCTTAGGAACTACCTAGGACAGCGCAAATTTACCAGCTGGGCTCCCATCCAGGCTCTGTCCTCTAGAGAGGGGAGCTCATTTCTTGCTCCACGCATGTGTGCACTGTCCAAACTCCCCTCTCCCCACTCCGCTCTCTCCTCAGGTTCCAGGTGTACCAGGGAGAAATATGGAGTTAAAAACTACCATGGAAATCCATTTTTCAAAAATCTAGACACAACCCTGGAAGGAAGATGGCCAAATGTAGAGAGAGACCACCTTTGGGTCGCCTCTACGTTATCAGACCTCACTGTACTTATGGAATAATCTGTAGGACTGTATGTTTTATTTAAAAAATCTTGTACATTTAAAGTAAAAATATTATCTAGCAGGAGAACAGCTCATTCAGATTTCTGTCCAGAAATGTAGTTTATTCAGTTTACAAAAAAACAAATTTTATTCTACATTTTTGAAACTATAACTACACTTTTCCACCTCCTTTCCTCCAGGAATGTTTTTTGTTTTCCATCACTGATTGGACATTTCTAGGAGAGATAAAAGTCCCATCACTAAGTTTTAACAGAATCCATCCAACCAGGGTCATGACAAGTCCTGAATGCACTGACAATCTCTTCATTGTCCCTCCTTTTCAGTGCAAGAGAACTCATTAATCTAGACTGGAAAGAAGCCAAAGGGAATAGAAGAGCTTTGCTTTCTCAAAGACAGCCCTCAGCATTGCACCATCTCACCCCAATCAAGGACCTGCTCCTTCCTCTTTCTCCAGCATATCTAACATAACCAATTGTTGCCTCAGATAATTTTGATTTCAGTGCATGAGCATTCAACTTACAGATTTGTCTAATGTCATCTATCTATCTATCATCTATCTCTCTATCTTCTATCTATCTATCTATCTATCTATTTATCATCTATCTATTATCTATCTATTAATCTATCATCTACCCATCTATCATATTTAGATATTGATAATATTAAAAAAAACATTTTGTGCACAGAAATCAGTGAAAAAGGACTCTACAAACATAGCTGTGATGCCACATTCAGCCCATATGTGTGGAGCACCTTCATGATTGTGTCATCCTATCAGAGCCTCTGTAGAGGCTCCCTATGCAGCTGCACTGCCTCCTCTCCAGTGTGCTCTTGATCTTTGCAGTCCTATGATCAGGCTCACATTTCTCTGACACTTCCAAATTCCCTAAGATGTGTGCCTTTTTATAATTTCAGAGTTGTGATCTTACTATAATTTCTCAGACGTTTTAGCAGTCTGGACCTGTAGGGTAATACATGGTCAGTGAGAGGGATAAAATAACCATAATAACAAAAAGAAATTGACCCAATTGTATATTCATATTCCATTTAGTAATTTGTGCTTTTAATATGTCCTATAATTTGAACACTCAAAACATCAGATGCTGAAAGAAAAATTTGCTTGATATACATATATGTGTAAGTGCTCTGTATATATGCAGATGTGGAAACATATATGTTTATATATATATACATAAATGTATATACAAATATATAAATACATTGTGTATGTATATATTAGATTATATAGATTGTGTAAATCAATACACAACACATATTGAACATCTCAGAATCCAAAGCAAAATAAAGCCCATCCTACTTCCTCTGAAAGCATTTTAGGCATGGTTTTACCACTCTTCTGACTCAGATGCACAGAACCATCAATATTTTGGTTAATACTACCCACACTGAACTTTTCAAAAAGGCATTTATTTTCACAGTTGTTTTCATACATAACATTTATCCACTCTATTTTATAACAGTGTAATTACTGAGAGCAGTGAGAGATTGCAAGAAGCCCTAAGACTTTCTTTCCACATCCATGCCTAATATTTCTCTCCTAATTCTTCCTCACACGGAAAGGAAAGGAAAGGAAAGGAAAGGAAAGGAAAGGAAAGGAAAGGAGAGGAGAGGAGAGGAGAGGAGAGGAGAGGAGAGGAGAGGAGAGGAGAGGAGAGGAGAGGAGAGGAGAGGAGAGGAGAGGAGAGGAAGGAGAGAGAGAGAGAGAGAGAGAGAGAGAGAGAGAGAGAGAGAGAGAGAGAGAGAGAGAGAGAGAGAGAGAGAGAGGGAGAGAGAGAGAGAAACAGGGAAAAGGAAGAAATAAAAGGAAAGAAGAAATAAAAAGAAAGTCAAGTTTATGCAGGGCCACCTCTTCCTAGAGTTGACTCAGGGAAGGGTTTATTAGAATACTCTACAGGCAGATGCACAAAATTCATGCAAGAATAGGCCATAAAAAGTCCTGAATGACTTTCTTCCTCTGGCTGCCGGCACTGGCTTCCCTCTGGCACCCAGGACCTAGACTTCCCTCCAGCCACCAGCAGGCACCTGGGACCCTGGCTTCCCTTGTAACCCCAGCTTCATCCAGAAGGCTGTCCAGAAGGACATCCAGTCTTATTAGCATATTACACTTTTATTATTATAGACTAGGGGCCCAGTGCATGGATTTGTGCACCTTGAAAGGAACTGTGGGCTGCGAGGCTATGGTGGGCACAGAGTGGATCTTGGCCCATCTTCCACACCCTGCCAAGCCTCTGCTCCAGCCAACATTGCTGGCCCTGCTTGTACCCACTGGCAGCGCAGAGTGACTAGGGCTGGCACCAGCAGTGGGTGCGAATGGGACGAGCTCCATCAGTGTGTGTGAGTGGCAGCTGCTGCCCTGATCACCCCTCAGGAGCAGAGAGAGGTGGAGGCAATACGAGCCAGCAGCCTTTGCTCATTGTGACTGGCACCAGGCACTGGCAATGGGTGCAAGTGGCAGCTCCAGCACCAGCAGTGGGTGTGAGCAAAGCCGGTGCCAGCAGCAGGTGTAAACACCAGGTGGAACCATTGTGCACAGGAGCAAAGAATTTTAAGCCCAATGATAGTGACCGATGCCCCACCTTGGTCTGGCACCTCTGTTCATCTGCTTCAGCATCCCGCCATGGCCAACACCTGCCATATTCCACACGCACCCCTGGTGGTCAGCACACTTCATAGTGACTGGTTGTTTAGTTGTTCCATCATTAGGTCTATTAGCATATTAGCCTTTTATTATATAGGATATTCTTCCAGAACAGTTATTATATAGAATTCCTTGTATGCATTTGGAATACGGTCATTGAGAACCAAAAAGAATAACATTTGGATAGCATCATTTATTTCACAAATTAGATCCTAATTCAAATGACAAAGATTTTACGTCCTATAATTGTACTGTGGAATATTTTGACTATGTTTATTTTTATCAAAATACAGACAAAGCATTTTTCCTTGACCTTGGAAGTTTTAGCAAGTAATATTTAGATTCTAAAATTCTTAAATACATATTCAAACATTCACACACACTCAAATGTGGACATTTTGTGATGTTCAACCAGTTTTTATTTGTTTATTATGTGACTGTTTATTTTAATGGTTTATAATCTTAAAAAGATAAAATTCATATTATAGGCATAGAATATGTGCTTATGCAAAAAGAATAAGAAAAAAAGTGAGGACATACATGCCAATTTATCTACCAACCAGACTAAAAATATAAATAATAAAGCACAAATTTGACCTTTAAAATACAATTTTCTTCCTGAGAGCTAACATTGCTATAAACTTTTGTTTAACATTTCCTTCCTTTCCTTCATAGTTTTTACACATTATATTTACATCCCTAAATAATTAGCTTTTCATATATTTAGACTTCAAAATAATTGACTTTTTTTTGTATTGTAGGTATTCTCCAAAAGTCTTTATTTTTGTGTAAATCTAAGTTCCTAAGAGATCATCCTTGTTGTACAAGTAGCTGTGTTTTACTCATTTTCACTGCTGTATCATATTCCAGTATATGACTAACCACAATTAATTTATCCGTTAGACTCTTGAGGACATTCACATTGTTTCAATTTTTTGCTATTATTTAAAAGTTCCACATATGAACTGACTCATGTACAAGATTTTCTAATGTATAAACCCAGAAGCTGTTTGAGTAGCTCATATGGCATGCACATGTGAAACTTCACCAGATAATGGGGAATTGTTTTTTCTAATCAGTTACACCAAAGGACACATCTACTGCTACTATATACATATTTGCATTGCTTCATATAACCCTATCAAAATTTGATATCATCTTACTTTTAACTTTTCCTAATCTAGTTGTTGTAAAATTATATGGCATTGTGGCACTAATTTATATTACTCAATTGAAATTACTCAATTACATTGATTAATTTACACTACTCAACTGTAAGGCTGACTAACAATGAAATTCCATGTTTTTCTCAGAAGATCATTTGCCATTAAAGTTTCCTTAAAGCACCTGAAAATTTCTTGCCATTTTCTTATTGATTTTTAGGACTCATTACCTAGCTTTTTTTTTTTTTTTTTTTTTTAAGAAATATCTGGATACTATCTATGCTTTGCTCTTTTTGTGCAATCTTAAAGTGTTCCTTACTCTAAAATTATGGAGCAATCCTCTAAATATTTTATAAATTTACCTTATGCATTTTTTTCTTCCACCTAATATTATTTTTGAAGGTATAAAATATGGGTCAATTGGTGCTTTTTTCTAGAGAAATAACACAATATAATTTTTCTGAAAATGTCATCCTATCCTCACTAACCTGCAATATCAACTTAATCTTAAGTTTAATTTTCATACATCTATGTGACTTGTATTATAGTCTCTGTTTTGATGCACTGGTCAGTTTGTTTATTTCTATGTGGATGCCACAGTGCTTTATTTCTACTTGTTTATATCTGTTAAATGAAAAGATCATCAACTATCAGTGTTTTCCTTTATGAATCAGACACTGCCCCTAGTCCTTTGTTCTTCTATATATATTTTAGAATAATTCGTCAAGATACACATATGTGCATGTACACAAAAATAAAATAACCATGTTAAAACTTGACTGACATTTCACTGACAATTATGTCAGTCTGGGATGAAATCCCTTTTGATTTTGGGTCTCCCCATCCATGAAGATGGTATATAATTTTATTTATTTTGGTGTTCTCAGGTATCTTTCACTATTTTAAAAGTAATTTTCTAAAAAAATTATTTTATGTAATTTTTAGGTCAATTCCAATTTAGGTAGTCGTTTTTGAAGCTATTATCATTATAAACTTTATTTTCAATTATATTTTTCTATAGTTTGCAGTGCATTCGGAGATGCAATTGACTTTATACACTGATTTTATATTCAGCAATTTTGCTCAACCCTAATGAATTCTAAAAATGTGTCTACTTTTTTTTTTTTTTTTTTTTTTTTTTTCAGGGAGAGCTTTTGTATTTTGACAATAGCATTTGAAAGTAATGAAAACATATATTTTCCTTTCCAACCATTATGCCTTTTATTTCCTCACTAATTATATGCTGTGTGTTGTTTTAATTCAGAAATAACAAACACTTTTTAAAATATTTATCTAACTGATAAATTAAAATCTGTAGAACATTTCAGAACAATTCATAACTTAATCAAAATAATTACCACAATGCTAATTTATTTGGCTGGAAAAAAACTGCAAAATATTTAGATAGAATGTCACTGCTGAGGAATAACAATTTTGATTATTTCTCCTTTCCATTTCTTCTAAGAAATTCATTCACACCTTAGATAGAAATGGGTAAATTTCTTTCAAGGCATCAAAACATAGATATCTGAACACTTTATTTCTCTTGCTATTTCTTTTTTTTTTTTTTAATATATTTTATTGATTTTATACAGAGAGGAAGGGAGAGAGAGATAGAGAGTTAGAAACATCAATGAGAGAGAGTCATCGATCAGCTGCCTCTTGCACACCCCCTATTGGGGATATGCCCGCAACCAAGGTACATGCACTTGACCAGAATCGAACCCAGGACCCTTCAGTCCCCAAGCCAAAGCTCTATCCATTGAGCCAAACCGGTCCCGGCTCTCTTGCTATTTCATTAGAGATGTTATTTTTCCATAACCATTGCAACATTTCATTATCAAACCAACATAAAGTAGTAGGAAATGTTATTTGCAAAAGTGACTCACTTAATTCTCAATTTATTGTGCCTTTGAGAATAGGACAAAGGGGGATATAGCAAACAGAAGGCAAGCAACAGCTCAGCAAGCTTGGCTCAGTGGTTCCAAGTCGACCTATGAACCAGGAGGTTTGATTCCAAGTCAGGGCACATGCCCCGGTTGAGGGCTCAATCCCCATAAGAGGGTGTGCAGGAGGCAGCCAATCAGTGATTCTCTCCCATCATTGACGTGTCCATCTCTCTCTCCTTCCGTCTCTGAAATCAATCAATATATATAATGATTGTAGGAATCGATCAATATATATTGAATGTAGAATTCTTCTGTTGTCTCAGAGTGGTGGTTCTGTTGCTTGCCATTTTTTAAAGGCAAGCAACAGAATGCTTCTACATTCCTCTTAGGTTAACTGCTACAATCTGTAGAAAAAGACCTCCCAAGTGCAGCTGCAACTTTTTTTGATGCCTCCCAGGGAAAATAAGAAATTCTTACATCTGTTTTTTTCAACGCCTTTACCTTTATATCTGTCAAAAGTCTCCGAGGGCAAAGCTATCACCTTCTTAAGTTGAAAAGAGGCCCTCATCCAAGGGGATGGGAAAAGGCATGGAAGCGGTACTGCAATTAACAGCCTGCTTTTCTAACAGGTCAGCTTTTGTGGAAGAGCAGCAAGAGCCCGTGGCTCACACGCACTTCTGTGGAACTGGTTCAGACTAATCAGAATCGAGGCACACTTTTTAAAATTTCATTTCGCTTTATGTCTGCTAAGGTAGAGCATGAAAAGGGTCACCATGCTGGGAGGAATGCTTGCCCCAGACAGTCCCCCACAGCTCCTGCCCAGTGCCTGAGTGGGGCAGCCCAGGAGGCTGCAGGTCGTTTGGCCTCAGTGAACAACCGCCCTTAAAGCACCTGGCATATGTTCCCAAAGCTCAATAAAGACGGGGAAAGCCTGTGCTGAATCAGACACCACTGCTCCAGTAATACCCCTTTAAACAAAATTTAATGTCTTAACCTTTCCCAAATCTGGAGATATAGGAGGCATGGGAGAGACAAAGTTAATAGTTCATTGTTCAGATTTCAACGTTTTCTTTCTCAGACACAGCCATAATGAGAAATTCTACTCAGCCCTGCTGGTGTGGCTCAGTGGAAGGTAGACCTATGAACCAAGACATCATGGTTCCAGGCACATGGCCAGGTTGTGGGCCCAATCCCCAGTGGGGGGAGTGCAGGAGAGAGCCAATCAGTGATTTTCTCTCATCGTTGATGTTCCTATCTCTCCTCCTCCCTTCCTCTCTGAAGTACATAAACTATAACTTTTTTTTTTAAAGGAAACACTACTCAGGTAGTTAATGACCCCTAGCCCTCTCCTTCCTGTTTAAAACACCTCTCTTGGGGGTGGGGGCAGATATTGTGTACTGTGGTGTGAATAGTATATAGTGCTCACCATGCTCTCCCCTCAGGAGTATTCACGTGTTGCTGAGGAAGATGACTCTCCTAATCCTCCTTACACTAAAGGAATGGTTCTTCCCAGTCATTTCAACACGGGGCTGAAATCACCCAGGTGAGCCTCTACTCACATCTGACCTTGAAGAGAGTGTCAGCACGGATCCCCCACTAACTCCTACCATCTTACAAAGAGTGGAGGCTGAAATATTGTGTGTGTGGCTCACCGCAGTGCCTCAGGGGGCTGTAACCACCCTCTGCTGGCTCTGCAATGATGGAGGTTTCTGAAGACTGGGCGCTAATGGTGCGGGTGAAGAGTGTGGGGGTGACATGGGAGTTCCTCTGGTTTCTGGCTGCTTGCTGCCCAGCGACTTTATAATGTACCAAACACTACACAAAAACAAGATTTCATTACAATCTAGCCATTCGAAGACAACAATCATTGAGGAGAAAGTGCTGAAAATAAATAAATAAAAATTGCAGCCCTGGCATGTGTGGCTCGGTGATTAAAGCATGGGCCCCCCCACCCGAAGGGTCGGAGGTCAAG
This sequence comes from Pipistrellus hanaki, assembly GCF_964339955.1. Classification (NCBI taxonomy): domain Eukaryota; kingdom Metazoa; phylum Chordata; class Mammalia; order Chiroptera; family Vespertilionidae; genus Pipistrellus; species Pipistrellus hanaki. The sequence continues at coordinate 121,448,474 of NC_140503.1, read as the reverse complement.
GGCACATAGCTGGGTTGCAGGATTGCTACCCTCTCCCAGTCAGGGCACATGAGGAAGGCAACCAGTGGAGGTGTCTCTCTTACCTTGATGTTTCTCTCTCTCTCTCTCTCTGTTGTCCTTCCCCCTCCCTTCCATTCTCTCTGGAAAGCAATGGAAAGAATATCTTCATGTGAGGATTAACAACAACAAAATTGCACGCATGTGGATTTATTTTATCTCCTTATCAGATAAGCTTTTAAGAGTAGGTCAACTTACTTATCTTTGTACTATATGCTACTGGCTTGGCACAGTGTCTGGCATAGAAGGAATAAATCGGGCTTGGAGAATGAGAATTCTGAATTTCCAAATGCCCCCTGGCCTGGTCACTGCCTGGCTCTCCAAAGTCTTCTGCCCCTGCGCACGCACCCTGCCTTTCAGCTCCTCTCTGCTCTCCCCGGGCCCATGGGCTTTGCAACTTTGCACATGCTGCTTTTTCTGCTTGAAACACTCTTTCCTCCTCTGTGCCTGGAAAATCCTATTCGTCTTTCAAGCTTCAACCAAAATATCACTTCAGTGAAGCCTTCTTTTATCCACTCCAGCTCTGAAGATGTGATTACCCCCGTCAATGTTCCATCCCTATGCTCACCCAGACTTCTATTAACAACCTGATCACACTGAGTTACATGGTTTAGTTTCACACCCATCCCCTGGCCCATGTTCACCTCTGAGTACCAGTTATTAACTATAGAGGACAGTGATTGCAACTTTTTAATGTTTGTGTCTCAACATAGTGTCTGACCATTAGTCATGTACTCATCCAGCAATTGTGGATGCTTAGTATGTTTGAAGGATTGCTCTAGGCCTGGAAGTTAGGAGGGAGAAGGACATTCTCTGGGCTTCACAGAGAATGGCATGTGATGAGGATGGAGAGCAAGCATCAGGGGTCAGTCTGTAGAGGCCATGGCAGTCACAGCAAATATTTGGGAACTTTTTTCGAAAATGAGGGGAACACATGGAAGTGCTGAAGCAGAGACTGGATATGACCAGATCTGCTTTACTGGAAGCACATTCTGATAAACACCACCTTCAGGGGAGTGTTTATTTCTAGAGTAGACGAATGGACAATGAGCACAAAGCAAAATTTAACTGGTGTTGGGGAGCACAGGAGACTTGGTTGGAAAGTTGTAAGGAGGACATTCTGAGAAAAGAGATGTGTGTGGAAGGCCGCCTGCCCTGTTTATTGGAATTCCGACTTAGGGGAGATTTAGGGGAGAGTCAAAGGTGGCACCCCTAATTATTCCTTGACCTTTCCAACCAAGTCTGTGCACATGCAGACCCCCAGATGTTTACTGGAATCCTCATGCTTAATCCCTGGATGTCCTTGACTAGAGGACAATGTAGACACATGTGTCCTCCCACGATTACTCAACCCACTAATTGTATCTAAAGATAAAAACTGCAATAAAAGCCTAAGGAGGCAGGCAATGGAGGCTGCTTTTGACTGCTAGAGCCAGGAACCCCTTAGCCCTCTGTTTCACAATGGCACTGTGTCTGAGTAATCTGTTCACCCATCATTCAGGGGCTCCATCGTTCAGGGCTGCTGGTCAGCCCCGGCAAACTGGGTCTATTTCTGCCCCATCCCCTGAGTCTGGATATTGGATGTTTTAATACAGCTGATATATTTAAAAGTATTTAAAGTTTATATTCAGGTAGAGAATACACAATGAATAAGAAGGAATCTTGAAACAGGGTGAACAGTTCACTATATCAACAATCCATGAAAAGATGGATTGTCTACTAGGAGTGAGGTAGATAGAAGTAGACACATCAATGAGTTTTTCAAAAGTAGAATCAATACTCAGATGGTTCATTAGATAAAGGGTGGGGTGCTGAGAAAGGAGTTATATGGAAGATGATGGTGCAATTTACTAAAATGAGAAAACTCATGGAGAGAAAGCTAAATCTAGGCTTTGAGACTATTCAGAATAAAAGAATGCAAAAAATAGAATCCAACTCCCATCATTTCTATGCAAGCTTAGGCATAACAATAAAAGGGGTCACATGGCGGCTTTTCTATCACAGAAAGTTCCCTGTTGAGTTAGTTACCTTTGCATTAAGCCTTTGGGAACCATGGGGACCTGGCGATAATCATATTCTATCCATTCCAAGATCGACAAAAGGGAGGGATCACCTGCTAATTTCACCATAAAACTGGACATGTATCTCTGCTCCAGATAACAGGAGGATACAAGGACACATAGATAAATTACTCTTGGAATAACAAAAACAAAAAACAACAACAACAAAAAAATCACTTCAAGAGTAGCATTCCATTTTGATGTCATTTTCTTTTTTTTTTAAATATATTTTATTGTGGGTTTTTTTTTGTTTTGTTTTGCTTTTTACAGAGAGAAATTTAGAGGGATAGAGAGTTAGAAACATCAATCAGAGAGAAACATCTATCAGCTGCCTCCTGCATACCTCCTACTGGGGATGTGCCCACAACCCAAGTACATGCCCTTGACTGGAATTAAACAAACTGGTTAGGGCTTGATGTCCTTTTCTGTGGTATAAATCTTAACTTAAGTAGAGCCTTTATATGATAAATTCATTTATTTCCCTGCTGACAATATATTTGCAATATTCATAGCTCATAAAAACTATAAAGGGGATATAGCAAATTAGTTCCATGATAAAGATTTTCTTTCCAACTTTGATAAGGTCCTCTCTTTGGAATAAACTAAGGAAGAATAAGTATTGACATAACATTAAATAAATACAAAGCAAAACAAGTATATTATACTTGAAAATCTATAAAACCCAACTGTAGAAATATTATAAATATGCTCTGACAGAAGTCTTTTTCTGAGGCTCCCAACCTAATTCAGATGAAGCAGAGGGCAATGGGGAGAAAAACATGGGTTTGAAATGCAGAGGAGGATGCCTTTTTCGGGAAAAGAGTAACAAAGACAACACAATGAGGAGAGGAGAGATCTAAAATCCAAAGCGAGACTCTGCACAGAGTGAATCATGAAAGGGAATTGGAACCTTTTTATTTTCATAAGAGGACAATTAAGCTTAATCTCCGTTCTGTTTAGAAACTGAAGGACTCAATGAGGGACTGTGAAATAAAATCCAAAAGATAATCAAAATGTTGTGAGGAAGTATTAGAAAATATTTGAAGAGGTGCATTAGGATCTGTGAACTTTATGGATATGAAATGCTTCTCAAAATAATTGTGCTCTGGGAAAATTAATTTAGTTATAAGAAAGGATAACCATAGATTGGTTCTCTGGTTCTCATGCAAAGTTTACCCCAAATGTGGTCATTCATCCTTTTTGTGTGTTTGTTTGTTTGAATTGTGGTAAGAACACTTCTTTGACCCACTGCATGAGACGGGGTGTGTTGTTTAAGCTCCATATACTGTTACTTTTCCAGTTTTCTTTAGCTATTAATTTTCTAGTTTGTGGCCAGAAAAGGTGCTTGATACAATTTCAGTCTTCTAAAATTTGTTAAGACTTGTTTTGTTGCTAACATATAACCTATCCTGAAGAATGTTCCATATGGACTTGAGGAGAATGTATATTCTTGGCTGTTGGGTGGAATATTCTGCATATGTCTGGTAGGTTTTTTTGATCTATATTGTTATTCAAGTCCACTGATTCCTTATTGATTTCTGTCTGGAAGTTGTATCCATTATTGAAGGGGGGATATTGAAGTTCCCTGTTATTATTTCTTCCTGTCTATTTTTCCCTTCAGTTTGTCTTTGCTTGATTTACATATTTATGAGCTTTAATGTTCTGTGCATCTATATTTAATTGTTATGTCTTCCCAGTGCATTGATTCTTTTATCACTATAAAAAATTCTTTGTCTCGTGATAGGCTACACTTACATTAGAAGTCTGCTTTGTGTGATATAAGTATAGCTATCCCTTTTCTCTTTTGGTTTTCATTTATATCAAATATCCTTTTCCATCCTTTCTTTCTGAGCCTATGTGTACCCTTAAATCCAAAGTGGGTTTCTCATGACAGCATATTGTTGAATCTTGATTTTTTTTTGTGTGTGTTTTTTAATCCATTTAGTTGTAATTCTTCTGATTAAGAATGATAATCCATTTACATTTAAAGTAATTATTGAGAAGGAAGGACTTATTACTGTCATTTTGTTTGATATGTATCTCTGCCCCAGATTTAGTTGGTTGTTTTCTGTCTTTTATAGGTATTTTATTCCATTTTTTTCTCCTATTACTTCCCTTTATATTTCATTAATTTTTATAATGATATGCTTTAATTCCTTTTTTCTTTTATGTACTTTCTACAGGTATTTTATTTGTGGTTACAATGGGCTTACATAAACATATCATAGTGTTAACAATCTAGCTAATAACACCAATGTTTTGTCTTTGTTAATTGGTTTTAAAATGAATATGTCTTTCCTGCAATGATTATAGAGTGACTCTTTATAATGTTTATTGATAAAATAAGCATTTCACATTGACATTTTTGGCTTAGACCTTGAACTAAACTATACCAAATGTTAGTTAATAAATGTGTACATTTTACTTAGAGAATATCTATGGTTCAAGTGAAATATTTCTCTGATTCCCAACACAATTGTCTTCAAAAATCTAAATTGAATAAAAAATGGACTTATCGTTCAAATTATAAAACATCATAACATTAGTTGCTAGTATAGGTAAAAATAAATAATTTAGTTTTAAGTAAGCAGAATAATAAATTTATTTTTAAATGGCACGAGGAATTTACCATCAAGATTAAAATAAATAAGCATATGTGAAAGTATAAGAAAATAACAGAAGATATTTTGTTACCTTTTCATTGTGTATAACTTAGGTTTACACGTCTGCCACTCTCACTAAACTGGACATTCCCGCAGAGTAGGGAATGCATGGTCATTGTAAACGCCCTGCATATTGCTCTGTGAAGTGCATAACAGGTTCTCTATAATGTTCCATTGAGTACCTAAGCAGAAGAGTAATAAAACCACCTTTGAGTTTAATTCGGTACAAATTTACTCCCTGGTGAGGGAGTGCGTGTAGACAAGGAGCCCAGCGAGAAGTCAGAAGCAACAGGGATAATCCAGGTGTGAAGTGATATGAAGCCTGACTGTTGGCAGGGAGTAAGGAAAGAAAGGGATGGGACAAAGGAGCCTGTGGGGGAAAGAAACCCAGCTAATCAAAAAGGAAAAGCAAGACAAAGACGAAGACAACCTTAACATGGAGATCTTGCAAAACTGAAAAGGCACGGTTTGGGAGGGGAGCCAATGAGCCAGGAAGGATGGTGCCACCGAAGTTTCAACAGGCGGGGTCTAAGCTACCAATGCTACCACTGAGGCAAGTGAACAGAACATTTCTGATCAGGCCGTTCCTGTTACTGCTTATGATAAAGACCACAAGAGAAAGAACTAATTTTTTATGAGAGGTGATAGGAAAAGAGTTCTAAGTGGCATGGCCTGTCGTTTATGGCCTTGGTAACCCAGCACGAATTGATCTATCCAGTCTTCTCCCCAGGGAAGGCAAGGTCAGGTCTTCTACTCTTGCATGTTTTTCAGTTCTCTGCTGTATGCTCTCCTTTCTGTTTCCCTTTCTGGGGAGCTCTTCTTCTGCATATACTATACTTGTCAAAATCGTACTCCCCCCCCCTCAGCTTTGTCTTCAACACTTCTTCCTGAGCAGTCTCCCTCCTACCAGGCAGAGGTTGCATTTATTTGAACTTTCATGCCATTTTTCAGCTTTACTGTGGTGGCATAGATAATAGTTATCGGCATATCGTGTTTCTTTTGTTAGACACATTAATCTTCCTTCAATGAGAGAAAGGATCAGATTCGTGTATTCCTCTAAGTGCTCAGAAAATAAAACTGTGCTTTTCACATTTCAATTATTCCTCCATTTATTAAACAAAAAGCAGATTCAGAGCAAATGTTGTTTTGGAGGCTGGATACAGCACTGAAAAGATGGAGAGCTTCCTGCCTTCCTGGAGGTCACGTTCCATGTTTTAGAATTACATTGACTAGTTAAGGTTCTCTAATTCTAAATGTTATTACTCTATTGATCGTTTCATAATTATGTAGTATTTTTAAAATACATTGAAATATTTTCTACTTAAATGACTTTGTAATTATTTCCCATCTAAAAGAAGATATCAGAAAGGCTATTTTCAAATAGAAAATTGCTGATTACAATCACTAAGAAGAGAAACCTGTAGACAAAAAAAAAGTAAAAAAAGTTCTCAGACAAAATAATCTTACTAATCTAATTCTTTTGAGCTAAGCTTACAAACACAGGGAAGAATATCCTAGAAGAAGAAAGACTCTTGGATAATGAGTTTTTAATGCTTTCAGTGAATCACTGGAAATATAATTTATCAGCCTCAGAAAGAAGCTGCTATTTTACTCAAGGGATAACAACATCTAATATGCTCAAGTTGCCAATTTGGGTGGAAACATTTAAAACCACTTCATGACAGCAATTCCCAGTGGTGGCAGCAACGTGGTACTTTATAAAACTAATGCATTATAAAAAAATGATGACATGTTTTGTTGTGACACTGCCCAAAACTCAATACTATTGCTAAATACTTCCTGGAAACAAAAGGACAAGAATACATCCCAATATTAACTGATATTAAGCAGACATTTGGGGAAATGTGATATTCTATTTCACAAAGAAATATAAATATTGTAACCTCCCTAAGGTATGGGTTAGCATTGTCAATCATAATGGATTGTATTCCTTCTCATTTTTTAAAACTAAGCAATTTATTGCCCAGGATTAGGAAAGGTTCAACTTTTTCTTTTACTCCAGAAAATGATCAAGACATTTGTTGATCTAATTTCTGATCAAAATTTTCACCCCTTATTTTATATATAAACAAACACAAGAAATCTTTGTCCTGGCCGGTGTGGTTTCCACTGATTGGCTATCATCCTGTGCATCAAAAGGTCCCTGTTTGATTTCAGGGCACATGCTTGGGCTTTGAGGTCTATCCCTGGTAGGGGGAGTGCACGAGGCATCTGATCACTGTCTCTCTCTTATATCTGTTTCTCTCTCTCTCCCTTTCCCTTCCTCTCTGTCTAAAATAAATAAAAACATATTAAAAGCAAAAATAAGAAACCCTCAATCTATGTTACTTTCTCTTGATTGTATTACAAAGTATTTTTAAAAATTAAAAAAAAAATTCCACCTGTGATATGAACTTGGCATCTATCACAAACTTAATATCCTTCAAATAACTCAAAAACAACAGTGACAAAAACAGCAACAAGAACAACAAGGGTTCTGGACATTTATTGCACAACAGAGGGCCTTATATTTAAAATACCATATTGTAGAGTTAAATTTTTGTTAGGAGGGTTAAGTACTTTTACCACAAAAGAAAAAAGCAATAAACCAATCAATAAGGAGACATAAAACTTTGGGTGGTGATGAATTTATTTATAATCTTGATTACGGTGATGGCTTATTTATCTCCAAACTCATCAATTTGTATACATTAAATATCTACAGAACTTTTCATTTTTAAATCAACAAGGTGATCTAAAAGTAATACAATAAAATAAGAACTAAAAAAAAAATAGAATGAATCATAAACTTGAAAGGTTCTAAAAAGATTAGTAGATGAGAGAAAAATGATAATTTCAAAAGAAACCAGATGTTATAACCTCTATTATAAAAAGGTAATGATGAGATATTTTTCTGCAATTTTAATATTGAAAATAGCCTATACCCATCTTCTTCAAATACTGATTAACTGGTATAAGTCCTTTTATACCATTACACGATTTTACCTGACTTACTATGAACAGATTTTCTTCTTAATTGCTATTAACATCTTTCTCCTCTCCCTCACATAGTATTTATTCAATACCTGCTGTGCAGAGCTTTGGAAAGAGGATGGTAGAAATATAGAACAACTATTGTATTTGTTCTCCATGCCTTGATTGTGTCCTCCCTAAAACTTTACTAGTGCAGTTTACAATAACATTTCCTAAGCATTTTAGGAGCCTTAGAGATTTTTATCTAATGTTCCTTTTCAAAAGGGAAATTTGGTATGTAGCAATCCCTAAACTTATTTGAGCAGGTACCCAATATTTTTTAAATTGCTGACTATTTCTAAATCCTGCAGACACAATGTGAGAAACACCACAGTATAGTGACAGGAGCGGACAGAAGGATCCAGGATAGTCACTGCTAAGTATGACCTGTTAGACTGACTGATTTTCCATTTCTGATGTTTATTGGTAACAAAATATTATCTGTCCATTTTAGAGAGATGGACCAAAGCATCTTGTGTAATAGTCCAATAGCTTTTGTCCTAAGAAGATTTGTCTATTCCCTGAATTATGCCCTCCCCTTAATTATGATACAAGATTCTGAATTAATTTATTCAAGCACATAGATGAAGCAAACAGAAGGTGAAATTTTTCTTTAGTGAATTTCTAGGGATGTGTTGAAGATTTCTTTCAAATATTTCAAAGTCTGAGAAAGATATATCAGCAGAGAGTAGGAATCCAAGAAGTCTGATAGAGAGAACTACACAGTATTTAACTTATATCTAGAACCACTTATAAAATATAGAACAAAAATTCATCTAAAATAATTTTCCTTCCTTTGTTTGTATTCATTTGTGAAATTATTGTCTTTTAGATCAATATATACATTCCTAATTCTAGGAGGTAAATACCTTGAAGTAAGTTTTATTTTGAGGTTATGAATCCAAATACCAAAAGCCAAAATACTTTAAACTTAAAACACTCTATTCAAAATGCCATAAACAGAGTAACCCTTTTCTGTTCATAATAACCCTTAATTGTCATCTGCTCATCAAGATTTTGAAAGTCACCTTTGCATAACTCCTGTCTGGGAGCCTGCTAAGAACCTTGCCTCTGACAGTGAAGGAAGGCCACTGGAAATCATTATCCTCAATTCAGTGTTTCATAAAGGTTGATTTAATCTTATAGTTGATTAAAACAGAAAACAAAATAGGGAAGTAGAGGCCACTTGTGAGATGCTTGCATCTCCCTTTATGATTTTGCCCACGCCATTCCTTTCTCCAATTCTCCATCAAATTATACACCTTCAGAAACCTTAAAATTAATTTCTTCCAGAAGGTCATCATACATTATTCAAACTTTGAGAAATATTTATAGATGCATTAGTTATATAATGGGAAACAACAAAGCCATACTTTCTAACCTGGTAAATCTTTTTATTAGGGAAAAAGATACTTAAACAAATAACCAAAAACATTAATACATACGAAACTATAGTGATAAATGCTATGCTATAAATAAAATACACAGTATCCTATCTAATAAAGAGGGAATGTGCTAATTGACCCTCACATGTTGCAAAGATGGCGGCACCCAGTTCCCTCAGCTCCGCAGGGGCAGCAGGTATGTGGCAAGGCTGGGCCTGCCCCCAGGTGGGCCCGACTGCTCCATCCACCTGCCTCCAGAGTCCCTCAGTCCCCCCAACTGTCCAGGTCCAGCCTGAGGGACAGGCAATCCTCATAAGGTGGCTGCCCAGCTGCCCAGGGCTGCCCGAGGCTTAGGTAATCAGGGCCAGCAGGGCTTGCACTGCCAGCAGTGGAAGCAGCAGAGGTGTGACGGGGCATTGCCTTCCCCTGATTGCCCAGTCACCTCCCACCCCTGAAGGCTCCCAGACTGCGAGAAGGGGCAGGCTGGGCTGAGGGACCCCCCTCCAGTGCATGAATTTTCATGTGCAGGGCCTCTAATATAGTATATATGTTGGAGACCGGGTGTAAGCTGACAGGGTCCTTGCACTAGAAGGGGCTAGCAAGGCTGGCCCCTACCCACACAGTTTTCCCAGGCTTGTTTGGATGGCTACTATCAGTAGAATGAGAGCAACCTTTCATGGCTTGCCAAGAAGTCTGTAACTATTTACTGAGATTTGCTGTACTAAGAATTTGTCCTTCTGCTCTGTCTTTCCCTTAGAGATTAAGAGGAACAAAGAATACATTCCTCTTTACAGACCTCCTATTCAGTGTTTTGTGTATAAAAAGCATTGCACAGTTAAGAAACTTGCTACAGTCAGTCAATGGCTACCTGTAGTTCTCCTGACCCTGCTTTACTGACTTTCTTTCTTTTCTCAATTCCCACCTCCCTACCTCAGCCCGGTTCACCTGTCAGGCTGGCCCTGGCATATATAGTTTATAGTAGATAGCATATAATACCCATATGTAGAATATACTAAAAGGCCTACAGCACATAGCCTAAATTAAATAGTATTTACCATAGGGTGGCCAGGTGAGTGCCCTGAAAGGCCAAGGGTTGGAGGATGCTTAGGAATTAAGGATGAATGGATGGGGTAGAGTTCCAGAGAGAGGAAACAGGTTATGAATGACACTGTGCTGGTAAAGAGCATGGTTCTTCAAGATGGTAGAGGGCAAGGCATGGCCATAGGTGAAGATTACAAGCTTTCTCTCCATCTGTATGGTACCAGTGGCGGGTAAAGAGGGGCAGAGAGGAATAGTTAGCTCCTAAGGAGCATTTTGAAGAGCATTATAGTGGAAATTCTAGCACTGTGGCCATGGGTAGGGAGGCCCTCCTGATACCACTGTGTCAGCCACTTAACTTCCCAACATCCCTTCACTGCAATGCTTGGCCCTCTCAGGGCCCATGACTATTAGAATGGGGTCCAGAATCATGTCTGGACCAACCTGTATGGCCTGGCCCCTGACAGGGGTCATTCACACTGTCATCTAATAAGGTCTCACTCTGACTTCTGCCTCGCATTGGAAGAAAATGAACAGGTTTCATGATAGCAATTACCCTGTCCACCCTGAGACCTTCTATCTTCCATGGCCAGAGGTCACGCTTGTATGTAATTGGAGTCTCCAACTGACAGATGAATTTTCGAAAAATAAAATTGAAGGAAGCTCCTGCTACCATGAAAGTGAATCTCTCAATTTCTGAACATTGAATTTCTGAGTTTTTAAAGGCAGGGATTATGCTTTAATTATTCTGGGCCCCTGCTGTTGAGTATAAAATCTAATATAAAATGAGCATTCAGTAAATGTTTGTGGGATTAAGGAATATTTTAAACTACTCAAGCTCAACACTGCATTTTAAATAATCATGATTTCCAGGGTTTAATTTATAGATTGTGTAGTTTAATCGCTTCATTTTTCAATGAGCAAGTCAATTTGTGGAGATTCAGTATATGATGCTGCAGGTCATATCACCAAAGGGCAGGTCGGGGATGCCTCTGAGGGCTAGGGCCTCACAGGGCACAGTGCTCTTCCTCAGAAGATTCTTATCCAGGACGAGTGAGAGCCCAGCCCAGAGACAGCAAGCCAACTGGGCAGATGAAGCACCAGCCATTGGGGGATATGGTTGTTTATAAGTGACTGTGCACACTCATGTTCCTTATTTCCTGACCTTCTCAGGAAGTCATAAAGAGAAAGCGGGGGTGGGGGGGAGATGGCATTCAAGTCTTTGTTCATAATAATCTATGAATTATCACAGACTGGTTTTTCTCTGCCACTTCACACCATTCTAGTTCCCCTCACCCTTCCCTGCCTGTTGCTTGGAGAACTATGAGCTAAATTTCACAATATATTCTGAAGCTAAAGAAGAACAAATATTTGATTTTGAATATGTCACTGCTTCCTAGCATGCATGTAGGTAATCCTAATATCCATTGGAGGTTGACAGCATTGAGACCTACTTGTGAATCATTTTACCTGAGACGCAGAATAGACTTCCCTATGGCAATTGCATTATACAGGTTGGAGCAAAAGTAGGTCTACAGTTGTGAGTACGTGAAACACAGAATTTATTCCTGTATTATTATTTTCCATAAGAACTGTAAACTTACATTTGCCCCACCCTGTTATGTCTGCAGGCTAGTCCAGAACAGGATGCTGACTTACGTGACATAAATATTTATTGCATATGTTACATTTCTGGAACAGGACGAAGTAGCAGCAATATGGAAACAAATACTGTCTCGCCATGTTCCTATAAAAGCTGGCCGGAGGCCGAAGGGAACAGAAGGATTACCTTATTCCCAAAGGCCAGGCGGTTGGAGCGCCACCTGAGCCAGGAATCACTAGGAACTGGAAGCTCTTAAACAGTGAGAAGGCTGGCAAGATTGCAAAATGTATGGGAGGAGACTTCCAGAAATGCATTCCCTTCTTCCAGTTTCATTAGACTTCCTTCCTCCAGTCTATCTAATGGCCTGGCTAAGGTGACCCTATTTATTTACCTCCAGGACCCTCAGTTTCCTTCTATGCATATTGGAGATAGGACAACCATATTGCTGGTTTGCAGTCATGATTAGAGATAATACACCTGAAGTCCTTGCTGTAATAACTAACACCCAGTCAGCATTCTGTGAATGGTGTCTATCACCGCTGTGACTACTGTTACTATGGTGATTACTGTTACTCTCACCATCACTATTGTTTTTTCACTACTCACCAGCTGAATAGACAGGCTGACCCGACCACAGTCTTCAAAGAATCTATTGGATCTCTTCCCTTACCCTTGATGGCATCTCAGGAGCATGCCATTTCATCTCAGGTATTAAGGAGCAGTATTATTTTTAGGCATTAGAGTGAAGCATTAAGAAATGAAGATTTCTGCTTCTCCTAGTTTAAAGGTAATCCCCCCCTTATGGGCCTAGACAGAATCTAGGGCTCAAGAACCTGGAGCAGAGGTGGTCTGCCTTTTTACTCCACCTCCTTTTCAGCTCTTTGACTCCTTTATGGTCAGCAGAAGAAAACAAGATGGAAGGGGAGGTATTTTAAAAGTTAGCCAGTTCTCTCTCTGAAGTGTGGGACAAGCATGAAGGCATGGCAGATACCAACATACGTGAGATGAATTTATGGATTCTTTAGACACTGCCATGCCCTTCCCTGCGGCTCTCTAACACAGCCCTTCAGACCCCAATGATGCACTCTCAGGGTGACGCCCCTGCCACTTACCCACATATAAGCCTCAGTGGTAGGCACATAGACTTTTCTGCTGGATTCACCTTGTCCCAGCAGGAGGGGACGTGGAGGAGATAACTCCAGCTGGGCTTTCCTGGCACTGGCACTGACTGAGCCATGGGAGCAATGTACATTGCTGCCTCCTATCACTCCTGCCCTTGTCCTTGGTTGCAGGCTTCTTCACAGCCTTCCCCAGGGAGAGGCCATGGGAAGGGAGGAAAAACATCACATGGCTTTTACTTTCATCAGTTCCCACTAGACTTTTCTCTCTAATGAATTGTTATCTTTCCTATACAACCTCTTCCATAGTTTGGTTTCCCCTGAAGATGTGTCTGAGTTCTCTATTTGAACTCTCTTATCCCTCACTGTGTTCAGAATTGCGAATTGATTTTTGACACAAAAGATTAAGTCCCATATCTTTCCCATTACCCATATATCACCAGGACCCACTGAGGAGTTCTGTGGGAAAAAAGGCGCGGAAGGAGAGTGAGAACATGAGAGTAGCAGAGTTCTATCTCCCCTCCTCCTTGTTCATCCTTAGACCCTATGGCTTCATCAAAACTGAGATGCATTTGGAAGAAGGGGGATGAAGCAGTTTCTGATGAAGAACAGCTTGAGGATTTCTTGGCCTGCAAGCACAGAGCAGGCTCTGCCAAAGAGAGGTGGGAGAAAACCCACGCATCAGCAAAGAAGATGGACATCTATGATATTTGTGAACAATGATACATGGAACTTAGATTTTGGCAATTAAGAGTTGGTAGATTCATTAGGAAAACAATATATTCATACAGAAAGCAGTTTAAATGGCATAACAATATATATGACAAGATATCATCACACCCTGGAGATTAAGTTTTCAGAAAATTGTATCAAGGAGCTGGAGTTGGTCCAAGAAAAAAGTCCTATAGAAAACAGGAACAAAGCCAAGAAATAAGGGGTAGGAAGGCTTTTTTTTAATATTATTTTTAATAGCTTCTTAAAACAGCAAAAGTACATCAATGTAAAACTCTAAAAACAAAAATTAAAAAATTGATTCCACTATCCAGAGATAACCACTGCTGCCAACATTTTAATTTTCTTACATTCTCTTTACCTCACTAATCTTATTACATTTCACTAGATAATCCAGTCTCTCAATATAAAAGTGACTATTGCATATTCTGTCCTCTCCTGAAATTTCCCACACACTCTCAGGCCTCCTCACTCTCAGCAGATGACTTGACCTTTCATTTCACTGTGGAAGCAGAAGAACCAGGAAGAAATGCTTCCCATCAAAGGCCAGCTCCTCCCACAGGGACGATCCCACGCCCTTCTACCCTGAAGGGCTCTGCTCCTTCAATTACATCCCCTAAAAACTTGTGTTCCTAGTTTTCCCAGGCGTTCGTTCTCTCTCTCTCTCTCTCCTCTCTCTCTCTCTCTCTCGCTTCAGATCATATAATATAAAACAAAAACTTTCTTTGGCTGCGCATCTCTTCCCACTATGATCCCATTTCCCTGTACCCATAAACAAAATTCATTTAAAGGTTTGTTTAAAATGCTTTCAGTCTCTGGTGGCCACATTTGACGTCCTCTCCCACTCTTTCCCGAATCCACACTGATCAGGTGTCTGTTCCCAGGTCGCCTCCATCCACATGGCCTGTCTGATACTCAGCTAAGACCTCCCACAGCCCTTTCTTTCATAAAAAATGTTAAAAATTATCATTTATGATTGCATTGTTACAAAGGTAAATATATATCAGGCTGGATTCATTATTATATAGTCATTGTTCTTATATTATTTTTTCTTCAGATTTTAAAATAAATAAAAATTAAAACATACTGTGGGGCCCTACTAGTCTCATGGGTCCTAGACACTGTGCCCCCTATAGATAATGGAGAAGCTGGCCCTGATACTCAGACCCTCAGAAGCATTCCACAGAGTTGATTATCGGCTTCTTGAATATCTTTGGTGAAAATACCCTCTCAGTTTTCTTCCCACCTTGTTAATTGCTGTTTCTCAGTCTCTTTCAACGCATACTCCTTCCATCTTGCCTTGCATATTGGTGGGATCCAGGGCTGAGTCTAAGCCCACTTTTCTGGCTACCTACACTCAGTGCCTAGGCTCTCTCAACCTCTCCTGTGCCTTTAAAAACTATTCACTCTTAAATTTTTATCTCCAACACCCACTTCTCTGAACTCTGAACTAAAAAAACTTAAATACTTATTTAATATCTCCATTGAATGCTTTACAGGAATCTCAAACTGAACATACTTAAAATGGAATCTATCCCCATTCCTGTTCTTGCCCAGTGTCCTAAATCACTAAATTGCACAAGGCAAAATCCTTAAAATAACCTTTGACTTTCCTGCTTTTCTCAGACCCCTTACTAATTCATCAGCAAAAGTTATCTTCAAAATATATCCAGAAATCATTCCTTGATTACAATGGAATAACATAGATGTGTATCCTACTTAACATAAACAAACAAACAAACAAACAAACAAAAAAAAACCACACGATTAGACTCATGGTTAAAGAATAGTAGGAATAATGCCCATATCTTTGGATAAGGGCTGTGCTACCAAGAGAAGTAGGAAAGTGAGAAAAGAGAGTTCAGTCATTCTCAGAGAGGTGGTAATAATTACCCCAAAGTACTACACTTTAGGAAGCACTGAATTATCCATAATCACTTTATCTGGGAGGATATTTAGGTGAAATAACGATATGGAAAGTAGAAGGTGGATTTGGGTATGGAGGGACCAAAAACTTCCAAACTGCACAAATGAAAGATGAGAATCTCAGGGTCACATCTTGGGGCATTTTATATACACAGCATAACAGATGAGCAGTCACTACAATGAGACTGAGAAGGCTCCCTTAGAAAGGCTGGTCAAACAAACAAAAAATATATTTCATAGAATTCAGTAGAAGCAAACATTTCAGGAGGGGGAGATAATCAGCAGGGAGTAATGCTATACAAAGGTCAAGGAGAATGAAGGTGGGTCAGGCCCTTAAATTTGTGGAAGTGTTGGGTACCACTTCAGCTGTTCAGTTTTATTTATTTTATTTTTATTTTTATATATTTTATTGATTTTTTTACAGAGAGGAAGAGAGAGAGATAGAGAGTTAGAAACATCGATGAGAGAGAATCATCATTCAGCTGCCTCTTGCACACCCCCTACTGGGGATGTGCCGCAACCAAGGTACATGCTCTTTACCAGAATCGAACCTGGGACCCTTCAGTCCGCAGGCCAACACTCCATCCACTGAGCCAAACCAATTTTGGCCAGCTATTCAGTTTTAGTAATGATAAGCCTACAAAGCAGAGTGAGAACATTAAAGAGAAATAGCACAGTAACTAAAGAAGGAAATTGGATGAAACAAACATTTTCATGATTTGAGAGATAAGAAATGCATGAAAGCTGAAGAGAAGAAAATGAGGAAACTCAAGAGGCTGGGAAGGAAAGGATGGATCCTGGTAGTTGATTTCCCAGGAGTTTAATCTAAGGAATAAAACCACTGGCAAAGGTTGACTGGGGTTTGTTTTAGGCTTATAATTCCATTTTCCCTTTCTGACTCTGAATTAACTCTAACTTTCTGACCTGTCTTCACTAAACTGAGAGCCCCACACTTGCTTTGGAAGAGTGTGTGGATTAGTAGACAAAAGCTACTCCATCCTTTCAAATTTTTAACATGTTATGTAATCCCCACACACCATTTTCAGAAGTCCCTATGTCACTAAACTAAATGCCGTTACTATGTTATCTCACAATTTTTCCTTGTGACTTATTTTCATCACTCTGCAGAAAATTTTTATAAAAAATATAAATAATTTGCAGTTTCTGGTATATGAATGCCTTGAAGTTCAAACTAAATCACTAAGCTAGCAAGTGAGGGCAACAACAAGTTAATATGGTTATCATCATGTAAATGCCAACACAAATAACTTGCTTTAAGTAATTTTCCTTTTAGCTTTTGTGAATGTAATTTGGGCTGCTGATACTTGCTATGCAATTTTTATCTGTTTAGAAAACTTCCCAGAAAAACTGTCTTGGTGATGAATATATATTTTTAATTTTTTAAATTACAGTTGACATTCAATATTATATTAGTGTCAGGTATACAGCATAGGGGTTTAACATTTATGTAATACTAGAGGCATGTTGCACAATATTCGTGCAAGAATAGGCCTTCCTTCCCCTGGCTTCACTCCCAGCCGCCTGGGAGCCGGCATGTCCTCACTTCTGCCTGGAGCTGGAGCACCACTCCAGTAGCTCCCTCTGCTGCCTCCCTCCACCCCCCGTTTCCCTCATAGAAGGCTTCACTCTGCTCCACACCTGCATATGCAAATTGACCTCCATCTTTGTTGGGTTTATTTGCATACTCACTCTGATTGGCTGTGCGTGTAGTGGAGTGATGGTTAATTTGCATGTTTCTCTTTTATTAGGTAAGGTATGAAGTTGTCCCCCAGTAAGTCTAGTAGCCAAGTAACACACAAAGAGTTATCACAGTATTGTTGATTGTATTCCCTATAATGGACTTTACATGGTGATGAATATTTTTGAAATCAACAGATTAAATCACAAATCAAAATATTAAATGTGTCAAATTATTGGCAAAGTTACTTAACTAAAACAACTCGCCTGGCATTTTCTGTCACCTGTATGGCTAAGCGGTTATGAATTATTCTGCAGGCCAAGGAAATTTCACCTTAAATTACACAGTAGAGGGAGGGCAGAAGGAGAATAGAAATAACACATCTTGCACAACTGAGTTACAGTCAATTCTGAATTAAGTGTCTTCTGAATTATACGACATGTCTGCATTGGCTGACAACTATAAAATATTTATTGTACTGCCACACTTTACCTCAATGGAAGAAATTGTTCATATTATAGCACCTCCATGTTACGGATTTTCTGTTAATGTTGCTATGGAAACCTACTATTCCTTTCACTAACACGCCTGCCCCCATGTGCATATGGAATTGCAAATGTAAACACAAATGGACTTTACAATTCAGAAAGACGTTGTTACACACTCCTACATGCAGACTAAGCATTTGGTGTCTTGGTCTCAGTGAGAAACAAAAGTATCATATTTTCTATGTGTGAATCACTGGTTTAACCAGAAACCCTTCAACACTTTCCTCCCCTGCTACTTATGGTTTTCCACAATTGGGAATGTTTCCATGGATAGTCAGCATTTGCTAGCATGAGGTTCTCTGACTCATTGTGCCCGTATTATGTATTTATTTCCAGTGATAAGAAAGGAGAGAATAAACTGTTACCAGTAGACTCATGTTTTCAAGTAAGTAATTTTCTGAACAGGTGATATGAGAAATCTTTTATTTTTCTTTTGCATAAACATTACATGCTGATTTTATATTTTAAGGCTTATTATCACAGTTATGCTGTGTTACCTGTTATAAAGAAGCTATTTTAATTTAAAAATTCAAAAGGTTGGATAAAACAAAAAAGTTAGATAAATCAAACATAATCAAGAGAATCACCTTAGCAACATAATCACTCCCTCAATCAACTGTAACTAGATTTTATCCTTCTAGAACATTCCCATGAGATTTCTTTGAGAGGCAAGACTGTGAAAAAGCTTCTTTTTTATTTTTATAGTTCAGAGGCCATCTCTCAAACTTTTCCCCTTTGTTTTGCTATTCATAGACTATCATTTTACATCTTATTGCAAAACAAAGAAACACTAAATAAAAACAATAATGAAAAAAAAAACTTGAAACATTCTTTTGATGGTCTGTAGGAAATAGATTGAAAATAAAAGTACTTAACTTTCTAAGTCTTAATTTTAAATAAAATTTCAGTAAATAATATTTAATTATGGTTCATCAAAATGATGGACCACCATGCTATTAGTTTCACAAATTAATATTAATGACATGAGAAAATGGTCATAATATAATTAGACCAAAACCAACAATTTCTAAAACAGAATGTATTTCAAGATCCCTTTCCTGTGGCTGGAAGAATATCCTACAAAATATTAACAGTGATAATTTCTGGTGCTGGCTTTAGAGTTGGCATTTTGTTTTCTATTCAGTCATGAACTTAAGTTCAAAAATATAATTTCTTACGTAAAAACAGAATCATGCTAAATCCAAAAGATATAATTGGGACACGTTTTTAAAGAATCTATATAAATAAAATCCTAAGTGACTGCAGATTGGCCGGTAGCTATAATGCACACTGACCACCAGGGGGCAGATGCTCAATGCAGGAGTGGAAATCACAGGCATGGAAACATGGAACAGACTGATGAATCTCTCTGTGAAGGGGGGAGAAGGAAAGGTGGGAAGAAATTAAACAAAAACTTATATGCATACTAGAGGCCTAGTGCACAGGTGGGATCCCTCGGCCTGGCCTGCGGGGATTAGGCCAAAACCTGCTCTCTCACATCCCCAGAGGGGTCCTGGATTGCAAGAGGGCACAGCCCAGGCTGAGGGACCCCACCGGAGCATGAATTCACAAAGCCTCTAGTAAATTAAATAAGTGAAAAAAGGGCACTGCTCTCAATTTTCCTACAGAAATGAGGTTAAAGCAGTAATTCCATCTTTAATCTGCCATGGAAAATAACTGAGGGGTGACAGAATATTGGTATTCACTTCAAAACCAATTATTCATTTTTTTCCCCTTTTTCCCACCAGAACTCAACTTGATGGGCTGTTTTCAGACTATTATCTCTCTTTCATCCAAGTCAGCACTAAAGTGCAGACCACCTGCTCCATGCAATTACCTTAAGCACACTCTCAGTGTCTCCTGATTCAAATGACCTATTTCTTGGTGAAATAAGATGTCACTTAACTTTGGCTGTGAAATATGCTCTCAACTCTAAATTACTGATTCACAGGAATCAAATGCTCCTGGATCAATCTGAAGCTCTGATCTCTCTCAATGGGCCCATCAGAATTCTATTCCTAAGGCTCAACGAGAGAGCAATCTGCAGATTAACAGATAGAAATGAAGTGACCAGAGATAGGTCCAAAAACCAGACAAATTGAAAACCTGAAGAAGTGTTCTGAAAATCTCATTCAGATACACCTAAAAAGGGAATATAACAAATATTCAGATTCTACCATTAGGCGGCACATTGTTTGTCAAATACCTGTAATGGCTTTATATTCATCAATTAACACTTTTTCTTAATTCTCTTCCCCAATACATGTATTTACCACAAGGGGACAGACGCTCCAACCAGTAGGTTAGCTTGCTGCTGGGCTCCAGCCAGACTGACCCAGATGGGCCAGACATGCCCTGGACCCCTCCCATGATGCCTCCCTGCTGGCCAACTTCTTGCATCCCTCCCCGGCCCCAATCGTGCACCAGTGGAGTCCCTTGGCTTGGCCTGCACCCTCTCACAATCCAAGACCCCTCAAAGGATGCCAGAGAGCCATTTTAGACTGATCCTGCAGGCACAAAAGGCTAATATGCAAATCGACTGAGCAGCGAATGACTAGTTGCTATGATGCACACTGACCACCAGGGGAGAAACGCATGACACAGGAGCTGCCCTCTGGTGGTCAGAGTGCTCCCACAGGAGGAGTGCAGCTCATCCAGAAGCCAGGCTCATGGCTGGTGAGTGCAGTTGTGGTGGCGAGAGCTGTTCCCACCTCTGAGGCAGCTGGACATCCCCTGAGGGTTCCCAGACTGTGAGAGGGTACAGGCCAGGCTGAGGATCCCCACGCTGAGTGCACAAATTTTATGCACCAGGCCGCTAGTATACTTATAAATACTCATGAACTTATAAAATAAGTACTTAGCCTTTAGTTAAATAATTCTTATAGGATGAAAACTGGAGTCCTCAAGGCACAAAGATTTCTCCTACTTGATTCCCTTTTGCATCTGGCACTGTTGGCCACTCCCTTTGTCATGAAACTAGCTAGCTCCCGTAAGCCTGGACACTGTCCTCCCTCTTCTTCTTCCCTGTCCCCTCACTCAGGTTTCCCCATTTGCTCTTTTCTTCTGACATTCATTTAAATAGAAGTGACTTCCTTTTCCTTTAACAATATATATATTTCCTTTCCTGTGATTCCCCAAACTGTCCTACCACATTCTCTCCCCTTACTTTGCTCTTTTGAATCCCTTCCCCCCGCCTCCTTTCTTCTCATTTCTTTTCTTTTTTGACTTCCTTTCTACACCAAATATTTCCCTATAATTTTATTTCCTCCCATAAAAAGATTGTTATCTACAACTCTCCAAATTTATTTATTTAGTCCTGGTCAAAAAAGAAAGAAAAAAAAGAAGAGACATATGCAAAAATCATGTATTCAAATTGAAATGTACATGAAGGATTTTTTATTTTATTTTATTTTTTTGCCTACAATTAAGATCCTAATTAGGACAAGAAACAGAGTGGAAAGTTCTTTGAAATTTCACACACTGTCTTCCTTTTATTCCAACTAAGACTTTTTCTAAGTCAGTATTTGCCAAGTACTCCAGAAAATATTTGTTCTGCAAGGTAGTCCTGGAAAAGAGTCCAATTGGCAATTGGAAAAAGCTATATACCACATACCCCTAAAGAATTTCAATAAATATTAGCATCATAGACAATGAAAAATACTAGAGCAGATAAATGTATTTGTATTTAATCCAGTATTATACAAACTTATTTGACCATACAATCTTTTTTTGTAAGTCAACTAATCTTCATGAACATACCTTTGGCCAAAGCAGAGCCTCTTAGCTATCCGCTCCTTTAAGCATTACACAGCTTCAATCCACTCTACACTTCCACCAGGATTTTCCATTCAAACTTAAAGCACATCTCAAAACTCCCCTGCTTAAAACAATCCAGTGACAGTAGATTGTGTGCCAGATAATGTCCATACTCTCAGTAGAACACAGAAGGATTTTTAGTGATTCTGTATTCAACCTGCTTTCTGCTCACATCTTTTGTCATTCTCTCCTTTTTATGTAGCACTCTAATAATCACCAAATTGCTTGAAATCTGGAAGATATCCACTTAGGCCTGATTGTCCCCCCTCCCTCCCTCCCTATTCCTGGTATGCTTTCTCATATTTCTGGATAGTTCACAGGTCTGCTCCTTTAGAACAGGTTTTATCTATCATTTCCCCCTTAATTCAAGTAAGTTAATTGTCCCTTTGTGCTTCCTTACACTTTGTAAACGCCTCTAGGAATGTATTAATCTCACTGAAGTTATTGCATCTGACAAATTTTGAGCCTGTATAACTGCACTGAATAATAGCATAGGATGAGCCAGAATGTGACTTTTGAGCACATGGAATGTGGACAGTCTGAACTGAAATACACTTTATACATAAAATACACATGGAATATTGAAGTCTGAAGTAAATATATGAATATATTAAACAATTAAACTTTGTATGTTGAAATGCTAATATATTGGCTATATTTGATTAAATAAATATATCATTAAATTAATTTTGCTTGTTTTTTCACTTTTGATATTACTACAAAAGTTTGAATTACAGACATGCTTGCATTCATGGACTACATTGCTGTATAGAGGGATGGCACCCTCTCTTATCATCACAGTACCTAGTTGTTACTTGTAGTTGACACTCAGCATATGTTTTTTGAATAAGTGTCATTTATTAGTACAGTAAAAACAAAGTTAGAGGAAGTTCCCGAAATTCTGAAGTTGTAGATTTTTTTATGTGCATAATTATATGTGACTATTCCATAATACTGTATACATGCTGCACATTGATATTAAAGTATCGTTATTTTGCTATTGCACTGAAGAGCCCAGAAAATAATTTCCCCACACAATATAACTTAAAAGATAAAGGTTCGCCACATTTTAATATTAGTTGAAAAAGCATACCTAAAAAAACACACTATCATGAATATTATATAAAATTTTAAAGATTTTTAATATTAAGGTATTTTCCCCCTAGAATATCCAATCAAATGTCTGATGAATAAAACTTCAGGCATCCTATTGTTACCCTGGCATCATAGTAACAAAAAATGTACCTTTTCCAGGTGGAAAAAAAAGAGAAGGGAGAGGAAGGGAATGAAAAGCTAGAGATCATAATGATCCCTATAAATAACATCACAGCCTCCACAGCTTCCTATGGAATCCATGCTACTGTACTTTGATGGGGAGATAAGAAATCTCAGTTGTAAGGCTGCTCAAGCCCTCTATCACTTTCAGTCAGAGAATTTCTTCCAGGAATCATTTTGAGGGCACAATCCTTGACAGAAATGAAGTGAAGACTCTGGTCTAAGACTGGAAAGAAAATCAAACCCACGCGATTTTTTTTATCTTAGCTGAACCTCTCTGTGTAATCTTGAGAGTACTGCATACTGTCTGTGTCTTAGGATATGGCAGAACTAAAGAAATAATTATGAAAATTTCTGTGTATTGTAATTGGAACAACCTAATGCTAAGAATGATTATCTCCAATATTTTAATATATTTCAAAATTGTTTTCATCAAGGGACATATTATGTTCCTTTTCTTCAACTAAAAATCCAATAGCTATTTCATTAACAGATGTAGATGCCATTTACAGATTTAATAGCTAGAAAAATATTCTGTAATTATTTGCTTTATTCCTGGATTTTCTCCATGTATTCTCTATGTATACTCATATTGTCTCCATATAGAACATAATATAATTTATGTTTTAGCCATTTATTATGTTTCCAGATAATGTGAAAAACACGTAGAGTGAGCCACTACTTACAAAATGATTTCACCTGAATTTAAAATGTTTCTATTGATTTTTAGAGAGAAAGGATGGGAGAGGTTTCTACAGAGAGAAATATTGATGAGAAAGAAACTTCATCCACCAACTACCTCCTGCATGGACCCAATTGGGGATTGAGTCCTCAACCCAGGCATGCGCCCTGACCAGAATTGAACTGGTGACCTGTTGGTTCCTGGGTTAACCTCAACCATTGAGCAACACTAGCCAGGTTCACCTGAGTTTAAAAGCAAAGTTTTTGTTTGTTTTTAGCCATTTCCCCATATATGTCTTAAAGATTTTGTTTTGCAATAACTCATTTATGAGATAATTTTTTAAAATTAATACTGGTTTATTTCCCTAACTGAGGAATAAACAATCCTGCACTTGGGGAGTCACACGTGGACAGCCAAAGACTGACACCTTCATGACGGTGAGCACCAGTGGTGAGGGACCAAAGCTCATAAGCAGCTTAGCGAGGGCGATGAATCCTCAATGAAAATCAAATTTTCCTACACAAATTGTTAGAAAGGAGACATACACTTATAGTCTACACTATCAGTATAGACTCATATCCTATAATGTATTGATATTTTCATACACCCCCCTAAATTATATTGTAATACAAAAATAGGAAGGAAGAAGAAAATTAAAATAAACATTATTGCAATTTCCTTTTATTCATGAAGTTGTTCTATCAAGGGCAGCTGCATGCAATAAACAACCATGTTATCCTTAGATTTATTTGGTTCAGTAATGCAGTTATAATTTTAGGTTTATACATTATGAGAAGAGAAGAGATTCTGACATGGGCATTGTATTAGTAAAATATTTGTCTAAGGCTGTGGTTGAAGCTATGAAATTCATTTATGTATTTAGCCAACAAATATTTATTAACTGCCTTTACTATGACAGGTACTGGCCCAGGTGCTGAGCTGACATCCATATCTCAGAGGCTCAGAGGGAAGCGGAGGACACAGAAGGCAGGAGGCTGCAGTACAGAGGAATAGAATCTGCACAGCAGGAAGCAAGGACGGGTACTAGAGAGTATGGTGGAGCAACACCTGGCAGTCATGGGCTTATGGATGTTTTTATGAAGAAATGCATCAAGCTAAGGCCTGAAGGACCTGCAGGGATACTGGAGGTAAGGAATCTGAGGAGAAGCAGTTAGAAAGGCTTGGGATAAATGGGTTTGGGTTATTGGAACCCTGAGGTTTCTAAATTGCTTAAACTTGGTACAGGAGGGATATTCAACAAGAGATAACCTTGGAGAAATGAATAGCTGTCATTTCATAGAATGAATGCTAAAGGAGAAAAACATGCCTTACCTTAAAAAATTATTTTGTCATATGGGGAAACTTTGGAGGGCTAAGATCAGAAGAATCACAATACCTTAGGAGATTATCAGAGTTATCCCGAAGGGAGGTGAAGACACAAAGACAGTATGTGTAAGAGAGTCAAAAGTGCAATTGTTCAAGATTTGGTAATTATTAGATGTGACAAGAATTGGTGAGAAGAGATAAATCAAGAATGATAGCAATATTTCAGGTTTGAATAAATTAGTGGGTGAGGTTTAGTTCATGGAGCTAGAAACACAGTGGGAGGAGTATATCATGAAGAGATTAATGGGGTGTTGAATTCAGCATTGCTGTTGAGGTTCACGTCTAGACCCCCAAAGTTTTAGAAAAAATATATCTGCATATTGATTTCTCAAATCATGGGGTAGCTGGCAACGATCAAGTTCACAAAGCTATATTCATTCTGTATGCAACCCAGGTAGTACAATGATTTATTAACTATTATTTCAGGATACCATGCTTAAACTTTTACTCATTCAACATTTGATTAGATATTCTAGAAAAACATCCTTAATATTAGAAATTTTACAAATGGGACAACATACCCATGCTACTCTTAAGATGGTTTAAATTAATGTTATTTTTAACTAACATTAACATGTGGCAAAACATTACCTTTTAGGATATGTGTTGTGGGTAATTATTTTTTTTGGATTTCAATAAAATAGCTAAGTAAAGATAGTTTATACCAAAGCCATTTTGTCTTCAATGTGCAACATATATGCAATGTTTATGGAATATTCTCATATATTATACAGAGGAAAACTCTATTATTTCAAAATTTCAGACTTTCTCTAACTTTGATTTTACTTGCTGATGAATAGCTCAGTTTAAGGCATTAATTGTAGTTTAGACATTACATTCACATAACACAAAATAAGGGAGGGCGAACCTGCAAGAACATATGTAGGTGGCAAAGCAAGGTTAATATATAAACTCATGTCTCCAGGGCATGGAAGTGGAACTACACAACCCATCTCCCGCCATACTTTCCCTTCATTTGATTCCATTAGTTCTGTTCATTACCAGGCCTTCTTCTTGCTTAGATTTTATGGCATCCTCAGCCTCTGTTGCCATTTCAGATTTTGTTAGTAAATCTAAGAATGATGTCAGTTTTGCCTTTTCCTTTATTTCTATGGAAGAACGTTTCAGTTTCTTGATTTCAGTGGCAATCATGCTTGATCTTTAAAAAATAACCTGGTACTCCCGTAAAAAACACTTGGACTTTTTTTTTTCTTTTTCTCTTCACTCTTTGATTCTACTCCTCTCTTCCAAAAAAGTGGTATGGGATTGGTATACCATTTCCAACTGTGGGCCCCGGGCACCCAGCACTTAAGTCGCCTGGTTTACCCAGCGGTGAAGACTCGGCTTCATTGTGGTGAGCCAACCTCCCTGACATTCAACTGTGCCAAAGGCAATACTACTGCCCAACCCCATGGTTTACCAGGGTGTGCAAGTCAAGGGAACTTGGTTTCTTTTCTCTTCTTTACCCAACTGCAAAAAGGTCTTGAAAAAGCACACACCATGGATATAGAAGCCATTGCTGGTTTTTATCTTTACCAAGTCAAGATGGAGCTCATGTGAAAAAGGTGAGACTAACCAAACACATCCGAGTGTTGTTTATCCTGTGGTTCTTATATCAATTAACAACTATTCCCAGTGTGTAAGAGATCTGTCAATTAACTATCTCCTCTCTCAATTCCCTCCTTTTGTCTGTTTTGGCCCAATTTTGGTTCAATTGTTTGGAACCACACAGTAGTGATGCTTTCCAGCAGCTCAGCTTTTAAGTCTGGACCCTCCTTTCTATCCATATAACCTTCAATGACTCCCCTTTACTGGTTACTAAATTAAGTTCAACCTTTTCTTTCAAGGACTTATTTACAATGCTTCTAAGCTATCTACTTGATTTAATCTCTTAGCAAATATCTCCGTTTTCCTCACGCCCAGGTCACTGGGCCACTCAGCACTCTCCACATGACTATGAACAGTTTACCTGTGCTTCTACTTCCTCTGCTTGAAATCCCTTCCCAGATTCTCAGCCTACCCAAACCCTCTTCCGGCTTCAAATCAAATGCTGCTTATTTCCATAACCCCATTCACAATGCATGTAGTTAAAATTGTTTTTGTTTCTTAAAATCTGGGCTCCCAAAGCTTTTGTTAATGTCTTTATAAAGTGGCGTGTGTGTGAATTTAGCAGCAGACCTTTGAAACTAACTAATGCAACATTTCCTCTTTTGCCTATTTGTGAGTAATTCTGAAGGTCCTTGACATGTATTATTTATGGTTTCGCCTAAGTACTGAATTGTCCACTTGGGAGGACATGCTGGACTAGTTGTGACTTCATTTGTGTCCCAAAATTCAGCAGCTATGTTCTTTAGGCAAAATCAAATATAATTTTGGGGGGAAATTATATGCTGTAGTAATATCCTTAAATTGTGGAAAATATATATTCTTTAGCAAATATAAAAGTTATTTAACCTTTATTGAGAGTTTATCACTTGCTGAGGACTACTCTATGCACATAATATGTATTTTAGCATTTAATTCTCACAACAATTTGTACGTTACTTGCAATTGAAATATCCAATTTATATATAAGAAAACTAAGAAAAAGAAGTTACAAAACTATTAATTGCAGAGGCAGGATTTGAACCAAGGCCATATTACTCTACAGTTTGTACCTTTTACCAATACACTCTGCTGTCTGTCTGCTGGCAGATATGAATGGTCTACTGTAGGTATACCGCAGTATACGTGTGCAGGTATATTATATATCTCTACCTCTCTTGGAAACAGAGACCATGCCTTTTGGTATGTCTCATCAATAGTGCCCAGCATTTTTTCTCTTAAATAATGTGCTCCAATACTAACAATATGGTCACTTCAGTGTTGAACCTCAATACTTCTCTTCAACCCAGAAAAATATCTCCTTCACTTATAATCCTGCTGTCTTCTTAAATGCATGGCTATAAATCCTAATTTGCCTTGGAGTTCGCCCTAAAAATTAATTTAATACATATTGGAATCATTTTGCTCCTTCAGCTATGTAAAGTAAGCACTGGCACAGAAAGTGCAGCATTTGGGAAAATCCTTAATCTACACTTAGAACCGCTTGTAAGAAACAGAGTTTAAGTATATTTGAAATACCTCCAGGCCACTTCAGTCCCTAGTACCATAAAGTTTTTAAATTTTTACTTTTTGACCCATTGCTGCTTAGATAATTTTGATTTTACGGGGGAATAGGTACAGCTTTTTTAAAATATATATTTTATTGATTTTTTACAGAGAGGAAGAGAGAGGGATAGAGAGTTAGAAACATCGATGAGAGAGAAACATCGATCAGCTGCTTCCTGCACACCCTCTATTGGGGATGTGACCGCAACCAAGGTACATGCCCTTGACCAGAATCAAACCCGGGACCTTTCAGTCCAGAGGTCGACGCTCTATCCACTGAGCCAAACCGGTTTTGGCAAGGGTACAGTTTTAAAGCCAATATTATAAGCTAAAATGTATTTCATTAGCATTCAAGTGAAGGCATAGGCAGGTGGTATGACCAAATACTACAACCAGCATAGGCCTGATTAAAATAGGGGAACATTTCTAGGATGTCAGAAGAAGCAGGAAATCATTAATAAAAAGGTTTTAAAGAAATAAATGCAGCCTACAGAAGCCAAAGTCCACTAACAGAAATATGACTCCTAAATGCAGCCTATTTGTTTTTCTTTTTAAACAAACTGTAAATATATTGCCCCTGGTTTTAAATGATCTCTTTCATTAGATTAAGAAATTATTTTTTCATTACTATCAAGTGTCTCTTCATCAGAATAGTGTGTCCAACTGCCAAATGTCAAGGTCTAAATGCTTAAACTTCATCTACTGGTGGGAAAAAAATCACTTAGGGTTAGAAGGTCCCAGAGGCTGTAAGATCACTCAGTATTTTGCAGTTTGTAGCTCAACAAACAAATACCTCACTGAGCATCATTGGTATTTATTGGCTTGAAGATACTTACAGTGCTAGGCAAATGGAATGATCATAGTGGATTGTATTTGCTATATGAAAATGACCAACACAACTTGAAAATTTTAAGTTGTTCAGTAAGCTACACATTTTCATGCAAAGTGTCCAGTGTTAGTGAAGTATCTTCCATATTCTCTGAGTTGCAAATAGATACTCAGTATCTTCAAGCTGAACAGCACATGTGAAGACCTCTTTAAGTCAAAACATGGGCATTTGGACGAAATCTACAAACCTACATGTGGTTCCCATTTAAAATTCTGGGTCTGTGCAGGCCCTTATAGGTCTAGACTCTAGAGCACATGTGTCAAACACAAGGCCCACGGGCCAAATCCAGCCTGCCAGGCCTTGCAATGTGGCCCGCACCGCGCTGTCATCACTGCACTCCGCTGTCAGTTTATGACATTGTCAGTTTATGACTGTTCAGTAAACCATTCGGCCCGCGATTTAGGCTGGATTTTAGATTTTGGCCCCTTCTCTGATTGAGTTCGACACCCCTACTCTAGAGGAAGCAAACTTTACTCCTACAGAAAACAATGGGCCATGTGTCCTTTAACTAACAACCTAGACTAGATTGATATCATAAAATCAAGGCCTTCCTAATGGTATTTTTTGACATTTTTATACTTAATTCTGCCTTTCAAAGACTGGGGACTTATTTATATTTATTCTTTATTCCTTCAAATTTGAAAACCAAATCATTTTTATACATCCTTTGTCTTACATTTAAGATATAAAAAGAGTCTCACACAGAAGACTTTGATTTTAGAAAATACTTTTATTTAAATATAAGCCAAGTGTAAGGTATAGCAATTACTCAGGCTGCCATTTATGCCACTTCTCTGTTGTGGTTAACTGTTGTGGTATGATGCAGGCTTGATTTTTGAAGGAGCTACTACCAATGTTATTCACTCTAAGAATGGATTATTTGAATAATATGGTTGTGACAGATATTGTCTTATTAAATCCTACTCTTTAAAAAAAATTGATTTCAAAGAGGAAGGGAGAGGGAAAAAGAGATAGAAACATCAATGCTGCAATGAACATAAGAGTATACACTGAGTTGCCAGATTATTATGACCACCTGACGTTTGTAGGCAAATTAGCCATACACTTCATTTTATGCGATATGGAAGCCGAAGGCCTGTTAGAACACTTTCACTGTCCGTAGTTACCAAGATAAAATATCTCCAATTCACATAGGAACACAAGGATTGGACAGTTGAGCATTGGAAAAAAGTCACGTGTCTGATGAATCACATTTCCAGTTGCATCATGCAGATGGCAGAGTGAGAATTTCACAGAAACGGGATGAAAGCATGCACCACACATCCGTGAGTACAACCCTTCAAGCTGTTGGGGGTCCATGCTATGGTTTGGGGCATGTTCTCCTGGCATGATTTGGGCTCTTTAATTTGTGTCTGAATAACACAATATACCTAAGTATCATTGCTGATCAAGTTCATCCTATCAAGTTGATGGCGTATCCCAATGGAGATGGCTTCTTCCAACAAGAAAATGTGCCATGCCATGGTGCTCGTATTGTGCAGGAGTGGCTTGAAGAACATGAGGAAGACTTTACCTTGCTTAGGTGGCCCCCACAATCATCAGATCTCTATCAAATTGAGCATTTGTGGAACAAAGTTAAAAGAGCCATCAGGCAGCTGGTTCTACAAACATCAAATCTCACAAAACTGGACAATGATATTCATCTGGCATGGTGTCAGATTCCTTGTATCACCTTTCAACATCTCAGTGGAGTCAATGCCAAGGAGAATTGTTGCAGTATTGAAGGCAAAAGGTGGTCCAGTGAAGTAGTGAAGAAGTGGTCATAATAATCTGGCCACTCAGTGTGTGTACATGTATGAGGCCCAGTGCATGAATTTGTGCATGGGTGTGGAGGTGGGGGGTCTGGTCAACCTGGCCAGTGGGAGGGGACATGGGTGGTTGGCCAGCCTGCCTGCTGGTGGAACTCCTGGTTGAGGGGACAATTTGTATATTAGCCTTTTATACATAGGCTATACATTGAGAGGCCAGATTATTATGTGTTCAGAGATCATAATAATCTGGCCACTCAGTGTGTACATTTTACCTAATAATAGACAAACATGTAAATAGAATGTACATCTGCCACATTCACAGCCAATCAAAAGTGAATATGAAAATTAACCCAACAAAGATGGTGGATTAATTTTCATATGCTGGCACGAAGCAGCCGGGTGGGCAGGACACCTGCTATGAGGAGGAGGGGAGGGGTGGAGGGAGCTATAGGAGCAGTGTTCCTGCTAGGAGCAGGGACTTGGCAGCTCCCAGGTGGCCGGGAGCTAAGCCAGGGGAAGGAAGGCCTATTCTTGCACAAATCTTTATGAAACGGGCCTCTAGCATATATATATATATATAATCTTCTTGAGTAAATAATGGAATACTTCTCAGTCATAAGAAAAGTTGAAATAATGCCATTTGTGACAATATGGATGAATCTTGAGAAATTATACTATATGAAATAAGTTATATGGAAAAAGTCAAGAACCACATGATTCATTCATATGTGGGATATAAGACTGAAAGCTACAAAAGAAACAAGGCTAGCAAACAAACAAAAACTCATAGACACAGATAACAGAATAGTGATTGCCAGAAGAAAGGGAAGGGTTTGGGGGAGAGGTCCTAAAGGGCAAAGAGAGGCATATATATAGTGATGAAAGGAAATTTGACTTTCGATGGTAAACATACAATGCAATATACAGATGATATATCATAGAACTGAACACTCTAAGTCTATATAATTTTATTAACCAATGTCATTCCAATATATTTAATAAGCATTTTTAAAAAGAGTAATGTTTAAAGGAAATATAAAAAGGAACAGGGTATGGGGGATAAGCTATATTATAGTATAGAGCATAGATTTGAGGAAAAGTTAATGAAAGACATCAGGCACAAGCTATCTTTAAAATACAGTCAAACTACAACAAAATGAAAACAAATGCATGTCCCCAGTGAAAAACCCTGGGAGACAGACACAAAACAGAGGTGACATTGAGCCTTGTAAGAACAACCTGGTGCACGTAGCTAAAACTTGACCTGTCAAGCAGACTAATACAAGAAAGTAATTAGGTCAGCTGTCTAGGGATGAGCAGTGACTTTTTTTTCTCTCCTTTTCTGGCTTATAGGCAGCTGCAGTTGAGTTTCTGCCTAAAACCTCTAATTGCTTTTTCCATGTGTAACATGTGTAAGTAGAAATATTTTTGTAAGTTCATTTTTACTACAGAGCCTCCACTGACCAGATGTTATATAAAGGCACTCTTTTTCTTAGAACGTGTTTTGTCCCTTTAACAAGCATAACCTGGGGAAGTTTTGAAAATCAGATTCTCCTATCTTGTGGCCAGAATTTCTAATTGAATAAGGAATGGTAGTGCCTAGAGATGGCTGGGGCTTTTAGTCTCCACTATCCACATAATTTTTCTCATGTCTCCCCAAAAAGATAATAAGAATTCACAACTCTTACATGCATTTAGAAATATGAACCATTAGAAAATGTTATTTTTATTGAAATAAAAGAGACCCTAGGCAAAAACAGTGTGCATGTTAATGCAAACTCACTGCAAGGACCCTTCAGTGGGTTCATCCTTCCCTTCCCTTCATTTTTAACCGGATCACTGAGTCCTTGCCCCCCTTCCCAATAGAAATTCTAGATCAGCCATTGTGAGGAGGTCTGGTGCAGGCCCCAGATCTTCACGTTTAAAGAAAACGCTCCAGGTAATTCTGAGGTAGATTCTGTTATTCATTCTAACCTTTTATCAGTTCAGTGGTGGCCACCTGCTAAGCATGGAATGTTAAATACAGTTACAGTTTAATCTATAAAATAAGATTTTAAAAACTAAATGGAATAGCAGCTTCCTCCTATCCCCCAATAGGTGGGAACCTGGCACTAACGGTGCCAGGCTACAGGAGAAATTCTGAAGGACCCTTGTATGAACAACCCGCTGCCTCCAGAGGAGAAATAAATGCATGTTCCTGTCCTTCACCAGAGAGGTGTGTCATCTCTACGTGTGCAGAAAAAGCAAGAAATGTGTATATTCTGTGTGTATATGGAACACAGTTATTTAGTGGACAAGGAATACTCTGAAATAAGGAAGCCACTTGGACAATATTAAAAAGTCACCAATTTCTCAAAAGAGATAGTTTTACAGACCAGAGCTAATGTAGTTCCTTATCTCTACCACTGCCTACAAAGCCACTTCAGTAGCTGGTCCTGAAGTTCTTCATTCAATATGGCCTGGACCAAATGCTAGGTTGCGATATTTGTGGGCTATCCCCTTAGACCAGCTTTTCCCTCTGTCCAATAGTGTAGTCACTGAAGGTGGCCAGCAGCTGTCTGAGGCCCTGTATCCTAGTAGCTGTCCATGCTGAGGAATCCTGCGGTCTGGACTTCATGGCACCTCGCCCGCTCAGTCCCCGGTTCTGTGCCTTCACCGAGAAGAGCCATGTGCCCAGCTTCTGCAGGGTGTCTCAGTCTCTCGGGCTGATTTATAGGTTACCTAACGAGATTGCCACTTACCAAAGGAAAATTTTATTCCGAGCTGAGCTCAACGACTAAAACATCATAAACCGTAAATCTGTAAGTCATAAATTTTATGCTATGTATATTATTTTACTACAATTAAGAAATAAAAGTTTTCATATCCCTTTTTTTGTTGTTGTTGCAAAATTTAATTGTTCTAAATTCCCTTAATTTTCTTTCTTTTTTTTCCTGGATTAGTCTATAAATGCTGTGAATTTTCTCTGCAGGCTATTAACTGAAAGGGTGCTTTGTTTTTAATGCTGTGAAAATTGATAATAAAACAACTAAAGGCATTTCCCCTTCATTTTTGCCTTCAGCAGAAAAAAAATCCTCATTTGAACAATAATTCAAGCAAGTTAAATGAAAGTTTCTCGGTGGTCTTCAGGCTAGTCAGAGCAACAAGGTCATCTAAACCTGTCATAACCCCATTAGAAATAGTCAACAAAATGTTTCAGGTTGTTATATTATTATATTATATTGTTATAACTTTATAATATTATTACAATTATATTAATTGTTATAATATATATTATATTGTGTTTCAGCTGTAGAGCTTATCAGTTGAACTGAGAAGATAATTTTGAGCTGTTTTGACATTATACCTACTGGTTTTCTATGACATCGTTTTTTAAATGGGGGAAAAAATCCTGAAAATAAAGGTAGAACTGAAATAATATGTACACATAAGGATATCTGCCCTCTAATTCAAAGGCAAAACATCACACATAAATATAATTGGACAAATATTTAATTTACATTCAGAGTGAGTCTTTATCATATTCTCAAACTGGATTATTAGCAGTTAAGTGAATCTCAATTTTATGAAAGGCAGCCTGATGCTACTGGGAGAATGTGCATCTTCCATCCCTATCATTTTACTTATAGCTAATGTTATGCTTTGGATGAACTTGTTCTTAATGTCCTTGTTATACAAATGACAGAATAAGAAGCAAGTGATATATGTGGCCTGTTGATTATACTAATGCCTGTTACCCAGTTATGACTAAAGATATCACAATTAGAGAAATTACAAAATTATTCTACCATGTGTTACAAAATTGCAAACTTTTCTAAGACCTTTGGACAGTCATAGATTCACAGAATGTCACATTGTGTGATCTTTAGTGGAGATTCTGCACCACACTTAGATACGACAGACATATCCAATGATGATCAGGACGACATCTGAGATCCTCTACGGACTACTTACACTATCTCCCAGTCATGAATGGGTGAGTCAGCCTTTAACAGAAGTAGAAGTGATGGTGAATTAAGTCCCTAAATACCCTTTGTGCTGAGCATAATGTCATGAAAGAAAACAATAGACAAACTAACAAGCAAGCTCACCTTTACAGAGAAAGTATTTTGAAAAGGAATAAAGGAGAACACCTACATATAAAAAAATCTAAAAGCCCAGCGACTGAATGGCAGAACAACCAGAATGACCAGTTAACCAGTTGCTGTGATGCACACTGACCACTGGGGGAAGACGCTCGATGCAGAAGCTGCCCCCTGGTGGTCAGTGCACTCCCACAGTGGGAGGGCCGCTCAGCTGACTGTGATGAGTAGTGCTCCCACAGTGGGATGATTCCAGCAGGCCATGCCCCCTCACCAGTATACGAAATCATGCACTGGGCCGCTAGTATAGTAATAATAACATATGCTGTTTCTATAGAATTTTCTGTGAAATAGTTTACAACATGTATTATTTGACAAAAATCTAATGATCAAAGTACTTTTATTATGCTAATATTACAGCTTGGAAAACTGAGATAAGAGAGATTAAGTAATATTCTAACAATCACACAGTTATGACAGGCTTGACTTATGGACTCACACATTCTGAATCAAAATTGTGTTATCTTAACCTAGATGCCAGAGTGCTTCTCCCAGAAAATGAATTTCAGTTGCTGGCCTCAGCAAGAATTGAGGGAGCTCTTTTGAACTCATTCCTGAAATGGCGGGATGTAGAGTCAGATTTGCATTGTTTAGTGTTTTGTTTTTGTTTTTGTATTTTTCCTTCTTTTTCAGGATTGGAGGTGTTACAGCATTTGCTGTATGTTGTTACTTTATTAATTAAACAGTAACTGAGGCTCCCTTCATATTCATTTGGGTGATGTACTTGAGCATCTATGTAATATTGTTATTTATCTGAATTATTGATGCAGTGACTAAGGAAGAATGCAAACAAAAATACTTGTTCCCGCCCTAGCTGGTTTGGCTCAGTAGATAGAGCATCAGCCTGCAGACTGAAGGGTTCCAGTTTCCAGTTAAGGGCATATGCCCAGGTTTCGGGCTCGATCCCCAGTAAGGGGCATGCAGAAGGCAACCGATTAATAGTTCTTTTTCATCATTGGTATTTCTCTCTCCCTTCCTTTCTGAAATCAATAAAAATAAAAATATTTAAAAAAAAATACTTGATCCGAATGTTTCAAATAAAGCCTGGATCCACAAGAGTATAAATGGTGTTTTCCTGAGGCAAATTTTCCTAAGTGAGTATGCAAACACTACTGACAAGTAGATTCCTCTGTAGCTGCTATGACAATGGAATAGGATGAGCCTCAGGGGGAAATTTACTTTTTACCCAGACCTATGTCTCCTCTGATTAGCCTTCCCCCACTCCTGTCCTGAATCAAGAAGTATGTGTCACATACCAAAAGTCCTGTTATTTGTTTTTCTGTTTAGTGTCCTCCTTCGTTCTACCCATATTTCTACCTCTGGATTTTTCTTGTTTATGCCTACTGACTCAAGTCCAGCTACTGGGTGGCCCCTCTCGGAGTCTCCTGCTGTTCTAATCTTGAATGACAGACAGTTCATCCCCATCCACAAAAGCCAGGACTAATGAAAAATGCCTTGTTGATACATAGTAGAAACAAAATGGCTTGTTAATGTGCAATTCATAAAGCCACCAGAAAAAGAAATGTAGTAATGCTGTTGAGTCTGCTGAACATATTGCAGGATACTAGACACTGAAGTAAATTATCAAGGAGGAAGCTCAGAAGCGCTGTCTGGTTTTCAGAGGTAAATCACAGAGAATCATTTAGATACCACATAGCAGACATCACACAATTTATCCCTCTGCCCGGGAGTCCTTGAGACCTGAGTTTGTTACTTGAAATTAGTGAACCAAATTGGAATGGATTGGTTTTTGTCCAGCACATATTCCTTCAGCACCTTCCCTTCATGCATCAGATAACCAGATAACCATAATCTCTGCTCTGTGGTGATAATAATAAAAAAGACAAAATAACTCCATTCACTTTCTCACTACATTCAGAAAGTTAATGCATACATCAAGTTCTGTTATAGAGATTACATACTTGAAAGACAATGGAGGTGATACTTGTAAATTGATCGTATGAGTAATAGCTCTCTACTGCTCTTAAAAGCCTTTATAACTATCTACAATCAAGTTCCTCAATAATTATGGAATATTACTTGGAACTAAAAGTAAAATATTACTATTTGACAGCTTAAACAAAAAAGAACTGAAATATTTAATAATATACTTTTTTTAAAAAAATAATCAAGATAATATGTTCTACTTTTTAACCTCTCTCATTGGGAATTTAAAGGAGAAAAATAATTATTTTGACCAGTTAAAAAAATTAGTCCAAATCTGAATTAAAACAAAACATAGCTCAAAGCGAAATAGTTACTTTTTCTTGGGAGGGGGCCAGAGACCTATTAGGTAGGGGAGGAAGGGAGATTTATATTTTATTTTTACCTGTTTGTTTTTTAATTTCATGTATTAATTTTTCAGATATTAAAAACTGGTTACTTAATGAATATCCTATATTTTATTAATTACCATGTAGCAAAATAAAATAGATCTAATTCTAAAATGTTTTTTTAATTAAATTTCCAAATAGGAATTTGTGTAGGAAAAAAGGGAGGGAAAATCCTTTATATAATCAATATAAGCAATGCATGTTCATCATTATCTCTTTAATTCATATAATTTTTTATTCCTAAGTTCCTGTACAACTGCCTGCCTTTCCACCCACTATTTTATGAAGAATCAGCATCCACCTACATACTTAAATTTTGGTGCCAGAATTATCTGCATGACTTTACCTTTCTCTCCCCATTATCTAAAACAGCATTTACCCACTGCATGCCACCCTTTTTCCTCATCATAGTTATATGTACCCATGATGGACTCATGAAAAATATCATTACTAGTGATGGTTGCAGAAATTAAAAATCAAAACTACAAACTTAAATCTACTTTTTGAAGCATTTAAAAGATAACCTTAGCAGCCTAATAATAAAATAGAACCCATTAAATTATTCGTATAGGAAAAAAAATAAAAGGCCCTGTGATATGCAAACAATACAAACTATTCATTCCATTAATGAAAATACTTTTATGAAATGCATAGAAGACTAGATTTTTTTTTTAACACTTGGAATATTTATATTTTAAAGTATTTTTTTAAATAGAGAGATAAATCAATGCATTCAGATTGTGCTACCAGTGAACCAGAAAATAGGATGGTACTTCCAATTCATTTTGTGCATTATTGTGTGGATGATTAAAGCTTTTGAAACAAAATTAAAGTGCTTAATAAGCAAAGGTTCATTTTTGTAGTTTATAGATAAATGACCAGATACTTATTTTTTATTTACATTTTAACTGAAAGTTTTTTCATTCATAATAAAAAGATAAGTCATAATAAATTATGTATATATCTATATTTTTAAACTATTTTCTGTTTTGAAATGTTATTTGTCCTAGCAATAACATAAGACATTATCTTCAAGTTCACTTCCATTTTATTTTATTTATTTATTTATTTATTTTTTATTTATATATTTTTTATTGATTTTTCACAGAGAGGAAGAGAGAGGGGAAGAGAGTTAGAAACATCAATGAGAGAGTCATCGATCAGCTGCCTCTTGCACACCCCCTACTGGGGATGTGCCCGCAACCACTGTACATGCCCTTGACTGGAATCGAACCTGGGACCTTTCAGTCTGCAGGCTGACGCTCTATCCACTGAGCCAAACCGGTCCCGGCTCACTTCCATTTTAAATAAATTTGTGTCTATGAAGGAGAAGAGAGTAAGAGAAGGAGAGAGAAAAAGAAAGATGGAGGTGGGAATAAATATTTTAAGGGAGGCGTGGGAAAAGGGGAAACAGCAAGGTAGAAATGAAGAACATTGTGATTTAAAATATCCAGTTTTACTTTCCCTCCCCCAAATCCAATGTTAAAACAAGTTCAAGAAGAATTTGTAGACAAAGTGGAGAATATCTCTATTCATTTTAGTTTCATAGAAAACTATGTGTTCCTACTTAAAAATCTCAGTCTACAATCTATTTTGAATGGCCTAAGGTAAACTTTATATCAACCTGACTCTGGTTTCTATTTTTCTGCCAAGCCTTTCACAGTTAACAACATTTTTAAGATTTGTAAAGTGATAAGCCTTTATCAGGCAGGTCTATCTGCTGATAGTACCTAGTCAGTCACAGAAGAGATCCATAAAAAATCTGTGGTTCACAAGTCCTCTCTTAAGTATTCTAAGCTCTTATTCATTGGATCTTTTTAGCTAGACATATTTGCAACTACAGTGATTAACTCAAATGATGTGTCTTGCAGTGATCCCTTTTCCTTCTCCATTGCACACATCCCAGTCCAGGCACTCTGTATACAGAAGTACTAAAAAAGCTGGTGCTGATGTTCTCTGTCTTCACCCACACACATTACCCTGCTCTCCACTGCCAGAGCAGGCCAGATCTGTTCTTTTCTCAAAGAAATCCAATGCTTGCTGGATATTACCCAAATTTCTAATGTTCACGTTCTTCACTCCTCTCTTCCCTTCAGCAGTCTCTTACTCCAATTCTCCATTCAAAACATGCAGATTTATTTGATAGAACTTCAAATATGCTTGCTATGATCTCAGTGCTGTCACATAGCTCAGCATCCCCTTGTCTGAAAGCCCCTTCTCTATCCACCTCTTTTCTACCTGCCTCTTTGCCTACTAAAATGCCAATGAGGCCAATATTTAATGTTAGCCTTTTCACCAAACTGTACTTAATTGGTCCAAAGAATGAGCAACCCTGTGCCCAGCTTGTGTGGCTCAGTTGGTTGAGCATCGTCCATGGACCAGGAAGTCATAGTGAAATTCCTGGTCAGGGCAATGCCTGGGTTGGGGTTTAATCCCCGGTAGAGGGCATGCAGGAGGCAGCTGATCAATGTTTATCTCTCAATGATGTTTCAAATTCTCCCTCTCACTTCCTCTCTCTGAAATCTAATAAAAAATACATGAATAAATAACCTCCTGCCCCTTCAGCACTGAAAGTCAGCCTTCTCTTATCAATTAGTCATGTGCTCCTTTTCTTCTTAGATTCTAAGCTCCTGAAGAGAAAACATAATTTATTCTTCTCTGCATACATTGATGTATCATATACTGTGCCTCTCACATAATAGGGGCTCGATCAATATTGAATGAATGAATAATCAATGAGAAGTGCAAGAGATTCTGGTTTCATTCTGAAGAAACCCTGCTCAATGCCTTAAGTATCTTGCTTATGCCTCTACAAAAAGGGTATGGGTTTGTACAGGCAACTTCCATGCTACCACATTTTATATAGAGAAAGAAGTTCCTTTACATTAGTATTTTCCTCAATGAAGTGAGAGATCATTCAAGATACCATATTTCTTTTTACTTATTTTGAGAATGTTTTCAAAGGAAAATGAGACTTAGAGCAATAAAAATAATATAGCCATCTGTCTGTGTTTGTTTGTTTGTTTGTTTTTCTGCCAACACAGTTAAGGAAAATTTTACTTTATATTGGCTGAATCACCTTCATGAATTTTGAAAATAAAATAATTTGAGAAATTGAGCCGGGACCGGTTTGGCTCAGTGGATAGAGCATCGGCCTGCGGACTGAAGGGTCCCGGGTTCGATTCCGGGCAAGGGCATGTACCTTGGTTGCGGGCACATCCCCGGTGGGGGGTGTGCAAGAGGCGGCTGATCGATGATTCTCTCTCATCGATGTTTCTAACTCTCTATCCCTCTCTCTTCCTCTCTCTGAAAAATCAATAAAATATATTTAAAAAAAATAATAATTTGAGAAATTGAAATTGAGCTTAAAAAGGAAGTCTGTAAATTTTACTTATACATAATCTTTTTTCCCCCATAAAATTTAAGTTTTAAAAGTAAAGCCTTTACTTTTCTCCCAAAACTAGCTTTTCTGCTTGAGTTTGTAATTTTTTGTTCATAGCATCATTTCTCTCCCTTGGTTTGAGGCCACACAATCACCAAAACTCTCAATATTTGTAACACAATCACTGCAATGTTTTTTGAATTATATGTACTAACTCTGGTGTTGCTTTATACTTTAAGGCAGCAATTTTCAACTGATGTGCCACCAGAATTTTTAAAACATGCAATAGCTGTCTATTTAGTCAGGGGCACTGATTTCTTTTCCCTTAAATTGTCAAAAAACAACAACAAAAAACAAAAAACAAAAAACGGTCAACACAGCAATAGACGTCTGGTGTGAATGAATCAAAATTATGTGTTTTTTGTTTGTTTGTTTGTTTGTTTGGTCAGATTGGCAAAATATCTAATATATTTTTTGGTGTACTGCACAGTTTTAGTAATTAATTTATGTGGCCCATAAGATGAAAAATGTTGAAAATCACTGCTTTAAGGCATTACACAAATGTCTAGGTTTATCTAAAGTTGATTATTTACTTAATTAAAGACTAATGACTCAAATTGATCCTTGAGATATTATGTAAAACTGTCCCAACCTTTTTTTTCATCTTAATAGGCCACACTTTTTATAAACATACCCCCAGTTTCACTCACACTCAATTATTTACAATAAAAATTATACTGCATCTATTTCCTCTTCTGAATATTTACTCAAGATAATCTTCCTAGGAATCCATTATTTCCCTGCACAACCATAGCAACTGTGGTACCCTTTAAGAAATACCTTAAACAATATTTTTTCCATAAAGTCTTAAAGAATTCTCAAAGATGTTTGAGCTTTATCAATTCTGAAAACCTTTATTTCATCATGTGTATTTTCCAGGGAACTCCCCATAGCCAGCTTCCCCTGTCTAACAGTCCACTAGGCTGTACATTCCTAAGGCAGAGTAGCTATATTTACCATTGCTCAGAGTAGATTCTTAAAAACTTTTTTAAAATATATTTTTTGAGAGATAGTTAGAAACATCGATGAGAGGAGAAACATCAATCAGCTGCCTCCTGCACACCCCTTATTGGAGATGTGCCCGCAATCAAGGTACGTGCCCTGGACCAGAATGAAACCTGGGACCTTTCAGTCCGCAGGCTGAAGCTCTATCCACTGAGCCAAACTGGTTTCGGCTCAAAAACTTTTATTTAATCATCAAGATTTCTGATTATCTATCTTCTTCATAACCCTAAAAATCTCCTAAGTCTTATATTAAAATATGCGAAAAGTAATCAACATGGTTCACATCCAAAAGAGGAATAATGAAACGCTGAGACAGAGGACTCCGTCCTATGGTGCTTTAGGCATGGATGCTCTACAGTCTTATCATCACATCTACCGATTTTTTTTTTTTCATTGCTTCTTTGCTTACTCTTTCGTTTTTTTGTTTTTCTCTCATTCTTCTACTTTCTCTATGACCCTGTGTTAGGTCTGCAGGGATATTCTTTGGCATTTTTGCTTATCTCTACCAGTAATATTTAAAGATTAAAATATTTCTGACTTCTGTGTTATACTATAAAGAATGATAATTGCCTCTCTAGGGTATTGCTAATCTTTAAACTAATCTTCAAAGTTTGTGGAAAAAATTAAAACTAAAAGGATTCAAACTGAATGTCAGTGTTTATTTTTAAAGCTCTCAGATTAGTTGTCAGTCACCCTGGCTGGGTATTCAATACTGGGCTTTTCAATTCCCTGTCAGGGCACATACCTAGGTTGTGCATTTGATCCCTGGTCAGAGAGGCAATCGATCTATGTTTCTCCTGCACATCAATGTTTCTCTCTTTCTCTCTCTCCCTTCCTCTCTCTCTAAAATCAATAAAAATATCCAGTTAGGATTAAACACACATGCACACATACACAAAACATACTCTTCTCAACACAGGTGACATTAAAGGAAAGAAACAAATAATTAGAGCTAATAATTAGCTATATACATTTAAAAAAATTTAAAAAATGCCTCAACAATTTCTATAAGCACCTTTTCTTCCTACTTTAGTCCCATTAGTGCAGTCTTACCATACTATCAAAGCAAATTAAAACTCAGGTGGAAAGCAAAGATGATGGATGTAAGCTGAAAGTTATTATAATGACTTTATTTTTTTTTTGCTGAAAAGTTTTTCCAATAACTATACTAGTCTTTCTTACGTTTTATTTTTACCCATGACTTTGTGATAGAAGACAATGGTTTTGCCAATAAATGTCCCTCTTGAAATATGGAGTGAATTAAAAATAATAACTGTAGTAAAACTGTAGATTATTTAGGGCGCATGGGCAGAAAACCACTTACCCCCCGTTGCCACAGTGATTTCACGTAGAAAATGGCCATAAAATGGAAAATCGAAAGACAGATTCACTCTCTGCAAGGAACAACACCAGAAAAGAAAATCAATAATGCACATAATAGTAAATGCAATATGAAAAGCCTTCCACTTAAAAAACTGATGTTTCTTTTCTACTTTACAACGCTATTATTGTAGTTGACTTTTAAAACCAGAATCTCAGGTGATAAGAAAGGACTTTTTTTCCCTGGTAATTACAGGTTTGAAATGTGTGAAAAGAATAA
This sequence comes from Pipistrellus hanaki, assembly GCF_964339955.1. Classification (NCBI taxonomy): domain Eukaryota; kingdom Metazoa; phylum Chordata; class Mammalia; order Chiroptera; family Vespertilionidae; genus Pipistrellus; species Pipistrellus hanaki. The sequence goes on along the minus strand of NC_140503.1, from coordinate 121,405,120 downwards.
AGTTGGGCTGTTATTGTCCGTTGGTCTGTTCTTTGCGTACAAAGGAAATCTCAAAGTTTCAACTCTCAATCAAGCTATTCTCTCTTAATATCCCCAGTGCCTTTTACATGTCCACTGCAAATCAGTTCATGCATCATGATAAACAATTTATTCTGGGGTCCTTTTTAGTTACATTAGTCATCTCCAAAAGAGTCTTCATTATCTATCAAGTTATATTGAAAAAACAATCAAAAGATTTTCATTCACATAATTATGCATTCAATTTGATTTCTATTCATCTCATAATGCAAGGCAGTCTCATGGAACAAGATATCTGCACCTACAGTCTGAGACCTGCAGACAATTTTATTTTTTTAGATATAATGAACTCTCCAGGTTCAGCATATTATGTCTATTTTTGAAAACAAATGAAGAATAATAAATGCTGGTTATACTTTTCTTTTGTATAGAGAAAACTTGGGAGACTTAGGAAAAAAGTTTATAAATTTTACCTCTATGTTTTCTAAAAAGGGGTCTGAAGCTTGAGTTATATATACATACAAACATACACATATACTTTAATATTATATATTTTATTTATATATTACATGCTTTATATATAATAAGTACATATAATATCTCATATATAATAACAAAAACAAAATACAACACAATACAGCAAAACAAAGAAACAAAAAACCCTGATATTGTTTGAATGCTTGAAATAATATAAACTAGATGTATTATTACAAAAAAACACAGAAGAAAAGTAGTAAATTATAACAAAAATTATCCACTGTTATAAAAACATCCAGAGGGAAATTAATTAGTTGGTTTAAAGCCTAAAAGCATTACCAACTATCTATAGCAAAAGGCTATTGTGTTAAAACTCAACAGTTTCTATATTATCTTTCCCAATGCACAAATTAAAAAAAATAGAGAAGTATATCTAGATTTAATTTAGCTCCTTCCAATTTTGCAAATGATTGCTTTTTTATATCCATCAGAGATTTTTAATAACTTATTTGGCATGAAATTAATCATTCAAAATTTACAGTGACTTTCAATTACATTTTCTTTCCTTTTTAATGAATGCTGCATCTTCAGAACGGGTTTATTATCATTTTTATTTTTTGCTGACTAACGTAACAAGAAAATTCATTTTCAATGCAGTAACTGAAATGAGTGGTTACCAATAACTCTAAAATAAAAGCTTCAATAGCAAAATCGTATGTCTCAAAGAAGATGTCAGCAATAATTTCATAAAGGCACTTGCTACACTATCTTGTTTTTCAGCATTATAATTTATTTCAATGATCATGAGCAAATTAGTAAAATTGCAGCTCTTTGTCCTTCTCACTTCCACAAGAGTTTGGTTTAGACATATAATCAGTAATAATCTCTATCAATTAGCACCAAGGATGAACCAGAGTTTCTTTACCACCACAGATATTTCAATGCTTTTAGAACAAGGTTGAGACATATAAATCCATAAGGTAAAGACTTTTGTAAAAAGCAAATAAGTCCTCAAAGAAAATTTGAAGAACATCAATGACTAAATGCTCCCCTGTTTAATGATCAGTTCGCCTTAGTTATCACCATGCCTGCTTCACACTGATAAGAAACAGCGACGACAATTTAGAAAGATGCTAGCCTCTTAATAGTTGTGAAATCTGCCCATGTCTCTCCAGATACTACCTACTCTTTCCCCAAGTACTGGTCACTATTATTGTAATAACTTCATCACAGGTGTCTTGATTTTATTTCTCCTACAATTCTTTCTCCATAATATCTAGTATATCACTCCCCTACTTTATATCTTTCAGTCTAGAATCCCACTGTCCCCACATTAATGCCAAAGTAGTGAAAATGGTTCTACAGCCCACCACTACCTGGGCTGCTACCTCACAGTTTCCCCTTCATTGCTCTGGCCAGGCATCCAGGACTTCTTTTAGTTCCTTGAAACTTCTACCCTTAACTTTTGGCTATGGTACTTTTACATGATGTGTCTTCTGACTGTTATGATCTCTCAGTCAATCGTGGCTTCCATATTCTTTAAGCTTTGGTTACCCCAATATCAATCCTACAGAATGACTTAGGGGTGGATCATTCTTTGGAAGCATTTTCTAAAGAAAGTGGGAAACATGAGAAGAGAGAAACCAGTCATAGGTGCAATTTTTGGCTGTGCTACCACTACAACCAGGTATCCCATTGGAGACTCTGAGAAACAGTAGGAAAACATGCCTTAGGATCATTTCATTGGTGGTTAGGATTGGGACACTATCCATCATCTCCCGTTCCCTATTGATTGATGGTTGCTCCTGGAGGTGGTTAATTCCCCATCTTCCCCAGACTACACTTATTTGTACTCTCAGCCAGAGCAGAGATATAGCATTTGGGCTGGAAAGTTACTGGTAGGTTAGAAACTATACCCACAGTTTCAGGTGAATTCAGCAGGCAGAGGGATATGGGACAAAGCATCAAAGGGAACAGCTAAGTGTCACATACTCAGAGAGTCATAGCTTCATTTCTTGGCTCACATTATATCTTTCTACTCTATCTCATCTAGCATTTTCTACATATTCGTTCATATATAAAGCAACTGCATAAGGTTCATATTATAACTGCTTTGAAGTAAAACTAACTCAGCAAGGAGTAATTAAGCATGGCCCAAGTAGAAAACTAGAATCTAAATCCAGGTTTGATTGACAATGAAGGAAATGCGCTTCATTACTTAGATATTTAAAACAAAGTAAAGACAAATTTTTGAAAATTATTATTCCTCTTTAAAAAACACATATCCACCCATATATATACACACACAAAAAAAAATACCACTAATGCATAAACAAAAACAAACACTAGAATCCCATGAAGTACTTTGAAGCAAAATGATGACATACTTAATATAATTACCTTTGGATAATTGGATAATTATTCTGTCTCCCTATAGAATATAAAACAGGCATTGAGAGAGCTGAAGGAAGTTTTATTCATTCAATCATACAGTTAACAATCAATTATTCAACACTGAGTCAAGGACTAAAGAAAAAACACTGAGTCAAGGACTAAAGAAAAAACAGTAAATAAGTCCCACCCAGTTCCTTCCTCCAAGGAGTTCATCAAGTGATAAGGGGGATCACAGAAGGATAAAGGATAGGAGCAGGCAGAGTAAGGACCAGGAAAGACACCGAACCCAGAGGAGATGGCACCGAGACTGACTCTTTAAAAGAAACTACAGCTAGAAGGGACCCAAAGGTATGAATCAAACTACAGGCTGTCCCAAAAATATGTATACACACTTTAACAGCTGATAGCTCAATTTTGAAAATGAAGTGCATTTTAATAAACACTTGCCTTTATAATTATTCAAAATGTGTGTATATTTTTTGGGACATCCTACATGTGTAGAAAATAAAATTGGAAGGATGCCATGATTCATTAGATATAACAGTCGGGAGTGAGAGAAGACAGTCTAGATTAAAGGACAGGTTTCTAGCTGAGTGACCAAGTGGATTACAGTGACACAAATTGAGATGGTGAATACAGGAAAAAAGAGTTATTTATTCTGGTTAGGTGTGTGAAGGCCTGCTGTGTCATTAATTAGTGAGTGTTCCATTAACTGTAACCAGAAAGACCACTAGAATCCTGGACACTGTCACAAAAAAGCCATTATCAACAAAAAGAAACATAACATTGAAATTATGGTATCATTACTATACCTTGAACATTATCCTATCTTGGATATCATCCCTTAAGAAATACCTAATGTAAAAGGGAAAATGATTCAGGAAAACTGTCATGTAAAGACACAGTCAATTAATTAATAATCTGGTCAAAATACCAAATAAAAATTCAGAAATGAAACTTTCAAGAGCATGAGCGACATAGATGCGATCAACTGAATTTACTGCTTCCTTGCACTCTGGAAAAGAGTTCCTACTTGAAAGATGAGGTATGATATTTTTTAGACAAGCAAATAAAGCATCCTTCTTCATGTGGAGAAGGATAAATCTATGAAATTTCCTTTGAAGGGTTTGATGAAATAGATTCATAGATCCCATGTGGTTTGGTGTAAATGTATGGCAGGTATAGCCAATAAATGACTGTGGTCTTAAAAAACACATCATCCTCTCTCCACAACATGGTCCATAACATTATCATTAGTAGACATTTGGTCCTGTCCGAAATGTCCCTGGAGGTATTTGTCCCATGCCAAGAAGTCCTTGATATTTTGTCCTGTCTAAAATGTCCAAGAATACGCCCTGGGTTCAAATAGTCCATAATATGCATTTATACCTTTGGTTTATAGGATTAACTCATAAAATATACTATCATGTTTTATCTGTCCAATAATTGTGTTGTGGCTGCATTGGCCATAATAGCCTTCTTGCCTCAGTAGTTTAGCTAGAAATGAATGGCATAAGAGGTTATACAAATGGGTTGGTGTGGACCAAATGTGTCCATGGATGTTTTAGACCAAATATCCAGGACCTTTTGTCATGGGCCATATATCTCAATGAATGTTTTGGGGACATTTTGGACAGGACCAAATATCAGACAAGGGAAAGTACTGTTGGGGACTGACTATTAGACTTAATCAGGGTCATACTCCTAGATTTCTAAGTGTATCCACACCTTTTATTGCTTCTTTAACATAATTTTCTTATGTCTATTGATATTTGTCTTATCACTAATTATTATCTTTTAAAATTCTTTTTAATAATACAATAATTTTAATCCGACAGACACACTATTCCAGTTTCCCCTGTTTGCCTATTTCTCAGTTGTATTACAAAGGTAAATTAATTAGGGCCAGTAAAAGCTTGAAGACAGAAACTGCTTAAGAAGAATTAAAAAAAAGAATCAGACTCAAAAACCAAGATGGAGGCATAGGTAACCGCCTAACTGCAGCCTCACACAACAATTTCAAAAAATACAACTAAAATATAAAGTGGACATTACTCAGAACTACAGGAAAGTTGACTGACTGGAAATTCTACAACAATAAGGAAAGAGAAAATCAGAAGGAAAATCAGAGGAGCTGTAAAAGCCTAAGGTACGGAGATACAGTGCACGCTTGGAGAGGACAGAGCCCGAGAGGAGGGGTGGCTGAGTGCCTGGCTGGCGTTCCCTAGCAGGAAGGAGATAAAAGCTCCAGACTGTGCTGAACCCCAGTTCCGACAGCACTGAACCCCAGTTCTAAGCAAGACCCTGGGGACCCAGACACATACAGAGAGAATCTGGGCTGTAAGGCAGAAGCTCAGGGGAGCTGCGAAAGGCAGAGCCCTGAGTCGCGCACATTTCGTGCAGAGGACAGACTGTTGATTGAGCCACTGGATTGCCCTAGCGGGAAGGAGACATAAGCTCTGGACTGCTCTTTACCCCACTTCTAACTGCACTGAACCCCAGTTGTGGGCTCGTTGGGGTAGAGACTAGACTGTCTGGTAGTGGGCTAAACTCTAGGGCACCTTTCTCTCAGAGGTGCTTGCAGCGAGTACCAAAAAACACTGAGAACCAGTGAGACTTAGGAACTTCATAGGGGAAGGCTAACCGGAAACCAAGACTGTAGGCTCCACCCTGAAACTCCGCCCCATCCAAGCTGAGCACAGAGGCTCTTGCAGTTTTCCAAGTCTAGTTGAATAAGGCTGTCTCTTGGCCTAGATACAGCTGATCCTCCCACCCTACCAACTCAGGGAAGCAGCGAAAATGCAGAGACAAGGAAACAGATCACAAACGAAAGAAATGGAGAACAAAAAGCGACTGGATATAGAGTTCAAAACCACACTTATAAGGTTTTTCAAGAATCTCCTAGAAAAGGCTGATAAAATAAATAAGACCTATGAAGATATGAAAAGGGATCAACTAGAAATAATAAAGGATCAACTAGAAATAAAGAATACATTCTCTGAAATAAAAAATATTATACAGAGTCCTAAAAACAGAATGGAAGATCACAAGAATCAAGTCAAAGATTTGGAACACAAAGAGCCAGAGGACACTCCTCCACAGAAGCAAGAAGACAAGAGAATCCAGAAAGTTGAAGATAGTGTAAGAAACCTCTGGGACAACTTCAAGTGAACCAACATCAGAATTATGGGTGTCCCAAAAAATGACAGAGAGCAAGATATCGAATACATACTGAAAGAAATAGTGACAGAAAACTTCCCCTACCTGGTGAAAGAAATAGACTTACAAGTCAAGGAAGCACACAGAACCCCAAACAAAAGGAATCCAAAGAGGACCACACCAAGACATATCATAATTAAAATCCCAAGAGCAAAAGACAAAGAGAGAATATTAAAAGCAACAAGAGCAAAGCAGGTAGTTACCTATAAAGGAGCACCCATCCAATTGTCAGCTGATTTCTCAACAGAAACCATGCAGGCCAGACAGGAATGGCAAGAAATATTCAAGGTGATGAATAGCAAGAACCTATAGCCAAAAATACTCTACCCAGCAAAGCTATCACTCAGAATCAAAGGCCAGATAAAGAGCTTCACAAATAAAAAAAAGCTAAAGGATTTCATCACCACCAAACCAGAATTATATGAATTGCTGAAGGGGATTCTTTAGGAAGAAGAAGAAAATAAAGATAAAAATTATGAACAACAAATATATAACTATCAACGAGTGAATCTAAAACCAAGGGAATTAAAAAAAAAACTGATGAACATTATTAACTGTTGAATATAATAGAATCAGAGGTATGGAAGGGGAGTGGACTGACAATTCTCGGGGAAAAGAGGAGTGGGGGGTGCAGGAAGAGACTAAACATAAATTGTGCACCTATGGATGAGGACAATGGGGGGTAGGGAAAGGGCAGAGGGTGGGGTGGGAACCTGGTGGAGGGGGAAAAATGAGGAAGTTTTATAATACTATGAACAATAAAAATAATTAATAAAAAAAGAATTAAGAATCAGAAAAAGAAACTTTTATAATTCTCAAAACATTTTTAATGTCATTAATAAAAACTGCTCTTTGTTTTAAGACAGGTTCTTCTTTACAGTAATAAAGCTACATTTTCTGGTTCTCCCAAGTCTTTATGCCATCTTTATAAGGCATAATCCTGCTGAGAGCAGCTTACGGAATGAAAATTGGCAGTAACTCAACTTTTAATAATTGATGATGTCCTAAGTCCATGATAGAATGGGTCTTAAAAATATAGGAGCATTTATTTGTTGAAAAATAAATTCATGGGTTAACCATTAATTTCAATACATGTATCTTAACATTCCATTTTTAATAATCCAAATAAGTTTTTATTTATTTTGAAGCTTTCTAATAGCTGAGATATTGTTTTAAGTAGTAATAGTAGTAAAGTGAGATTTATGCTATTGTTTTGAAAAAGTAGGTAAAAAATATTGAGTCAAACCATTTTCAATATATTTATTTATGCCAGGTATTAACTTTGAGAAGGGTTGCAAAACTTGAGAAAAATTACATTTTGTTTTATTGAAATGGCTCTTTATAATGATACTGGCTTTTATCTGAACTAACTTAATAAATTATCTTATTTCTAGTAAGATTTATATCTCTAATAGCTGAAAATGATTAAATAATCACTACTTACTAGATAACTTCTTTAATAGATAACTCTGAATAAACTAAATTTCTTAACTGGGATGTAACAAATTCTTCTAGAATGCAAGTAACAATTGATTGTCTTTCTCAAAAATGAATGAGGCCCAAATAAAACACATTCACCTATTAGTGCTTAAGATAGATTAGTGCAGCCTCGCTTCTTTGCTAACCATAAGATACACATTTTACAATCTTCTTTTAATGGAACTAGATGGAGAAATATTTTTAAATTTTAAATGGTCCTTTCCTAAATTTTGAATGGTCTAACATGTTTTGAAATCATAGGTACTTTAAATTACATCCCAGTTTGATTCTTAGAAGCTGTGTGATTTCATAGTCATTTAACTCCTTTACAGTTTGTTCATCTGTAAAGTCCAGACACTTCTTTAAAGATTATAAGGATCAAACGATCAAATAACACTTGCCCCTTCACAAACACTCACTGGATAGTGACTAATATCAGCTCATGTACGTGAAGGTATCTAGCATAGTTCCTTAAAACAAGTTTCCTAAACATGTTCTCCTCTTTGATACCTAATCAATAGCTGGAAATGATTTAGTATGTGTTGTCTCTAATAACAATGCAGGCAAATTACTTATCTAATAGAATCATGGCACAATTAGATATTATGTTCCTGAGCAATATTATGATGCCCTCGTTTGTATTATATTGAAGTAATTATGACTACTGTGTTCACTAATGTTAGGAGAATGAAATTAACATTTAATATATCAGACATTATACTAAGTATTTTATCTGTTTTTAGCAAGTACGAAAGCTAAAATAAGGTGAACATAAGATAAAATAAAAACAGAATATTTGTACAGTTGTGAAATATCTTGCAAAAAGATACTTGATAAATATGGGGGGAAAAACCACAGTGACTTTACAGCAAAGAAACAAAACCTGACAGACATCACATTAAGCAGATGATCAAAGATATCATCACCAGCGACAAGACATACAGACATCATGTGCCTCCTGATATGATACACAATGGAGGACAAAATACCATCGCTGTGGTATTCTGGCCAAAAGCAGAGGCCTGTGTTTCCTCACGAAGACACAAAGGTTTTAAGACAAACCCCAAACCAATAACTGGCCAATACTCTTTGAATGTGTAGAGCTCATGAGAGACAAAGAAAGAATGAGGAACTGTAGGAGGAGACCAGGAGATTGGATAAATAAATGCAGTGTGCATCCTAGATTGGATTCTGGATAAGAAAAAAGGGGATGATTTACAAATTATGAATAAGGCCTAGAGCTTAGTTAAGAGTATAGTAACAATGTTAATTTCTTGGTATTGATAATTGTACCATGAGTATGTAAGGTGTTAACATTTGGTAAAGCTGGGGAGTAAAAGACATATGGGAACTCTTTCAATAATCCTTACATAATTTTTTATAAGCCTGAAATTATTTTTTAAAAACTTAACAAAAAAAGGTCGAGTAGTAAATTCACACCACAGTAAGGAGTGGAGCCAGGATTTCAATCCACATAGGTTTGGCTCCAAAACACTGTCTCAAACACTACATCATTCTATCCCCCTTCTTTTATATGAGGCAATTCTTTTCCTACATGTCTTCAGACTTTCCATAACTGTGTTTTCTACCTGGAACCTTTAATATTGTCAGTCACATGTTTTTGCTCTTACTAGATGTAACAATTTTCTTTAACATGTAATAACAATGCATGAGGCCATAGTACAAAAAAAAAAAAAAAAAGAGAGAGAAAATCTGAAAAAGGTGGAGAACAGTCTTCTCAGATGAAATGCATGGAATGATGGGGACTAGACTAACAGAGCAGCATGTGGCAGGGGCCACAGTGTGCCACACCCCACAGAGGCCTGCTGGCAATGAGCAGGCCCCTTCTCACCAGGTGATGGGCACAAACCACTTCTATTTCCACACTGCGGCTCAGATGCTTCCATTTCTTACATCCCGAGGATAGATCCAGGGACCTATTTTCTAAACAACCAGAACATTTCTTTCCTTTTTTATGATTCTTAATGGTAATTGCCCTTCACTGATTTATTCCCCTGTGTAACTGAAATCAGTTCACTCCTAACAGTACTATAAACTGAAAGAGAGTGGAGGGATATAAATATAAGCATATGCACATGTATGTTTGTAGCTATATAGATAGAAACATTTTAATTGACATGTTTCCACAACAAGCAACTATTAAAGAGTGAAAATGGACTGTGGAGAGGCATATACATGTGGAATAGTAATACACACTTCTTTTGATGGGCCCTAAAGTAAGATCCTGCTTCTCGTCCAAAAATGAGCTGAGTATATTTCAGGAAAAAAAAATAGCTGCAGTGGGCACAATAATTCATAATGCTTTTGTAATCAAGGATTTGTTATAAAATGGTATTTTAACCAACTCTCACAGTCTGGGAGGAGAGAACAGGACATGGGTCATTGATCCAGTGACTGAAAACACTGCAAACCTAATTAAAAGATCAAATTGTTCAGGGAAATTGGCTAATCAATATGCAAATGTAAGGACAAGAGACTGGCTATTCAGTCTTTTAGGGAAAAAAAAAAAAAGAAAAGCCCATCAATTGAATTGATTTTCTGAGTTAGGGATTCTAACCGCTTCAGTGCTTTTTTTCATAACAGAATTGATAACTTCATTAACCCTGCATATCGAATGACACTGTGCAGGGGACTATTCATAAATTAGAAAACAACATGTAAACATTTTGCAGTTACCTGATGCTTGCTCATGTGAAGCCGAGTAAGTGAACTAGCACCATATCTCCGGCCTCTCACATTGCATGGCTGCCAGCAAACACCTGACTTATAGGGGCCTGCCTATACTTGGACGTTTTGAGAATTATTCAAATTTGTTAAGTAACTAGCCTTCAGGCAGGGTGCAGAACAACAAACAGTAGGTTCAAGGGCTCAGAGAAAGTACAACAGGATTTTATAAAGAAGCCCCTGAAGGGTAGGTGGGGGAGGGTGAGAAGCAGAAAAAGCCAATTCTGGATTTTTTTACCCTGCTCTAGAAGCAAGGCAGTGGATCCTCCTAAGGCTTCTCAAGCCAGAGTGTGCATAGCAAATGCTTAGGGTTCTGGTTCTGCTCTAGAAGCAAGGCAGTGGATCCTCCTAAGGCTTCTCAAGCCAGAGTGTGCATAGCAAATGCTTAGGGTTCTGGTTAAAATGCAGATTCCGAATTGGTAGGTCTAGGGGTGAATGGGCTAAAATTCTGTGTTTCTAATAAGTTCTCCTCAGGGAGCTCACTTTGAGTAGCAAGACTTGATGTTATATCAATGGTCTTTGGAACTCTAAAACAACTGCTGTAAGAACTTTGACAAGCGTGAAATGGATTAAAAGGATAAATAGACTTGATTCTGGATAACATCATCTTGCTTCGCCTGGTAGCACTTACATGTCCTGAAATTTTCCATTTGAGGAATTGAAGCATAGCAGAACATGCTTGCCAAGTACCTTTAAAGCAATGATTTGCTAATGCTCTGTGCAGCCCTAGTACACCTGAGGGCAATGAAACTCTTGTTACTTCCTTGACCAGTGATCCTCAATCAGGGTAGGCAGGAAAAATAGCCCTATTAGTTTATCCTTTGCAGTTTGAAAAGTCCCTCGCTTGCCTCATTGATTACAATCTGTCCTTCCTTTCCTGTCAGTGGAAAGTGACTGTTTTAAAGCTAAATATTTGCATGATGATTATTAGTATCAATGAAACAGACATCTACAACATAGTTCCAGCCACTGAATTAAGCACTATACAAATGTTAAATCTTTTAATTCTAATATCAACCTTAAAAAGTTGATACTCTTATCATTCCATTTTACAGCTGAGGAACTAATAGAGTAAATAACATGCTCAAAATCAACGAGCTAGTAGTTGGCAAAGTAGGGGTTGGGGGAGGAGGGACAGACTCAAAATCCAGGCAGCCTAAGTCCATCTCCTTAAACACTATTTCCAAGCTGCCCCTCAGCAGACATGATGTGATTTGAAATTCAATGCAGGCAAAGTAATCAGAAGTGACAAAAAATTCAAAAGTTAATTACAGGTTGAAATTGGGCCAAGTTCAATGTTAACTCTTCCAAGTTAACTCCTCTTTTGCTAACTTCTCTTTTTCTTAATTTTGTTTTTGAAACTATTTTCAAATTTTAGAAAGTTACAAAAATAATAGAAAGAGTCCCTTATATATTTTATGCATATCACCAATATTTATCATATCTAATCACATTTGCCAACTTCTGGACTTTTCAAAAATTAAGGAAATTGATGCCTCTCAACATGGTCCCTCAGGCTGCTCCTTTGACACTCTAGCTGGTAGAGTGGTCAGTAAACTCATTAGTCAACAGAGCCAAATATCAACTGTACAACAATTGAAATTTCTTTTGAGAGCCAAATTTTTTAAACTTAAACTTCTTCTAACGCCACGTCTTCAAAATAGACTCGCCAAGGCCTTGGTATTTTGTGGAAGAGCTACAATCAAGGGGCCAAAGAGCCGCATGTGGCTTGTGAGCCACAGTTTGCCGACCACAGCTCTAGCATTATCTACAGGTTAATCTGTCTGGAAGCAGGGCTCAGGTGCCTAAACTTGGCCTATTTACCAAGAGTGAATCTTACTTGTCATATTTTTCTCAGCTGATGCATGATAAAAATTTCTGGCATTACTTCTTAAACTAGGGGCCTAGTGCACAAATCCATGCATGGTTGGGGTCCCTCAGTCTGGCCTGCAATCAAAGGCTGATTGGGGCTGTCTTGCCCAGTTCCGATAGGGCTGATGGGGGCTGGCTGGTCAGGGAGGGACATAGGGTTGACTAGCTGGGGAGGGACTGCTGGTGGGCTCCAGGGCATGTCAGGCCCTCTTGCCCAGTCCCCATTGGCCAGACCTCAGCTACAAGCTAACCTATCCATTGGAGCATCTGCCCCCTGGTGGTCAATGTGTGTCCCAGCAACTAGTCAACTGATAGGTAGGACACTTAGCATATTACAATGAGAGTAGCTTACAGGAGGTTCATTTCCCGACACATTGACATTTTCCAGACACATTGGCATTTTAACAGAGCAACTTAGTGAAGAAAGAGACACCCATTTTCTGGGGCTGGCCTCAGGCACAACAAAGTTCAGGTGGTAAGCCAATGTATAAATAAACCATGTGACATGTTGATTCTTCCCTAGGGCAGTGATTTCCAACCTGTGTGCGTAAAGAGGTGTGAAGCAAGAATTTTTAAAACATGCAGTACCTGACTCTTTAGTCCGAAGCACTGACCTCTTTTCCCTTAGATTATCAAATTTTAAAAAATGACAACAGTTAACAAAACAATAGCCATCTGGTGTGAATGAATAGAAATTATGACTATTTTTTTTTTGTCAGGTCGGCAAAAATTATATCTTTTTCCATGTGATGAGGAATTTTAGTAATTAGTTTATATGTGACAGGAGATGAAAAAGGTTTTGAAAAATCTCTGCCTCAGGGTAATCATCTACAACTTAAGATATAGGTTATAATTGGTAAGAAAAAACAGACAAAAATAAAGTATATTGAAAATAGCTATAAAATATTTTCAAAGGTACAAAAATACTAACTTGTCAAGGAAATCTTCATCTAAAAATGTCTTGTCTTTTACCTTCTATACTTGAAGATGTTTCACAAGAATTAAATCTACTTGCTTTTAGTGTAGTCACTTGTAAGAAATATTCTATTTCATTAACATTTTGCCAACTTTTCTCATACAAAATAGTCATGTGGAAGCTTAGTCACTGAGAAGCTTCAGGATGAGAATGTTTTGTACTCATGTTATCTAAAATTAACCACTGGTACGTCTTCCTGGGTTCATGGAGAGATCCCAGAAAAAAATAATAAAAAAAAAGTTGGAGAAGAGAATCCAGGATGAAAGACAGGAATAAGTGGGCTTAATTATTCCACCTGAGACATGCTGAGTGTCCTATTTTAGCAACTTTATGTTTATGACCAATTAATGTGGAATCTAAGAGAGTTTCATAGAAACCTCAAGCATTCACCTCACTTGTGACTTTAAAAAGCTGAGTAGATATTTACCCATCCAGGATTATTTTATAGCCATCACTGGTAACAGAGAACATATAAAATTACCTCCCAATGTTCTTATGCTAATTTTACATAAAGAATGGTGCCCAAACCCACTAAAGACACAATATGGAGATTTGAGATGACATTGAAGTGAAATATGATAAAATCAAGTATGAGATATATATATATATATATATATATATATATATATATATATATATATATATATATATATATTTAAAGAAAATGTCTTGCTTTGGCTTGTTATATGCATAAAATTGATCACTGGGGGCTTCGTAAGGCTGCCGCTATCTTCAAGCATCACCAAAGGACCTGCAATGTCTGAAATCTGGTTCTTAGGCTCAGGAAGGGTATCAAGGGTATCTTACATGATTAGTAATATACATCTATTTATATAATTAGATCAGCAAAAGGAGTTTACTAAACTCAGCAACTTAAATGGGCCTGAGAAGTGTTTAATGTGTTATGAATGTGTTTTTAAAGGCTCGCTCTCTCCATTGCTTCCTGGCTCTGAGGCAGCTGGACCAGCCTGCTTCCCTGGGACCCAGAGGAACAGAAGTCAGTTTCTCTGATCTCAGGTGATTCTGCTGAGTGGATCAAAAGCCCTCAAATAACACTTCTTCCGTAGAGAGAGAATTATTTTCAAAATTGGTAGGTGACTACCGAAATACTAAGAGTGAAATGAATGGAACCAAAGTCAAACTGGAAAGACATGTGCAGACACAATCATCACAGTTTGTTATGAAACTGGAGGAAAACCCCATGCGCGAAAGCAAGCAAGGCTGAGTGAATGGACTGTGGGTGTCTGACTTGAAATAAAACAATTCAACAGTCAGAGAGCAGCAAGTGTGTTCACCCAACCCAAAGGACAATAAGCAAAAGCAACTTGTTAGATAGTGTGAACAGGACACAGGCAGAACTGTGTGGTCTCGACAACATCCTAATAGAGACAGTAATTTAAATTGCCTTTCAAGTTAATCATTTAGAGAAATAAGCACTTATCAGTAGATTTTCTGATGCACAGAAAATAATGAAATTGTGTAATATGAGCAAACAATGGATATAATCACAACTGGCATCCAAATTTAGCTCTCCTAATATCAACATTATGAAAATGTAAGACTGACAGAAATGATAGTAGAAATGATGCTATTTTCCTGGCGGGGTAATAAAAGAAAATAAACTGCAGAAAACTTCATTTTTTAAATGAAGCTTTCTGCTTATAAATCAAGTAGTCTGAGGATCTCTGCCAAGAACAGTGCTATTAAAATTTAGAACAATCACCATATCAAAAGCTACAAGTTTCATAAAAAATCTTGCTGCAATATGACAGAGAGGAACAGAGTGGCACTTCATTTCATTTTGCTGAGGTTTCTTATAGAAAGAATCAGTCTTTTTTACTAACATAGAGAAAGATACAATTTTATAAGCTAAGAGCGGGCTTATACTGGCAAAGAGCACATTGACCATTTCTTGGCAAAATAAAGTATATGGAGATATAATATAGATATTATTATCTATCTAACTATATTCTTAGAGAATACTTAGAAATTAACTTATTTTGGGGTTTATCATGTTTTTGGACTCTCAAATAACAGTACATTTACAATCTCATTTTTATTTGATATTTTCGTAGCTATTTCATTTTTATTCTCAAATTAGAACTAAAGGGTAGTCAAGGTAGGCAGGTTATAAAAGTAAAATGCAGGGAGTCCAAAATCTGAGAAAAATAATTTTCAGTCAAGGTTTTATAACTTATATAACCCCAAACTCCTTCCACCAGAGAGTGGTATCAAGTTGTAAAGCAGAATTTCATAAGCCATAGTTTCAGAAGGAAAAATAATTCTAATGTGACTAACTATTGAATTAGACTTTATGCCCAGCAATGAATGAAAGTATATGATTTAGCTGGGACCGGTTTGGCTCAATGGATAGAGCGTCGGCTTAGGGACTGAAGGGCCCCGGGTTCGATTCCGGTCAAGGGCATGTACCTTGGTTGCGGGCATATCCCCAGTAGTGGGTGTGCAAGAGGCAGCTGATGGATGACTCTCTCTCATTGATGTTTCTAACTCTCTCTCTCCCTTCCTCTCTGTAAAAAAATCAATAAAATATATTTTTTAAAAGAGAAAGTATGATTTAGAAATATAGAAAAATATCAAAATTATAAAATTTGAAGTCCCACACAGAGGGAAAGAGACAAGTACCAACATGTCACTAGGTTTGTAGTTAGAAACTTCCAGAGCTACAACCTGACAACTGTATTACTTTCAATAATGAAAAACAAATAAGCACAACACCCCAAAACAAATAAGTACCAGTAATTGAATATAAAGTGTCTGACTCATTGCTTGCCATCTGGTAGGGACTTACTGCAAGTTTTTCAACTTTATCTAGGAATACAAGATTCTTCCTTTAATTTGTCAAAGGTAAAAGTAGGTTTTAACATCTGCTTTTTATTTTTATTTTTTTTTGTAATGACTTAAGAAATGTTATTTAAAACAAAATACACAATGGGAAGGTTTGAAAGAACATGTAATCAAATTGCAATATATATATATGTAATACAAATACTAATATAGCTTACATATAAAAAGAAAGAGAAATTAGTGTGTTCTGTCATGTAAAATGTGAATTAAATGAGTTGGAAACAAATACTCAGCTGTGAAATTTTAAGATACTAGAGGCCTAGTGCATGAAATTTGTGTACTCGGGAGGCCCTCAACTCAGCCTATGCCCTCTCGCAGTATGGGAGCCCTGGGGGGATGTCTGACTGATGGCTTAGGTGGGGAGTGGGCCGAAGCTGTTAGTCAGACATTCTTAGTGCTGCCTAGGAGGCAGGAGAGTCTACCACCACCACTGCTGCACTTGCCATCTGTGAGCCAGGCGTCTGGCTGAGCAGTACTCTCACCAGGAAGCTGCTCCTGCATTGTGAGGCTGCCCCCTGGTGGTCAGTGCACATCATAGCAATTGGTCATTCCACCTTTCAGTCAATTTGCATATTAGCCCCTATTATATAGGATTACTGTTAATGTAGAACAGGGACAACTTTTACTGTTTCCACCCTCCCCCTCTTCCTAGAATATTAATTTATGATCCCAAAATGGCTTTGGACCACATTTATAAGTGATGGTGGAAGAGGGAAAAAGATATTTTAAAAATTTATGCTACAGAGTCAGACACTCCTTTGTCTTCCTCTGATTAATTCTGAGGAAGCCAGGATAGAGGAAGGTAGCTGTGTCTTCAGAAAAATCAATCTTCTAGTTTTTTCACTCTACATTCTGCTTACTCTGAGCTGGATTACTTAATTAACTGCCCCCGGGTCTGCCCCTAGGTATATAATTTTTCTTCTTCCTTTGTTTTTTTTTTTTTACTTTGGACATGCATATTATATCATTTGGTGATGAGATTATAGAAATTTCACTCTTCCCTTCGGTATTAAATATTTGCAGCCAAATTACCAGAGGGCTTTGCATCAAGAATTATGATAATTATAACACCACAGTAAACCAAGTCAATGTGGATGTCTTGTTTTCCATTGGTATTTCCCTTGTGCTAAAACCTCTCAGTAACATCACAGGGAGAACAGCTGTGGTTTGGGGTGTGTGTTCTCTGTGAAGGTTGAAGGGAGAGGTTCTGTGGAAATTACTGAGCCCCCTGCTACCTGAACACTAGAAATCTGTCCTCATCTCTAAGAACCTGATTCTACTCAGTGGAAGGCATAATGGAAATAGAGCAGAGAGATCCAGGAAGGACTGGAAGTGTGGGGAGGCCAATTGAGGACATGTTAAACCATGAATCACTCTACAAATTATAAATCTCATACTAATTTTAATGAAAGAAAGAATGTAAAAAAAGAGTTTTTAATGATCTATTAATTTATAAGTTTCAGATATAAAATTTAATTAAATGGAGTCCAAGTGGCACATTTTTCTACTTTAGAAAAAAAAAAACCCTCATGTACTATTGAATGGAATGTAAATTGGTGCAGCCACTATGGAAAAAAAAATATGGAGGTTTTTTGAAAAATTAAAAGTAGAATTAACATACGATCCAGCAATTTCATGTTTGGGTATTTATCTCAAGAAATCTATAACACTAATTCAAAAAGATATAACACTAATTCAAAAAAGAAAGTAGCCCTACATTCATTGTAGCATTATTTACAATAGCCAATATATGGAAGCAACCTAAATGTCCATTAATAGACAAATGAATAAAAAAGATGTGGTATATGTACAATGGAATATTTATCAGCCATAAAAAAAAAAAACAAATGAAATCTTACTATTTGTAACAACAAGGATTAACCTGGAGAGTATTATGCTAAGTGAAATAAGTCAGATAGAAATAAGTCAGCATTATGCAAAGTGAAATAAGTCAGATAATATCAAATAAGTCAGATGCTAAGGAATAAAACAGATTCCTTATGATTTTATATTTACGTAGAATTTAGAAAACAAAATAAGCAAACAAAGAAAAAAAGGAAACTAAGTAATAATATTGAAGGGAAGCAGAGTTTTCCATTCTAAAATATGGCTTTTCGAATATTATTTTTAAAGCTGAATATTTTTAAGAAAGAAGACTCAGGAAAAGCCTTTGACACCTTACCTCCCTAAAGGAATTTAGATGGAAAACTTGCTCCAGGAAGAGAGCTATCATCTTAGATAATATGAATTAAGTGTGATTGACAGGGAGGAAGCTAGCAAGAACCTTTTGATCAAAGTTCTCACTGTGTCTCTTTGTTAAGTATGGCCCGGCAAGCATTTATTTAACAAACATCTGCTTTTTCATCTTCAAGTGAATTGCCTTCCCACCCTTTAAAGTCCCAAACCATAACTCCCAACCCCCTTTCTCCTAAGCTTGAGAGAGCATTTAAGCCTGATCTGTCTTTTTTTCTCTCTCTCTCTCATTCTCTCTCTCTCTCTCTCTCTCTCTCTCTCTCTCTCTCTCTCTCTCTCTCTCTTTCTCTGTAAAGCAAAGTGGGATTTACTGAAGATGCAATAACTTTCTAATAGACATTGTCCTACTATAATCATTTTGTCTTTTGAAGATCCATTCTAAACCCAACAATGAATCATTTCTCAATCTTGCCTTGGGTTGCTTGAATATGGAAAAGCCAGATGGTAAAATTCAGTAAGGAAAGGTGGCTACTTGGCTACTTTGTAGTGTCTTTGTTTTGTTTTTAATCCTAACCCTGGGATATATATATATATATATATATATATATATATATATATATATATATATATATATATATATATATATTTGGGAGAGGAGGGGTAGGAGAGAGAGAGAGAGAGAGAGAGAGAGAGAGAGAGAGAGAGAGAGACCCATAGGTTGTCTCCCATACATGCTATGAATAGGAATACAACCCACAACTTTTTAGTGTATGGGAGGATACTCTAACCCTGACTACTTTGCTTCTCTGCCTCAGAAAACTGCTCTACATTGAAATTGATAAATCATCATTGTGGATTATAATTAACTTCCATTTTAACTGTTAGAAGTTGACCTCCTGAAATAGGAAAGTCTGCATCTATATACAATGAAGGCTGAGGTCAAAATTTTTATATTTTATATTTATCAAATCCATGCCTCTTTCAGACACTTAACCCATTGAGTCTTTATATCGATAATGGCAGAATACTTGAAAAGTTAAAGTTCTTTCACTTTAAGTCAAACTAAACTGAACAAGACATCATCACCTCATTAACAGTAAGATCACCGCAGTTCTTTAGGAGAACAAAACTAAATTACTTCTGAAGTGTTAAATCAGGCACTTATCAGGAAGCAATCCTCAAAATCTGCTGAAAACCAAATGTGATAAATTTTATATACACATTTTGAATGTGAGCTTAACTGCTTCCATTAGCATCCTAATTTCACCACTTACTAGTAGACTTGTAGGTAGACTCCTATTTTTCCAAGACTCCATTCTCTCATCTGCAATATCTGGACAGTAATAATATTGAATCATAGGATTGCTGTGAGCATTTGAACAGCTAACCTGTGTAAGCATTCAGTCTATTAGGTACAAAAGGATAACAATGACCATGTAAGGTGAGTCCTATATAACTTCCCCTGTCATCCCAACCACACAGATGTATAAACTGCGCCTCAGAATAGTTACATTATTTGTTTAAAAAACCACAGATGGTAAATAATGAACTCAGGCTTAAAATACAATTGGAGACTCCTACCCTGTTTCCCCGAAAATAAGACAGTGTCTTATATTAATTTTTTGCTCCCAAAGATGAGCTAGGTCTTATTTTCAGGGGATGTCTTATTTTTCCATGAAGAAGAATACGGTACACATTTATTGTTAAATGAAAATAAAGGAAACTTATTACCTGTATACAGTACGGTACTATGGTAGTTGTCAACACAAACCAGACAAACTGTGAATCCTACAGTATCAAGAATTTACTCATTTATTCAGTGACAATCATGTCATCATCTTCTGGAACATCATCATAACAATCCAATTCCTGAATTTCCTGGTGAATTTCTTGTGACTCCGTTTCTTTCAGAATCAGTGGACCAAATCTCTCATGTTTAGCCTGGGGGGGAGGGCCTTATTTCCGGGGGGATGCCTTATATTTCACTCAGAAGAAAACCTGTAAGTAGGTCTTATTTTCGGAGCATGTTTTATTTTCGGGGAAACACGGTAGGTTTAATTTTTCCCTTTATATCAAACTTCTTCTCTTAGATCCTTATCTTGGTCTTTATGTGTATTGGAATCACAAATATTTTTGGTTAAATCTTTCTCAGACCAAAAGTAAGAAACCCATGCAAAATGGAAGATACTAAATTACTGTAATTAAAAATGTATATTCTCTAAACTATGGGTCACAAAAAACTGAAAATCATCCAAGATCTATCTCAACATTGACTATGTCACTCACTCATCCTCTCACTAGGAAAATTATTAATTAATTTAATTAATTAATATTTTAATTAAAGGTGGCTTCTGAAAATAATTATTTTCATTTTCTATAATACCTTTGCAATTATTAATCTAAATTGCATTTGCAGAACTAAATATACTTGAACGTGATGATAACAAGAAATGCTGCTATGTCAATTAAAACACATTTTTTTCACAGCAGGAAAAAATAAATTTGAAATGTCAAAGCACTTACTGCAGCTTGTCGATGAGTATTGGAAAGTATTCCATGAATCTTCACTTTGTCCTTTTCCATTTGGTCTATGTTCACCCACAAACCCCGGCTGGCCGAATCAGATGGACCATATATCCGAGATATATAGTAATTGTGATCTGTATCCTCCTGTAATAACAGAGAAAAATGCACATAAAGAACAGAGCATGCATGGACCTTTGAGGGCAGTGGGCTAAGTGAAACAAGCCAGAGACAGATAAGTACTGTATGTTCTTATATATGCAATCTAAAAAAGGTGAACTCATAGTAACAGGGTAGGATGGTGGTTACCAGGGGCTGGGGTTTTGGAGAAATGGGGAGATGTTAGTCAAAGGGTACAAACTGCCAGTTATAAAATGAATAAGTTCTGGGGATCTCCTGTACAGCATGGTGACTATAGTTAATACTGTAGTACAAGCACAGTATTATGTACTTGAAAGTTGCTTAAGAGAGTAGATTTTTAAATGTTCTCCCCACAACAAAGAACCAGTAATTATGTGACATGATGTCAGTGTCAGCTAATGTTATCATGGTAATTATTTTGTAATATATTAATGTACCAAATCAACATATTTTATAGATAAACTTACACAATGTTACATATCAATTATATCTCAATAAGGCTGGAGAGAAAAGAAGCATTTAATCCAATTTATATAATTTACAGAGTTATAGACAGTTTCATTAAAAAGAAAAAAAAAAAGATCAGTTCTCAAAAGAAATGAACAAGACACCGTCCCAAAAATTCTTAAAATGCAAACAAATAATGTACTATGAAATTAAAAATGTTAGTATCCTTCAAAACAACTAAAGGAGTTAACCTCTAATGGATGTTAATTAGATTTAAAAAATTATATAATTAGTAAGCTTCTTTAGAAGAAATTTATAAACAAACAATAGTCTTTCTATTACAGGAATCTCTCTAATTGCTGACCAGAGGAAATGCCACTCTTGGGACTATTTAATGAAAACTTGAACTATAATTACCACTGAGTGACAACAAATGCAAACTTCTCTTCTTTAAAGTTGGGGTTACATTAGGGCCTGCTTTAAGTCAAAGATCCTAGAAATGGATAATATTTTTTCTCTATAATTTGGGGTTACTAAATTCTACTTTTATGTGATTCTCATTATTAGTATCACCATGGTGCCTGATACAGAACCTTTATTTTTCATGTCTCTCACTCAGGGCAAGGACTTAAGTGTTTTAAAAGGCAATATTGAAGAGAAACCTCCAGACAATAAAATAATTCTTGACTAATTCAAATTGCAAATAATTTTTTACCACCAAATATAATTGTGCATATCAATTTGTGCAGCCACTAGATATAATATATTTTAAAACATTCAGGTATATATATATGTAAGAATAATGGCTATTGAATAGAGAGTCTGTGATTTGAATAATAATGTTTGAGATGTGAATATTGGCTAATGCATTTATTAGTTGTGCTAATTAAATAAAATATAATTATTCTTGAAATCTTGTCAAATATATATATGACAAGCATATATATATATATATATATACCACTGACTACATAAAGGAAGAGGATATTCCTAATACTAGTAGATTTTGCTGCATGACTAAAATAAAAAATATTGACCCTAAATGTAAATATTGAGAACAGTGATTATATGTTAACTTTAAGATTTTTTAGAAAGTTCCCAAGTAAACCTCCAATTAAACTCTGGGATTAACATTGAATTGTGTAAATATGGATAAGAAAATTAAGCAGAGAAAGGAGAAAAGGAGAAAAAAGGAGATACAAAGAAATAAGAAGGAATACAATTCCATGCAGCCCAAAAGAGATTTAACAATTAGGTTTAACAGCGCTCTCTTCCAAAAGATCAAGACACTGGTTATGTGAGCTCTGGGGGGAAGAGGGGTAACAAGCATTGAGACTATGTAGCAAATGGGTCTTCCCTGTTGACTGGCGCTTCCCCACTGGAAACTTCTGAGGTGGGTCCCCTCCTTGCCATTGGGCACAAGACATTCTGCACATGTCACTCCGAAGGCCACAAGGGCTGGTGGAGATCCCTAGCACACTAGCATGGTCAACTAGTGAGCATCTAGAAGCTTAAAGGAGATTCTTTCTCTCATTCTGATTGCTGAGAAATGTAGGCATGAGACTTGAACTGCTGCCCACATGTTACTGCCACGAGGAAACCCAGCCTGAAGACACAGCAAACATAGACGAGAACACAACAACCAATTCAAAGAACAAGTCAGATCCCTGATCGGGTACACACTTGGGTGTGGTAACCACGAAACCTCTTTTATTGTTAAAACAACTCTTGTTGGGTAATTGCCAACTAAAGGAATCCTGACTGACAGACAAGTTTCCCTAACTTGCAACCAAAAGAAACCCAACTTGAGCAACACACTGAATAAGACCAACTAATCTAGAGATTTATAGATCTGTATAACAAACATCTCCCATTCAATTCTGGCATTCTAGCTAATTACATAGCAGAACTGAAAATTTAAATCTATCTTGCCAGAAATCATCAGATCTGAATAACAAGTGATAATGGCTTATGTAATTTCCCAGAGAATCATATAAAGGGCTGATTTTGAAGAAAATTGTTAATGAGTTTAAATAAGAATTTTATTTTTTTCTGATTGCTAGAGTTATTATAAACAGTTCAGCAACACTAAAGTCAGAGAGATGTAATCTTTGGGTGAATTATGTAACAAATTCTATGATCCTGGCAAATTTCCACATAAATACCAAATATTATCCTCTTCAAAACTGCAGATTTTCACTATAGAATTCAGTATAATTATTGCAATCAACAAAATAACTGGCATTTCTCCTAACCCCTATATCTCTGTAATTAATCAATATATAGTCTTAAAGTTAACATAAAGAATATCATTATACTTAAATAATGATTAACTGCAAAAACATACATGATGCCTAATTGCAATCGCTGATATGGATGTTATAATACACCTTTATTTTTACTCACATCTTTGAAAATATTGAAAAACTAATGATTGGCTTTGGTGTTTGACAAGTTTGTCAATTGCTATGGCAACTTTTATTCAAAGAGGAAAACTATTTTTTGCCCAGGAATTTAGAGACATAAGTTATTAAATTCCAGCATGAAGCACTGGGCTCAGTTATTCAGGGGAGCTACAAAATAGCTGTCTTAAAAATGTAACATTTTAGCCAAAATCGGTTTGGCTCAGTGGATAGAGCACAGCCTGCGGACTGAAGGGTCTCAGGTTCGATTCCGGTCAAGGGCATGTACCTTGGTTGCGGGGACATCCCCAGTAGAGGGTGTGCAAGAGGCAGCTGATCAATGATTCTCTCTCATCGATGTTTCTAACTCTCTATCCCTCTCTCTTCCTCTCTGTAAAAAATCATTAAAATATATATTTTTTTAAATGTAACATTTTAGCACTATTAAATTATACAGACCATATCTTGTCCTGTATAGGAGGAGTAATAGCACTTAAAGAGTTGTCAAAAGCCACTTCAGGCACAAAGATTTTTCTTTTCTTCTCAAACACAAGCTATTTTTAACATCATAAAAAATAAAACAAAATACTAATAAGTTATGCCTAGTTGCCAATTAATTTAGGAAACCAACTATTAATGAAAGTAGAACTGGAGGGGCTCGAGGATCAAAATGGTTTACATCACAAATGGACAAGTGTTGGGCAGCAGGAGCCAGTTCCCATGGAGATTATCTTTGATAACAGATTTCTTCTGGGGAATAGCTGAGTTCGTGGCTTTGTTTTTCAAAACTCTGCTTCAGCAAGATGTGAAAAAGGGAAGAGGCTACGGAAACCCATCTGATTCCAGATATGATGATGGAAGAGGCCCCCCCGGAAACCCTCCCAGAGAATGGGTCGAATTAATCGTCTGCGTGGCCCCCGTCCTCCTCCAATGGCTGGTGGATGAGGAAGGTGAATGTCTGCTCTGCGAAGCAGACACCTGGACACGCACATTCATAGCGGAAGGAAACCATCAAGCAGTGGAGGGCTGACCAGGCTGGACAAGTAAATGAATGTGTATGTCTAAATTACTCTGTGTCCTCACAGACGAATGAACTCGTGTTGGGAATTCCCTCACAGGGATCTGGCATGACTGACATGCAATTCTATAAATGCACATGTTTGTCTCATCTTTTTGTATAGTTTATTGAAAGTATTAATATAGTTTAATAACTAAATATTTTTTAGGTTACATAATTGACTACTCATCTTTATATAATTAACCTGTTAACCGGGGAGTTCCCTTTTTAATTACGCAACATGCAACAGGCGCATACTCTTTCACTAGGACGTGTCAGTATGTCACGCCCAGTGGATGTAATTTTATATTATTATTTTTTTATTTATACTTGATTAAAATAAATGAAATATATATTTTTTCGTTTATTTATATATAAAGCACAAAGGAAAATACAAAATTACAAACAAATAGAAAAGAATACCAACAAAAAATGGAAACATAGAATTAAAAATTATAAATTTTACAAACAATTATAAAGATTACAAAAAATATATACCGTCCCTCTCATGGCGCAACATATATTTCAAGGACGTATTCATATGTCCTACCCGTTCCCCATAGTGTTTATGTTTGACATATTTTAGGTCCTGCTCGGTTAACAGGTTAAAACTCCGAATTTGAAGAAAATTAAAAGACTGTGTATTTAGTACTGCTGGTGTCCTTTTTCATCTTCTGAAAGTATTCATTGTTAATTTGTTCTCATTTATAAATAAATCACATTGTATTTAAAAAAACAAAAGTAGATGGCACAGTAGGTAGCTATAACCCTAAAAATCCATTCTTCTCCATATGTCGGGCCCAGCTGACTTAACTCAGTGATTGAGTGTCAACCTATGAACCTGGAAGTCACAATTCGATTCTTCATCAGGACACATGTCCAGGTTGTGGGCTTGATCCACAGTGTGGGGTGTGCAGGAGGCAGCTAATCATTGATATCTCTCTCTCTCATCATTAATATCTCTCTCTCTCTCTCTCTCTCTCTCTCTCTCTCTCTCTCTCTCTCTCTCTCTCTCTCTCCTCTCTTTCTCTTTCTGTCTTGTTGATTATATGAGATTATTACACCAGTTCTCATTATCCTCATGTTTTACACACTCCACCATTTCTCTAAGGATTTTTACCTACTTGATCTGTTTGCACACTGATCTAATGCCCTATAGCTGACAATGGTTATTAACTGGCATGATTTATTTTATTAATTATTTACAAGAGTTTAATTAAGTAGCCTCCAAAAATGTAAATTACTTAAGTGTGTGTGTGTGTGTGTGTGTGTGTGTGTGTGTGTGTGAGAGAGAGAGAGAGAGAGAGAGAGAGAGAGAGAGAGAGAGAGAGAGAAGAGAGAGAGTTTATTTTGAGGTCAGATTGCTGTGTAACACAAAAACTGGGATTCCAGCAATATTTCCATTATAAAAGTTTCTGTTTTTTCCAGTAATAATCTCTCTCACAAAGGAAATGGTCTCTCGTGCTGTGCAGAGAGGTAACTGTGTAGCCACAGAGGCACAACCTAGTTATTTGTGATCTTCCAAACAATAACAAACCAAGGATCTATAATTCAGTTAAATGCTTGCCTAGCTCTCCAGGCATTTTGAGATGTGTTGGAATGTGTTTATGTTGATTCACTTATTAAATGAAGCAGAACCTATTTTCCAACTGGACAGAGTGTGCTTTTATAGGCCCCTGGTCAAAACCTTTAACCTTTTCAAAAATGAGCCTCGGAGACTATTCCCAGGCTCAGAGTGGTGAGAAAGAAGAGGCCAGGGAGAAATTCTGCAGCAGTTCTGAGTGAATTACTAGTATTAACATCTGTTTATCTTTTATAAATACAAGCAAGGCCTTCCCAAACAGTGGCCACTAAAGAGACTCACTGCCAACTCGCAAGGGATCTTCCAAGATTCCAAACATCCAGCAAAAAAAAAAGTGTAATTAAAAAGTTTAAAACTATATATATGAGATTTCTATTAAAACACACAAAGTTGGCATTTAAAAATGTAGCTCAGAGGAGATTTGGGGTTGAAGTAGAGTTTCGGCCTTATTGTAAATTCTATACCTTACTCTGTATAGAAAGGGGTTGAATTAATTTGTCTCTTTAATTGCCTTTCAGCTAAGGTTCTGACATCCTAAAGCCACAAAACAAAGAGAAAGCAATTGGTAAGCATGGGATAGAAGACTCTGCTTTATTTAAGTGATACTCATCAAAATACATAAAAGTGTGCCATTTGAAGAGCCAATATAGGTAGCTAGTTATAGTACCTGTACACTATAGTACCATTTCAATATGCAATTAATCATCCTTATTGACAAATTATAAATTGGCTTCAATATTGGAGGCAAAATTCACAGACACTTTGCAGGGGCTGCTAGAATCCCTGAGAACACTATGCATACATGTGCACTATTTTTTCAAATGCATACTGTTATGGGATTAATGTGTGATGATTTTACAGAATCACTGGATTCCTCTATAATTCTTACTATAGTGTATTTTTCTAATCAACTGAAAACAAACAAACAAAAAAACACCACCACAACAACAATTGTGTGGAGGGCCTCAAATATTCTGACTTAGATTTAGCATCCATATGGGGCTAAAGTTTGTGTACTATGTACATACTCTCTTAGTCAGCTCAGGCTGCCATAACAAAATAACATAGACTGGGGGTCTTAAACAACAAAAATGTATTGCTCACAGTTCTGGAAGCAAGGAATGTCAAGATTAAGGTTCTGGCTGATTGGGTTTTGGGTGAGCGCTCTCTTCCTGGCTTGTAGCTGGCCGGCCTCCTCATGCTGTGTCTTCAGATGGTGGAGACAAATGTATCTGGTGTCTCTCCCTCCTCTTATAAGGACACCAATCCCATTAGATTAGGACCCACCTTTATGACCACAATTAACCTTGATTACTTCCTACAGACTCTCTCTCTAAATATAGTCAAATGGGGCTTCATCATGTGAATTTTGGAAGAACACAATTCAGTGCATAGCACTTGCAGACGATTTCTTTATTAAGTTCGGATTTGTAAAGAAGCTCCAGATTTATTAGCTTTGGAAGCTCATGACATTTTCTAGTACTAATCAAAACTGTCATTCAAGCATTCTAATAGAGGAGGATTTTTGGAAAATCTACACAGTTCTCTGTCTTGGCCTATTTCTTAGGGAAAAAAAAAATGAGAAATGACTACTATTTATATTTCCAAAAGATTTATGGAAAATATTGATTCAGAAGCAGCTTTTAAAAATTAAAAAGTTGAGAATTTTCACATAGCCAACATTGTGAAAAAGTTGGATGGTTTCCTCCTAGCACCTGGGTACTGCTTGGCCAACATTCTCATTTCTAAGGTAACTGTAACTATCCCAAAATTATCCAGTCTGTGACAGGCTAATATACTTTTAATTAGTCAGTTTTTTTTTAACATATTGTTTTCACTCCTTTAATGTCAAAGAATGAAACTTTCCTCCTGTCATGTTTTTCTTTTCTAACTTCTCGTGTTCTCAAAATGTTAGCCTCTGAGTCAGTCAATGATTAATAAGCAATAGACAAGCTGTGAGTAAAATTTTGCCAAAGGAAGTTTGACATCACTTTCACTTAGAATCAAAATTCAAATCTAATTTACATTTCTAGATACCATTTTATAAATAAGTTTAACTTTATAAACCTCTATTTTCAAGACTACAAAGTGAACGTTACAATAAAAATAGCTACATTTCAGTAC
Organism: Pipistrellus hanaki; assembly: GCF_964339955.1. Lineage (NCBI taxonomy): Eukaryota > Metazoa > Chordata > Mammalia > Chiroptera > Vespertilionidae > Pipistrellus > Pipistrellus hanaki. The sequence goes on along the minus strand of NC_140503.1, from coordinate 121,376,606 downwards.
TGGGGTTAAGTCCTTGAGATTGACATCCATAATAATAAGAGATTAATATGCTAATTAGACTGGACAGCCAAATGACCTTCTGGATGTCCTTCTGGACGACCTTTAGGACGAAGCTGTGGCAGTGGGGGCTGAGGTAGAGACAACCACCACTCCAGATGGAGGTTGAGGTAGAGGCTGTTAGGGGCCATCAGGCAGGCAGGCAGAGTGGTTAGGGGTGATCAGGCAGACAGGCAGGCAAGTGAGCAGTTAGGAGCCAGTGGTCCCAGACTTTGAGAGAATAAAGGCCTGGCTGAGAGACCCCCTCCATGCATGAATTTCATGCATTATACCTCTAATGTGAATATATGCTGGAAATTATGAAGTGCTATTAGAAACTACTTTTGCTTTTTGACATAAATATTGCAGATAACAGAAAAACAATTTTGGATATTTTACATTTTTGTGGTACTCCCATTTATTGATCTATGAATTATCCTCAAATATCAGAGAATGAAAGTTCAACATCCTCACCAGATCAAATTCATTTGCTTTATCCTACCATCTACCATTGAATTTTTTTGGTTGGTTGGTCTTTGTTTTGAAACCTTTACTTTTATACCAAGTAAATAGTTATTTATTCTGCATTTGAACCATTCAAGATTCTGTTGAGGTGGGCTGGGCTCAACTGGGTGTTGCTACTGTCCGATACTGTCAGCTAGGTCACTGCTGGTTTGCAACCAGTTCGCATATTAGTAGGGGATGGTGGTTTCACATGGTGTTGGTCACAAGTTCAGGATCCCTATCTTCATGTGCCATCTCCTTCTCAAGGAGGCTAGATTGGGCTTATACAAAAGGTGATAGAATCCAAGAGAGTAAGAATGGAAGCCACAAGGCCTCTGGAGGCATTGCTTATAAGTTGCATACCTTCACTTCTGTCCCATTCATTTGATCAGAACAAAGACATGCCCTGAATTTGAAGGGTGGGTAGGTAGATTCTACTTCTTTATGGGAGGAATTGTAAGGATTTTTGGCCATTTTTAATCCATCGTGCCATCCAAATTTTCTGTTCACGAGTGGCTGAGCTGTTTTGCTAAGTTTAAACATAGAGATACTTTGCCCCCTTCTCCGCACCCCCAACCCCCACCCCAGAGACACTACCATTTCCACTTCATAGAGCTAGCATTTTGATAATACCCTCTGGGGAGGTTAAATTAAAAAAAAATCTATAAAGGTGTTTTCATTTGGCACAGAGTTACTTTTGACAACATAAATCTTTGTGCTGCTTCCTAAATAAGACATTAAATGCCAATTTCAGATGATAAACTATTCTGGGATCACATCTTTAAAAGAGGAAAATCTTGTCGCCAACTCCCTTTACTTTGGTAGCTGTTGAGAGATCAAACAAGGGCAAGGCAAAGGGAGAGAGACTGCCATAGTTTCATGAATCATTAAAAATAAGGAAGCAGCCAAAACCGGTTTGGCTCAATGGATAGAGCGTCGGCTTGGGGACTGAAGGGACCCTGGTTCGATTCCAGTCAAGGGCATGTACCTTGGTTGCGGGCACATCCCCAGTAGGGGGTGTGCAAGAGGCAGCTGATCGATGACTCTCTCTCATCGATGTTTCTAATTCTCTATCTCTCTCCCTTCCTCTCTGTACAAAATCAATAAAATATATATTTTTTAAAATAAAGAAGCAAAACAAAAAGCATAACCTGTAGAGTAGTATTGTTTTAAAATTAATGATGCTAGATTCAAACAAATATTTTCATAATATAGTGTTGCTGACTTTGTAGAATGAGTCTCTAAAGCCAGCATTTATACCTTAAAATAACAAGATAGCTAGAAAAGATTTTATTTTAGTGCAGACTGAGAAACATGTTTTCCTTTTTGACTACTGTCTTACAAGAAGCACACAGAGGGAAATCAGTGTTATTAGCTTCTCCCTTTGTTAAGAACTAGCTCAAGCTGAAACTGGTTTGGCTTAGTGGATAGAGCGTCGGTCTGTGGACTGAAAGGTCCCAGGTTTTATTCTGGTCAAGGGCATGTAGATTGGTTGCAGGCACTTCCCCGGTGGGGGGTGTGCAGGAGGCAGCTGGTCAATGTTTCTCTCTCATCAACATTTCTAGCTCTATCCTTTTCCTACTCAAGGAAAAATCAATAAAATATATTAAAAGAAAAAAAAAAGAACTAGCTCAAAAGACTTCAAGAAAAATGCATGCAGGTCACATTTTCAAGAAATCACAGTCTAATGTAATGAGATGCTATATAATGGTCTGTTTATTTACAGTCATTTCTTTTAAGTGTCACTCGTTTATGCTAACAAGTATTTATGATGCATTGATTATATATGTGAAGACCTTGAGCTCAGTGTAGAGAAGGACCAAAAATATAGTCTTTGCTCTCCTGAGCACGCAACAGATGGAGCTAATGCAAGAACTTAGATATTTCTATTCTAAACAGTATGAGGTAACTGCAGTCCTCATGACACAGTCAGTTCCATAAGACTTTGAAAAAGGCAAAGATTTCATTCCGTCTTAGTGATGTAAACCAGGGAGGGTGGGTTCATAGAGTCACGCTATTTGATTCGGACTTTGAAAAATGATTTGAAACTACAGAGAAAGACTGGTCTGAGCATAGCGGAACAAGCAGGAAAAGCTAGGAAGATTATAGAAACTATGCTAGCATAGGTAGCTAGATATAAATAAAGAAAGAAAACAAAGGGAATCAGACATTAAGCTAATAAACTAGGGAGCAAAACTGGTTAAGCTAATTAGGTTGGGAGCTACAGCTTTACACACTCTATGGAAAAGCTGCATCCTCCATCATTGGGACCTAATGCCCAGAGTGGGAAGGAAAGGTTGGTTACCAGCCATTACCTGGGATTACCAAGGGAGAGAAAAAGGGGAAACTCCTTTGCTGGGTGCATGTGCAATAGGAGCCAAGATGGTGACCAAAAGGGGAAGTTATCTAGTTTGGGAAACAAATCTGATAAGGTTCAGGAAGGAAATTGGCTAATTTTGAAAGACAGCCAGATCCTTCCCAAGACTGAGATAATATAGCCAAAGCTTAACAAAGGCCTATCTCAATAGCACACACGTGTTGGCATGTTCCCGAGCTCCAGCATGTTCTCTCTGTAGGAAGCGCAGGCCCAAGTGTGGCCTCCAGGGCCAGCCTGGGTACAGCAGCACAGCGCCGGCCGGAGCGCAGCTGGGAACAGAGACATTAGCTGGATGAGGATGGAGACTGAGCTGGACAAAGCTTTGGCGTGGACTGAAATGAAGTATGCCTGCCAATGCTGGACCCCTGGCACAGAATTCCTGGGCCAGGCCCTCCTTCTGCACTTGATAAAAACAAAGCTGGACTTCCACAGTGGGATGGAGCTGAGCCATGGCCATAGATGAGACAGACTCCAGGTACCTGGGGACAGTTCTTGGTGTTTGTTTCTGCTTCAGTAAATCTTAGCACTCCATCTCATCTTCCCATCCATGGGTCCCAAAATGCTTTTCTCCAGACACCACAGGAACCCATGTCCAGAGCCTATCTATAACTAGAACAGCAGGCATGTGAAGTGAGTATAGTAAGATGTGCAGAATTTAGATTGCTAATCCATTGGCTGTCTAAATTTGACGAGAGAGCCTTGGAAATAATGGATTAAGTGTGGATCAAAAGGAACAATCTAGACAATAGGATGGACTAGGAAAGGGGAAGATTAGAATCAGACATTGATTTAGAAGCTATTGCAAAAGTCAAGCATAACAGCTCCAAATAGCTTACTAATAGGCAAAACAGCAAGGAGAGAAGCTATTGTGAGAAAGACTGAAGTGCATTTAGTCAGGACAACTGGACAATCTGATAGTTGAGAGTAATTGGTATCAGTTCACATTTTAAAGCAGAACTGGCAATACCTACATGGCAGTTTAAATTCTAGAAAACACATATAAGAAACAAATAATATCATTGGTTTCCAAATACATGTCACACCAAGGGTCACAGAAACAGGGATTTAAGAATAACCAGATATAACTGAAAGACCTCCCATATTCAGATGACCCATGTATTATTTCTCTATCTTACTCTCAACTGAATTTGAAACATTGCTCAAGGTCGGACAATGCCATGAGCTAAAGAAAAACTTTCAACCTTCCAATATTTCTCTGCACATTAAAATTACTTGGAGATCTTTTAAAAATGTCAAAGCCCAGATAACATGCAGGCCAATTAAATCAGAATCCTGTTTGGGGTGTAGAGTGTGATATCCCAGTTGTGCAGAAATGACAGGGAAACACTGAATATGAGCGTATATAACCTATCAGCTGAAATTTCCAATTTGCAACTTGAATGTGTTCTATATCTACATTATCATGCCCAAAGCAAGATGTTAGAAATTTTAACAATCAACTTATCCTTAGAGAGATAATCAAATTTTAAGAATTTCATGTTTTCAAACGTTGAGCTTGCTAGTCTCCAAACTACATACAGCAAGTTTATTATTACAGAGAACTGTAGGAGTAATAAAAAATCAATTTTTTTAAATGGTGACTCTTAAAGTTGTAGCCTTGTTGACATTAATCTCAATAAAGAAGACTGAATACACATTTTTTTTTCCTTAATGGATATCAGAGCTGGATAATTTCTGAGATATTTTCTGAATGTTTCATAGATTGCAACTTACATGTCCCAAATAGTATAAATTTGGAATCCTCATGTCATGATTTTTGCTATATTAATTTGACATAATATTTATGTGCCACTCTACCTCCTCCAGGTTTACTAGCTTTGAAACAAGTTTAAAGATAAAACAACCTTAAAAGGCAATGGATAAGCTGTATTATTTTGTTATATTAACACAATTTTAAAGATCATTAGTCAGTCTACATATATAGTCATTAGGCTCTGCATAAACATAAAGCTTAAAGAATTAAAAACAGTGGCAAGTTGTATGTGACTATACCAAACATAATAGTAATTATAAATACTACTTTGAAGAAGGTTCGAGTTAACTTTGGGAAATTTAACTTGATTTACATGTATATTTCAAATGAAAAGTTCTTATTTACTGTTCAAAACTTTTCATTTACTGTTCTCCCATTAGAATTCTAGAGAATTACCATTTGCTCATGGATTTTCTCTGTCTTGGCTTTGATATCAAAGTAGGTCTCTTCACTAATCTACAGTGTGAATAAAAATTGCTTAGAATAGTCATTAGTACATAAAGTGAATTCAGCTAGTTATAGATACAATTAAGAATATTACTTAATGTTGAAACATTAAAAACAATCTGGGAGGGTAAGGAAAACTTGTGTCAAAGTTATCTTTGGGTTTTGCTTTGGAAGGAACATTACTACCCCAGGGAATAAAGATAGAGACAGTGGGGAGGAGGATGAGGAATAAAATTCCACAGTTCCCTCAGAGAACAGAGTGTAGTAGTAAATATTCCTTGGAATCAGATGAGTGAAAACTGGCAATTAGGCACAATGCATCAACATTCTGTTGTAACCAGTGTAAAATCCAAAGTCCAATCTGGGTCTTTGCACTATTCAATTTTTACTGGATAATTTATAAATAATCAGTCTAATATGTAGGACAAAGATCACAAAATCAGACACATATGTGGTCCCCTGATGCAGCAGAGATTTTTATATACAGGTAGAGAAAAGTAGGTTTACAGTTGTTTGTATGGGAAAATAATACAATCATCCTATATAATAAAAGTCTAATATGCAAAAGACTAAACAGTGGAACAACCAGAACAACCAAAACAAATAAAACAACTGAACATCCAAACAACCAGTTGCTCTGATGTACGCTGACCACCAAGGGGTGTGTGAGGAACATGATGGGCATTGACCATGGCAGGATGGTAGAGCAGGTGAGCAGGGACACCAGACTAAGGCAGGGCACAGGTGGCTGTCATTGGGGCGAGCCTCTGGTAGTTATTGAAAATTCTTTGCTCCTATGAGCCACAGTCCCACCTAGCACTCACACCTACTGCTGAGTACATGGCCCCGCTCATATCTACTGCAGGTAGCGGGAGCTGGTCCCAATCACTCAGCACCATCAGCCACCTCCCCCTGCTCCTGAGGGGCAATCATGGCAGCAGCTGCCGCTCACACCCGCTGACTGCACCAGCTCCAACAGCTCTGTGCCATCAGAGCATGGGAGTGTGGCAGCAGGAGCAGAGCTGCCACCAGACAGGGGACCAGGGGCCGCAGTGGGAGGGCTGGGGGTGTGGTGAATGGGCCAAGACCCACTCCTACGCCAACCACAGCCTCTCGGCCCACAATTCCTTTCAAGATGCACACATTTGTGCACTGGGCCTCTAGTTAATGAATAATAATACAAGAAAAACTCTGTGTTTCACATATTCATCATTGTAAACCTACTTTTGCCTAACCCTCTAACTCATCATGGTCTAAAGGTTTATGTTGCAAAAATAATTCCAGGAGTGGTTCACAAAACATGTAGAGGAGTAACAGACATAATTTTCAAAGCCAAGGAAGCAAAACAAACAGATTGCCTTGAATACTAAAAGTGGTCCTTTCCCTCAGAACAGCTAATTAAGCAATGAAATCATTCTCAGGTTAATCTTTTCAATGAAGGAGTTCTGGAAAGTGACTACCTAAAACTAACTTGTTGTTAGCATACTTATCAAGGCATTTATGATATAGGAAAATATTTTAGATTCATGGTAAAGAATTCATAGTACAGTGATTCTCAAAGAGTAAAATGTGAATGGAAAAAAAAAGAATAACTTTGTGAATTTTTAAATAAGATACATCTAGTAACTCACCTATCATTTATTCTAATACATATTCTATTTCTTTTTATAGTTTTATTTTTCTGAAACAATAGCAATTATAGATAATAGAGATTTAAATGACCCATCTTTTCGAATGAAAATATTGTCTTTCTTTTTCCAGTTTGGTTATATGATAATACCCAAACTGCAGAGGTCACTGCCATAGTGTTTTTCCCTTCTTCTTTTAAGGTAGTTTAGAACACCTTTAAAGAATCAAAAGCATTGATCATAAAATTGCTGAATTAGAACCTAGAGAATTTCTCATACTCTGACAAAGCATATTTTATTCACAAGGACTCTAAGAAAGTTGCAAGGTTTTCATGTCAAAGTAAAAACTCTCCTTCCCCCTGAAAATGATAATAGTGAATCCAGAAAATGAGTGTTTCCATGTGCATCACAGTTCTTCTTCACGGGATAGGGCTCTAAATAATTCCTAAGGCCATTCTGGGGCCCATGGGTGGCTCATGGGCTATGGTGCAGCATGGAGAGCCACCGTGAATCCTCAAGCAGAGGAGTGGTGGTGTTTGTTCACGTTTCTGATCTTTTACTCCTTACTCCAAAGAGCAGCTTCCGAGGGTCCTCTGGGGATCAGGCTGTCCACAGGACCAACAAGGCCCGTGGAGGACATTAGGCCCCAAAGAAATGCAAATGCCCTCACATGGCTTCCAAAGACTTCAGGGCTCTGACTGCAGCCTCACTCTCCAGTCCCTTCCTGAGTCCCTTTTCCCCACCATCTTGGCCTTCCTTTAGGAACGAATCTACCTCCTCCCTGCTCACCACCTCCTCAGATTGCTGCTTTCCCTACACAGAATGCTACATCCCCCTCACTCCACCATTAATGCTTCAACATAAATGTCTCCTCTTTGGAGATGTCTTCACCAACACTCTTATTATAGAAGACCCTTCTCATCAAAGCTCCTATTTCTTATCTCACTTTATTCCTTCATATTTATGATTCTAGATTGACTTATTTACTTTATGTCTATCAACCCCACTGTAAGCTCCAAGATGGTAGTTTCATTTCTGCTTTATTTACTAAAAAATACTAGCAATAGACACTGTTTAAATATTTGTTGAGTGAATAACTAAATAGATGAATCAAACCGAGGGACCTTATTGTCTTATTTTTGTTTAAAGAAGAAGAAGAAGAAGAAGAAGAAGAAGAAGAAGAAGAAGAAGAAGAAGAAGAAGAAGAAGAAGAAGAAGAAGAAAAGTATTCTGAGTTTCTAAGTGTCAGTTTATAAATAAATTTATACTATTTACCCAATAGTTAGTTGAAGGACAATTGCTTTCTAGCTAACAGATCCAATGGTTCCATGATGAATTCTGGCTGAGTCTAATTGTGAGTTCAGCATTTAATAATAAGTGAAATTATTAAAATGCAGCGAGGGGGAAAAGACCTAATGTCCATGGTTCAAATTCTATGAGAATGAGTGAGGAAGAGTCCACTGAATGACAGAGGGAACTAGCCTCACTGGGTGCAGAGGTCATAATGAGGATTCCTGGGTGCATGTTTTGGGGATAGAATACTTGGCTAAGGATGAGAAACACTTAAGAAATGATGGTGTCAAAAACAAAAATGTTCTCTCTTGAATTGGCTGAATTTTCAGTAGAAGTCTCTGAGCAAAGGCTATTAGGGATGTTATAGATAAGATTAATTTATTTGAATTTTTTCAAAGCACTTTATAATGTATCATATTCTTTAACTAACCATATTTAAATTATCTTCAGTTTAGCTATATTTAAAAATAACTAAAGTAATTATAATTATAATTAAACAAACAATTTGCCATCCAGATAGGAAATAACTTGAGATCTATCTCAAAATTTTTCCAAAAAACTCTAGATTACATTTTTGTCTCCTCCACTATCTTGCCTTTCTACATGCCATCTCTAGTTTGTACTCATTTATTTGGGTCAGAGCTCTTAGGGACACTATTTTACCTTATGCAACAATATTTCAGGATAAAGAGAGTTATCTGGGTGCAAGAAGAAAAAGGTTAACTGAAGTTTATTTTCTCTCCAGGCATTCATGTCTATTGAAGACTGCATGCATCTGTGAGTGGTTCTGTCAACACACACAACATGTGGTAGATGTGAAGGATCTAGCTCATCAGTTCCGATTCCAAAAATCTATAAACCCAATTTTTCAGACTTGTAAGAAAATATTGGTTACAAATAATCAACCATGAGTAGAGAGATTCATACAAAAAAAAAAAAAAGAGGTAAGGAATCTCTCCAGTGCCACAAACTAGGAATGAAGGAAGAGAAAGCGTACAGTTTGGTCAATTGAATTTTTTCAATTCAAGAAAAAAGTTACCACGAGTTCACTGGAAAATGTGCTATGAGGAAAATGGCAGAAAAAAGACACAACAATAGACTTGCATTGTGGCAATCCATGCAGCCAGTCACAGGATTGAACAGGAAGAGGAAGGACCATTATTTACAGAAAAGTGGCTAAATGCAGACTGGAAGGTTAGAGGTCCAAGTGTTGGAAACTTCTTAAGGACACATTTCAGAAAATGGCATCTACCATGGACTCTCTTTACATAGAGCAGGTATCTTACTCCAATTGGGCGTAAAATCACAGACTAAGTGCCTTAAAAAAAAAAGGAAATTTCTCACAGTCCTGGAGACTGGAAGTATGAATGAATGTAGGGTGCCAGAACCACCAAGTTCTGGTGAGAACCCTCTTCCTGGGATGCAAACAGGAACCTCTGTGTCCCCACATGGCCTTTCTTCAATATCACTCACATGGAGAAAAAGGTCTCTCTCTCCTTCTTCTGATAAGGCCACCCATCCTATCAGATTAGGAGTTACCCTTATGAACTCATTTAACCTAAATTAACTCCTAAAAGCCCTATCTTCAAATATAATCAGATTGGGGTCTGGCTTCAACATATAAATTTGGAAAGGACACCCTTCAGTTCATAGTACCAGCCTTCAGTGTCAGTTACCAAGAGTCAAGAGAAAGCTACAGCGCTGCGGTGCCTGGAAAATGGCAGGCAGGCTTTAGTAGCCAGAAACAGGGATGTGGGTCCTTACCCTTGTTCTGCCAGCAATCTAAGCTGAGCCCGGTTGGTTCATCAGACCTCTAAAGAAAGTGTTCTGTGTAGGGTATCGCTTATATCTGTAGACACTGCTATAAAACTGGAAAGAAATGCAAAGTCTCAGACTAAACATTTCCCCCCAAAAACAGTTATTTGATTCAGTTTCATTCTTGTTTTCCTCCAAGTTGATGTGCAAATTAGAAATGCTTATGGATAGTTTATTTATGGATAGTTTATTTATTTATATTGCATTATTTATATTACATGGTGATCATGTAATCACACAGTTTTATTTGTTTTTTATTTATATTTTTAGTAAGCTGGTTATAGGCATAGAACAGACCTTTTATTAAAAACTAGAGGCCTAATGCATGAAATTTGTGCACTCAGGGCAGGGGCAGGGGAGAGCCTTAGCCTGGCCTGCACCCTCTTGCAGTCTGGGAGCCCTCAGGTGATGTCTGACTGATGGCTTAGGCCGGCTCAGCCAGCACTCAGACATCCTTAGCACTACTGTGGAGACAGGAGAGGCTCTCACCACTGCACTCGCCAGTCTGTGAGCCTAGTTCTGAGTGGTGCTCCCTCTGTGGGAGCATCTGCCCCATAGTGGTCAGTGTGCATCATAGCAACCGGTCTTTCTGCTGTTCGGTTGATTTGCATATTAGCCTTTATTATATAGGATTGAACCTTTTGCCAATGTTTCAAATCTCTTTGACTCTTTAAATTTTGTCTAAATGTTTCTAAATAAGTCTAGATGATTTATTGAAGAAATTGTATTGTTTAAATTATAATATTTATGTGTAATTAATAGAATATGCAAAAGTTATTCTCATTATGTGTAAATATTCTTGAAAACTTGGGTATATTAAATCAATTAGAAACAAGCAGTAGGTTTCTCCTAAATGCAATTCCAAGCACCATACTATACTATATCAGAAGAATAAGAAAATAATCCTGGAATCTTCTTTTAAAATAACCAGTTAAGGTGAGACCTTTAATACCATCTTCTGCTACTTGTTTTCAAGGAAAGCATAGGAGAAAAGCAGGACAGAAGAGGTCTGAAATATATATCCAAGAATCACATTGTATTTCATTGAATTCAACATAACATATACAATGCTGCTTCTGGGGTATACATGAAGGCAACGGTGAGGCGCCTCCCAGTGAGGATAGCTTAGGAAGTTTCTATCAATTAAGAATTGATTAGTTGTCTGTTTAGTACATTCCAGCAATACCATCTGGTAGGCATTGGATAGAGGGGCCTGTAGACATATTTTATTTTGCCATCACTGTGCTGGTCCACATGCGATTAAGAAAAACAAATGAATAAAGAGGCAACACTGAAGTGTTTGGATATCTCTTGAGAAACTAAAAGGTTTGGTATCCTATGCCCGCATTCCCCCATGGCCTCATCAGCTTGGCACTCTCCTCTCACTGCCACAGTCCCCTGCCCATGACTTTCTTATAACCTGGGAGAAATCCCCTTGTAATAAATCATATCACACATGCTTCTGTCTCTTTTTAACACCAGCTTGACCCCAAAGACTCAACAAAACAAAATCTAAGAATCGATCCAGTGATTGTCTTTAATATGAGACTTGAAGACGAGTTTCAGAACAACCAGAATCCAAACAAGGCAATTTTAGTGAAATGCCAGGAAAACAAATTTGGAATGTGCCAGTAATTTAGGAAGTGGAAACCTAATCTCTCTATGTGGAATTCTCTGAAATGAAAGGGGGTAATCAATCTGAAGTTTTAAAAAAATGGAATTCAATTACTTCATGTTAGAAGTAGACAGATATATAATCCATCAAAAGAATGAAAAGAGAAATTCCAGATTGATCACCTGCAGGGGAGCTGGGAACCAGGTCTCAGCTGGTCCCCAAAGGGAGGTTAGGGCCTTCCTGTTAAAGGAAGCCTGGGGCTGTGGATAATTTGCCAAGGAGTAAGTGTGTGCAAAACCCTGAAGGTCCCAGTGTCTTACTAAGCCTCATTCCTTGTTTGCTACCGAGATGCCCAATGGCCCTGCCCATCTAGAGGTATTATGATGCCTGCTGTCAACTGACAAAGCCCAGTTAGCACTCAGCGGGAGTAGATACACAGCCATGGCATCAGGCCTTCTATCATCACTGGCGTGAATAGAAATAATTAAGGTGCATCTCTATTCTCTGTCTCCAGGCACATGTGCTTTTGCAGCGTTTCAACTTGGGGTGCCTGAAAGGGGAAACAGACAGAAAGGCAACGAAGCGGATAAAAACGGCCACAGTAGGAGAAATATGACAGGAGGAAGAGCCGAAGCTACAGCAGCTTGCTAAGCCAAAGGATACCTTTCCTGCAAGTGCACCCTTGCCTTTCAAACTTCTGGGGCTCAGCTTTGCCCTGCCCCAGAAATGCTACAAGAAGTGATGGTGCTCATACATCTGCCATCTCCTACTATTATTTTGTATGTGGTCAGACTTGAATGTGTAATGCTTCAGAAATACAGTTTGGGGGGAGGGAGTGGGAAAGAAAATCCGTGCAGGCAGCATGAAATTTGATCAGCACAGTAGATTAGAGGGGGTGGGCAAGGGACTCCAGGGGACATGAGCAGGGTTTCGAGACAGGCACTGAGGCTGGACCACGGTCCAGGAGGAACAGGGCTGCTGCACAGTGGCCATGGTGGAAACACTCTCTGCACCTCTGTACTCACCTCACTTTCTCTCATCCTTCATCTCTTCTTTTGCACAAGAAAATTGTACTCAGATCATTTGAGGATGAAAACAAAATTATTGCTGTAAGAGAATCCCAGGGGACACACTATAATCACACCCCACTTTACTACTCATTTTAATATGAAAATGGCCAACAAAAATGTCAGGCTTGTGTTGGTGATCTACTTCTAGTTCTTATCACATTCTATTTTACTTTTTAAAAAATATATATTTTATTGATTTTTTATAGAGAGGAAGGGAGAGAGATAGAGAGTTAGAAACATCTATGAGAGAGAGTCATCGATCAGCTGCCTCTTGTACGCCCCCTACTGGGGATGTGCCTACAACCAAGGTAAATGCCCTTGACCAGAATCGAACCCGGGACCCTTCAGTCCGCAGTCTGATGCTCTATCCACTGAGCTAAACTGGTTTCAGCTCTATTTTACTTTTAACCCAATCTATGAGTCTAGATATTCTTGGTCATAAAGGAAGTAAAGTCTATCTATTCTTTCTGGGTATTATGTCAAACTGTCAGTTAAATACTACCCTCCCTGCATCCAATAATTTTGCTTTGAATCGATGGAAATTTTATGAACATGAATAAAATATCTGGCCTTCTTTCCTCCTTCAAGGACATTATAATCTAAGTTAGATTTCCCTAAGTCAGGTTTTTTTAAATAGTCTGGTCATGGCATGGCTATGTGGTTTGGCGTGATATCTACAGAGTTTTATTGCTAAACCATGATTCAAATAGAGAGACGCTCTTGCTTATTCTAGGAGAGAATCTACTTTATACTTCTCCCACAGGGTTGCAGTAATGAAAACATGCCAGATGGTTTCAGAGTACACCCACGGTTAGTAAGATATGAGTTCCTAGTTAATAGAAATACTTGGTTGAAAGTATTTCTTCTTTTGCTATAAAGAAAAATGAGGGACCACAGTGACTGGAACAGACACAAGGAGCAAACCTCATGGTGGGGGTGCATGTGCAGAAAGGGGTACGTGAAGAAAGAGAGAATAAGAGAACCTTATTGGATCTGCACCATTGTCGTGAATCCACCATCATATCTCCTGTCTGTTTTTGATCATTTCTGATTCCCATTATTTTAAAAAAATCCATTGTTCTTTGATTCCTTTTACATTGTCTCCTCATCTTCCAAAGCCATAATCTGAAGAGTACAACCAAACTTAAAACACTCACTGAAGTAAAAGAGAGTGTTTGCTAGTTCTCCAGGTAGCTTTAGAATTTTTACTAGAGGTTTAGTGCATGAATTAGTGCACCAGGCCTGGCCTGCGGGATTGGGTCAAAACTGGCTCTCCAACATTCCCTGAAGGGTCCCAGATTGCAAGAGGGCACAGGCCAGGCTGAGGAACCCCAAGTGTGCATGATTGGGGGCCAGGGAGGGAGCAGGAGGTTGGCCAGCCAGGGATGGACCATAGGAGGGCTTCAGTGCATGTCCAGCCCATCTCACTCAGTCCTGATCAGCTAGACCCCAGATGCAAGCTAACCTACCAGTCAGAGCGTCTGCCCCCTGGTGATCAGTGAATGTCATAGCAACCGGTTGACTGGTCTTAACATATCATTAGCATATTACCCTTTGATTGTATGAACAGCCAACCAGACAACCAGGCACTTAGCATATTAGGCTTTCATTGTGTAGGATGCTTGTCCTCATGAAATAAAAACACAAACCACACTGGTTGTATTAGTGAGGGAGAGAAGACCTTTAATTCAAGTGCAAACTAGGTGTCTGGTAGAAGGGGCTGTCCAAGCCACCATTTATTTTCCCCACAGAGGCAATTCATATTTACCATGATTAGGAATGATGCACACAGGTGTGTGTGTGAGAGAGAGAAAGCACATACGTACATACATACAAAACAAAGATACACACACTAAATTACTAAAACTTCTATTTATAGACTCAAAAAAAAAAAAAAAAAAACCTACAACAACCCTCTAGTATATAGCAGCTCTGAAAAATCAGAAGGGTTTTTTACAGAAAGAAAGGGAGAAGGATAGAGAGTTAGAAACATCGATGAGAGAGAAACATCAATTAGCTGCCTCCTGCACACTCTCGACTGGGATGTGCTTGCAACCAAGGTACATGCCCTTGTCTGGAATCAAACCTGGGACCCTTCAGTCTGCAGGCTGACGCTCTATTCACTGAGCCAAACCAGTCAGGGCCACAGAAGGATTTTTAAAACCTCTGGCTACAATGCCAAGTTCTTTGATTTTAATTCTGCATCTGCAGCCCAAAGGAAGACAGTGATGCATTGGTATGGCGGCCCCTGAGCTGACAGAAGATCATGGGCGGAAAGCACTGCTAGTGCCAGAAGAGAAGGGAACAAAGTAGAAAATGACTGCTGGTCCCAGATTCTGCTTCCAGGCTGACTCACTCCTTGCTTTGTTTCAAAGTGGGAAAGCATTCTCTCTTCCCAGCTCCTTTGTTACTAACATTTAAAAAGTCAGTAGAAACTCAGGAATAACGGTCTCAGGGTCATTTACATTTACTGAAATTTGCATTCACAAGTGATCAGCAACTAAAAAACTATATAGTTTCCTTTGAAAATGTTTAAACGTTTTTCTTTAAGTAGATAAAAATGCAAGGTTTTTTTTTTCTTTTGCCCTTTTATGCAAATAACTTTGTATGCAGAATATATTACATTCCCTTTTTAACACAAGGCAAAAGATACACATTTACAAAACAATTTTTAAAAAATCCTTGAAGTGGCAGTTATGATTGTTCAACAACACAATGCGTAAACAAAGCATGTCAACTACGTTCTAAACCTGCTCAGACCATAGCAAACCTATTCAATGAGGCAAAATAATGTTTTGACCAACATGACAAAAGCGATTTTGGTTCACACTTAAGATCTTTGTGGACCAATCAGTAACTGAACCTTAGCTGTTTGTTCATGTCTGCTGCTGTAACAGATTCATGTTGGAGAAGGGATGTTGGCAAGAGAGAGGAAGACAGGCTTTTGAATGTACTGTTTATTTTCTTTGTTTAGGTTTATGATGAAAAATATTACTTTCCACAGAGTTTTCGAGGGACAACAAATATATAAACAGTTGTCTAAAAAATTTGTTTACCTTTAAAAGATAATTTTACTATCACCAGGTCCAATTAGTAAAAAGATAAAAATTTCTAAATGATACTCATTTTGGTCTAGCACATTTTTCTATCCTATATAATAAAACCATAATATGCAAATCGACCAAACGTGGAAGGATTGGTCGCTATGATGTGCACTGACCACCAGGGGGGAAACACTCAACGTAAGAGTGCCACTCAGCCAGAAGCCTGGCTCATGGCTGGTAAGCACAGGAGCCTCTCCCACCTCCACTGCAGGTAGGCAGTAAGGAACAAGAGGTCCTGTACTGCCAGAGGGCACAAGCCAAGCTGAGAGAACCACCACCCCCACCCCCAGTGCACAAATCTCGTGCACAGGGCCTCTAGTTTATTCATAAAGCTATCTTCTTACTCTTTGAATTATATTTTTATCATTTGAATATAACACTCTTCTTTTCTGGTAAAAATTAAACCCATTGAGTTGTAAAAATAATAAAGCAATATCTGATTACTCAATGAATAGAGAAAGATAAAAAATAATTAGTTGTTCAATTGGTATTCAAGCAAGAGAAAATGATTGTTTATGCCAGGTTTAAGATAACAGATTCTTCTATAATACTATTTACAATGGGCAAATAAAATGTTTTAAGTTTCTTTTGAAGGTTTGTTAGTGTTTCTTTTAAATATTTTCAAAACATGAAATTTTGTTTTATTTATCTTATTTATTTTTAATATATTTTATTGATTTTTTTACAGAGAGGAAGAGAGAAGGATAGAGCATTAGAAACATCGATGAGAGAGAATCATTGATCAGCTGCCTCTTGCACACCCCCTACTGGGGATGTGCCTGCAAGCAAGGTACATGCCCTTGACCAGAATTGAATCTGGGACCTTTCAGTCTGCAGGCTAATGCTCTATCAATTGAGCCAAACAGGTTTCAGCCAAAACATGAAATTTTAAACGATCTTTTACTTAATACTAGTTTAAAATGTCAGAATAGTAAAGATTACACCCACATATGAAAACTGCAAAGCATTATAAAATGAAGAAAATTAAAGAATATTATAATGAGTATTTTCTTACAGAAAGAAGTCTGAGAATTACAAATCATTAAATTCAACTTTAAAAATGAGAAAATTTTTCAGACTAGAATTCATGAAAACCTAACAGTTTAGACAGCATTTTTTGTTGTTGTTGTTAGAAATCTTATCATAAGTTAAAATAATTTTAGTTTTGGAAATACCTAAATGACTTTAATAAAAGGTGCTGTGGTTAAATAAAAATTTCAAGTTAAACAGATACAAATCTACTCTGCAAGCTTTTGTTTTGTATTCCTTTGGCCACAAGTGTAATCAGCATTGTGAATCCAAAAACAATATACACAGACACATGATTGATTGACAGGTATTGTCTAAAAGAGGAATGATAACGTGTTCTATAGTTTTGATCTTTAAACTAGAGATACTGTAAATATATGACACTTACAAAAAAAAAGCTAGATATTATTTGTAAAAGAGGAATGGTATTAGCAGTGTTTAATTCATTCACTCAATTCAGTACCGTGGATTCCAAACTATTATTTCAATTTAATAGCTCAGGCTTGAAACATTATATAGAAAATAGCTCAAAACAACTGTTCCCAAGGGCTGCAAAGTTCAATTCTTCTCTTGACTCTAGACAGATTCATATATCTATGCATTGCTGCATCATGATCAAAAAGGTTTGCTTTTAGGGATACACAAAAAGAAAACTAAGGCAGTTTCTTTTCATTCTGAATGTTGCCACCTATTCTTAAAAAAGAACTCTGGACATTTGATGCCTTTCTTAATAGAGTGGCATGTTAAAAATTTGTTTATGACAGATGCAAAAGCAATGACTATGAATATACACGTGCATGCTTTGTTTTAAAGAGACTACCTGAAAGTGCGTCAGAAATACAAGGTGTAGGTATTTCTTGGATCACATGATCTCACACATCTATAGGAAATAATGAACAACATAAACTGATGAACAAAAACAGACCCAGAGAAAGAGAATCAGCGATCAGATTCTCAAACCTCAGAGGGAAAGTAAAGGTGGGTGGGGGTAAGGGGAAGAGATCAACCAAAGGACTTGTGTGCATGCATAGTGGCCATGGATAACAGGAGGGTAGTTGGGGGCAGTTGGCCTGCAGGGGAGGGCAGTTAGGGGTGACTGGGCCAGCCAGGGGAGAGCAGTTGAGGGAACCAGGCCTGCAGGGGAGGGCAGTTGGGAGCAACCATGGCTGCAGGGGAGGGCAGTTGGGGGAGAGGGGACCCAGGCCTGCAGGGGAGGACAGTTAGGGGTGACCCGGCCAGCAGGGGAGGCAGTTAGGGGCAATCGGGCTGGCAGGGGAGGGCAGTTAGGCATTGATAAGGCTGGCAGGGAAGTGGTTAGCGGGTGATCAGGCTGGCAGGCAGAAGCATTTAGGGGTAATCAGGCAGGCAGGCAGAAGTGGTTAGGGGTAATCAGGCAGGCAGGTAAGCAGTTG
Organism: Pipistrellus hanaki; assembly: GCF_964339955.1. Taxonomy (NCBI): domain Eukaryota; kingdom Metazoa; phylum Chordata; class Mammalia; order Chiroptera; family Vespertilionidae; genus Pipistrellus; species Pipistrellus hanaki. The sequence goes on along the minus strand of NC_140503.1, from coordinate 121,358,502 downwards.
GGAGCCAGAAGTCCTAGATTATGAGAGGGACTTCTGACTGCTCTATTTAGGCCCAGTGGGATTGGGCCTAAACTGGCAGTCAGACATCCCACGAGGGCCCAGATTGGAGAGGATGTAGCCTAGGCTGAGAGACACACACACCCTGTGCACAAATTTTATGTATCAGGTCTCTATTAATATATAACTGAGCAAGATATATGATACCCTATTTTAATTCTCATTATCTTATTAGAGGATGAGCACTAATTGCAGATTACTTCTGTCTGCTATTTTCAGAGAGTTTTCTTCTTTGAAAACTAAAAGTCCTTATCAATATTCTGTAAGAAAATGAATGGGATTAAATAAGAAGTTTAAAAGAACTACATGTTTTTGCCAATTATCCAAACAGAAGAAAATGAAAAAGATTTTGTTGTCAGTTGACATACAATCTCTGCCAATGCAGAGTTGAAGACATAAAGCCAGTTCCCAACCCACGTGAAACAGGTGCTGTCACACAGAGCCAGGGGAGGCAATGACAAGGATCAGCAATTAACTCTCAGAGTCAAGCAAGCACCAGAAGGTTGGGAAAAACTTTGGTCATGGCAGTTAATTTAAGTTAATAATTAGAAGTCTAAGTCTTTCTCAAATTCCTAAGTTTATCTACAGCCTTTTGTCCAACTACTTTATCATGTCACTCCACAATTCTCATCTAAAGTTAATTCATCTTTGTATCCCTAGATGTGAGTTATCTATTTCAACCCCCACTCAGTCCCTGATACCATATTTTAGGAGCATCAATGGATTTTTGCCTGATCCTATTTAAAATATTTTAATGGCTTCTAAGTACCTTCCTGGTGAATCCAAAATACCTTAACACAGTGTTGTGAACTGAATTTTATGTCCCCATCCCCACCCTACTCCCACCCTCCAGAAATTCATATGTTGAATTCCTAACCGCCAATGTGAACAATATTAGAAAGTGGGACCTTTGGGAACTGATTAGGTCATGAGGGTGGAGCCCCCATAAATGGAATTAGTGCCCTTATAAAAGAGGCCCCAAAGAGCTTTCAGCCCTTTCACCATGTGAGAACTCAGTAGAAGAATGGCCATTTCTCAACCAGGAAGCAGGCTCTCACCAGACACCAAATCTTCCAGCACCCTGATCTTAGACTTCTCTGCCTGCAGAAGTGTGAGAAATAAGTATTTGTTGTTTAAGTCAAACCTGTGTTAAACTCACTGTCTAAAAATATTTGACACATGGCTACCTTCTCACTCTTTCTTTCTGACTTGGTTCATATTGCCCTCATATGCTTTCTTTTTCATCTTTTGTGGAAGCTAATCTGACACCAACATACATTTGGGAAATTTCAATTCACTCTTGAGTCAAATAAGTGTGATCCTTCAGAACTAAGAATTCCCTTTGCACAGATTTCTGGTTCTGCAACCACATACTAAAGCATCTGACATACCCTAAAATGGAAATGTTTCATTAAGAAAAACCTACACCAGCTTTTCACATCCATAATAAATACTACTGACCTGTTGTGCAAAATTGTACAAGACTCAGCACCCCACCAGCCCCTCGCCCTGGGACCGCCCTGAGTCCCAGAGTTCCACCCTACATGGCTGTGCACCTCAGGAAGGCCCTGAGTCCTGGAGTGCCGCTCTGATGCCCACCTCTGGGGTGAGCGCAGCAGCTGCCCGGCCCCACCCCCATGGCACGCACACGGGGCACGGAAACCCCTGCAGAAGCAAGGCAAAGTGGACGCTGGGACCTCTGTTCCCCAGTGGGGCCGCAGGAACCCCGACGGAAGCTGCATGGAGTGGCCTCCAGCCCTATCCTTGCTATCCATCCCCTGCTAGGAGCACTGCCATCCTGTGACGGTGTCACAGCGTGAGGGTCAATTTGCATATTACCTCTTTATTATATAGGATAGTAACAGAGCTGTTTAGTATCAAGTGGTAGTTTTTTCTTTTGAAGAAAAAAAAAATCACAAATTTGCATGGTCACATTCTTCCCAGATGAAAGTCTTCTTTTTCATGAGATCACTAAACAGAATAGTGGCCTGGAAAGAATCAGGACAGGAGTGTTCTGCAAATTTCCATTACTCTCTTTCTGTGAAATGGGATAATGTGTTTTATTACTACCTTACATTTTTACTCATTATTGTTGCCATTAGATCTCTGAGACACAGAAGCAGTAGGATTTTCATTTACTGAGAATATTCTGATGGATTCTCTATATTGCAAACATACTATGGACATTCTGCCCAGATGGCACACAATGGAATTTGCCTTTTTCTTTATAAGAATCAAAGCAACCACACTCGTTTTTTAGATTAAGTGTTTGACAGTGACTCCTTTCCTTTCAAATGCATTACCTTGTGAGAAAGTGCAATAAAATATTAGAACACACACAATAATGATGTGTGCACCAATTAGCAATTGCTAACTTTAAAAAAAAAAAAAAACACATATTGTGCAAGTTGAAAAAATAAGATGCAGACACATGGACAAATGTAGACCACAACAGAAGATTGGATAGTTTTTCTGTATGCAGTTAAGAGAAAAATGATTGAGCTCTAGTTTTTAGCTACACTTATCACACATACTTGGTGACACTTCTCCATAGCACCTCCTCAAATAAGAGAAACATGCATGATGCAAGAATTGCTCAAGATAACCTGCAGTTTCTAATTTGGTACCAGAATGACGAATCCATTAAATTGAGTTGCTTACCACATCGTTGGTAAGCAACTCAATTTAATCTAAGGTTTTTTGGAACCTTTCTATCCTCAAAACCACTAGGTAAATCTACATGATACTCTGACTTCCTGTAACTTGAAGTGTGGCCTGTGGTCTAGACACATCTGCATCACCTGAGAGGCACTGGTTAGGCTTATAATTTCTGAGTCAGTTTGGATCACAAAGCTGCACTTACACTAGTACAATCCATATGCCCTACTTTTAAATCTTCCCTTCTTCAAGTCATCCAGGTGCTTTTTAATCAAGAAAAAAAAATCACATTTAATAATCCTTTTCCAAGATTAACCAAAGAACTTATATGCATAAATGCATAACCCATGGTCACAGATTCAGGGTTGATTTATGTCAAGTGAAGAATAGTAAGTTACCAACCCCATCACAGAGGAATAAGATGATACAAGTGAGCTTTATGAGACTCAGCGATTCTCACCAAACAGGGACCGCTCAGGCCCTCTGGGTTCTTTAAGGCACCTCTGATGCTATGAGTTCTCTGGGCAGCCATTGGTGCAGTGATGATACCCGCACTGCTCATACATGCGTGTGTCTGTGAGGTCATGGGGTTCACTGAAGGCTGCTCAAGCAAGGCTGAGTGTGGATGGGATTATACTTTACCTGAAAGTCCTGGAAGCCTTCAAAATCCCAAAGGAATCACAAAAAGGAGCACAGGAATGATTGCCTGTGATACCACACTCCCAATACCGACAAATCATAACAAGGACCTGTTCTATGTAGTTACATGTCCACAGAATCAGAGAAATTACATGAAGGAAGTCTCACATGATCCAGCATTCAGATCAACAGAGGCATTCGCTCACTGTTGTGTCCCTGCTGGCTCAACATGTACAAATTTCAAGACATCTTTATGTCTTCACCAGAAGAATATTTAAAAAAAAAAGAAAAACAACAAAATACAATGGCAACAACAAAAAAACTTCAATTGGAAGAATTCTTTAGCTGGGATAGTGGGTTCTACAATCCCACCATTATCTGTTCTTGTGCAGGGCCAGAAAAATACTGTCACCACTTTAAGAGAGCAACAGTCTTTGTTTCATAATGAATTTATGCCAAAATAGTGAATATGCCATTGTCTTCTGTTTTTGTTTAGTGAAAGTGGGATTTAAAGTCTAGACGTGGCAGAAGTGAGGACACACACAGAAATACCTAATGGGTGGTTTTAGTCTCAACAGGATACAGATTATTTTAAGAACTCTGAGTACAGCCAGGGCTCTCAGGCAAAGTACTTCTGGTTCCTGACATTGACTGTGGAAGCATCTAAAGGAAAAAGCACACAGTCTTTCATGCTATTGCTTGCAATCGGCTCTAGAAAGCAAAATGCTTATTCCTAACAGACAAGGAAGATCTCGCTCCCATGCCCAGCACAGAGTGGTCACTGGGGTTCATTTCTTTTTTTTTTATTCCTGTTTACCTCAATCCAGGGTAAGTATTGTCCCCAAAAAGAGAGGCAACAATGTTCAAAAATACTTATTTCAAGGGCCAGGATAAATAAACTTGGCAGAAAAGTTTCAGTTGCAGGCTCTGGGTTTCCAGAGTTAGTGGCAGTGCCAAGAGATAACTTACGGGGCATCAGATCCCCAATAATCTTCATCAGTCCCCAGAATGCCATCAAACTAAATAAACTCTGGAAATAGAGGGAGTCCTATTCCTGTGAACATCTAATTTCAAGTTAAGTCCCCTTTCAGCCAGACTGAAACTCTAACGCTGCTTTCATATTGCTGTCTGGGTGCTGCCACTATCCCAAATCCTCCCATAATCCAAGTGCCATTTACTGTTCCTTCTATATTACAGGAAGCCACGTCAAGTAGAGAGCTTGAATGCCAGAGCTTGAATGCCAGCTCCCGCGTCTTTACTCATTAATGGGAGTCCTTATTAAAAGCACTAAACCTGGATCTGAAACACTAAACCTGAAACGGCCCTCAGGTGAGTCACCGAGATTGCTCAGAGAACCCGGGGTGCCCATTGCCCCAGGGCCTAGGCTGATACAAGGACTAAGGAAAATAATATCCACGCAACACCTGGCAGGTCTGCCACTGGAGCACCCAGCAAACAGCCTCCTGCTGCATCCTTCCTTTTTCTTCTCACCGAATCAACATCACTGACATTATGAGATTTCCCTTTGTTAGAGTAGAAAAAAAAAAAAAGGAAAAATTGGCTGACTGACAAAATCAAAGCTATAATCACTCCGGGGCTGTATTTTGAGGAGTGTTCATACATCCCGGAGCAAAGGGCCTTTCAATTTTACAAGAGGTGAGGGGGGACTCGGCATCCTGCACGGAGATCACAGAGCTCAGGGAACCTGTGCCCCCACTTGCCTTCTCAGTGGGTGCGGCTGCACAGAGAGTAAACACCTCTGCTGAGCTCTCCTTTCTTTAAGTTGCACCCCAGCTGCAGAGCTTCTCAGGGAAGAATCGTGTTGCCTACTCTGAGTTGCTATAACAACATAGTTGCCAAAATCGCAGGCACCCCGCAGGAGCCGAATAGCTTCTCAGACATGCTGTGCGACTCCTGCTCCTGGCACACCCTCTGTGGCCTGTGAAAGGTCCTGGCTGAGGCAGCCCGGGGCCACCAGAGGCACAGGCTAGTTAAGGAGATGGAGAGGGGTTTTGAAAATTGTTGGGCTTCCCACAGACATAGAAGGCCACTGGCCTGTGCTTCAGATCTTCTGAAACGTCCTCTCGCTAATGAGGCAGCAAGTGCTGCCTTGATACAATTGGCAGAACTATGTTGTATCTATTTCATGAACTTGAGCTTTTCCCCTAAATAATGAGTAGTTCACAGCAGTAAAAAGGAATGGTGCCTGGTCCTTAAAAAGTATTACGCTTGTCACCTGGGAGAAAGTAGAAACGAAAACTTCAGATTGAAAGAGAATATAGGAGTGGACAGCGGTCAGACCATGGGTGACAACAGAACCCTGACCCCATCCTCTAGAGAGCAACCAGTCCCGGGAGCCAGAACAGAAGCGTGGCAGCAACTGGTCCAACTCAGGACCAACCACAGAGAGCCACATATAGTCCCCCAACCAATCAAAGGAAGTGTTCTGTTTTTAAATAGCCCACCTCTAGCTTCTCCAGGCCAACAACACCAATCAGAGCTTACTAGTACGTAACGATTTCTCTTTTTTTAATTGAAAACCTTTCCCACGCCTTGACTATGATATTTATGAGTCTCCACCAAAGGCAAGTGATGGAGGTTGGCTCCCTTGCTTTTGCAAACTGAACAAAACAGCTTCTGTTCTCACTTGGGTGGTTTTTGCTTATTTCTAGTGTACTAACAAGATCATATTTTATGATTTGCAATGTTAAGGACTGAGGCCTCTGGGTAACCCTAAAATCTACCTAAACTATGCCCTCAGCAAACTTCCAGACTCACCAAACCCATCACCAACCCCTTTTCTTTCCCTTTCCCTTCCCCTTCCACCTCATGGCTCCACCCATAACAAAGAATTCCTTACAGTCAGAGTGGCCAACCATCCCAATTATCCCAGAACTGTCCTATTTTTAGCATGGAAAGTCCTATAAGCCAGAAGGACCCCAGTCCTGGACCTCTCAGCTCTCTGCCAGATTCTTCTCTCTCCCCACTGCCCATGTCAATTGGTGGGCTCTTCTCCACCTGCCAAGGCTCTGACCAAAGGCCCACCTCTAGAGTTCACTTCTCCGACAGCAGCCCACCTCCTAGGCCCAGGCAGATGGTCACTCCCTCCTCCAGGCCTGCCTTGCTACAGCTGGTGTATATTTCTGTACATATCTCAGGGCATAGGAATGACTTGACAATGGCGAATAGACCCTGTTCCACAGTACATTCCCCGCAGGCGGGTGCTGTATTGTCCTCAGCTTTGTGGTCCCCTCACTGTCTTCATCACACCAAGTCCATGCTTGTCTGTTTCATGAGTAAATGAACTTGCAGGTGATGAAATGGGTTACCCATTTATTTATTTATTTACTTACTTATTTGTTTAATATAATGGTTTATTATTGGATTACTGAATATTAACAAATTAATTATTTATCAATGAATTATATTGATCTTAAAAAAAAAAAAAAAAAGGTCCAAAAGTTCTAGGTTGGTTTGAAATGACAGTATGTAGATATAGGTGCCTTGCCATAACTGTACGCATTAATCCATTTCAACCACTCAGGTTGTTTACCTCGATCTGGGTGGCGTTGTCCTGCCCATCGTCCAGCAGCAGGTCTGTGAAGCCTCGGGGCTCCGGGGAGTCTTGGCCCACGCTGGCTCGGTTGGTGTCCACGGCCTTGAGCAGATCTGTGTTCCTTTTCCACCTGTGGCTGAAGGAATGCGTGTCTACTTCTAGCTCCTCTCCTGCTTGCAGAAAGGCCTGCCCAACTTGATATTGCCAGTCTGTTTGAAAGTAAATAAAACAACGAATTACTTCCTTGCTATGAATCACACACATATTAGCAACTGAAGTAGGAAAACTATCTGCTAGTCATGAAAATAGAAAACTAGCTCATACCAGTGAATCTGTTTAATTGTATTATTTTGAGTTGGTATGCAAGTCTCTGAGTAGAATGCAATTTTAGGACACATTATAAGTCGTGACAGTGGTTACTGTGAAGACCCAGCGGAGTCTCTAAAACAGATGTGTAGCCCTAAGGCAATGTATTTTTATTCCCTTCCCTCCCCACCTTCCACAACACACTTCATAAACATTCCCCAGTTGCTCTGAGAAGACAAGCTAGAATCCAGACAAAGGAATGAAAACCAAGTGATTCTCAGTCCATTTGAATATAAAAGTCAGACATTATTAACGTGTGAACTAATATTCCTTTCGCATGAGTTATGTTGAAGAGCAGAGAGACAACAATGTGTTTGAATGGTTTAAATAATACAAGGAATGATCTTTGTTTATATGTGCTAACCTGCTTCGCAGCTCACAAGTCAGACTGGGCTCACTGCCTAACTCATTTAATCAGCAACGCTCTCAGGAGGCATCACAAATGCCCTAGTTCACTTGTGCTGTTCTTACCTTAGAAACTTGCTGGGGTGGTAAAGAATGGCAGTGATAGGCACTTAGAGAAATGAAATGGAAGGCAAGGGGATCAAATCACAAAGGTGTTTTAAAGCTATCTGCAGGGACAGTCCCTGCTGACCCAGCTCATCCAGCCACTACAGGAGGGGAAATTAGATTTAATCATTAGTTCTAGTCTTTCATTTCTGTAGGTCAGCAGGGGAAGGGATACCACAAGTCTGAGAAATTCAGTTTCCGGCTAGGAAGAACAGCCCTCTTCTACACAACTATTACCAAAAGATATGAAATGACAGCCTTTATAACTGGCAGGATATGGCTTCAAAAAGAGCTTATGAGGGCAGTGATTGAATCATAGCTGTGATGTTCCTCTCAATGCAAGAACATTCCAAGAAACCAAAATGTGTTTAATGTGGCTTATAATACCATTGAATCAGTTACTCAGAACTCTAATAACTTAGGTAAGGCTACTGCTCATCATAGGAAAACAGTCTAAAATATCTCCCTTTCAACTCAAACAAAGGTGATAATTCTTCCTGACAAAGAACTATTCTTTGGTTTCATCATGAACTTAAAAGATCTCCTACTGCCTGATGTTTTAGTGGATACAGCTAGGAGAGAAACACTACCATCGGGTGGGTAATGTAGACTTTTCTATGGGCTCATAGAATGATAGGATTTAAAAGAACCATGGAGAATGAAAATGACCAAGAACTCCAGAAATGCCACAAAAATGTAGCACTATGTTCAATTCATAGAACTGTTGTAAGGCTGCAAAAGCTCATGTACGAAAAGGGTTGATTACTGTCCCCGCCCCCCCCTCCACTGCAAGAAATGATTCATTTTTTAAAATATTCACTTGAGGATATTTATTGATTTTAGAGAGAAAGTGAGTGGGGAAGAGAGAGAAACATAGATGTGAGAGAGAAACATCCATTGGTTGCCTCTAGTATGCACCCTTATGGGGGATTGAATTGTAGCAACCTGGATATGTACTCTGATCAGGAATTAAAACCTTAACCCTCTGGTACATAGGACAACACTCCAGCCAACTGAGCCTCCTAAGCAAGGCAGGGAATGCTTGTTTTTTTCGTTTGTTTGTTTTGTTTTGTTTTGTTTTGTTTTTTTTACACTGTTGTTCCCACTAACCATTGGAGAGGGCTCAGTAAATTTTTGTTGAATGAATGGATGAATAAATAGGCCGATGAATTGCTGATAGTTTCTTTGGAGCAAGAATGACAGGACGAGGCAGAATTGTTTCATAGGAGAAACACTGTACAAGGATTCAGGAGACTTAGAGTGGAATTTTTTGTTGTTAGGTTTGCTGGATATGGGGTTCCAGAATAGTTCACAAAACTTCCTGTGCTTTAGTTTCCCTATATTTTAAATGGGAATGACAATATTTTGCATGAAGAAGCAGGCAGCTTTTCCTGAGGATATGTAAGACCTATGATTCTAGGCAAAGATACCGAGAGTAGTTTTATTTGCTTTATTTATATATCCTGCCTCATTATTAAAAATATGTGAGTCAGTTTACAACAAAAGTAAGCAATAAAAGTTTTACAACAACCAAATCGGGACTTCCTAGCACAGGGCTCATATTAGCTTTAGGGCTGTGCATTTGCCTCCATTAGGTGGGTGGGCATCTGAATACACATAGTCCTGGAGGAGCAACTGAAAACCTACACAGGGTCCTTGCTCTATTGTCAACCTAGACCAGAAGTGTAACAAATATAATGCAGTTAATGGACTCAACAGTCCTAGATACGAATAAATAGTTTTAAAATCACACAAATGGAGCGGGTCCAAACAGAGAGTTGTTGTTCTTCTTTTCCCTTCTAAAATGTAAATTAGGGAAAATATATAAAAAACTTCAAAGACTTAGATTTTATTAAAATCTTCAAAACAACTCTGGGTTTCTTTTAAATTAGTATTATTATTGGATATTAATTAACTGATATTGATTTTACCACTATCTTTTTAGATGTTTATAGCACAAGACAAAATATAACCTTTTTCATGATGTCTGTTCCGCCAATAAGTCACACTGGCTCCTGTGGTTCTGGCCCAGGGCAGGGAGCAGGTGGAAAAGCAGCCCTGGAGCAGCTGTGTGCATAGGAATCCCATTTCCCAGCTTCCCTGAGCCCCCTTTCTCATTCTCTCCCTGCTTTTTGACCCAAGAGAAGAAGTAAAAGGGAGCATCAAATCTCAGGAACAATAAAGTTCATATTCCCCACTGTGAAGTTAATTAAACAGGAGGCCATTAGACTGAGGTGCTACTAATACTTAGCAAACCCCAACCTAAGCCTGTAAATGCCTCAGGGTTAAGAAATCAAACCTAAAGGCAATCAGTCACAAACAGCCAACTCTGCTTTTCTGAATCCAGCAAATGCTTAAGCTATGGCCAATCAAATGGGTTCTTACTTTGCTTCCCCCTTTTCTCCATAAAAGCCTCTCCCCTTAGCTCCTGTCCTTGGAGTGCTCCTAACCCCTTCTGGTTAGGTGCTGTCTCTTGGAATTGAATCTTGCTCAGGTGAACTTAAGTTTTTTAATATGTCAAACATTGTCTTTTAACACTGCTTACTCTGAAGTCTGGGGTGCTTCATTAATGTGTCAAACTCCTGATTTTGCAGTGACTACTCAAATTTTATTATTAAGATTACTGGGAAAGGTAAATTAAGCAACAGGTAGGCCTCCCATGTGAAGCAAGAATCAATGGTTACTCTAGCACTTACAAAGGTAAGTCTCCAGATACCGGTGTTGTTTTGGTGGTGGTGTTTTTAATTTCCAGTTGTGTTTTAACATTTTTCTCTCTTGCTTTGCCATTACATCAGCTAATACAATCATTGATTGGTTTGTCTCCATCATGGATGGGCTTACTCCTTCTAAAATTTGCTACCTTAATCTGTGTAAACTGATAAAAATGGATCATTTGCTGCCTCCAATTGTATTTACAAAAAATATACATAATTTAAAGAAGGACCTGAGGGTTTTCTAATGAGAAATTTTTGAGTTTTAGAGGCTGGCCTCCATGAATTTTCTTTGGTTGCTATCCTCCTATATAATAAAGAGGTAATATGCAAATTGACCATCACTCCAACACACAGATGGCTCCCCCCGTGTGGTCAAAGAAGGCTGCCCCCATGTGGACACAAGATGGCCACCACAAAATGGCCAGCAGGAAAGGGTAGTTGGGATGGACCAGGCCTGCAAGGGAGGGAAGTTGGGGGCAATCAGGCCATCAGGGGAGGGCAGTTGGGGGGTGACAAGGCCAGCAGGGGAGGACAGTTGTGGGGGACCAGGCCTAAAGGGGAGGGCAGTTAGGGACAATTGGGGTGACAGGGGAGCAGTTAGGCATTGATCAGGCTGGCAAGGGAGTAGTTAGGGGCTGCGCAGGCTGGTAGGCAGAAGCAGTTAGGGGCAATCAGGCAGGCAGGCAAGCAGTTGGGAGCCAGCAGTCCTGGATTGTGAAAAGGATGTCCCAGACTGGAGAGGATTAAGGCTGGGCTGAAGGACACACAACCCCTCACCCCATGCACGAATTTCATGAGACTGGACCTCTAGTTTTAGATATAATTATTTTTCTCTGGTTATGTTACGAATAAGCAAGACTGCCCCATCATATACGTTCATTATTCAGTAGCACTTGGTTCATCAAGACTGAAGTATAAAATTGGCTTAGATTTTGGTTCCTTTTCAGAATCATTTTTAAAGAAGATAAGTAAAAAATGGATGTTTTACAGAAATAAAGATAGAGGAAAACTGGCAAAACCCATAGCCAAATTATCTACACTGTGAATTATTCCTATACACTTTACAAGTTTTCAAACTCATGAAAATATTTTAAATCACCACCAAAACAAATCATTCAGAAGCAAGATGAACAGTATATGTAACATAATCTATCCGTTCCCAGCTGCAGTGAAAACGAACACAACAGGAGGGATCTTTGAGTCATCTGTTTGAACAGATTGTATGCTTTCTGTCCACTGTATGTTAATTAAACTACCATTGAAACCCTTCAAAGATAATTTTCTCCAATGTATTTTGCTATGGTTGTGAATCATATAACTCAACAAAGCATTAAATATATCTAATGACTCCTATTTGGATATACAGAGAGAAAATTTAAGGACATATTTTTTTGTATATAACATATAAGTTGATCTTAACACAGTCTTGAAATATTTTACTTAATTAAAATAGCTGATAAGCTATTACTGAAGAAGTCACTTCATTATAGTTCAAATATACCATTGCTATGAAATCCAATAATGTCTAGCTAATGAGAATAAAAGAAACTTACATATATCCTTCTATCAATATATGTAAACCTAGCAAGTCTCCTTTGTGCCATCATATACTATAAAATGAAATAATTCAAAAAAAAACATAAAAACAATAGGGAAGAAAGCTGTGCAGGGCTATATATGTTTATATTTTGTGCTATCATAATGATTTTATTTAAATACCTTACATTTGATTATTATAATAGTTATATGTTGAAAACATCTTGGGACCCATTTCTTGAGGCTTGCATACACATCATATGCACAGTACACATGGAACCACCAAGAAGTATACTGACATGAATCTTATGTAATTAGGATCCATTAAGATTGCACCTTTTGATAAGCACTTTGGTCTGCACTTAACAAGTTAATAAAATCACCCCTTTGAATCCTCTGCAGAAACATTAATATGCTTCACTGCATACAGATTTATTGGCTAGATCCATCTGAGAATAGATAAAATTATTTGGCTAAGGTAGACTGCCATATGGCTTTGCATCTCAATTTATTGTCAAAGTGAGGAGGGAATTTTATGCAAATGATATGTCCCTGGTTATGTCTTATAATGAACTGACTACCCAGAGGACTTTAAGGTTTGGCTGATAGTATTATAGAGTAAGAGAGCTACAGAAGTGAAAGCATGCAGAATGTTTTGTTGAGAGATATAAAAGGGCTTTAGTGGGACTGTGACATCATAATCTTTTTAGCTCCGGATGTAATTCTTTGTACCTTCAAGGGTGAGGACTATGGCTCCAGATTCTGGTCCCACCATAGGTGTCTTACGTCACGTCATCACCACCTTTTGCCTCAAAACTGGTCTTACTATCTTCAAATTCTTCCTTGTCCAACCTTATTTCCTTCCGTTACCTGCTATATTTTGCAAATGTATTCACTTTTTTTTTCTATTAAAACCTCTAGTGGTTCCCTACCACTCACAAAACTATAAATCCCTTCATGCTCTTGTTCCAAACACTCCCTTGTCTTTGACTCCCCAGCAGGCCCTGTGCCCCTACCTCGCAGAATTTCTCAGTAATCTCTTTACTGCAATGAATACAGTTACTTTTGCATGGAGATAAGCCTTTCCTCACCTCGGATTTTAGAAAATTTCAAGTTTCTTCAAGATTCAGCTCAATAATTGTCTTGTTAAATGAAGCTTCCCTTGAGTCACCCAGGCAGAGCTAATTGAGTTTTCTTCTATAATGCAATAACTCTTTTTACCTGACTTTTAAAACACTTTTCTGCTTGTCACTTGAATGTGCGATTATGCAGAAAAGAGTTAACACAGCCTGAGACTGCTATCCACAGAAAATTGTGTTTGCAAGGCCCTTGGCTGGTGGTTAAGAAATTAGACTTAGGGTGACTTCCCCCATTCCCTAACAGATAAGAGTGAGTCACTGTAGCTAAGCCTTTTGAGTAAGCAATAAGGCTTATGCTGAACACCTGCCTTCCTTCTGGGAGTCTGGAATTTTGTGAAATGCTGGACAGAAAGCAGTTATGTGAACAGCTCCCATTAAAAACCTTGGGCATTTAGTTTCTGATGACTTTCCCTGCAGACCATACCATTCACATGTGTTGTCACAGTGTGTGGGTGGAGGAATTAAACATCCTGTGTGCTCCTGCTGAGGAGGGCTTTTGGAAACTTGCTCTGGTTCCTCACAAGTGCCTTTCCGTTTGCAAATTTTGCTTTATATCTCTTTTCTGCAATAAATCATAACCATGGGCACTGCTATATGCTGAGGTATGTGAGTCCTCATAGTACATCCCCAAACCTGCCTTAAAGACACCTGATACAGAGATGTTTAGGAACAGGGACTCTATCTGACTTATATTTTTGTCCCATCAGTACAAGCATAGACACTGAAATGTAATAACTACTTGAAGTTTTTTTGATTATGCAAGAATGAATGAGTAAAGGAATGATTAGTTAGTTTGCTGCTTATTTGAAAGGTATCTTAAAAGTTATGTATGCAATTTATTGTCCAACTTCTTAGGATTTTAACCATGTTTTTGAATAGTCAGGCAATAGAGTGGATAAAGGACAAAACTGTGGGAAAGCAAATCTATAATAGCGCCTATTTATCTTATATGACTTTGATTCTAAAATAGCTGCTGGCCCGTTGAGTGATGTTCCACAACACTTAGGGTTGCAGTTCATCATCTCAGCCCTTTTCCATTAATGGGCTCAGTAAGAAATGCAGCATATGTTTTTGAAGAACAGACATGGCCCTGCTAAATTGAGAAGCTCTGGAGTAGATGAAATAAGAACAATTTTAAATTAAAAGTGGAAAATAAGTGAGAATTACTCAAGAAGGTTGAAGCATAGGAGCTCAATTTCTGAGACAGCAAAGCATTAGAACCATAAAGGCCTTAGGCCAACATGTAAGCACAGGCACACCCCCTTCTCCATGAGTCTCCTTCTCTGACTTCTGAGCCATTGTAGGGTTCTGGGTTACTGCAGGGTATTTTTCTAAAGAATATTAGGCAAGCCTAGAGTAGCTCAGCCAAGTGGTTGAGCATCGACCTATGAACCAGAAATCGTGGTTCAATCCCTGATCAGGGCACATGCCCAGGTTGTTGGTTTGATTCCCTATAGGAGGTGTGCAGCAGGCAGTTGATCAATTATTCTCTTTCATCATTGATGTCTCTATGTCTCTCTCTGTCTCTTTAAAAACAATGATAAAGCAACATTTTTTTAAAAAAGAATATTAGACAGTGTAAAAAATATACAAAAAAATTAAGCAGAATGGGAAAATCTAATCAAACATTACAAAATAGAATCAATTTATAATTCTAAAGTTTAATAATTTTCTAATTTTACTATTATATAAGATAATAAGCAGACATTTTAATTTTACCCATAAGAATTATAAATCATTCTATGGAAAACATGCTGAGCCTTATAATAAAGTTTAAGATAATTTTAAAGTACTGCTATATATTTACTAAAGCATTACAAATAAGAAGAATAAAACTGTATTAAGTTAATGGGAGCTTTATATATTGCTTTTAATATGGGTTAATAATACTAATAAAAATAACTAATATTCATTTAGGATTAATTAAATTCCAAGCAATGTTCTAAAAATTTGCATACATTAGTGTATTTGTCATGTATTATTATTAGTCTATTTTACATATGAGGACATTGATGCATATGAGAGGTGCTAGACTAGGAAGGTAACCAGAGCTTGACCCAGAGGCTTAGTCTTAACTATGATCTAATCTGCCTCTCATTAGTGTTCCAGGAGCCAATTTAGCAATCTGTTACAAAGCCTAACAACATGACAAAAAGAAATAATCTAAAAGAAAAAACAAAATAAATTAGACAAAATGGATTATTTAAAAGAGCAAAACTATATAAACAATCTAGTATTTGAAAGCAATAAGGATTACAATATCCATCAAATTGACTGTGCCAATGAGAGTAAATGGAACAATGTTAATGTAAAAACATAGCAGTAATAGCACATTAATATTGATTATATTTTTGTTATATCTTGAAAGATTGCTAAGTACTTTAAAATAAATAATTAATAATCTTGTTAATTAAGAATTTTCTATTTATTGCCAAGTAGAAATTTAAAAATAAATAAATTACTTCAAGTAGATTTCAGCACTTGTTTTACTTTCTGTTTCATAATAAAAAGGACAATTGTCAAATAACTCAGACCATCCACTGATTTTTCAAATAAAGCTGTCAGATTTGAAGAATAAACTCATTTTCACATGAGCCATATCTACAAATAAACAGAGAAAATTGCCCTTAATTAAATCTTGATAATCTGTCTTTAATAAGCTACTTGAGATTTTTCTGCAGGAAATGTTACATCATGAACCTAGAACCTCCATCGAATTTTTAGGTATGTGACTGACTACTATCTATAAAATGAGAGGGGCAGCTTTATAGCCTTTACCATCCCTCCCTGCTATAAAAGCCTGTCATCTCCTGGCTAGCTAAGTATCTTCACATATTTAGGGCTATTATGGATCATATATATTACGTTTTTGTTTTCAGGTTTTATATTTAGCTTGTGAAAATTTATGTACTGTGAGAGTTTAGAGCCTCCAGAACACAATAAAAAAAAACAAAATCTTACATGGTAAAACACATTAACACTTCTATTTGTCATTAGCCATCCTAAACTACCCTTGTTTCATGTATTTTAGAATAAGGGCTTTGCGCAAAAAAAAAAAATAAGTCCCAACTAGGGGAGATGGAAAATTCTACAAACAAGGACCAGCCATGGCCAATAGCCTCTCAAAGAAAAATCCGAGTCCTCTGAGCCCGAACAGAACAGATGGAATCCATTGTTATAATGGTGCCCCGTGTCAAAGATGATGTCCAAATGCCTAGGGCCCAAATCACTGAGGGGCCTCGATTTAATTATGGCTGCCAGATGTCCCACAGACGCCATCTCATTGCATATTGTCATCAGACCACATTCAGTCTGGAATCAGAATCTATAATGGCCAATGTTAAGCACAGGATGACTTAGCCAATGGCCTCAGATGCCAACCAACACATGTGTTTCTATCAGATTATGCTTTATAAATTTTGCCTGATTTAAATCATGTAAATCATATCATTATCAAAATAGACCAAATTTCTATAGGTTAAATGCCCTTTAGAGACTTTGTGGGGACTTGGTCAAGAGGCCAAAATCAACTCCAATTTCCTCATCACAAAATTATCTCTATTGTTTTTTGTTTTAAATTATGTTCCTCTGGTTATAACTGTGTAACCTAAGGCAAGTCCTTCTGGGCCTATGTTTCTTTGTTAAAAGATAACTTTAGGAAGTAGAAGATTTGATTGTATTCTTAGATTCAAAACCAGCAATATTTTTTGGAAATTTAACTAAGTGATTCTAAAGTTAAATCTGAACCAATTAACAGGTTAACTGCACTCCAACTTCCCACTTCCCTGCGAAGAGATGAGCAGTGCCCTCTACATAACCCAACAACTGAGTGATAAACACTTGGTTTGACAAGGCCTCTAGACCTGGACTCAGTTCTACAGCCTGGTGTGTGAGCATTATGACTGACCATATACTATTAGTTGTTAAATATTTCATATCAGCTGGATAAAAGTGAAAAATACCACTACAATATCTACATTTATGAGATTCCTTCAGTGTGCTAGCATTAAAAACACAGAAAAACAGAATATTGTCTTAAAACACTCTAATTGGAGATTCAGTCATTACATAAAACACACAAGAATAGCATAACACCATTAAAGAATGTTAAGCAAAAAAATAAAATGGTCTTATATTCAGTGTCAAACAAATGTACAATAAAAGACCAGCAGGGAAAACATAAGTAGCACATATCATGATTATTACTATGTATATCTATTTAATTTTTACCTACAAAATGGCGATCACATATGATGTATCTATCTATCTATCTATCTATCTATCTATCTATCTATCTATATACACACACAGTAACTATACTAACAATTTAATTAGTTCTCAATTTAAAAAATGGGCAGGTGCCATAAATAGATAACTCACAGCAAGTGGCATAAATAGATAATTCAAAAAATATAAATCCTAAAAAATATATAAAATGTTTAACATTATAACAAGTCAGAGAAATGCAATAAAATACAATTATTTTTCTACTAAGTCCACAGAAATTTATAGTAAAATTGTATTGTTCAGTATTTGATACAAGTTTTTCCTGAAGCAAGTATTGAGTTACCTAATATTGGTAGTGGGATCATAATTTAATCAAAGTTTTCTATGGGAAAATTTTCAATCTGTAATAAAGTTTTTTAGAAGTTGATACTATGTAAACATCCTTAGATGTGCAAAAAGACATGAAAAAGTAGACAAAAATGGTATATAGTCTTTGAATTGGGTTACAATATATATGCATATATATTTTGTACCTATAACACAAAAGAAGAAAAGACAGGAAGAAATACATTGTAGTATTATGGGAATACATTGTAGTACTTTTCTCTGTATCATGAAAAATGTCAGCATCTATGTTTTGGTTTATTCTTTTGGCATATCTTTATTTTATACCTTTTCTAAATGTGCTGCTTCTATTAAGTGAGAGAAAAATAGCCCTAAGTCTGCATATTTTGATGTTCAAGCTCAATATTTAAACTTGGTGAAACCTTAATGATCATCAAGATACATCTTCCTAGGCAGAGTTTTCTTTTTTCTTTTTAAAAATGTTTTCATTGATTTGTTTATAGGAAGAGAGAGGGAGAGAGAGAGAAACACTGATCAGCTGCCTACTGCACACCTCTCTACTAGGCCTGAGCCTGCAACCTGGGCATGTGCCCTTACCGGGAATCCAACTGGCAACCTCTTGGTGCATGGGACAATATTCAACCAACTGAACCACAACAGCCAGGGCTAGGCAGCGTGTTTTTAGTGTGATCTCATAGAACTTTACTCAAACCTACTGCTGTGCTCTTCTTATTATATTGTAATTATTGATTAAGTGCCATCCTTCTACAAGCTACCATGACTTTAGCCAGGGGAGGTACCATTTATTCATCTTTGTGCTCTTATTTGTTATTCTAATGAAAGTTCACTAAAACTGCCTAGATTGTCCAGTCTGTCTGTTCCCCTGGGATATGTCATAACAAAGCTGGGATAGTGATTTGGCATTTCCCATAAAGACAGTTGTTCCTTAAGACAATTTTATTTCTCTGCTCTTCATTCTTAGACTTGAATACTTAGATGCATTGGGTTATTTCTTTAGAAAATTTAGAAGCAGGCCTGACAATTTCTGTGCAATGTCCAATACTTTTCTCACTTCTTTTTCTATATATAAGTTTCATGAAATAAAAGTTCACTGTTAAAGACTTTTAAAATATTAATATAGATTGCCATAGCAGGATAAAATAATTCTCCCCGAATTGCACTATTTCTCATATTTCATTGAAATATTTAATGAAACATATCTTCAAACAACCTTAGGACCACAAAGCAATGGGCAAAACTCCTTAGTTTTAATATTTTCAAGAAACTTTACAGTAAATAATGTGGAAAAATTTACTGGAAAGATTTATGATTCTGAATTTCAAAGGCATTGTAAAGCAAGGATTCATAAATAATGTTAGTCACAACAGAAAGCATGTAATTCTTTAACTCACACCAACACTGTTATTTATACTTCAATATGGAATAATTATACAAAAGATGTATTTGCTTCATTAAGTATTTTTGCGAATTTACCAGCTGATTACTCACATAATTTACCCACTTACCCAGTTCACCTGATAAATAACTCAAGCAATTATTAGAGGTGAAATATCCTGATACAGAAAAAAAAAATATTTCTTGATATAAGTCTATGATTTGGAATTACAAAACAACACAAATAATATCCTAAATAGATTCTTTCTCAAGAATAAAAAACTTCAAGCCCAAAACTGAAAATTATGAGAAATAGAAAGCAAAACATCATATAAGTATAGTTACAATTTTTTTATCAACGGTATAATACTTTTAATAATATATTTTAATCCACTGAATTTAACAATATTTTCCCATTTTTTTGAATATTAACTACCTTTCATTCAAATTACAGTTTTAAAATAAATTTCCAAAGAAATTTAAAAATATCATGAATGTCTGAATTTTGTCATTACTTTCCTAAATAACATTCCTAATTAAATTGCATGATTGCGTTTATTTATACTGATTACACATTTAAGGAACATTGTAAATAAAGCACAATCAACAAAATTATATTAAAAAAAGAAGGTAAGACAGAAAAAAAATGTGCTAAAATCAGATTTCAATTTACATGCTATATTCTTAAAATATGCAAACTACAATTAAGGATTTCCAAAGTGAGATGGAAATACAAAGTGACAAAGTGACATTCCATCCACGTACAGATTAGTGGAACTCTGGAACTTTTAGAATACAATTCCTTTCTTCTCCTTCTGTTCTTAAATTACTTTTTTGTAAATGGTTTTTCACTTATACAAACAACTTTCAGATAGATTGAAAAAGCCTCTGCTTTAAATACTTATTACAGTATGCATTTATCAAAAACTTCCCTTCTGTGGGTGTGCCTACTTTAGTACATGACAAAAAAATTATATATATATATATATATATATATATATATATATATATATATATATATATATGAAATTCATAAAATAATGTAAAACCTATGAATTTTTTTATTTTTTATTTTTGGTCATAAACCTCTTGCCAGGATATTGCCAAAACTTTTTATTTTGTGTATTTACTAATGCTCAGGATAATATTAAGAGAGGAATTATTTCCTTTATTTTACAAATAAGCAATGTCTGAGGAAGATGGATTTAAAAAATCTTGCTCTACTTTGTGATGACTTTTATACAGTTTCCTAAAGTATAATAAATAAGAATCTCCCCATTTCATTAAAAAAACAAACAAACATTATTCAGATTGTAGAGTGAATATCTGAACTTTAATAATTAACCCATTTTTTTTAAATAAGAGAAAATTTAAAATACTTATTTTTCTGTACCAGATGTAGGGGGCAGAGCTATCACCTTAATAAATGTCCTTCATGGATAGTTCTCTGCATATTTGTAGATGTCTATGTACAAAAAGTATACATATGTGTATACATATGTATACATGTGTACCTATATAACTTTATTTCAGCACTACAATAGAAATGTTATTGACTATATACTATATTTACAAATAAGTAGTGTCTACCAAATCTAATTAAGTCTTAATTGTTGAACTTCTCAGTTGATCCTAGAAGCTAAATTTTTGTGTGAATTTCAATGTTTTTTAGAAACAAATTCTAAAAGTATCCAAGAAAGACAAGTATCACATGATCTCACTCATATGTAAAATCTAATAAACAAAATAAACTGATGAACAAAATAGATCCAGATACATAGAATCATGGAACAGACTGTGGAATCTCAGAGGAAGGCAGAGGTGGGTGAATATATGGGTGGGGAGAGATTAACTGAAGAATTTATATACATATAGCATAAACCATGGACACAGAGAATAGTGTGGTGAAGACCTGGGATGGGGGTGGGTATGGGATGGAGGGAGTCAATGAAGTTAAAAAAAAAAAGGGGGACATCTATAATACTTTCAACAATAAAGGCAAATTTAAAAAAATAAAATGTACTAGATTGCACATTGTATCAGATATGCTCACCAGTAGAACATTGAACATGGGTATCCAATATTTTAATCAGTCCCTTAAAATGGTGTCTTTAAAAAATATTTTTTTCATCTATTTCTTAGGTGAAATCTCACTATTATAGTTTACATTTTTGATCACTAATGAGTCAACATTTTGATGCAATTTCCATTTTGGTTAAATTATTCAAATCCTTTCTATGGGATAGGTACTCAATTTTTTCTTAATTCAAATAATTGTTTGGTTTAGTAAAAATTTATTTATAAACAATATTCAGAGAATCATTTATATAAATCTGTCAGAAACAACTTAATTGAAATTGACACAAATTTTCCTAACACATGAGAGTATTATGTTATTCAGTTGATTTTGCACAGTTCTGAGCTTTAAGGAAAGATGGAATAATTTCTTTTGCATATAAACTCAACAAACATGCTTGTCCACATCTTTACTTTCAGTGTGTGTCATTGGGAAACACTCCAAACAAGTGGGGGAATTGCTTCTCACTCATCAGAGGATCACTTCAAAAATATTTTATTGATGGTCTCGATTCCTGCAGTAAAAGTCATCCTTTGTCTGAATGTGCCATTTATAACAGAGTAGCTTATTGGATCTCCCAGAGAAATTTTCTTACCTACAGAAAGAAGTATTCCCATTTATGTGTCCCTAATTCAGAGATTTTTTTCAACAAGCAAAGTCCTTATTAAAATATAATCAGATATTTTGATCCATATTATCATCCACATTAGCTGATGAGATTAAATAATAGTATACCACCTTTTGTATGCTAAGTTTCAAAACATACTGTATAAATATTTGCTTATTTTTTAAAAATTGCACTTTTGTTATGTATTGTCCAGGGTTCAGTTGTTTGTTTATTTATTTGGTCATTCTTACTCAAAGTAAGACAGAGTAAATTAGTTTTATGTTAGAAGACATCTAAATGTGGCATTATTAAACTAAAAGTAATGTGAACATTTGCCAATATAAACATTTTAGTCCTTATCAAAAGAGTTAAAAATATTGACTCAAAAAATAATAACAATGAAAGCAATTCAACATTTAACTGTAGAGTGAACAGTTAAAATATTAAGATATTTTATCTTTGCTGAATTATATAATTAGGAGATGATGTCATATATTAAAGATTTCTTTTTTTATGTTATGCTAGTCCTAAAAATCCACAATGAAGTAAATATTCACTTTTGATACTTCAGACATAAGTCTAAATATTACCTTCAATTAATTCTCAAGGACTGTAGGTAACACTAGTGTGAGGGTTATTTGATTTTGAGAGGAAAGATTAGAAATGATTTCTATAACTTTCAAATAGTCAAGAAAAAAGTATGTATGATGGCACAGATGATAAAACATATTAAACAAAATGTTAACATTTAGAGTCTGGTTAAAAAATACTTTAAGAGTTATTTGTATTAGTCTTGCATCTTTTCTTAAATTCAAATTTATTTTAAAATAAAAAGTAAAAGTAATTCCAAACTCAAACAGATACTTTAACACCAATGTTCATATAGGTATTATTCACATAACCCAAATGTGTATAAACAGATGAATATACAAGTGGATATTTGTTGACTAAATAAACAGACAGATAAACAAAATGTGATCTTATTTAATAAAAGAGTAATATGCAGATTGACCGTACCTCTGATACACCCACAAGCCACACCCAATAGCCAATCAGAAGTGAGTATGCAAATTAACCCATCCAAGATTTCTGCAGCCACACAGAGAACAGGAGGCTTGGCTTTCCCTGGCAATGGAGAAAAGCCCAGGCCTCCACTCAAGGCTAGAAAGTTTCAATTATAGAAGATAAATAAATATCAGATATTAGGGCATCTGCTTGGGTTGCCAGGGGGCATGGCTGACCTGCAAACCACCATAGACCCCTCGCCCAGGCCACCCCACACCCCAAAGGAACCCCCCCCTTCAGGGCAAACCAGCTAGCTCCTACCCATGCAGCAAGCCTCTAACCTATCTAATAAACGAGTAATATGCAAATTGGCCATCACTCCAACACACAAGATGGCTGCCCCTATGTGGTCACAGATGGCTTCCCCAAAGTGGACATAAGATGGCCACTACAAGAGGGCCAGCAGGGGAGGGCTCTTGGGAGGGATCAGGCCAGCAGGGGAGGACAGTTGGTAGTGACCAGGCCTGCAAGGAAGGACAGTTGGGGGCAATCAAGTCTTCAGGGGAGGGGAGTTAGGAAGGACCAGGCCAGCAGAGGAGGGAAGTTGGGAGTGACTGGGCCTGCAGGGAAGGTAAGTTGGGAGGGACCAGGCCTGCAGGAGAGGGCAGTTAGGAGTGAACTGGCTGGCAGGGGAGAGCAATTAGGGGTGACAAGGCCTACAGGGGAGGGCAGTTAGGGGCAAACAGGATGGCAGGGGAGTGGTTAGGGGGGTATCAGGCTGGCAGGCAGAAGTGGTTAGGGGAAATCAGCCAGTAGGCAGGTGAGCAGTTGGGAGCCAGCAGTCCTAGATTGTGAGAGGGATGTCTGACTGCCCATTTAGGCCCAATCCTACCTGGATTGGGCTTAAACGGATAGTAGGACATCCCTCGAGGGGTCCCAGATTGGAGAGGGTGCATGCTGGGCTGAGGGACACCCCCTCTGTACGAATTTTGTGCACCAGGCCCCTAGTGTGTGTATAGATATAGATATTATTCATCCATAAATGCATACTACAACATGAATAAACTGTTAAGAGGGGGGAAAAAGACACAGAAGGATACATATTATATGATTTCAGTTAAATGAGTTGTCAAATTCATAGAGACAGAAAGCAGAGTAGAGGTTAACAGAAAGTGGGAGAAGAGAATACTGAGGAATTACTGTTTAATGAGGACAATCTCAATTTAGGTTGATGAAAATGCCTGCTGATAGATAGGGTTATGCAAAACATTATGAATGTACTTAATTGCATTGAATTGTATGGTTAAATGATAAATGTGAATATATACTTATCACATAAATAGTTGAACTCCTCCCCCCAAAATAGATCATGTGCTTATTTTTCTAAATACCTATTTTTCATATAATTATATTTATACTTCAAAAGGCTATATTTTATAAACTTTATACTTTTTATACTTTAACTCCATAGAATAGGCTCCAGTAAGCATGTGTTTAATATTTGATGAATGAATGA
This sequence comes from Pipistrellus hanaki, assembly GCF_964339955.1. NCBI lineage: Eukaryota > Metazoa > Chordata > Mammalia > Chiroptera > Vespertilionidae > Pipistrellus > Pipistrellus hanaki. The sequence goes on along the minus strand of NC_140503.1, from coordinate 121,334,155 downwards.
ACAGAACTCATTAACAAAAACAGGAAGCTGTTTAATCAAGGCAAGGGTTCAAATTCTTATAAATCATTGGAAGGGCCTTATCTTTCCTGGAAGCTATATATGTCAAGTATATTCAAATTCTGAATTTCTCTACTTATTGGTTAGATTTTCAAAGGCTTTCAGAAACACTGAGTCTTCAAAATCCCATCAAAGTAGGGTGGGCCTATATGACAGATAACCCCAATAAGAGCAGTTATGTAAATGGTAAATCTGGTTCCAAACCAAGGACAAAAGCACCAAATTTATTCTTCATTAGTAAAGACCACAAGGAAAAAAAGTGTGATTGTTTGGTGATACAAGGCAAACTTTTCAACAAAATAGAATAGGATAAAAGGAGAAGGATATAAAATAAAAGTTTCAATTCTGAACTCTTCTACCTAATTTCTGTTAACAAAAAAACTAAAGTAAATAGAAACAAAAATATCCAAACTGAGAGAAGAAATCTAAAGAAAGATGGAACATGTACGTTAATAGTTTAATTTCAATCAATTTCAATCCAAATGTGTAGTCATGACACCCCGGATATTTAAGGTACTAAGGGCATTAAATTGGAGTAAAAATAAGATATTGGTAGTGGGATACATATTCCATTGAAAAGTCAGGCAAGCCTTTTGACAACCTAGGAAAAGGAAAGAGGAAAGTTAAGAGACTTTAATTACAGGTGTCTTGAAGAATGATAGCAAATTGCATAAAAATAATTTTGAGAGCTGGTTAAAATCCAGAGATCTCTTTAGGAGATAAACAGGTAATCTAAGATATGTTTTTTTATATAAAGGTTGTCACCTGCTGTGACTTGCCTTATGTCTGGGTCTGAGACATCTTTCTATGCTCTCAAATCAAATGGTATTCATCTTCATTCTCCTTTTACTCTGTACTGAAACCTGGGTAATGGTTTTATTACATATATACTTTCACTAATATGGACTTATGGCACTTGAAAAGAGAAAACTGAGAAATTGATATACTAATGGCCCAGTGCAACAGTGGGATCTCCCAGCCTGGTCTGCAGGGATTGGGCCAAAACTGGCTCTCTGACAAGCCCTGAGGGGTCCCAGAGGGCATTTCTTAGGTGACACACCCCAGAATCAAGCTACCTCCTCTCTGGTTCTAGGTGCGTCATCTGAGAATCATAGCTGCCAAGTAACCCCAGTTCAGCAGCTCCTGTGTTAAGCATCTGCCCCCTGGTGTTCAATGTTGTCATAGCTACCAGTTGGCTAGTTGAACCATAGGACAGTCACTTAGATTTTTATATATACATAGATCTTTTCACCTTGAATAACCTCCCACTTCAAAAACTGGTGATAACTGTGCGAGGAGTTCCAATGTTCATGCACAGAAAACGTAAGTTCACTAGAAGCCCATTCCCACTCAGAGGTAACTCCCCTGCATCTCCTGCAGAGTAAATTAATGCACATTAACCTGTTTTTATTCTGCACGCATCGTTTCCTTTCACATTTTCCCACAGGGAAAGCAAACCGCTCTGAGACCAGCTTTCAAGTATATTGCTTGTAATAAAGAATGGCATGTGAATAAAGAGAAGAAAACACATCAGCTTGTCCTCCCTTTAACTTTACATAATGTCTCACAACACACTGCTCTATGGTGAAGTGTTTTAACCTGCCTTTTGCTATGAATCACTTGGCTGGATTACCGACAGGCTGTCTGGGATCATTTTTTAAAAGCCATCAATATCCTTCAATGCTATTTAGAATGCCAAGAGAATGCTTTCTTCCGCGCTCACTTATTAATCAAATAATTCATGAAATTTAATTAAAATTAAGTGAAAAAAAATCTGTATAAACTTTAAATTCGTTAACCTGTTATTGGATTTTTCAAAAAACACCTGTTTAGAAAACAGATTTAATTTTCTATTTATATGTAAATTTCCAATTCTAAATTTAGATTCTCAGCTGCTCTGAGAATGCTAATCTAACTCTACCGTATTTAAACTCATTAGATTAGAAAGACCCTGTACCAGCCCAAAATGCATTTCCTCATATAAGACATTTCAAAGGAGTCTGCAAAATGCCAGTCTGGGTTCTTGTTTAAGAAAATAAAATGCTTTCTGCTCAACAAATTGTAAATCCATCCATTCATTCATTCACAAATCAAATCATGTTCCTTGAGAGTTTCAGGCTTTCTAAAGACCTCCCGGTGTGTGGAAGAATATGGAGAAGCTTCCAGAACCCGGGCCCCGGCGAGGAAGAACATTCCACTGGAGAAGCAGAAGGGGCACCAGTGGTGCTGGAGCACAGGAAGCCTGGGCAGGTGGCCTGAGGGGAGGGTGGGTTTGAGCAGGAAGCATATCACACAGGGCCTTGAAGTATGTAAGAAAGTTGGTTTTATTCTGAGAGAGTTAAAAAGCTATAAAAATACCAATCAGAATATGCACCCCTATGTTCACAGCACACAATTTACCATAGCTAAGATTTGGAAACAGCCTAAGTGCCCATCAGCAGATAAGTGGATTACAAAACTGTGGTACATCTACACAATGAAATACTATGCTGCTGTAAAAAAGAAAGAATTATTACCATTTGCAGCAACATGTTTAGAACTGGAGAGCACTTTGCTAAGTAAAATAAGTCAGTCAGAGAAAGATAAATATCACATGAACTCACTCATCTCTGGGAAATAATGAACAACATAAACTGATGAACAAAAACAGATCCAGAGACAGAGAAGCATCAATCAGACCATCAACCTCAGAGGGAAGTTAGGGGAGAGGAGGGATAAGGGAGAAATATCAACGAAAAGACTTGTATGAATACATATAAACCTAACCAATAGACACAGACTCCAAGGGGGTGAGGGCATGAGTTGGGGGATGAGTGGTTAATGGGAAGATAGGAATACATATGTAATACCTTAATCAATAAAGGGAAAGAAAGCTATTGGGAGGTTTTAAGCTGGAAAGAGCATGCTCTGACATCAAAAGAGCACCTTCATGGTTCTCTGCAGAATGGTTTGTAAGAGTGTAACAAGTTTGCATTACCCTAGGCTTAACTGATAAAAGGAAAAGAAAAAAAAAAAGAAGAAGAAAAAGGAATGCATTTCTTCTAAAGATATTGAATTACCATACAGAAAGACTACCATGGTCACTCAATAAGGGTTTGAACAATTACCATGCACTGTTAGTTAGCATAAAGAGTGGACTGCAAGAAGAAAAATAAACAATTAGGCTGACAGATGATTAACAATTTGAATGTCTAGGATTATTAATTTTCCATGTCATGTGTTTAATAAGACATGAAATATTTGACTGAATTTAACACATGTAACATCATTAACAACTTCTCTAAGTGAAAATCGGGAAAAATAATTTTAAAATCCATTATAATCCACTCCAATAATCTCTACTACAATAGAATATACATTTAAAAGCAATGCTTCAAGATGTGGCATGGAAAAGCAAAACAAACTAATTTGTTCTATCCTTATCTTTCCTCCTTTAATATCCCAACAGTTAGCCCAGCTGTAATGGCTCAGTGGTTGAACATTAACCTGTTAACTGGGAGGCCACAGTTTGATTGATTCCCAGTGTGGGTATGTGCCTGGGTTGCTGGTTCAATCCCTGATTGTGAGTTGGCAATCAATGATTCTCTCTCATCACCGATGTTTTATCTCTCTCTCCCTTTCCCCTCCTCACTAAAATCAATAAAGATATATTCTTAAAAAATCCAGCTCAGCTGGTGTGGTTCAGTGATTGAGCATTAGCCTATGAACCAGGAGGTCACAGTTGTACTTTGGTTAGGACACATGCCCTGGGTTGTGGGTTCCATACCTAGTGTGGGGCATGCAGGAGGCAGCCAGCCAATGATTCTCTCTCATCATTGATGTTTCTATCTCTCTCTCCTTCTCCCTTCTTTTCTGAAATCAATAATAATATATTTTTAAATGACCCAATAGTTACAAAAAACAAAACACCAAAACAATTCTAGCTTACATTAAAACAAAAAACAAGAGGAGGGGAGAAAACACTTCAAAACTGAGGGTGGCTTATTGCCCATAAGTATAGAAATTCATATTTTGACAAGGACTCTCACCAAAGACCATTTTCATGTATGTATCACCTAATTAACTTATGAATGCAAACAGCAATAGAGTTGGTTTCCTGGACAGGAAATGGACCTTCACAGTTTCAGTAAGTGCTCAATAATTTTTTGTGGAATGAATGGTGAACATCATCTCAGGGAAAATAAAAAGGCAGATATACAATTTCCTTTTACAAGAATAAATATAAAAAGATAAATGAAGAGAAGCTGTTGTAATTATAAACCAAAAGACCTACAAGTTGAATTTCAATAAGATTTCTACTTTTTTTTTTTTCCTAAAATTAACAGTAAAAATCAACTCAGCTAGTTTCACAAACTTTAGAATGCCTCTGTGTCACACAGTGGTCTCAAACCTACTCCCTTCACAAAGATACCAGAGAATTCTGAAGCAGGTAATCATGGAATAGTACTTGGAAAAACACTGCTGTCAATAAACACTTAAGAAATATATTTCTTCTGGTCTCTAAAATTCAAGGTCATATATTTGTATTTGAAAGCAGCTTTTAAAGTTATTTGGGGGATATGAAAGAAAACATAAAATAGTCTGTGGATATGAGTTCTGATTTTATTTTGAAATGGAAGAGACTTGTTCCAATATTCAGAAGCTGCCCTAGCCAGTTTGGCTCAGTGGATAAAGCATCAACCTGTGGGCTAAAGAGTCCCAGGTTTGATTCCAGTCAAGGGCACATACAGGAGGCAACTAACCAATGTGCTTCTCTCACATTGATATTTCTTTATCTTTCCCTCTCTCTTCCACTCTCTCTAAAAAAAAAAAAAATCAATGGAGCCGAAACCGGTTTGGCTCAGTGGTAGAGCGTTGGTCTGCGGACTGAAAGGTCCCAGGTTCAATTCTGGTCAAGGGCATGTACCTTGGTTGCGGGCACATCCCTGGAAGGGGGTGTGCAAGAGGCAGCTGGTCGATGTTTCTCTCTCATCGACATTTCTAGCTCTCTATCACTCTCTCCTACTCTCTGTAAATAATCAATAAAATATATATTTTTAAAATAAATAAAACTCTAATTAAAAAAAATCAATGGAAAAATATCCTTGGGTAAGGATTAAAAAATAAAAATCAATTAATAACTGGTTTAAAAAATATTCAGAACCTTATCTTTGCTCCTTATCTGCATAGACTATGTTGAAAAGTGCTTTCTAAACTATTTATTTTTCACAATAACCTGTGAATTATGTAAGGTGCTACCATTGCGCTAGTTTTATAGGTGAAGAAATTCATTTGCAAGAAGGTATGGTGTCTTCTTTGAAGTTCCATTGCCAGCCATTGCTGGCTGAACTGGGTCTTTAGAAATCAGATTTAGTCATGCTCCCATACTAAAGCTAAGTGGGCTATTCAGCGTCATTCTCCTATCCATTGCTGTGCCAACATTCATTCCTTTCACTAGTATCCCCATCACAAAACCAGGCCTTTTACTGTGGGGTCCATAAATGTAACAGCCAAAGGAAGAAAGAAGAAGAAGAAAAAAAGTAATAGCCAGTATTGGGAAGCCCTGAGATAGGCGTATTAAATGATGGAAATTGGGGATAACAGGGACCTAGATGCTTTTTGGAACTTGAATCTTAACCATTTGGAGATGCATATATGCATCTGAAAGTAGTAGCATCTATTCTTTCCTGCCTGGCACTTCGAAAAGCCATAGGAATAGCTAGTCTATGCAAGTTGCTGGACCCCGACACAATGACAAATGTGTACTGATTTATTGTCCTACACTACTTGGGATGGCCTAAAATGACTAAGGGCAGCTATTACACCAGAAGCACCTAATTCCTTTGTCTCCTTTGCAGGATATTGCTCAAGTCCAGGGGCCAATTCCTCTACTCAACTTTGACCTCCAAACAAGTCAAATAGCCTTTTGTTCTCAAAAACCAAACAACAATAAAAGAACATTAGAAAGCCACACATATCAATGCAGACACACACAGGGGATGGATGAAAACTGCTTCTTCCCTTCTTTTTCCTCCTACAAGATAAATAGCATGTCTTCTTTACCAATGTGGTAGATTAATTTAGAAAAAAAGGAATAGAATTCAGCAATTACCCACTGCAGGCCAGATTCCTATAAAATCTACTACTGGTGTGGGTACCAAGTGATTCTCTCAGTGAAGAGATATGCTACTTATAAGAGGATTATATAACTGAATATGATATAAATAATTTTACTTTAAATTATTTTATTAGAATATAATTGATATACAATACCTTATTGGTTCAGGTGCACATCTTAGTGATTTGATATTTGTATACATTACAAAGTGATCTCCATGAAAAAATACTATATCACATATAAATGCAATAAAAAAGAATGTGCTGAAATAAAGTTTGATGGTAATACATTTAAATTTTATCAGACTCACTGTTCATAGAGTTAAATCAACTTTGCAGATCTACAGTCCTTTGTTCAATACTATTGATAATGCTATTACTAATGGTTATATTATACTAGAGTCCCAGTGCATAAAATTTGTGCACGGGTTGGGGAGGAGGTGTTCCTCAGCCCAGCCTAAACCCTTTCAAATCAGGGAGCCCTCGGGGGATGTCCAATTGCAGGTTTAGGTCTGATTGCTGTGGGATCAGGCCTATACTGGCAGTGAGACATCCCTCTCACAATCTGGGACTGCTGGATCTTAACCGCTTGCCTGCCTGCCTGCCTTCCTGATTGCCTTTAACTATTTCTGCCTGCCAGCCTGATCACCCCCAACTGACATCCCCACTGGCCCAATCAGCCCCAACTGCCCTCCCCTGCTGGCCTGGTTGCTCCTAACTGCCCTTTCCTGAAGGCCTGGTTGCCCCTAATTGCCCTTCCCTGCTGTCCATCTGTGGCAGCCATGTTGTGGTGACCTTCTTGTGACAACATGGGGACAGCCATCTTGTGATGATGCGAGGGCAACATGACACCTAGGCTTTTATTAGTATAATGATTCAATATCCCCCCAGTAATATTAAAGATACAAGTGTAGAAAGAAGTTACATGGTTTATTTTCTTGAATCCTCTCTTATGCATCCACCAAAATTAATTTTTAAAAAGCTGATTTTTATTGCTTTTTTTTTTAATGTACAAATCCGCCTACTAGATGCTGAATAGGCATCTAAAACAACAACAAAAAACAAGATGTCCTTTAGTAGGTGAATGAATACATAAATTGTGGTGTGTCCAGACAGTGGAATATTATTCAGTGCTAAAAGAAATAAGCCATCAAGCTCTGAATAGATATGGAAATACATTTAAGTGCATTTACGATGTGAAAGAAGCAATCTGAAAAAGGCAACATACTAGTATAGGAGTCCAATTATTTGTATATGGAAAAGGCACGACTATGAAGGCAATAAAAAGAACAGTGGTGAATGGGGTTAGGGGTAGGGGGGGATGCACAGGTGGAGAACAGGGGGTTTTTAAGGCAATGAAACTACTCTCTCTGATACTATAAGGATGGATGCATGTCATTTGTGAAAGGCCATAGAATGAACAACAGCAGGAGTGAATTCTAACACAAACTATGGAATTTGGATGATAATGATGTACCAATGTAGGTTCATGGATTGTAGGAAGTCTACTACTCCGGTGGGGGATATTAAGGTGAAGTAGCTTGTGCATGTGTGGAGGAAGGACATATAGGAAATCTTTGTGCCTTCTGATCAATTTTGCTGTGCTTATAAAAATGCTCTCAAAACTAAAGTATACTAAAAAGGTCTTGCTATTGTCCATAAAAATAATTTAGCTAGTGACCATAATTTATATTTTAAATGATATACATAGTGCATTGTCAATCCTGTATAAAATGTAAAGATTACGTTTGCTCTTCTAACACGGGGATTGAAGAAATAAACTCAGATAGGTGCTGTGCACATTATGCTTGTATTACTGCATTGTGTTGCAAGGAGCTGTCTCTCTCAGAGCTAAAATAAGCATAGGAGCCTAACATATTCAAGAAGAAAATGATTGTAACAGCAATGATTGAGACAGAATCCTGCAATATTAGACTTCAAATGGCTAAAATAATGGAGTGAAGGTTTTACATTTATTACAAATCAACCACAAATGATCATTTGGAGACTCCAGTATTAAAATTAGTCATCTGAAGTATTATTATTTCTTCCTCAAAGAAAAAGATTTTGAAATACTACCTCAGATGATTCGCAGTTTTAGAAAAATGAGTCCATTTACTATGTGGGGGAAAAGTCATTGTCATTTTTATCCAAAAGTCAAATGGTGGCACACTTCACAGAGGCAGGAATCAAGGATACCATGTATTTTGAATTAATGATAGCAGCATTGGAGACTTCTGTTTTGCTCTGTATCAAGAACAAGGTGCTTTCACATGCATTATGTCACTTACATGACCCAGCTCAAAGAGAGGGACAGTCAGGAATTTATGAATGGGTAATTATCATAGAAAGCTTACATAGTGGCTCAAGGCTAGGATTTCATCTCCAGAAAGGCCTGAGAGCAACTTTGCTCTCCTTCTACAGTGAGTTCTAAAAATCAATGACATACTAATTTGAAAGAATCAATTACTTTACTGTTTACATATCAGGAACTCTAGAACAAAGAAAAGATAAAATGAGGAGGAGAAAAATATTGAAGAAATCAACCAAGCAAATTTCCCACAACTGAGAATTTTCTAGATCAATAGAACCTATTGAGTGCCCTGCAATGGAAGGAAATGAACCTACAACAGGGCACGTCACCTTGAAATTTTGAAGGTTGTAGAGATGACAACCAAAAAAAGATGAGATTGAGAGAGAGAAGAGATCACAGACCAAAAGGTGAAAAGAAGTTAGGATTTCTCAACAAGATCGCAGGAAACTGAAGGCAAAAAACAAAATCACAAAAAAGCAACGCCTTCAAAATTGTAAGGGAATTGAATTCTAACAAGTCTTATATGCAGAGAGTATAACACTTAAAATATGTAGAATCTCAAAAAGCTACCCACCTCAAATATTTTTTTCAGGAAACTACTGGAGGATATACTGTATCAAAATCAGATAGTAAGTTAAGGGAAAGTAAGATGAAGAATTTATAAAATAAGACATCCAACTTAAAAGAGAGATAACGGAATAGTAATATATCACACTAGAGACTAGATGTATGAAGATTCATGCAAGAATAGGCCTTCCTTCCCTTGGCTTCTAGCATTGCCTTCATTCTGGCCCAGAGCTACCTTTCAGTCTTCTCTCAGTCCTGGAACTGCATTTCCACCTTTGCTCTGGCCAGAGCTGCCTTCTGCCTCTTACCTTGTTTGTCAATTTGCATATCCCCTCCTTATTGGCTATGGGCATCACCATGTTTGTCATGTAGTTATGGTCAATTTGCATATTCCATCTTTATTAGACAGGATAGCTCTGAAAAGTGTTTTCATAGTTCTAATATTAATAAGTTGGAGAAATGGTGTATAAGGAGGTTGAAGTTAATTTAAAAGGTTAAGATTTCATCTTCCATTGTATTTAAGGGATAGTTATTAAAATTGATAAACCAGAGCTAAGATATGTGACCAGCTATATATAGAGTGAAAATAGCTGCCTCTGGAAAGAAAATTACAGTACTGTGGATGTGGGATGATGATGGTTTTTCAATTCATTAACAATCTATTTATACTACTTTTTATGAAAATAATAGTATAAAGAATAACAGTGAATTGTCTACTTAACCCTTTTGAGTATGAAGAAACAGAGACTCGGAATTACAACCTTGTCCAGGTCCCTCAACAAGTAGCCTTTAAGAATCAGGACCAGAGCATTTCACTGTTTCATTATTTAAACTAGCATAATTATGTCATTAAACATAATCACAGTTATAAAAGTTCAGATAATCGCTCACTCATTCATTTAACAAAAATTTATTGAGTACCAATTAGGTTCTCCAGGGTGTAATAATGAGCAAAACCAGACTGATGTCTGTCCCCACGGAGTTTGCAAGTTGCTAAGAGACATTAATATGACATTTACAACTAACTAGAAGCCCATAATATTTGTAAATTAAGTCCCCTAAGTGCATACTCATTGGTTTCTTTCCTGCATTTCTTGTGAAAGCTTTTCTCTCCACATGCACTCTAACTCTTGATTTCATTTACTGACTCAGTGAGCATCTAGAAAAGTTTTTTCCTTTCTTCTTCAGTGCCAAGGGTCCAACTGCTATCAGCATGTGAACAATGAATGGCCTTTAAGCGACTTCATTCTTCTATGTTACTGTTGCCCTGCCGCCAACTTCTCCACCCACAGACTGGCTGACAGCCCTCCAGGAGCCACAGAAACCACCGGCTGGTTGGGTAACTAACAATTTACATCTTGCGGTGTAATGAAGATCCAGCAATAAGTTCATTTTGTTGAGGATTGTGGAACTACATGGGAAATTGGCTACATACCTACTTCCTGATGGAGATGCGACAGAAGAAATTCTACTTAAAGAAACAGTTTCATAATCTGGACATCGGGAATGATTCTCTAACTTTTCAAAAATAATGTCAAAAGGCAAACTATCAGTGCCCTCTATCAACCTTGCTTTCTTCCTTTTGAGGTTTTCAAACATTAAAATAGTTTAAAAATATTATACATGAAGTATTATAAAAGGGTACATATTTTAACATTTATAATATTATACATTTAAGTATTTAAACTTTATACATAGCTGGTCACATATCTTAGTTAATGAAAGTAATTACAAATAATTATTTTGTAGCTTTTAACCTATAAAACTCTATTAAAAATAAAATGTTCACATGTTTCTTATTTTTTTCTTTATTCCAAATGAAAACTTTTTCAGTCCATTTTGGACAGTTCTTTTTATACTCTTTCATTCATTTTCTCACTGACTGTTCTGCATGTCTGATGGAAGCAGAATGGTGCTCTCCTGGGGAGCTCAGCCTCCATAATGATAGGTATTCAACCAAAGAGTGCTCATTAATGGATGTTCTTGGGGCTTTCTAGATGATGGGCTACCATTCCCTAACCACTTCCGCACAGACTGGCAATTCATCATCACAAGGAAAATTCCATTATTATAACTCTATTCTATACCAGCAAAAAGGGTGTTTCTCTAATGGTAAACTTGAAACCTATGTCCTTGGACTCCACAGGATCCTCCAAAGTAATTTTGTCATATATTTCTACTTTCTAGTTTAAGTTCCAATGAAAATTTATAAATTATAAATTGATGTTTGAAAGGTCAAAATATTCTTAAGTAATATTCTTCTTTGCCTACTAAATCTCTTTATATTAAGGTAATTATTACATTGGCAATATAATAATAATGGTCTGAGTCCCTGTGGAGAGAAAGAATCATATGTATTCTCAAATTCTGAAGGATGTTGGACAGTGCAAATATCTGCATCAATTGCAAGTGACAAAATTTGCAACTGATGCAAGAAATGTGGTGTATCCAAATTTGCAACAAAAATGTAGAGATTAACCATAGACACAGTTTGTTTAGAAAAAATAATAGTTAAAATTCAAAATTAATGACTAAATTTGTTATCAATTTTTACCTATAAATTGATAGAGTTTTTACTTTGCTCCAATCAGAGAAAAGTTAATAAAACTTTACAGGCTTTACCTATATAAAAAAAAAAACTAATTTCTCTACCATTTTCAATATTTTTATTAATTCTATCTATTCCACATTGATAGAGAGTAGGGATGAATTTGTTTCACCAGTGCAGAAAAAAGCACTAGAGAATATTAATTAGCTCACCATTAAAATTAAATCAGGACATTAATTTCTCCAACTGATCAAGTAAGTGTGCTGTTTCCTTTTTATTTCAACTTTAACACCAACAACTCAGGCTTGTATTGTACCTTTTCTGTATCTTAATAGCTTAACCATTTTCCTGTATCCATTCTTTTTTCATCCCAGTCTCTCTTGCTTACTTTTGCCAGATATATCTTGAGATAGAGTCAGATGACCTGATTTAAAAAAAAAAAAAAAAAAAAGTGCACTGGTTCTAATTTATCCACAAAACAAACACTGGATCTATAAATGATGTCGTAACCCACCCTTCAAGCCTTATAGCTAAAATGAACTACTCTCCCAGCTCCCCAAGTGAAACTTGGACCTTCCTACCTTTATGTCTGGCTTATGCCACTCCCTATTCTTACAATTTAAGCCCCAGATCAAGCTCCTCTGTTTGATTTCACATCCACCAGACCTTTGTCCGTATTGTCATGACAATTAGATATGCTGACTTATGATACATCACAGGTAATCCACTCTTTTCTCCCTAGGATCTCACATCAGATACTGCTGCATTAAAGATAGTATAATAAATTTTGCTGAAAGAGGAATGGAAAAACACACACACACACACACACACACACACACACACACGTCTACAGAAGTCTAGGATGACACACAGTTACCTCATAAATTGGTGAATATCCCAAAGGCATTTCTTCTGCCCAGAACATTTCTGGGATGTTTATTTTCCTTCAATCTAGAATTTTGAGTGCACCAATATCCCTTTGCACTCAACCCCTTAAGCAGGATACTGATTCACTAGGCTATGCAATTTGCCTCTCTAGGCTCAGAGAAAACAGATCCCTCATCTCAGCACTTTTATTCATTTCCTATCTCTGACTTAGGGCATAGCAACCTTGATTATTAAAGTTGAACCATTAACTAACCTATAGAATTTTTCCACTTATTTATAATAACAGAGAATTTTAAGTTTGTTTGGGTTTTTTTTTGCTTGAATGATGGACCCAGATATATAGGTTAAACTTGGTTATAGTCAATGAATTTTACTTCTTAAACAACTCATCCATCACGTAATTATTAGCAAACTAATAGCTCTTTGCAAGATAGAAATAAAAGGCAAATAGCAGAATGCAAAAAAAGAACAATTAATCTACATAAATTAACATTAAAATCTACAAACAATTATAAATTAATTACCTATAAATTAACCTGTTTTGTTTTGTTTTATTCATGTAAGCTCAAAACTCTTTTTATTTATTTATTTTTTTATTGATTATGGTCTCACATAATTGTCCTTATTCCCCCATTCCCATCCCAAACCCCTCCCTAGATAGACCCCTCCATCCCCGCCCCCCCTTGTCCATGGCCACTGGCTAGGCCCATATGTATGCACACAAATCCTTTGGTTGATCTCTTCCCCTTACCCCATCCCCCCTTACTTTCCCTCTGAGGTTTGAGAGTCTGATCGCTGATTCTCTTTCTCTGGGTCTGTTTGTGTTGTTCATTATTTCCTCTAGATGTGTGAGATCATGTGATCCAAGAAATACCCATTGTAAGAACCTAAACTGCAACAAGCCATATGGTTATGCTGAGAGGCAAAACTCTTACTAAGGCAGAAAGAAAGGAGTAGTATAGAACTTGAAAAAACAGGGAACAGCTGCACGGTTTAAACCCAACACATTCTAAGGATTTTATACTTTTCAGGTCAAAGCCAACTTCTGACAAATCCTTCTGTAAAGCTCATAGTGAGACTCCCATGATAGAACATGTTTCATCTGGATTCCTCAGGGCTCCTTCATCACCACTCAGGGGGCCACCAGTGGAACTACAGGCTTGTTCACTTGGAGGTACTTGGGGTTTGTAACTTCTTCCCCAGAAATCCCTTCCTTAACCGTGTTGTGGGCTACAGAGCCATATAACAGGATTTGAGAATCCTATAGTCTAGAGCAGTGGTCGGGAAACCTCAGCTCGTGAGCCACATGCGGCTCTTTGGCCCCACAAAATATCACGTGTGGGCGCTCATGTACAGTATGATTGAAACTTTGTGGCCCATGCATAGAAGTTGGTTTTAGGCCTGGGCAAGTCTATTTTGAAGAAGTGGTTCTCTACTTCCTTACCCCACCCAAGGTTCTCCAGGATGACCAGGCCGTTTGGCATTATTGGTGACTACATTAGGCAGGAGATCAGCCCACATCAGGGCTCTTACCCATAAAGGGTCAGGAACATAAGTCCAAAATACTTCGCCATTTGTCCCAGCTCAAATCAGGACCCAGGTAACAGACAGCTGCTCTCTTTTGAGTTGTCTTGTACCCATGGTGTGGGAAGTGGGAAGTGGGTGTTTTGTATTTAAATCCAGCCTTGCACCAGAAATGCTCAGGGCCTACTCAAGAAGGCAAATAATCCTTTCCATTAATATTTACAGGGTAAAATAAGATTTTTGTTAGAGTATTAAATTTAACAGTAAAATAGTAGTCAAGTTTTCAGGCTAATTTAAATTGGCTAATTGAAAAAAAGCAAATATTCTAGAAAAATTAATTGTACTGGGGACAAAAAGCTGTTTCTAAAATGTTAACTAAAATTTTTATTGGTAGTTCATCTCATGGTAAAATTGCATAACATGTAATGAACCTAAAACAGTCATATTTTAGTGCAATTATTAAAATTTAAAAGCTATCAAGACTACATTATAAAATTTCCAAAAGTCTCCTAATATTTAAATTAAAAAAGGGGATATAGTAGAAGAATATCATGTAAAGAAAAATATCCTGTAAGTAAATTACATCTAAAAAATTTTTACTTTAGAAAATTAACTTTCATTTGTAATGCTAACAGCAAGATACCCATGTAAAACATACATGTGTCAAAACAAGCCAAAGGAAAATCATTTGAGAAAAAAATTTAAAAAGACCGCAAGTCAAATTTATAGAAAAGATTCCTTTATTAACTTTTGGTCAAGAATATGTTTGTTTATTTTCAGAAAACAAATCTGAGACCATGTGGATTCCTGCCACAGAGAGCAATTGACAGGACTGCTCCAGCCATGAAGACAAAAGAGAAACAGTCCCAAGATGGAAGATGCTGATGACACCTTGCCATACTAGCAGTCAGTAGCTGTGCATCATTGCAGGTTGCCCAGGACCAAACTAGAGAGAGTTGGGCCTGCAATACCACCATTTGCCCACTATCCAGAACTGAAATATCATTGCTGATATGTACACATAAGGAACTGTTTGATATTGAAATTGGGACTCAAAAGAACTGTTGGCCAGAAAGAAACTCACTACAGACTGATTCATTTGCCTCTCAGCATAACCATTATTGCTTATCTCATTGTCAGTTCTTATAAGTGTGTTTCTATTATCCCATGATCTCATTCATCTAGGGGAAATGATGAACAGCATAGTCTAATGAAGAAGAACAGACCTGGAGACAGGGAAGCATTGATGTCGGACCTCAGAGGGAATGTAGGGAAGCGGGAGGAGGGGGATCTACCAAAGGACTTGTGTGCATGCATATGAGCCTAACCACTGGTCACGGACAACAGGGTGTTGGAAACATGTGTGGGGAGGGGTTTTGGATAGGAATGTGGGGATGAGGACAAATATGTGATACCTTAATCAATAAATAAATTTAAAAATATATTAATAAAAATAAATAAATTTTTTTTTAAATGAGGTGGTTTTAAAGCTAAGCCACACTCAAGAGACCAAATAGGCACTTGTGACTCGCAAGCCACAGTTTGCCAACCATGGGTCCAGAGGGTCTAATATATGTCTTTATGTCTGTGCAATGTAGCCAATGGGAAAATGCCATTACTGTCTTCTAAATAAAGAGAATAATCTTCAGAGGTATCTTCATTAGATGTGGAGGAGGTTACCACATGTGCATCACATTAGCCACTGGTATGAAATCTGAAGGATTATCTGAGGTAATCCAACAGAGCCTTATTATAAACAGGAGGCTTAAGTTCACATTACAGTTATGCATAACACAAAGGCATTCATTGTCTATTTTTTTATTCCTCGGTTATGTTTTCCTCATGTGAACTCTTGGAAATGTCACTGTAATCTGTGAAGTGACTTACTGTTTCTTAAATTTCAACAAGAACCAGGCTTCTGATTAGGTAGCCAGTTGACGCATAAAAGGTATGAGTACCGGCATGAGCAGAAAGTTGGTCCCTAACAATAAATCAGTGATTCATTAACTAAATAAATTATTAAATTACAGGCCAAGGACTTGACCAAAGCCAATGATGCAAGATGCTTTCTGCGTTTTAGATAATAGATAAATGCCCAGTAAGAAAAATGCAATATGTGAAGATACAATTTCTCCTCGAGTGGAGGAGGGAAGGCAAGAGGCAGGCTGATGCACACCTCTGGGAATGAGACTTGAATCTTACCCACTCCAGCTACTACTTCTTTTCATAATTAAAAATTTAGCCACTATATGCAGCAGACTTCTGCCTTTTAGTTCTCCATATCTCTGTGGAGAAAACAGAGAATGTACAGAGAAATAGACCTATTTACTATCACACATAGTAAATTGTCCTTTGACTTCACATAGTATTTATTTTTTCCAAACTGGGTATTTTATTTTATTTTTTCATTTTTCAAAATGCTTTTATTGATTTTAGAGAAAGTATAAGGGAGAAAGAGATAGAAATGTTGATGAGAGAGATATATCAACTGGCTACTTTCTCACACCCCTTACCAGAGACCAAGTCTGCAACCTGGGCATGTGCTCTGACCAGGAATCAAACTGGTGACTTTTAGGTGTATGGGATGACACTCAACTGAGATACCAATGAGGGCTGAAACAGGGTATTTAAATCATGCTGCTGTTTTCCTTATATTTATATGAATCCAATTTTATAATCAGTCTCAATTGTTATAAGTATAGATAAGTATAGTAACTACTGTTTCAACAAAACAAATGCTTTGATGACAAATAACCCAGAGTATAATCAGAAGAAAAATTATCTTGCTGTATTAACTGAAATGTTGGCCAATGGCATACAGGAATCTACAGAAATGTTCCCATCACATGTTTAGAGACTCCAAGCTATTCATTTCTTTCCAAACTGAGTAGTCTGGCCTTTACACAAAATAATTCTCACTCCTCACCACATTTTCCAAAGAAGATGTGAGTACAAGACCAGACTTGGAAAGTAATGATTTTGGACAATATTAGCAACTTAAGTCTTTATCCATCTCTTATCTATCAATTTCCCTATGAATGAACTTTAATTCACTTCCATATCCACTGGGGAGGGGAAGATGGCAGTGGAATATAATGTCAAAAAGGCTAGTAACATACTTTTAAAATGAGCATTTTCAGTTCAAACCACAGCTTGGTTTTTGTGGGATTTAATTTCCACTGAACAGAAACCAAGTACAGATGTATTTGATTTCTCCTTAAGGGCTGGTTATGGATGAATGGAACAAGCAGAGAAAATGCCTCAGAGAAACACTGGAAGAGGGCAGACTGGTGCATCTTGTCTTCCATCCTGTGTTTACAATCCCTCTGCATTACAGAAATAAAATGTTTGATATAATGCAACTTAGGCTAACAAAGTAGAAGCAAACCAAACACTTGTCATAGGTGATCAGCTTACATGCATGTAGAGTATTACAATTCTAATTGAATAAAGCTGTGAGGTCCTTCAGCTATTAACAATGTCATCAACAATGAAGCTAATTTGTGTCTGACCAGGGCTTTTACAGTAACTGATTATTTACAGATGCCAAGGGCCCCAGGGAACGTTTGCCACCTGTTTTCAATTTTTGGATTGGTAACCTCGCCCCTACAAAGCTTCCTGGTCTAACAGTGGGCTGTGCCATCTGTTGCAATGATGTAGATATTTAATCAATAGTTTTTACAGGTTACCATCTACGTTATTCAAAGACATTTTATTTCAGCTTTCCCCCTATATTCTGCCACCATTTATAATATATGAAAAAGAAAATGCTCCCAATGAACTGCACTCTTCAAATGCTACACCCCTATATTCTATAGTGGTTGGACAAGTCAAAGTGACACTCACCTCTAAACCAAACATAGAACGTTTGAAGCAAAGGAGATGAGATCATATTTACATATGATCTCATGTAATATAGGAATTAACTTCCACCATAAAGCTGAATGATCGACTTCATCTTCCATTTGAACCTGTCTACAATCTTACAGAGCGGTCCATTTCTAAATTTAACTAGCTGGCGATCTTACTTAGAACCCCTCCTTACATTGGTTGGAGACTTGTCTACTTGTAGCTTCAAATTGCTGATTGTTCTTCTGCCCACTGGAATGATGGCATAAATAAAGTCTAAATCATCACACATATGACAGCCTTTCAAATATTTTAAATAGCCACCTTTTCCCTCAAGTCTTCTTTTCTGGGCTAAATATTCCAAGTTCCTTTGGCTAATTCACATAATATTTCTTTCCATTTTCTTCATTGTTTTAATTGATGTAACTCAAATGTGTTCCATCAACGCCAGTGTAAAACCTTTCTCTGAAAATAAACACAAGATAAATAACACTCCTAACTGAGATGCATTCTTTAATTTTAACTGGAAACTAACCTGTAAATAAAGCCTAATATGTAGTCTACTCACTTTTAATGCATTAGGCTCCATTTGTTGATTCTGTGGATTTTGCTTTTCCCCTTTAAAACGAGAAAGAAAGCAAGGCCTTCCTTTTCTGGAACATGTCCTATCAAAGTTGTACCACCTAACGAAGTTCAAATTCCAAGCACACACGAGGGAGGTGATATCTGCAATTATTCTCAGTGCACTGAATTGTCAATCATGCATGTCTGAAATCTTGAACTAATTTTAACCAGTTAGATATGCTTTTAACTTTTTTTTCACAACTTTTTTTCTTCTTAATATGTTTATTATTATCATTACTAGAGGCTCTGTGTGCAAAATTCATGCGCTCAGTGGGGAGGGGGTCCCTCAGTCTGGCCTGAGCCTTCTCCCAGTCCTGGAGCTCTCAGGGAATGTCTGATTGAGGAGGAGGAAGGGGAGGCTCCTGCTACTGAGCTCACTAGCCTTGAGCCTGGCTTCTGGCTGACCACCAGGGGGCAGTTCCTGTGCTGAGCATCTGCCCCCTGGTGACCATTACTCATCATAGCACCCAGCCATTCTGTTCAGTCAATTTGTATATTATCGTTTTATTTCATAGGATAGTTGTTTTTTCTTAACATGCTTATTTTACCTTTTCTAGTTCAAAAATGGTATGTTTATAAATTCTCATCTGAAGATATGTTTTTATTTATTTTAGAGAGAGAAAAAGGGAAAGTGAGAGAGAAAGAGAAACATCAATGTGTTGACTCTTATACCTGACCCCACTGGGGATTGAATCTGCAACCTAGGTATGTGCCTTGTCCTGGGAGTGAACCTGCAGCCTTTTTGGTGCACAGGACAACGCTCCACTCCAACCAACTGAGCCACCTGGTGGGGCTGAATGTAGTTTTTCTTACAATAAGGAGTGAAGCAGGAAATAAATTAACTGTTATTCCTGGGTCTGAGCTCAAGTAATTAAATAATAGTTGTCTAAGCCCATTTTGTTCATTTGGCTACTTATTTTTCTTTACAAATGTCCATACTTTTCTGAATTCATCCAGGCATAATTCAGTGGATATCATTTCTTTTCACTTGTTTGATAATATTTCCATTTTCTGGACATATGTTTGGAAAATCTAGCCCAACTTAGGAGTCTAGATGAACTAATAGTGGTTCCCAAAGTTGCTGACTACCTTTTCTGCTCAACAAACCCATTTGTGATTTTGTTACCACAACACAATTTAGAATGAAACAGCTAATATAAAAAGATAGTATCCTATGCACTGTACTAAAACACATATGTAAGAAGTGGGCTTTTCCTTTTTAGAGATAAGGAATGTGATGGTTGCATTATAGTCACATTTTACACAAGGTAAGCTGCCCCAAAGGCATATAAAACATGCACCATAAAACAAGTTTTGCCAAAGATTGCCATCTGTTAGCCCTGATGAAGACAGTCTGGGATTTATGTCACGACAGGCCATTCTGAGATCCAAAATGTGGCCATAGATATAGCTACCCCAAACCAGCTGCCACAATTGCACTGCTACCTCTTCAGAGTCCTTCCGCCAGTGGTTACCCTCACCTCTGCATTCCCCACCTCTGTGGCTGAACTTGGGTGCTAACACCTTAAAAAAAAGACATAGGGATGGAGGTGGGGAGTGACTAGCAATAAGATAATAATATGCAAAAGATATGCTAAGCTCATGAGATAAGAGAACGAGATAAAATAAGCTCATATTTCTCCCATTTGAGTGTTGATGTAATATAGAAACATAAAACAGAACAACTCTTGTTTTCTTCTGTTCCTTTACCAAAAGGCAAAAATGAGAGTGCTGAATATTACTGACATTTCACTTCCTGATTTACAGTGGAGCCATTTAACAATGTAACCAAATTAAAAGATTTAAGAGAGAGAGTGTGAGAGGTTATTTAGCTTGGGTTTAGTGTTAGTGTCGTGTTTTAGTTCCTGCAATTGTATAGTTACATGTTTCTGACTTGTAATCATGGCGATCATAAACTAGATTTCTCCAATTCAGAAAAGTTATTCAAGATTTACTTGTCCCATTTAACTGATATCTATGAGAAGCACTTTCTAGAGTACAGAATGGAATCTTATTAGTGAGAACGGCATTGTAAATCCACTTGAGGACTATTGGGATAATGAAATAGCTTCATTCCAAAACTAGGGCATGCAGCATAGTGTTAATAATAGCTGTTCTGGGGCATACTGAAGAATCTGAAGGTGATCACCCTGAGTCCCGAGAATCATACATATAGGTGCTTTCATCTAATCCTGTAACAAAAAATTACTTTGCAGAGAATTCTATGCTCTTGAGGATCTGGGGAGTCTAAACACATGCGGCGATAGGCTTCCTCACTGTCTCTGCCTCATGGACACCAGGGAATTTGCTAGTACCATATACATGACTTTCTTGTTTACAACACAGATATCATGTTACTTTGGCCATGAGCTAACACAGGTCACGTGGAGATTGCTTGTGCTAAGGAATTTTGTACTAAGAAAGCAGGGTGATAAAAAGGTAAGTTCAATATTCCTCATGACAATTTCTTAAAGACAAAAGGCACATACCTACATTTCCAGGGAAAGTACAAAAACTAAATTGACAAATAGTCCATACCGACTTTACAGAATTGTCTGGAGACTCTATGACTGTGATAGAACTCCTTCCTAAAAGAGCTTGTATTCTTGAATCTCTGCTCTGATGACAGCTAAGCCAGGCTATTTAATTATTATTTTTTTTAATCCTCACAAGAGCATATGTTTTTAGGAGAGAGAGAGAGAGAGAGAGAGAGAGAGAGAGAGAGAGAGAGAGAGAGAGAGAGAGAGAGAGAGAGAGAGAAAGAAACATCTATATGACAGAGAAACATCAATTGGTTACCAGTATGCACCCTGACTAGGGATTGAACCTGCAACCTAGGTATGTGCTTGACCTGGAATTGAACCCAAAACATTTTGGTGTATGAGACGGTGGGTGCTCAAACCAACCTAGCCATGGGCCAGGGAAGTCAGGTTATCTTAATGCACAGTGTGGAGAAATTTTTAGGAAGTTAAAGAATCTAGTTTAATAGGGACCTCAAGCAAAATGATGCTCTTTTTAAAAAAAGAATAAAGGCCAATTATTTAATATTGTTTCGAAGTGCATGCACTGTTGTAGAAAAGTACCAAATTTCTAAATTTTTTCATTATGCAATATTCAAAATCTCACATATTAAGTATTGTCTCTCAACAGGAGATCTGCACCCAGGGGAGGCATTCTCTTGGGAACAGCACTTGTTAAGGAGTAAGAAAAGCAAGAAGATTAAGCAGAGGGACAAATTCAACTATGATGCAAATTCAACCTTGATCCAATAGAGGCCTGGGGTGATTATAGCAGGAGCCTGGAGCTGGGATGGCCCCTCAGAGTTGGCCCCTGTGGAGGCACAGAAACCAGTGCTAGTTCCTATTGTTAGCTAAACACTATGCTAAGGTTTAAAGATAATAAGAAAGTCCTAGCCATTTTGGCTCAGTGCGTAGAGCATCAGCCTAAGGACTGGAGGGTTCTGGGTTTGATTCCAGTCAAGGTCACATACCTGGGTTGCAGCCTCAATCTCCTGCTTGTGGCCCTGGCTGGGGCGTATGCTGGAAGCAGCCAATCAGTGTGTCTCTCTCACATTGATGTTTCTCTCTTTTTCTGTATCACCCATCCCATCTACTCTCTCTAAAAAACAATGGAAAAATATCTTAGGGCGAAGATTAACAACAACAACAAAAAGTGCTTGCCCTCAAGAAGGTCACAGTCTAGTGGGGCAGACAGACATGCAAACAATATGACACAATGCCGGGTGACAAGTGCTATAATAATGGGGAGTGAGCCTGTGCTAGGGGAGTCACCAAGAACACAGCCCACAGCTCACAGGCATTCCTACAAAGGTGCTGCTAGAATGCTATGCATTTATGTTTCCTTTAGGGATCTTTGATGAGTTCTAACCGTTTTTGGTATATTGCTTCAGTTGAATTTCTGAGTTATTTCTATAGGATTGGAAATGGAGAAAGATTTAATACATTGCATAGACGTGGGAAGCTAAGTTGTTTGGAAAAGGCCCAACGCTGACACAGTGGTGCCT
Source organism: Pipistrellus hanaki (assembly GCF_964339955.1). Taxonomy (NCBI): domain Eukaryota; kingdom Metazoa; phylum Chordata; class Mammalia; order Chiroptera; family Vespertilionidae; genus Pipistrellus; species Pipistrellus hanaki. Next base: position 121,311,664 of record NC_140503.1, on the reverse strand, counting down.
CGCATAACGAACGCCTCGCACAGCAAACTTTGGACAGGTTTTTCATGAAACCATTGGCCAAAAAGCAGAAAATGGATGAAGATGTGCAAGATTCAGTAGACTCTACTTAGTCTGTCTTAAAATTAAAAAATGTGTTTTTTAAAAAAAAATTACAATATGTTTTTAGATGTATCTAAATAAAAATATGTCATCTTAGCATATTTTTTTTAATGTCATCTTAGCATATTTTATGCTACAGAACGAATTATTTTTTTTAACATGTATTGTTATGGGAAAACGCGTTTCACATAACGAACTTTTCGCATAACAAGCTTGCTCCTGGAACGAATTAAGTTCGTTGTGTGAGGCACCACTGCACTTCTTTGTGCTCACATAGAAAATCTGAGGATTCTCTTCCTTCTTGCTATACTCATTCACCTAAAGCAAACAAACATAAAACTCAAAGCCTCTCTGGTGCACTAAAGCCAGCTCTCAGGAATCAGCTGTGTGCGTCGCTACCCCTTCCACTTCTCAGTGGTGCCTTGGTGGCCGCTTGAAATTGGTCATGTTGGGAGCACAAATCAAGACTATTTCCTTTCCTTCAAGAGCCAGTAGCTAAGCATTTACTGGGACGACATTGCTTTTAGCTGATATTACTTTGGCAGTAAATTTTTCTGATTTGCTGCATTCTCTGCATATTGCCCAATAATGAATTAACAATGTTTGCACTTCCACAGGTGTACTTTCAGAATCAATTACCTAGAAGGTAAAAAAAGAAAAAGAGAGAAAAAAAAAGAAAAAAAACTACTGCCAGAGGACAAACTTGTTTTCAGACGTTCAGAAATTACCTAAAATCTAAATAAACAGAAGCATGGCTCTGTGATAATCAAAAGAGCAATTCAGACATTTCCTTCATGTCTCCTTGATCTGTGTCCTTGGTTCAAATTCTCCAAATGTCAGGAGCAAATAACGGTAATGAAAAGTGGTCCGAGCCTTCCTTGTAGGATATAACAGAGTGTGTTATTTCTGGTTTCAGGGAAAAGAATGTGCTGTGGAATCTCTAAAGTTTATTTCTGCAATACTGTAAGCCTGCCATATAAGATGAGTTACCGGCAGAGAGCGCAGAGCACAAAAAGGTCTCCCAGAGAAAGAGAAGGGGAGAGCTCTGAGCCCCAATCTATGCAATCAGGAGAGAAAAGTTTATAAACAATTCATAGGTAAAGATGGCCAGAAATACGTCAGTGAAAATGACAAGAAAAAGTCAAAATAGGCCCCTAAAATATGAATAAATCATATAATCAAATGGCATTAACAGAAGATCAGGACCAAGTATAGAGTAAATGCTACAATTCTCAATATTTAAACCTGTAAGTTCTTAATCCATAGCTCATACTTTTATTTATCAAAAAATGTTTTAATGTCTATCCAAAACTGACCAATTTGATTAGTTCTTTAAAAGATAGATATATTATAATATTGAATGTAAACCTTAATTTAAAATAAAATTAAAAAATATAATATAAAACAATTAAAATTTAAGAAGTGTCTTACTTTACTTTTACAGTGACTTGGGCACACAAAAATCTTACACACTTTTTAAAGTTTAATAGAAAAGTGACTATTGCTAAGGCATTTATTCAGTGAATTAAGGGGTCTGTTCTTTAATACTAACACCTATTATCACTTGCATTTAAGCTGTGTCTGATTTTTATTTAGAGCAGTGCAGGGTGGGCAAAAGTAGGTTTATAGTTGTTCATGTGGAGGATAATAAAATCTAAAATAATAAAAGTATAATATGCTAATTAGACCAGAAATCCTTCCTGACAATCCTCCAGACAAAGCCAGAGCTGTGAGGGCAGAGGTAAGCTGCAGTGGCTTCCTTGGGGCCAAAGCAAGATGACACAGCTGTGAGGACCAAGCCCCTTGCATAAATTTCATGCATCGGGCCTCTAGCAATTAATAAATAATAACACAGAAATAAACTTTGTTTCAGGAAATCACAACTGGAAACCTACTTTTATGCAATCCTTTTCTAATTTATTCATATATCAATTCATCTCATTGTGCAATATCTTACAATCTTATTTGTCAACTAGAGACCCAGTGCATGAATTCATGCACCAGTGAGGACCCTCGGCCTAGCCTGCAGGATCTGGCTGAAACCAGCTCTCCGACATCCCCCAAGGGGTCCTGGATTGTGAGAGGTTGCAGGCTAGGCTGAGGGATCCCATCAGTTGCATGATCGGGGCCCGGAGAGGGATACAAGAGGTTGGCCAGCCAGAGAGGGACCACAAAAGGGCTCTAGATTATGTCTGGCCCATCTTGCTCAGTCCTGATTGTCTGGACGCCAGCAGTAAGCTAACCTACTGCTCAGAGCATCTCCCCCTGGTGATCAGTGCACATCACAGCAAGTGGTTGAGTGGCTTTAGCATATCGTTGACATATTATGCTTTGATTGGTTGAATGGATGCCTGGACACTTAGCATATTAGGCTTTTATTATATAGGATTATAACCCCAATAAAACTGGAAAAATAATTAATAAGAAAATTTAAAAACAAAACTGGTGTGGAGTCCAGTGACCTGTGGTTTGAAAAGCTCTGCAAGTGACTTTGATTTCCATAAAGTTTGAGAATCATTGATTTAAGATGAAAAAGAGAAACTGGGGTAAATGCTAATTCAAGCAAAGATGAAGTAATACATGGCACATGTGAGGGCCCACATTACGTCTGTCCTGGTTATTGCTGTACCATTAGTATCTTCCACAGTGTCTAGCCCATGGTCAGGGCCAGTAAATATTTCCTGAATGACCAGCCTCCATTTGCTCTCTGTATCAGTTAAAGGAACAGTGCTAACTGAGCACATCAGAAATCCTCAGGCTTCATTGCCTTGAATGCAATTCAGTTTGGGGTCCAGCTTTAAAATCCATTTGATCACTATTCACCCCATTACTATTGTAGATGGAGTCCTATTTCAATTAAAGGATCCCAAATCTATTTATTTTCACTGTAAGTTCTCCAGGGGAAAATGGTCAGAAATAAAAACACCTACATATGCTAAATTCAACATGATTTCACTTGCAACGTTTACCCCCCCCTTTTTTTTCTTTATTATGATATTACATAATGTATCCTTATTTCCTCCATTGCCCCCCACCCGCCCAATCCTGCTCTCACTCTCACCCCCTGTTGTCTGCATCCAATGATTTGCTTATATGCATGCATACAAGTCCTTTGGTTGATCTCTCTCCCTTACTCCCACCTTCCCCTACCTTCCATCTGAGGTTTGAGCATCTGATTGATGCTTCTCTGTCTCTGAATCTGTTTTTGTGGATCAGTTTATGTTGCTCATTATAATCCACAAATGAGTGAGATCATGTTTTATTTACAATATCTTTCTCTAACCTACTTGTTTCACTTAGCAGAATGCTCTCCAGTTCCATCCATGCTGTTGCAAATGGTAGGAGTCTCTTCCTTTTTATAGAAGCATAGCATTCCATTGTGTAGATGTACCAGGGTGTTTTAATCCATTCATCTGCTGATGAACACTTAGGCTGTTTCCAAATCTTAGCTATTGTAAATTGTGCTACTAGGAACATAGGGGTGCACATATCCTTTCTGATTGGTGTTTCTAGTTTCTTGGGATATATTCCTAACAGTGGGATCACTGGGTCAAATGGAAGTTCCATTTTTAGTTTTTTTGAGTGAACTTCATACTGTTCTCCACAGTGGCTGCACCAGTCTGCATTCCCACCAGCAGGGCAAGAGGGTTCCTATTTCTCCACATCCTCGCCAGCACTTGTCATTTGTTTATTTGTTCATGATAGCCATTCTGACAGGTGTGAGACTTCTGTGTTCTATATTCTATTCCATTGGTCTATTATGTCTGTTCTTATGCCAGTACCAGGCAGTTTTGAGAACAGTGGCTTTGTAATACAGTTTGAAATCTGGTATTGAGGTCCCTCCTATTTTGTTCTTTTTTCTTAAGTTTGCTGAAGCTACTCAGGGTCTTTTATTATTTCAGATGAATTTTTGGACTGCTCATTCTAGTTCTGTGAAATATGCTGTTAGTATTTTAATGAGGAGTGCATTGAATGTATAGATTGTTTTGGGGTAGTATGGACATTTTAATGATGTTGATTCTATCAATCCATGAACATGGTATGTTCTTCCATCTGTTTATGTCTTCCTCTATCTCTTTTTTCAATGTCTTATAGTTTTCTGAGTAGACGTCTTTTACCTTCTTACTTAAGTTTATTCAGAGGTATCTTAATTTTTTGTGAGCAATGGTAAGTGGGGTTTTTTTTAACCTCTCTTTCTGTAAGTAGAGAGGTTATTGGTGTTTAAAAATGCCATAGATTTCTTGGTGTTTATTTTGGATCTTACCACACTGCCGAATTCATTTATTAAGTCTAATAATTTTTTGATGGAGTCTTTAGGATTTTCTGTGTATAGTATCATGTCATCTGCGAATAATGACAATTTACCTCTTCTTTTTTAATTTGTACGCCATTTATTTCTTCTTATCTGATCACTATGGCTAGCACTTCCAGTGATTTGTTGAACAGGAGTGATGAAAGCATACATCGCTATCTTGTTCATGTTCTTAAGGGAAATAGTTTTAGTTTTTGCCCATTGTCTCCTTATTTCTTGAAACAAATATTTCCAATAAAAGAAGAAGAAGAAGAAGAAGAAGAAGAAGAAGAAGAAGAAGAAGAAGAAGAAGAAGAAGAAGAAAAAGATAGAAAGGGGGAAAAAAGCTTACTAAACTTCAGCTTTATGGTAGAAAAAACACTGTGGTTCACTTCTTTCCACATATAAACATACACATAGGTGTCTAGACAGAAAAAGTCACTTCATATTCATGGGAAAAAGGAAACTGTGGTATCAATTGTTTTGAAAAAGGGTATAAGAGAAATGATCATTAGACCAAGCTCTCCATTCAAGTGTACAGCAATTGGCACACCAGAAAATAGAATATTTAATTTTATAGGTAACTGCTTCTCAGCAAGTGCATGATATATCATTTTGGGGTGCTTTGTAGCATGGCAAAGACATCACCAGTGCAAACCAATTTAGCTCTTATTCAGAAATCATGACAGACCCTGATGAGGCCAATCAAATTGACTCTGTTCATAGGTCACTGAAGTGTTTTCCAGCAAAAACATTCCTCCAAGTCCTTTCTGTTTAATGTGCCACCCAAACATCTCTGCACGTTAACTGTATGTCAGTGCCATGTGACTCCTTTGGATGATGCCTTTATTAACAAAGCTGGCTTTGAGGTCTTACATAACCTGGCTCATGTCATGAATTCCAGAACTGATCCTGCTGAACCTTCTTTTGTGTTTAGTGCAATGTGTGTCATATGAGATTTTGCTAATATTTATTTTCTCACAAGGTTTCTTTCACATTGCACATGCATCAGAAATTTAACAGAATGCTAAGAACAAGAGGTTTTTAAGTTAGACATATTCAAATGTGCTTAGAGCTCCATAACAATCCAAATGTGCACTAACATTTAACATTGATGCACCACTATCCCATTTGTTTGCATTGCTATGATCCTTGTTGATACATTCAGTGAATCAATAGCTTATAGTTAGATCTTGAGAATAATGAGTTTGCACACTGTACATTGCTGCTATTGTGTTACATCTGCATAATCACTCAATTTGAGATTCCTCATTGGTGTGCAAGAAAATTCAGAGGTACTATCCATAAACACTACAGAATTTTGTTGTAAATCCAAACAAGAAACATCCTGCTAACAACAGCTAAGTAAATTCAAAGAAAGTGCCATGCTGTAGAGTCATAACCAGCAGCTTCCAGAACTTCCTGGCAATACAGATGTACAATTTAAGATGAGATATTGCAGCTCAAGACAAGTAACTTACTGATGCTCTGCTTGCTAAAGCTCTAAAATAACTAGTGCACTTAAGCCTTCATCAATTTTACACTCTTTAGTCTCAAGGGCCAGTGAGCTATGTGCCTTGGTGATTTGTATTCCAAATGGTTATGCAAAGTGGCAGTTGAGAATAAGTTGTTCAAGGCCTCTGCAAATAGACTTTGTGTGGCTGACACAATTGACTATAAAAATTTCATTGTAATGTGGTTGGGGGTGAAATGTGTACTCAGTCACCACAATTCCTTATTCAGAGTGGAAGGGGACATTCTTTGCTTTGAAAATATCTTAAACGTTTGATAATATGAGTGCAAGATAATAGGGGTTGGATATCATGCTGCTTCAGAGTATTAGAAGAGAAGCATTCTACCTTCACAGAGAAGAGATAGATATAAGAGAATAGATGAGAAAATAGGGTGGAAAAAGGAGAGAGAATCTAGCAAGATCCTGAGGCTCCATCCTCACAAATACTGTGGAATTGAAGTGTCCAAAAGGTACTACAACAGAGATGATCTCTGTTCCATTTTGCCAGCTGTGGTTTCTGCTTTATAAACCCCTTCTCCAAAATCCACCCAGTATAAGTATTAGTAAAATAATTGTGTTTTCTGTCAGTGGTCTTTGTAGGGTTTCAAGGATGGTGCTGATTTTCACATTTATGCCACATAGCATAGTACAGAGAAAATATGCAGGAAATAAAACTGAAAAAGCTAATAGTACAGAAAAGATCCTAGAAATTTTCAAAAATCTTGGCAATAGCTCTTCATTTCTATCAGTCATAGAACTGGTTGTTGAACAAAAACTCACCCTAAATCTTCAAGATATTTGGGTCTCTAAGGTTCTATTTGGTTTACTGATAGTTCTACCTTTTAAAGAAATCTGACAACCTTTAGGTGGGGATTCTACAAGCTATTCAGGTCCCAGGCATAGAATAAAGACCTTTGTGATTCACTCTACTTTAAGGTATATTTCAGATATGAATATTTCTCAATTTAATTTAAGTAAATATTATGGATACAAAGTATTTCAAGACTTTTAAATTTAGACCTGAATTCTCAACTCAAAGTAAGGATAAATTTAACAAAAACCTGGACATGGTTCTTGCTAAAATGCAAATAAATTCACTACTTTATTGCTGGTTGATTTTCTCTCAGAGATAAATCACTTTCAGTAGCTTTTTAATCAAAAGGAAACATTCCATTCAATTATTTGTAATAGCAAAGGCTTTTATTTCATTTCACTTTTTTATTAGAAATGTGTGTCTCAGAAACACCAAAATTATCATTCCAGGTTATCTTCATTGTCCCTCCCTTAAAACCATTCCACAATTTTGTAAGATAAGAAGGGTTCATCGTATAGATATTTGAATTATTTTTATGAAAGGAATGGTAAATCTGGGTAAATTGCTTCACATTTTAGGATTAATTTCTCCACTGGTAAAATGAGCACTCAGTGACAGCTAAGGTCCAAATTTAGGTTCATTTCTTCTCTTTGTTCAGGAATCAGAAAGATACTTTGCTTTCCATTTCTGCTTCTAATCAGAAGCCTGTCTGCAATAGGCCACAGACACGGAATCCATGGTCTGCACAGCAGCTGCTTATGACTTAAAATTCCCTCTGCTGACCACAGGATGATAGGTCTTGACAATTTGGCAAAGGGCTTCTCTTACTTCCCTGGAAACAAGGTCTAGGCCAGTTTGAGAGCTTAATTTGAAAAACAATAATATAAAAAACCTGTCATGATGCTTATCTGATCTAGAGTTAAGTATATTTTTGAGATGATCTATTCTCTCTTTATACCCAATTAAACACACACACACACACACACACACACACAAATAAATGAATGAATGAATAAATAATAAAAATACTCCCTTCTGCAAACTAATTCTGAACAACAACTAAGAGGTAATTGTGGAATGAACTTTACGTATTGAGCTGTATCACAGCCTTGGAGAAGAGGTACTAAATCCTAAATGCCCTGGCCACTACTGTTTCATATATAATTTAATCAAATTTAGAAAGAGAGGGCATCTGGTTACAGAAACACTTGGTTTTATCAGACACCTACTGAAGAGTCAAAGAAGAAATGTCAGCTTTCCAGTTCTGATTTACATAATACTTATGTGTCAAAAAACAGTATAGTTAATGTTATAATTTTTTATTTTAGGTCTTTAGCTTCATTGCTTTTTAAACCAAGCACATAGTAAGTGATGAACTTTATCTTGGGTCAGGGAGGTCAAACATTACCTCTCCACAACAACATGGGATAAGTGTGAACAAAGCCATGACATTAGTTATTCGTGTCTGTCTTAGGTAGTAATTGTCTAATAGGAGCCTCATCATGACACAATTGGTTTTACCCTGAGCTAACAAAGAAATAGATGATTAACCCCATCAACTCTTCTTTATGAAATACCAGACATATGTATAGATACAACAATTTCATTATGTGTTACCCCAAGAAGAAATCAGGTCTAATGAAAAACAAGTTAGACTTCTAGTTAAGACTTGAGCTTATAAGGATATGCTGATGTAAATCAGCCAATTTCAGAGGAATAATCTAAGTATTTAGTCACCAGGAGGTGAAAATCAGAAAAGAATATATGTATGTGCTGGCCTTTCTAGTATCAACTAATAAATACCAAACAGGAAACAAGACTGCATAAAACTCAAATTCTAAAAAAAACAAATCTTACTGTCCCAATAACTTTCATTGCAGAAATCATATTGTATTGCTAAGGAACATGAACACAGAATATAAATTAGTACAAGTTTTCTGAAAATAGTTTGGTAACATGTATTTTTTTTAAGTATATTTTATTGATTTTTTTTTTTTTTTTTACAGAGAGGAAGAGAGAGGGATAGAGAGTTAGAAACATCGATGAGAGAGAATCATCAATCAGCTGTCTCTGGCACCACCCCCACTGGGGATGTGCCCGCAACTAAGGTACATGCCCTTGACCGGAATCGAACCTGGAACCTTTCAGTCTGCAGGCTGATGCTCTATCCACTGAGCCAAATGGGTTTTGGCAGTAATATGTATTAATATTCACATACCTTTGATCCATCAAGACCATAAGCATGTACCTACTAGGGGCCTGGTTACATATTATGATACAATAAGTTCATGTATCTCTATACTTCTATAAAAATAATAATTCCATGTTGTGGCATGAAAATAAGATATTTCAACTTATTATTGAGTCAAAAAACTTACACAATTTATGCAACTTTTGAGAAACTATATACATAAATATATAATCTAGATACATAGGAATGAAAAGCTGTCTGAAAATATGAGTATGAAAATATTAAAAGTGGTTACATCTGAATATAAAAATGTCTCTTTATTTGTATGTATTAAACCCATATTTCACATGTTCTTACTACAAGCATTTACCATTTCTATAGTCAACAAAGTACTACAAGAAGATCAAAATCCTTTTAACAATGTGATGCACATCAGTAGTGTATTCTATTGGCTCTAAAATTAATCTCCACATGGTCTTAGTTGGAAGACTAGGATCAGAGATAGAAATAAATTGGTGCTAGTTTGCTTTTGAACCCAAGCTCCGTTTTTTTTTAAAGAAAGCATGTATAACTTTTACATAATTAGTGAAATTTCCAACTGTTGCATTTCATAAACTAAGTATGCCTAATATAAGGGATATTCTTGCTGACATTTTAGCAAATTATGCAAGTGTCCATAGAGTAGATATCTAAAATTGTTCTTCAGTTAAAAAGAATTATTCCCAGTAGCACATCTTAATTGCTAATATTTCTTAAGTTTCACTACCTGCAGTATAACATAGGGGTCATTATGGAAACTTATGACAACAATATGATCACTAACAAAATAATATGTCACTCTGGATAGCCTCCTAATGTGCTCCATGAGACAGAATTGTGCCACTACTATAAAGTGCCACCAATTCTAGCATGCACACAATTTAAGAGTTGCTCTCATTATATATTCTATTATAATTTTTTCACCATAGTCATGACTGTAGAGTTCCTGGACTTTCAGCATTTTTTAAATGTACATGCTCCCCTTGTGTCTACTGTGAGTTAAATTATTAAAATATGTTCAGAATAAATTCAGAGTTTGAAAGACAACCCAGAGAGACCTACATAGTCCATTTATCCTCTGGACAAGTGTAATGGAGAGAAGGAGCATGTTATCTTTCACTCTTTCGCAGTAATGTTACTTGGCTTCATTAGAGAGGGGGCATTATCACAGCAGAAAAGAGTTCATTACTGTTGAGAGGAAACAGAAAAGTCAAAAGGCAAATGTTTGAAGGATATTTCAAGTAAAGTATAGAAAGGCTTCATGGCATATAACAAGGAAATAAGGAATATGCACATTAAATTTTTATTTTCATTTGTTTAGTTTTTGAAAACTTATGAAGAATATAGCCTTTAGAGAGAAGAAACCAAGAGCTGTCATTAACCAATTTAACATAATGACCCAAAAATAGTTTAACCAACTATCTATCCATTTTAAGCACATATGAATGTAGTGAACTCTGTTAGGAATAGCCAGAAAGTGATCTCTGCACATTTGGGGCAATTCAGCCCACCCCAGTAAGCCTGTCCCAGTTCCAGTCATCAGAAACCACTGCTTCCCCATTGCCTTCAGACCTCTCTATCACACACTTGTGTTTTACTGCACCTAGACTTTCATGTGCCCATTTCTTGAAAAGGTTATAAGCTGGCAGCCAGCTGGAAGCATTAGAATTATAGATATATTTTGTCTGTCTGTGATAATGTCTCAATGAAATGAGTTTCAGTGCCTTTGTGTGGAATACACATGGCTTGTTTTAACTCCCCATTGTCTTATTCTAGGATACTACTAGTACACACTGTCACTATCTCTTTGGAACCTAAAGGGTCTTGAATTAACCATAAACTTGAAAGCAAGACCCTGTCTTCCTCATACTGACTTTCACCACCCAGCATAGTAACTGACTCACAACAAAACTTTAATAATTTTGTGAATAAAGAAATAATTGGAAATGTTAACTAGATTGCAAAAAGATAGTGGGCATTATAGATTTCGAAAACGATGTGCTTTTGGCTTGGAATGCTCATTTTCTGAATAAACACAGGTCAAGCTTCTGCACATTTCTTGGGATTAAATTTAAATGCCAACCTTTCAATAAGGTCAGGCCTGACCTTGTATATAATATGGCAAACTGGCTTCACTCCACTCTGGCCCTCCTCAGGCTCCATACCCTGCTATCCCTCACCTGTTTTTCCAAAGCCCATATTTCCTTTATATTTACAATTTACAGATAGACTCGTGTGTTGTGTTTGTTATTTGCGGCCTTTGTACTAAGAATGTACACTCTAAGAAGGCAGGGATTTTTGTCTCTGATTCACCGTTGTGTTCCAGACACCAAGAGCAGGGCCGGGCAGACAGTGGGCGCTCAGTAAATGGAGGTGTAACTAAAACGTGTTGTTGGTGGAAGAGTTTCTTTCTCTGTCTTGAATCTTTTTCTAAGGCCTGGAAGTAGCCAAGGTGAGAAAAGTATATCACTGAACTTCCCCCAATCCAAAGAAAACCACATCTGGACATGATGGTTAAATTGTTGAATACCAAATATTAAAATCAAAGCTTCAAAGCCACCAGAGAAAACAGACACCTTACTTACATGGGAAAAGTGAGAAGAATGATGGCTGACATGATCAAAAATGAAGAAAATTAGAAAATAATGAAGAGACATCTTTAATGAAGGGGGTGGAGGATTGGTTGCCTCCCGCCTGCACCTCAACTAGGGGATCAAACCTGCTACCAGGTACGTGCCCTGGACCAGGAATCAAACACTCTTCCTTCCTCTCTGAAATCAATAAAATTATATTTTAAATAAAATAAAGACTATAACGTGCTGAAATTCTACATAGATTTTAATAACAAATATTTAACCTGCCTGTAAAATACTAAGCTATTAAAGAAAAAAAAAATAGCATGCCAGAGTGAGCAGTAATGTGGTTATTAAATGGGCTGCTCTAGTCACCAAACTGATTCATTAAAATGAAAATAACTTATTCTATACCTTTGCCACCAAAGTTTATCTCCAACTCATATGACTATGCCCTTTGAAAGAATGAAAAAATAAAGATTTGTCAGAGTAAGGGAATTAAAATGAGACCTTAAGATATAAATAAGCTGAAACCGGTTTGGCTCATTGGATAGAGCGTCAGTCTGCGGGCTGAAAGCTCCCAGGTTCGATTCCGGTCAGGGGCATGTACATTGGTTGTGGAAGGGGATGTGCCGGTCAATGTCTCTCTCTCATCAATGTTTCTGGCTTTCTATCCCTCTGCCTTCCTCTCTGTAAAATATCAATAAAATATATTTTTTTAAAAAGACATAAATAAGTTTTCCATTAGCAAAATCCTTCAATCACATGCTTAATCTATTGTACTCCAATAAAAGTGGTCACTGTTTTGCTGTGGTTTGTTGTTTTTTCCTTAATCCCTTATATTAGGGAAAAAATGAAAACAGGGTAAGAATGTAAGGTAGCCTTTAGTTACAGACACTACAGAATTGCGATAGTTTTATAACTAGATAAACTTTGGTGGCAAATTGCGATAGTTTTATAACTAGGACTAAACCAATACAAAATTTTAGGTAATTCTAGTATGTAGCAGAGAATGTGCTAGATGCAGAGGATCCATAAGTGTATGAGATGACACAATAGTTCCCTCATTGATCTTTTATACCAGTTCTCTTTTTTTCCTATCTGTACATTTGTTCATCCAACCATTTACCTATTAATCTAAGTAATAAACTAGCTATGTCTGTTATCAATCAGTAGTTAGTAAATTCTCAAGGCAATAGGTTGGTAGAATAGAAATAAAATGTGGCCATCTATGCAACTGTAAATTTTTAAAGGTATATTTAAATATTTTAAAACGGGATAAATTAATTTTTATAAGGTATATTATTAGATAGTATAAATCCAAAATATTATCATTTTAACATGTAGTCAATGTAAAAATAATTAATGAGATACTGTGCATTCTTCTTAAAAACATTTCTTTCAGTACTCAGAGCCCCCCTGAGGACAGCAGTTGGCATTCTCTTACCCTTCCAGTCAATAAACATTCATTTCCATGTAAAAAAGATTTATTTTTGGTCTGTGTGATGATTACAGGCACAAATAAGACAATTATAGTTTCAAGGAATTTACAGGCAGTAGAGATGACATGCCCAATATTTAGTCTAATAGTTGAAAAATGTAAGACTATAAACAAAGTTTAAATGGATGCTATGAAAGTCAAAAGAAGAGAAATTATTTCCAGCATGGTAAGAGAAAACAGATGGGACAATTCTTTTAAAAGAATAAGTTAACTGATCTTAATTAAGCAGCGCCCACTGTATAACCAGGCGTTGTCTATATATTTTATAGAATATAATCATACATTATTAGTGTAGTGCTTCATTACCTTTTACAGGTGAAAAACCTAATGCTGAAAAATTTAATGTTTCACTCAACCTAAAGACAACCCTCAGACCACAGACTTGAAATCCCACATTTTTCTCTCTCCATAACCCCGGACACCAGCAATGGAAGGGAGCAAGTTGTGAACCAGATCTGGATGTGTAGGATCTATTGACTTCCTGGGATAGAGTGGGAGGTTTTATTTTTTTAGAAAAGTAGTTTAATTTGATATAAAATCCAGGAAGGGTGAATGAGAGGCATCATAAAAGGTTACACAGAGAAACAACCTGTAACCCCATCTGGGCCTGACTTAGTTGGCAACAAAGAGTTCTACATTTTTAAATAATAACATAATCACTCATTCACTTTAGAAAAAGTGTCTTGAAGGAAGTATATGAGACAGAGTTGGCTGAAAGGGCAGGAGAGACGTCTAAGGAAGACCTGAAGTGACCTATCTTTTAAGGAGACCAAAGGGCATCCTGAGAGTAATCTGACCTCTTGTGACAGAAATATGCATTTCAAACGTATATCCTACATATTTTTTTAAATTATTTATTTTTTAACATATTTCTGTTGATTTCAGAGAGGAAGGGAGAGGGAGGGAGAGAGAAACATCAATGATGAGAGAGACATCAATTGGCTAGTTCTCTATTGGGGATTGAGCTGCACCTTGAGCATGTGCCCTTGAACAGAATCGAATCTGGGGCCCTTCAGTCCACAGGTCAATGCTCTATCCATTGAGCCAAACCATATATCCTATTTAACATAAATAGTTTGAAACAACTTCATAATGTCTATTTGTTCTCTTTGAGAGCAATCTGTATTAAATACTGTAGCATGTTAAGTTATAGAAATCAAAAATTCTAACAGAATCCCCAGTTAATAATTTTATAGTCATGTCTAACTAATTCATTTAAATTACTTTAAAAATAAACCCATGTAAATGAAGTTCTATTGTGAAATTTTAATTAGAGTTCATACCATGCTTTTGTTCTCTCTAACAAGGCCCTGTATAGACAATACAGAATACAAATGAATTGTCAAAAGTAAGATGTCAGGTACAAATAATAAATTATTCCATTCTGCAAGATACAAATAATGAAGCCAGTTTTTAATAACTGGAAAGGAGCAAAGGAGAAGGCCAAATTTTATAGGCATACCATTGGCACGGCTTTGCCAGAAAGCTGCAATTTAGATGCATGCCCCATAAAATCGGGGTGAAATAGGGAGGAAATTTGTCTCAGTTACTCCTGGGAATAGGTTATTTGCCAGAGTAGGCTTGGCCACTGCAAGGGTGAGAAGATTTGAGATTCTCAAGCTCCTAAGCAAAGGCGTTCCCCCTCCTGATTCTCTCTCTGGCACTCTGTGCTGCTGGCGTTCTTGTTGCAGGAGGCACACTCCCTGGGCTCCGCTGCACTTGCCCACCTGGCTCAAGGCCACGTTGATCCCAGACAACAGACCAATGGACTGGAACTAGCCTGATGCTGTGCCGGACCCAACTTCACCTTTGAAAGGAACTCTGGACCCTGGCTTTGCTCTGGCTCTGCTGAATCCCCATCTGCACCTCTTCCGGGACTGGTTGAAGGGAAATGGACTTTAGAAAGGATGTAATTCCACCCAAATAAAATCACTCATCCTCCTGGGAAGTCTTAGAAAATCCTTATTTCTCAAGATAGCTAAGAAGCTGACCCTCAGCACCCAGTTGGGAAAGGGATCCCTCACTTCCCACCGGTGGACACCCCACTTCCATCAATACCAACAGGAAACATCTGAATAGATGGCTGTGCCACCTGCTCCTTTCCGGGTGCTCTCCTCGAAGAGCACGTGCACCTACTGGAGCTGCCTGTTGCTGAAGGTTGGTTTAGAGCAGTGTTTCCCAACCTTCTCTCATGATGAGAATCACCTGGTGGAGTTGTTAAAACACAGATTCCTGAATCCCAACTAAGAAGTGCTAAACTAGAATTTTTGGGAACATATAGGTAAAATTGTATACTTAACTAGTGCTCTAAGACAGATTTTATATACAGAGCACTAAGTTAGGTATGCAATTTTACCTATATGTTCTCAAAAATTCTAGTTTAGCACTTCTTAGTTGGGATTCAGGAATCTGTGTTTTAACAACTCCACCAGGTGATTCTCATCATGAGAGAAGGTTGGGCAACACTGGTTTAGAGGACATTTTCATTCAAAGAGTTAGTAAGGAGAGTGAAGGCTAAACAGGCACCAAATTTTGTCCTCAGGAAATAGCATTAAAATAGGCTGACAGAGAGAGTCAGTCTATATGCAAAGCTTGGTATATTTTTTCTTAACTACCTTCAAAGAAAATGCTCTGAAAGACAAGCCAATATATTTTGCTTAACTAAATCCATTGTGCTTTCTTTTTTACACTATTATTCAAATAATCTCTGCCTAATCCAATGTCTACCTATCCTGTCTGTTTTTCATCAGATGCAGCTTGATTTATATCATTTGCTATAAGTTATTAAGTTTCCAAAGACTCAAGTCAAGCTTTTAATATGATTTAAATGCCTGTTTCTGTCAAAACCACCCTCACTTCCCAAAGTTATCAGCTGCCATTTTCTTTTCTGGACCCTAAAATTAAAAGGCAATCACCAAGGCCTGGAAGAACATTTATTTCATCAACAAGACAGTACATCCATTGGCATATTTAAAAGAAGGAAAAAAAAAAGGGCTGCTTTCCTTCCTTTCTCTATCACAGATGTTTATAATAAAAGAATTGAAATCATTCCTGGAGAGCACTGAATGCGTGACAATTAAAAACTCCTTTCAGAAAAATAATTTTAGTGTTCAAGAAAGATTCAGGATTGACGGTTCTAAAACTGAAATTTGAAATACCTTTTCCCTTTCAATGTTTCCACTTCAATGGTAATATTTTTCAACCTGCTATAAGTTTGAACTTTTATTTGAATTATAAACAAGACTGGTGTTTTTGATAGACCTGTTCTTCTATTTTTCAAGGCAAAAAATAGAAGTCATTCTTGATGTTTTCTGCTGCCTCATCCTTTATTTCCCTACACATTCTTCACTCTTAACAATCCAGGGTGCATGTACTCATGCACTCACTGCACACACAATGAATGTTTCAGCAAGTTCTATTGGTTCTTCCTTCAAAATATAATCTCAAATGGCTCTTCTTCTCTCCCTCTCAACCCCACAGCCCTTGCCCAAATCACTATCCCCCCCCTTACCTAAGCTTACCACAGTCTCAATGGTTACTCAGTTTTCATGGCTATCTCTCTAAAATTTGCTTTCTATACAGCAGTCTAAACGTTTAAAAAAGTAAATCTGACTGTTAATATCTCATTTCCTCTCACCCCGGACATCTCTCATGGCTTCTCATTGACCTCCAGCGTCACTGACTCTCTCTGACAACACCTACTCTCCTCCTCCTTCAATAAGCTCTGGTGTGTCTTTCCCTCAGCTCAAATGTCTAGTAGTATGTGCCTGGCATATAGTAGATGCTCAATAAATATGAGCTGAATTGATTTATCATCACCTTCTTATGAATAATTCATATTGAAACAACCTGCTTCTACCCAAATACTGTATAAAATCAGCACTGCAAAATTAACTGGTAGTATAAATAAGGTCAACTACTGACAGCTATACTATCTGGAACTCTTAATTCTAAGAAATGTACAAAATCTACAGAATTCCAAGTTACATATGTGAAATCAAGTATAACTATGTAAAAAATATTTTTAAATATATTTCCCTTGGCCCATTCCTCTCAGGCCAGACAGGAATGAGTTAGCCAG
This sequence comes from Pipistrellus hanaki, assembly GCF_964339955.1. Lineage (NCBI taxonomy): Eukaryota > Metazoa > Chordata > Mammalia > Chiroptera > Vespertilionidae > Pipistrellus > Pipistrellus hanaki. Next base: position 121,294,562 of record NC_140503.1, on the reverse strand, counting down.
TTTACAACTTGCCCTTATGTCTCATTCTTACTGCCCTCTTGGGAAATCTGCAGCAAGTGACAACTAGTCAATTCTTCTAAGGAATTTACTTACAGCTCAATCTGTCCCTAAGATCGCAGCTTTTCTCATATATGCATGCCAGAGAAGTTCCTTACAGCCCGAGCAATCACAGCAGAAAGTCATATATTCAACATTTTCCTCTATGGTCTCCGAACCAAACATGGAGGCACTCTCTGATGAAGTTTGGAATCCTCTAGAGGTTTTGACTGATAAATGGAGTTTCCTGCATTTCAACTCTTATTAGTTTTATACAGCTAAAGATCATTCAATTTCAGCTTAACAACTTCTGGGTTGGTTTTCAGATCCTATGGGAGAGTCTAAGCTATATTTACTTAATTAAAGTTGAATGGATTTAGGTGGCTGATTATCATTACTTATAATGGTCATAAGAAATCAGTGTCATTTCCTGGAAAATTAGCAGCCACTCAGCTGGTGGAAAGGCTGACTTAATAAATAATTCTCTTTATGGTCCAAACAACAGCTGCTGTTAAGTACCTAAACAGGCCAAGAGATCTAGACACTCGGGATTTTAGATATGCACTCAAAAATTCTTCTGTTTGAATTAAAATCTGTAATTTTAGGTAAAGAGAAATTCAAACAAACTGAGCTGTAATACTAGGCAGAAATGTGAATATGAGGCTGGTTTTACTTACAGCCATAAAAGAAACCAAATATATGCTAATATCAGTAGCATTCCCATTATTTTATCCCCCTAATAGTACTCAGAAATGTTAATTTCAAATGTTAATCACAGTTCAATTGAGGTGAAAGGTTCATCTTTGACTTACCCTCTACTGTTCCTCTTAATTGTTTTAGTTTCTCTCTGCTTCTAACCTCATACACTCCCAGAAGATATTCAGATCCCTCTGCTCTGATAAGCACTGGAAACATGGTGTCAGAAGAGCTGTTAATTTTTTTTATTTCTGCATGTCAGAATCTTTTCTGACTTAACTATTTATGGTCACATTTCAGCTAGCCTTCAAACACTAAAAGAATTAGTATTTTGACATGTAGAATGCTCCTGCACAAATTCAGATTATTCAACAATGAATATAAGAGCATATGTTGAGTACATTACAAACAGCTTTATAAAATAAATATTTAATGTATGCATATTCTAATTTATTAATAAAAATGCAATGCTTTATTATTTTAAATAATTCAAAAGATACAGGCAGCAGAGTTTATGAAATAACAACCATAACATTTTAAGATAAATTATTTTTATTATTAACATTATGATATGTGAAAACAGAAACTTGGTGAGGTTAAGCATGGCTCAAAGCCATAAATGTCCTAAGTGACAAAGCTGGAATCCACATTCACACCTGTCTTTCTCTAGAGCTCAGAGCATTAGTTTAACTACTACACCCTGACAGAATTCTCCTGATCCCAACCAGAGTTTTCCATTTGTGGATGAAAGGGGCCACATGCTGACCTGACAAGCTCAGGGGAGGCCTGCATGGCAGTTTGCAAACTCAGAGACCTACCTAAAGGAACCACAAAGGATGGTCTGAAATAAAACTTTAACTAAAAGCAGTTATGGTGGGCAGTTACATCCTAGGCCGGTATCTTCACTAACAAGGCCAACCTTACCTTAACTGAGCCTGTCTGTCTTTTTGCATCTAGGATAACATACCCTTTAAGTGTCTAGGTAACTTGTAACTTTCCTTTTTCTGGAGCTCCTGGGGCACAACCAAATGTGCTGGGTGCCAGGACAGAACCCGCAAATTCCTTCATTATCATGTTTATTGTTCCTGATGTGTCCATCATTTTACTTAAGGGTCTCCTTCCCCTCGCCCCCCAGTTTTGCTTTATCCCACCTCCTTAATCTCTCACCAATGGATTTCATATAACCCACCTACATCCCCTCCTTTTATTGCAATGCATAAATACAGATGTAACCTGCTGTTCTCTGGAGCATTATCTCAGTTCCTTGAGGTTCTGCTTCCTGGCATATGTGGACAGTTTGGCTCTAATAAACTCACAAATATTCTTTACAGATTTCAATGTTGTTGTTTTTGTTTGTTTGTTTATGTTAACACATCGAAATGATCAAACATAACTTAGGGGAAGTAGAGCTCACAATGGTTGGTCACAGAGTCTGAAGTAGAATGGAATATCAATATTATTTGTAATTGAGGGAATTCTCCTGAGACAGAGACAAATATTCTACTTGCTTGCTTTTAAGACCTTTGTTGTTGGGTTTTTTTTCCATTTCCCCTCACTGGAATCTGACAAATGGCATCAGTAAAGGGCTGGGGCAATAAAAAATAGAATATATCTCTGCTAATGTTACCCTCTCACTAGGCCCTGATAATAGCGTACTGAGTATTTAAACCCTTCACTACCTAATACATAGTGAAGGGCAACTTTGGGTACTGATCTTATGAAGAAATATCAGCTATGAAGTTTTTAAAAAAGCATATTTGACCATTTTATCTTTAACTTTTTGAAGTGGCTAGTGGGGACATGATCCATATAATTATCACAATACGCAATATAACCTCTGACATAAAATACCTTATTGAACCCTTAATTTCACAAGACTAATGGCAACAGTCAAATTCAGTGATTCCACAAAGTTGAGAGACATCTATAACAAACAATGTACTTTTTTTGAGCATGAAGAGATGGGAGATGCAAATATAAATAAAATGTAGTCATCTTTTCAAGGGTTTTTAATATTTAATATTAATAGTGACCATAAAGCAAATGCAACTAATTCTAGCAAAAGTTATAACTTGTTAAGAGCAAAGCATTAAAGTTGCATCCCTCCAGAGAGAGAGAGAGAGAGAGAGAGAGAGAGAGAGAGAGAGAGAGAATTACCTTGAGGGGATCAGAGATATTTTTGAGGAAGTGAAAACATTAGTGCAAAGTTCAATAGTATAGGTAATTTTATTCCCAAAATTATGGGTATAACATTAGCAAAGCACGGCAGCTGTAAAGCCCAAGATGTTTTTTTGGAGAAAGCAGACATCTAGTTATCTGAAGCATTAGTGAGCAGGAAAAAAACAAACACGCAGGCCTTAGGCCTTAGATAACTTCAATATATTTCCCAGGGACACACAGCTAGTGTCAAGTCAAGATTCAAGCCTGGTATCCTGAGTTCAGAGTGTTTTCCTAACTAGTTTCCTATTACTGCTGTACTAAATTACAACGAATTTAGTGGTTAAAACAACACAAATTTATTATCAAACATTTTGGAGGTCAAAAGTTCAAAAGGGATCTCATAAAGGCTAAATTTTAGGTTTTCTTGGGGCTGCATTCCTTCTGCAGACTCTAGGAAATAATTCTTTTCTTTGCCCTTTCCAGATCCTAGAGGTCACTTGCATTCCTTGGTTGATGACCCCCTTCTTCATCTTCAAAGCCTGCAGTGTAGCTAGCATTTCCAAATCCCCCTTCGCTCCCACCCTCCTGCCTGTCTCTCTCAGAAAGGCCCTTGAGATGACAGTGAGCACAGCCAATTAATCCAGGATAATCTTCCCATCTCAAGGTTGCTGATTAACAAACTTAATTCCTTCTGCAAATTTACTTCTCCCTAAAAATGTGAGACAGCCACAGGCTCTCAGGAATAGGATGTAGACGTGTTGGGCCGGGCATTATTCTGTCTACTGCAGACAGGATATTAAATTTGGCTGGAGCAAAGGGACAGAGTGGAAGCTGTATCTAGAAAGGAGGATTATGGAGGCCATTGACCACTAATGAATTTTGATTTTTATGTAAGCAACAAGCTTCTCCCCTTCCCTTGCATTAGTAGAGCTACATTTTACAAGTTAACTTGGGGGCAGTGGTGTATAGAATTGAAGGACATGATGATTAGAGGCAGGGAATTCAGTTAGGAATCAGCAGATTCAGCTGAGCTGCCTTGAGAAAATTCTCCAATGTGCCACAACCAATTCATGAGGATGCTGACAGTCTTCAAAACTGAAAGCATTCTGCTTGAGCCATGCTTACCCTTCATCGATGGGTGGAGTGAATTGGAGGGCACATAGTATTCGTTCCATTTTGAATGATTGTTCTCTTACATGGCCTTGTCCAAAATTATAATAAGGGATTTGGAAACTGGTGTGAAAATACCGTGTTTCCCCGAAAATAAGACATCCTCCGAAAATAAGACCTAGCGCATGGAAAGATAAGACATCCCCTGAAAATAAGACCTAGCGCAACTTTGGGAGAAAAAATTAATATAAGACACTGTATTATTTTCGGGGAAACAGGGGTACATTTCCAGTCCTCTGGAAACCTTTATCAACTCAACTGGGTACAACATAATATAAATCTCTCATATCTGATTGGAATGGATTTGAAGCTTTGTTACATTGACTGAAAGTAGTTTGTTGGAGTTAGATTCAGGCTTTTCTCACTCCACAGACAGTTACTTCACCTCTATAAATAGAGCCCATTGAACTCACTCAAAGTGTCTGAGTGTACTTCTGCAGCCCAGGCAAGATGACAGGGAGACCCTGTGGAGACATTTACAGGTCAGATGGGCCTGAAGATAACTCAGATCACATAACAAACTGCCTGTAGCCAAGATTTCACTGGTGTCACGAGGCTGAAGCCATTCTCCAGTTCCGTCAGTACTGCATAGGGAGGAGTGAAAGACCACGGCCAAGAGGACTGAAGAGAACTGAATCCCGGCCAGCAGGGCCTGGGAAAGGCTGATAGCCGGTGAGCATTGCCAACATGGCATCCACCTCCAAACAAATTGGAGGTTTATGGAATGGGGAAAATGCCTAATCACCAGCAAGACTGCACAACTTCAGTCCACTGCTAGCACAGCGACATTTTACACAGTTTCACCAGATGCTCTTGTTAAGCACATGGGTCACTGACAAAATGACAGGATCTTCAATAGTGAGGCTCACAGTACACTTGGCGAATCAGCAGAGAAAGCTCTAAAAGGATGAACAGGATCATCATTATCCATGTGTCTGAATAGCAATATTTATACAAAGTTTATAACATCCAACAACCTGAATGCTTTTATTTATTTATTTTAAATATTTTTCAATTGATATTACAGAGAGTAAGGGAGAGAGAAAAACATCCACGTGAGAGCAAAACATTGATCAGCTGCCCCCCGCATGCCCACTCCTTGGGATCAAGCCCACAACCCAGACATGTACCCTGACCAGGAACTGGACCAGCAACCTTTCGGTGCACACCCAACCATTTGAGCCACACCAGTCAAGGCAGTTTTTTGTTGTTGTTTTGTTTTGTGTTTTTTTTTGTTTTGTTTTGTTTTAAATCAAGAGTTACCAACCACAGAAGATAACAAGTAAAGAAATACACATTTCAAGCTTATAATAACTGGCATAATCATGTGAATTAATATAGATTCTGAAGGTTTTCATGTCAGAAAGTTGGAGAAGAAAAACAGATTCTTAATCTGGACTTTATTTCAATCTCCTCAAAATGTGTAAACCAATTGGATGTGATGACTTCTCAGTGGAATTATAGCATCATTCCTCTAATTCATATAGCATATCAAACTGATTTCAGGTTTATGAGAACATTGTATATATTTGTTTTTATCATTATAACCAAAAATCCTTCAAGTAACAAATCAAATTTCCTTTATACCTACTTCTGCAAAACAGCTACCAGAAAGGTAAATAGAGCTCACAGTTTTTAGAGAAAAGTGGTAAGAGTTAATATCCAGTCATTTTAATGGAACAAAGGCTGAATTATATTAAATGTAGCAAATCATCATTCTAATGAACAATGCAGAGCAAAAGTCTATCTCCCACAGAAAGATAGACTTTATTGCTGCCTGTTTTTCCAAGTCACTGAAATAACTCATCCTCTATTGGATTGAATAGCTCTAAAAGGCCACGATGCTGTGTTTCCTGCTTTAAGCATTTCCTCGGTGGCTGGTACTATAGCAGGAGGACGAAGGAGTATTCAGCAAAGAGCAGTGAGAAAATCCAGGGACACAGGGACCTTTGTTTGGTCTACTATTTCACCAAGCAGTTTTGTGCTTTAATAGATCTTGACCAGTAAACTAAAACTATGTCAGTAGCATATGGCAATGCTTATTCACTCAGCCACTCTATAGAATAGGGCTTGTGTCATAGATGCTCCATAAAAACTGTTCACCATGCCAGAGGGAAGAAGTGTTTATGAGAGAAAGATGGCAAAGGTGGAGAACTCATTAACATTAGAAGCTTAGAATATTCATTTAAGACCTAAAGTAGATTGGATAGAACATTAGAGAAATGCTTAAATTTAGAAGCCATTAGTGAAATATACACATCTATATTGAAAAAAAAAAAAAATCCTATTGCCCAAAACACTTGTCAGCAAGAAAAAATACTCCATAAATTAAGCAAGCAAGGCAGGGCTGAATCTGTAATATTCTGGGGCTAAATATATAATTGTGGAGGGATTGCATACTTTGGCAGCAGCTGCCTCCTCTTTCTAACAGTTCTTGAGCTATAATCTGATTTTTAGAAACTCAACTGGGAAGCCCAACTCAAAATCATTATAGCCTTTCCTCTGAGGTTTGACAGGCTGTTCCTTACTTCTATGGCTCTGGATCTATTTTGTTATTCAGTAGTTACTTTGAAACTTACATTCTCTGGGAGGTTTTTCTGGAAGTCTGCTTATCTAGGAATCAGGAGAATTTATCCTTGAAATAAAATTAAGCAGGGGCAGAGGAGTTCTATTAAGGAACAAAAGCCTACCATTGCATAGCTCTATAAATTTGACCAAATAAATCACATTTGATTTTTGCTTCTATTGATCTATTTGCCTATAAAATTAGAGAACTGACCTTTTCTTGCTCTGTAATGCTTTAGGACTACAAGTAAGTGATATCCACCCTCTATTTTGTAGTGTGATACCGGCTCCTGAATTCATGACAGGATAATTTGTTGTGTTAAACATAGCCTGCATTCCAGATATAGCTCAGGTTAGCAACATTCAACATTCACAAGTATGAGAATTTGAAAAATTGTTAACAAATTTGACAGAATTATTTCCTTATAAAATACTTAATTTTGTCTTTCTGTGTCATAAATTCTTGTTCAATCTCAAGTAACAAAATGTCTTAAATTATTTTATTGAGCTTTAAGAGTAATAGATGGTTGACATGTATTTCTTTATTTCTTATTATTCAAAGGGACAGCAACAATTTTTTTTTTCTATATTTCACACAAAAGGCTTAAGGTACTTCATATATCTTGGTATTATTATCCTGTCTCTGCAGATGATGAGAAACACAATAAAGTTAATCATTAAAAAAACAAAGCCAAATAACCTTGAGAACCAATTTAATTCCTCAACATAAAGAGGGCAATTATTAAAAAGAGAAACAGGTTAGAGGAGGCCCAACCAGTACAAATGCTCTTCCCTTCTTCTGTCCATGTTTAAATACCTGGAAGACCTAAAAGAAAGTTCAATTCTGGAGACAATTTAAAACTTATGAAAATGCAATTATTTTCAGACAGCTATTTTGAAATGGTTGAAAATTTAAAAAAAAAAACCACATTGGGTTATTTTTTCACAATTAAATAAGCTTTTATAAGCAAAGAAATGTATTTACCTCTACTCAATTAAAGTATACAATGAGGGAATTATTTGTCTTAAAGCATCCAATTAAAAAAAACTTTATTCTATTTCTATGCAATTAATTAAGGCCAAAATTTAGATTTATTTTCAAGGGATAAGTCATAAATGCTTTAATTCTATCATTTTGAACATTAGTGTGCTTTTAAAATTCATGATCTCCTAGTATTTTTAAAAATTTTACAAAGTATATATTTCCAAATTATGGACATATTAGTACAAATTATCTTATAATGTTCAAAGCTCCTCACTTTATTTTAATTTAAGTAAAACCTCCTAGAATGTAGTATTGGTATGACATTAAGCCATGTTATTTTTTAACCTTCAGTTTCCAGGTTATTAATTTAATGATAAACCCTCTGCTCTGAGATTCCTTTATATGACTGTATTAAAGCACATAAATTATTTTCAATTATTGAAAATTCTTAAAATTTTAACTTATTAAAGAAACAAGCTTGACTACATATGTATAAATATACATATTATATAAAATGTCAACCATGCCAATGTAATTCTCATAGCCTTGGCATCCCAAGTCCAAATAAGTATCTTTCTAATTTTAGTACTTGGAAAAAGAAAATTTCCTTCTCATAGCTCAAAACATCCACACTTTCTGCCATTTGTGCCACATTTGTCACATTTTGCCCAACAGAATGTTTTAGTAGAACCCTATAAATATTAGTTGTTTTTTTTCACTTACTGTTATTGCTCTTTCCTTCCCACATATCATCTTGTGACATTTTTAAAAGGGGGGGGAAATGGACAGGAGAACAATTTTAGTCCTTTTAAATCTAACTTTTCATGAGTTTCCATGGTTATAAAATCTGATGCATAAAAAGGAGGTGGAAGTTTTAAAGTGTCCACAGATAATTCCTGGAGCTATTTTATATATAGTATATATTTTTCAACATGGGAAAACTATGTCCCCAAATGCTAATTCGATAACTATCATTGAGAAAACTCTGACCCAGGGTTTCCTTTTATTGACACATATAACTCTCTAGAATTTCTTATTTTAAGATTACATTTTCTCTAGATGGTTCTTCATTTTTGGAGGGAACTAATCTTTCTTCCCAACCGAGGTCATTGCCAATGTCACTTAACACTGTTAAGTCCTATTTCATCTCAGCTGAGAAATGGCTGTTTTACCTCATTGATTTATAGTTCCCAACACAAAGGGGACCAAATGTGCTAATTGGTTCATTTGTATTATTAAACAAATTTGCACATTTATAATCATGTATTTATCTTTAGTTCATTTGAACCTTCTCAGCCACTAGTGCATAAAACTTTGAAATCTTTTCTGATTCCACATTTTAATTCCAAGAGTATTTTTCCTTCACCTACCTGCAATAAGCTGTGAAGTTCAGAAAACCCATCTCCATTATGTATTTTATATCCATTCTCTCATTTTCCATTTGTGATGGTTAATTATATGTACCAATGTGACTGGGTTAAAGGTTGCCCAGAAAGCTGGAAAAACAATATTTCTCAATGTGTCTGTCTGTGAGGTATTTCTGGGAGAGATTAGCATTTGAATCACTGGACTGAGTAAAGAAGATTGCCCTCCTCAGTGCACATCATCCAGTCCACTGAGCGTTCAAATATAACAAAAAGGCAAAGGAAGGAGGAAATCCCTCTCTCTTACTGAGCTGGGTGTCTATCTCCTGCCCTTGGACATCAGAGCACCAAGTTCTCTAGCCTGCAGACTTGGACTGAGTTACATCACTAGCTTTCCTGGTTCTCCAGCTTGCAGCAGTTTGTGGGACCTCTGGCCCTCCACAACCAGGTGAGCCCTCAAGTATATATACATACACATACTAGAGGCCCAGTGCACAAATTCGTGCATGGTTGGGGTCACTTGGGGTAGCCTGCAGGGATCGGGCCCCAGCCCACACCTCCAGGCTTGCAGCCACGCAGCCTCACCTGGCACCCCACCGTGGCCTGGCACAGCCCCCTCACCTGCTCCACCATCCTACCTGTGGGGTGATCAATTGGGGCCAGGCCCCCTGCCACTGCTCCTGGTCATTATGTGTGGGGCAATCAGTCAGGGCCAGGCCCCCTGCCTGGCTCCCTCAGTACCTGGGAGCCAATCAGCGGCCCTGCCCCACACTGCCACCCCTGGTCGCCATCTGCAGGGCAATCAGCAAGATGATTGGGCCCCCACTAGCACCCACCTTGGCCTGGCGCCACCTGTCACCTTCTCCACCATCCTGTTGTGGTCCCCTCTCCTCAGGCCCAACAGGGCCAGCAGTGCCTCCACTGCTGCCTGCTGTCAGCACCTCATCATCAATGCCTGTCATGTTCTGCGCCCCCTCCTGGTGGTCAGCGCACGTTATAGTGAGTAGTGGAACTCCCAGATAAACAGTTTGGATATTAGGCTTTTATTATATAAGATTATACAGGATATTTCTTATTGGTTCTGTTTCTCTAGAAAACCCTAATACACCAGCCATGCTGCCACTGCCATAATTAGGGACATGTTACTTCCTGTCAGGACTATTTCAACAGGTTTCTCCCAGGATGTTTGGATTCTGTATCTTCCTACTCAGATTTAATCTACATACAGTTGCCAGTTTAATTTTCCCATGAGCCAACTCTGTTATAACACTCCCTTGATAATCAGCTTTCAGTTACTTCTCATTGCCTACCAAGCAGTGGCAACCCATCTCTGAAGATTCATTTCCAGCTCATCCACAACTTAGACTCATCAACTTTCCAACTTTATCTTCCTATAGTACCAGGTAACTGAAACTCTTGCTTGTGAGAGGTCAAATTCCTACTTTAGGAACTATTTAATGCTTTTGCTTGAGGTAGAGCCTCAAGCTTCCCCACTGTGCTACTCACATAAGGAAACATAAGATAAGCAACATGTGCTATATATCAGGTATTTTGATGTTATGGTTATGTGTACATAATTTCCAAATCAGAAAGGCACCATGCAAATAGGGATGTTTGAGTTTTTATAACCAGTGGGAAGTCAAATGCAAAAGGCATCCAAGGCTGAAGGAAAAATGTCTGAGCTACTGGTTATGCTGTGCCAAAAGCCACAATTACAAGTGGCAGCCCACAAGGCAGACATCACACCATAAAAGTGGGTTAAAAGTTCTCCTAAAGGTGTTCTGGAGATGCAACAGCTACCAAGGGCTGGTTGTTGCCTCAGATATGCTGTTTTGAACAGGAGCCCTTCCTTATCCAAACAGAAACTCGATTAAGATGAGCTTGTTCTGAGATGACAATAAACCCTCATTATTAACTTCTCTTTGACCCTCTGTTCTTCTGACTTGCATTCCAGCTATCTATTGATATTCCAAGTGGAATTATGGCAGCATAATAATAGGATGAAAAATACAGTCTCTGTCCTCACGGGACTCATGACTTACTAGTAAATAGCAGAGACAGATATATAAACAACTAATTTTAATGTGATATGTTTTAGAATAAATGTTAAATAAGTGTGGGGACAATTTCTTCTGTTGTGGGTGAAGCTGTGAGGGGCTATGGTGTAAAAATGACTTTATATCTTAGGTAGAGCTGACATGGTAAGGTGCTGGGTAGAAGCATCAGCCTGACCAAAGGCCCTAGCATGTTCTGAGAGCAGGGCAGAGCAGGCAGAGAAGGTCTGGAGGTGATAATGAAGATGTGGGATTAGGACTGAAACAGGAATTTTTAGGGGTGAAAAAGAAAGATTTCAGGAAATTTTAGAAATTAAGAGGACCATGGAGGAAGCACAGGGCTTCCAGAGCAATATAATGGACATTTCCACAGAATGAAGAAGCTGGGAACAGCAAAAGGTCTATATTTATAAAACTAGAGGCCCAGTGCAGGAAATTCGTTCCTGAGGTGGAGGTGTCCCTCAGCCCAGCCTGCACCTCTCACAATCCAGGACTGCTGGCTCCCAACTGCTCACCTGTCTGCATGGCTTGATTGCCTTTAACCACTTTTGCCTGCAAACCTGATCACCCCTTAACTGCTCCCTGCCAAACTGATTAATGCCTAACTGCTCCCCTGCTGGCCTGATTGCCCCTAACTGCCCTCCCTTGCTGCCTGCTCACCTCTAACTGCCCTCCCCTGCTGGCCTGATAACCCCTAACTTCCTCCCTTGCCAGCCTGGTCACCCCAAACAACCTTCCCTGCTGGCCTAGTCACACCCAACTACCCTCCCCAGTAGGCCTGGTCACCCCCAACTGCCTTCCCCTGCAGGCCTTGTCCCCCACAACTGCCCTCCCCTGAAGGCCTGGATCCAACTGCCTTCTTTTGCAGGCCTGGTCACTCCCAACCACCCTCCCCTGCTGGCCATCTTGTGGTGACCATCTTGTGTCCACATGGGGCGACCATCTTTGACCACATGGGGGTGGCCATATTGTGTGTTGGAGTGATGGTTAATTTGCATATTACTCTTTTATTAAATAGGAGAAGGAGAAGGAAGCCCCTCATCCAGAAGGAGAAGAAGAAAACCCAAAGGGAATAGGAAAACAATAAGGAAGGAATTGGGGCAGGGAACCTCACAGGTCCCTAGCTTTCATGAGAAGGCAGTGCTTAGCTTTTGTTCCATTCTCCACCAATATCTGTTCACAAAGGGTAAATGAGCAGAAGCCCTGAATTATCTGAAAACATATGAAGGGAACCAAACAAAGTTTTGCCACCTGAAAGCTACTAAAACAGGAACTTGTAGGGGTGAATAAGACAGGTTTAGGGAATTTTAGAAATTAAGAGGACCATGGAAAAAGCACAGGGCTGCAGAGCAGCAGGAGATATATTTCCATAGAATAGGGAAGCTGAAAAGCTGCAACAGGTACATTTCCATAGAATGAGGGGCTGGAAACAGCAAAAGGTCTATATTTACAAAATAAAGGGAAGAAAGCCCTTCATCCAGAAGAAGAAGAAAGCCCAAAGGGAATAGGAAAACAATAAGGAAAGAGGGCCAGGAGTTACTATAGTAACCAGTCTAAGGGGATAGTGACCAATCAGAAGGGATATCAGGGCACCAGGCTTTGCAGCCTTTATAAGCCATAGGGAAAAGGAACTCAGGGGGACTCTTTCCCCCTTCCCACGGGGGAGTCTGTACTTGTTATTCAATACATCTCTACTTTTTCTATATCACCTTCTGTCCATGGATTCATTCTTCTACTCAGGTGGACAAAGAATCCAGATTCTAGTCCAAAAATTCTGCTTCAGGACCATGTGTGACTTGCTAACGGGAAGGATATATAATTTCTAGGCACTGAGAACCATAACTTGACTCAAAAGCAGATAAACGTTACACTGTGGAAAAAGTCACTAAGAACATCATAGACCCAAAATTAAGAGGTAAAAAGTGCTAAGCTCTTAATTAGCTCTCAATATTTTCTAATATGTGGAACATTCTAGAACAGGAGCACGCTGTTAGAATCAAATACTTCAGTAGCAGCCACCATGCTAAGTTGATCATAGGTCATCTCTGGATGCGCCCGTGTCCCCATTACAAATGAAGAAACAGAGGCAAATCAAGTGAATTGCCACTGAGACCCACTTCAGTCATATTCAAAAGGAAATAAGGGGAGAAGGAATCATGATTTGTAGCATTTGCCAATTTCCATGATGTAAATACTCCACCATGGACAACTTCAAGCTACCAACAAGAAGTCATTAAACAAAGAGTTGAGGAAAGAGATACACACAATTCGTCCTCGTAGCCAGTGTGAGCCAGCCCCCATGCTATTGAGTGGATCTCACAAACATATTGTCAAGCATTACTTAAAGCAAAGGCTAGCAAACTGTGGCCATGGGGCAAAGCCAGCCAGCATCTGTTTGCATAAATAAAGCTTCATTAATAAACAACAATGCCCTATGCGTATGTATTGTCTGTGGTTACTTTTGATTTGCAATAGCAGACTTAAATAATTGCAACAGTGATTCTAATACCCACAAAGTCAAAAATATGTACTGATACTGAAATATCTGGCCTTTAAAAAAATGTGTCAACCCCAATGTAAAATGTAAAATAGACAAAACCAATCTATGCTATCAGAAGTCAGGATAGTGGAGAAAGGGGAGATGAGGAAGAGTGGCCAGAGAAGAGCGCCTGGGACTTCTGGGGCACTGGGAATATGGTTTCCTTATCAGGATGCTGATTACCCATTGGAAATATGTCATGTTTACAATTAGGACTTGTGCAGTTTTCTATATACAAATTATATTTCAATACATAACAACTTTGCTTAAAAAGTCAAGATGTTTCAAGAACAAATTTAAAAATTCTATGCATCAATGATAAACATTTTCTCTGTTTATATCAGAATAGAACTAAGACATATTTGATACTTCAATAATAGCAGTAACAGGGTCTATCTATTGAGTGTGATTATTTTTTAATTTTTTAAAAAATATTCAGTTACAGTTTACATTCAATATTATATTCACTTATGTGTACCGTATAGTGATTAGATGTTTATATAAATTACAAAGTCATCCTCCCAATAAGCCTGGTATATTGATTGCAATTCTTGTCAAAACTTCCTACTGATGGATTGTACTAGACTCTTCCCAACTTTACCGCCCTGGCAGAGTTTCCAGGCTTACAACTCCACTGTTTTAAAGTGTGCTTTCAGAATACTCGCTCCTTTGAATATAACTTAAGGTCAGGTTGTTTATGAGCTCACTGCACTTCCTTGGGGTGGTGACTCTTTACTGCTGTGATGCTCACATACAGTACAAAAAAAATGGGGGGTAGGGGAGGCGGGTCAATCATATCAATTTCAACATTCTGTGAGGTGACTGGGCTAAGACAAAGAGATGCTTGGCAACGGCCAAGGTGTGTGCACTGGAGCCAAAGAGGAGGCAGCCATTGCCAAACCTGAGCTCCCGGATGTGATGCCTACACACTTGCCGCTCTTTCCATGAACTTGAATTTACATTTCTAAAATGAAATAAGAGGAGCTGGAGCTCATACTGCCGTGGGCTCTTCCACGTGCCAGGTCCCGGCCTGGCAATTTTCCAGATGGGAGAAAATATTCCTCTAGCTCCAGGCCCACACCACCTGTCAGCTGTCAGGACAGTATACCCTCTGGCTCTAGCAAGCTGGACAGCCTGTGCCCTAATGGCAATACGCAGGAGCCCCGGGTGCTGATGAAGCATGTGGGGAGGCCATCAATCTTGTCAGAGGGCATTAGCTTCCCACTGGCAACTTCTCCCAACCAGGAACATCAAGGCAGGCCCAGGCCACACAATGTGTGTAACAGATGAGAAGAGGCTAGAAGTGCTCACATTCAAACAGTCAATGATCTGTTGAACATAGCCATGGCTTTTTTATTTTTCTATGAAATCTTCAATGGAAACATATTTCCTCTTTTTTGGAAAAGGGACAGCCCTAGGGCATGAGGTGAGACCATCACTGGTGCTGAAATACCATTGGCTCTGGAGTCAACAAACCTCTCCACATACATGGGAAGACATTTTCTTTTTTTTCTTTTTTTTCAATATATTTTATTGATTTTTTTACAGAGAGGAAGGGAGAAGGATAGAGAGTTAGAAACATCGATCAGCTACCTCCTGCACACTCCCTTTGGGTATGTGCCCACAACCAAGGTACATGCCCTTTACAGAATCGAACCTGGACCCTTGAGTCCGCAGGCCGATTCTCTATCCACTGAGCCAAACAGGCTAGGGCAGAAGACATTTCCTTTGAATAAATAAAGAAGCCATTGAAAGAGCCTGCTTCACTTCAGTAAGTAAATCACAAAAGGAGCAGAGGATCTGTTAGGTGTGGATGAAGACTCCAAAATGATAGGTGGTTAAGTGGTTCTTATAAAAATTAATAAACAGAAACCTCATTTAAGATGGAGTCAGGAGGCTAGGAAAGAAGCCCCACAGGTGTTACTCAATGCATACTACTGACCACACAGGAAAAGACATCCCCGGTATTCCCGACAGGAAGTAATAAGATGTGACTGCTTCAGCAGGAGGAAGAACAGATGCCTCCTTGCCCAGTCACAGTTCAGCCAGTGGGAGGCTACCAAAACTCAGCCAATGAAAAGTCACTGTTTCACCCAATGGACTCTGCCTTTACAACAGCCCCTCTTAAGTTCATAAAAGAGTCTTTTTCTTCCTGGTTTCCCTAGACTTGCAAGTGGTATGCCATTAGACCACGTTTCAAGTTGTAATTCTATGTGATCCCCAAATAACCCTATTTTGTTGCAGAAATCCCTGGCTGTCCGTTTCTTTAAGGTTAACACTATAGTACAAACTCCAGAAACCCCTGAAAAACAGTGCAGCAACCAAACTAGGAATGCACTGCCTGGGATAGAAAATACTTTAAAACCAGTCCACTGCATGATAATCCTTGTTTTGCCACCAAAACACACCAGCAAATTGTAACTGAATCTGAGTAGGGGATTGAAGCACTGTCAGGTCATAACTGACCAGGTGTAGGTGTATCTTTGTTTCCATCAAGGTAATTAGCATCATTATCATAATAGGAAGGCTCAGTCTGTGAGCACTTACTTTGGGCCAGAAACTGAAGATCAACCACACTCATATCAACCACGTGCTAAAGGTACCAACTCCCTTTTGCTGAAGAAGAACGAGGCCCTGACATGAGCAAATCATTTGTCTAACACCCAGGCATGACAAGTGGCTTAGGTAACTGCAGTGTATGCTTGTTACCACAATGGTTTGGTTTACACGAATTTTCTCTTTCTAACCTGCTGTCTAAACATCCTCTAACCCCTTTGGCTAAGGAAAGTTGATATATATGGCAGCAAGGATGTTCTAGATCTGTGGTGGCAAACTGTGGCTTGCGAGCCACATGCGGCTCTTTGGCCCCTTGAGTGCAGCTCTTCCACAAAAATACCACAGTCTAGGCGAGTCTATTTTGAAGAAGTGGCATTAGAAGAAGTTTAAGTTAAAAAAAAAAATGGCTCTTGCCAAAACCGGTTTGGCTCAGTGGATAGAGCGTCGGCCTGTGGACTGAAAGGTCCCAGGTTCGATTCTGGTCAAGGGCATGTACCTTGGTTGCGGGCACATCCCCAGTGGGAAGTGTGCAAGACGCAGCTGATTGATGTTTCTAACTCTCTATCCTTCTCCCTTCCTCTCTAAAAAAATCAATATATTTTTTTAAAAATAAAAAATTTGGCTCTCAAAAGAAGTTTCAATCGTTGTACTGTTGATATTCGGCTCTGTTGACTAATGAGTTTGCCACCACGGTCCTAGATGAAAAGACAAATTCCAAAAGTAACTGAAGGTGTCAAAGCCCTTTTTGTGCTTCCCCTTATCACTCTCTATTTTACCCAAAGTCATGGTCCTAAATCTGCATATCTCACATGTGGTAGGTTATCTACAAAAAGTACACACATTCAGAAGAATATTTGGTTTGGAAAGGCTGGCATTCAAACATGTTCAGAAAGGTTATATTTTATATTCCTGTAACATTGTGCCTTTAGACTTTGCAACTAAAACCTTCAATATGAGATATGAGGGTAATCTATCAAAATATTATAATTTACTTACAAGTCATTTCATGTAGAAAACTATGTTTTACTCTCCAATTGACAGCACGTGTGGTAGGTATCTCACTTGGCAAAAGAAAAATATTCTGAAGCAGAAAATCAAAAATAAAAGGAAATACAAAATGCCATTTAGTTTGCCAAGCCAGAAATAAATGAAGAAAGATGAAAACGCATGATGAAAGAGATTTGGAATTTGCCAGAAGAGCCACCCAATAACTCCAGTTGGGTGATTGCATGCCACTGATATAGAAAAAAGGTGAAAGGTGGGACAAGTTTAAGATCAGGAAAGATGCATATATACCAAAAAATAAATAAAATTAAGGGAGTGTGAAGAAAGACAAGAGGAGAGAAGACAGGTTAAAAAAATAGACCATTTGAAAGTACTTAGAAAAGAAAAAATCAAAAGAACACCATCAGCAATTGAGCTTGTGTCTGTTATTTTGTCAATTCTTATTTTATTTTATTAAAATAGCAAAAACTATGTCACCATGATGCAATGAAGCAGAAAGGGGTGTTGGCCTGAGATCTGATGGAACCCATAGCTTATTTAACAGCTTGTAATGCACAAAATAAAAAATCTGTTTGCACAAGCATGTAAGTTCTTCAGGAAGGAAAGTTTTTTTTGTTTGTTTGTTTTTTTGTTTGTTTGTTTTGGTGTTTTGTTTTGTTTTTAGTAGATCTCATTATTTAACTCCACATGCACCATAATTTTCCAAATTAGGAAGCATTTCCTGGTTTGAAGTTTAACTGAGTTAAGTCCCAAATCTGTCATCCTTAAAGCTACAGTAATTTTATTTGTGTCCATTCACACAAGGAGGGAGTTTGCAGGGAAGCCTGTGAGGACCTGCATGGCAGGAAAAGAAGGCATTCAGAACAATCTGCCTTCTCCTCCAGTCATGTCCTGTGTCCCTCTGTGGGGCAGTCAGAAACACAATTGATAAGCCAACTGGTCAAACTCAACATGGCCTCTGCAGAGGGTAACAGCCTGAAAATCTAGCTTGCCCCACCCCACTTCAGATCTATTCAAAATATCCAAGGCCAATCCTAGGTGTGCTGATAGTTACTTCCTTTTTCAGAATGGGTTTCTTTCATGAGTAAGCATTTAAAACACATTTGTAAATGATTTACTCACGCCTTTAAATTACATGTTTACTGTCGAACAATGTGCACCTGTAAAATATTTGTTTGGCTGAAGCTTGGGGACAGCCATTAAAACCAGCTTGGCTCACAGCCTGGGTCTTAGCAGTTCAGAGATGGGAGTGAAAGGGAAGGAATGTGCCAGGCTGGCTCCTCCTTATGGCTTCTGAAGAGCTGAGGAGGAGATCAAATCACAGAGAAATCAGCTCTCTAAAACCTCTCTTCCTTCACTGCGTGTTCCCTTAGTCAATACAAACAAGGTCACCTGACCCAGACAAGCTTTCTTTCCCACATGCAGTTTTTGTCACATGCAGTAGACAGCACTTGCCACTACATATCCCATTTTCAGCAAACACAGGGACTGCCTCTTCTTTTTTTTTCTTTTTCTTTTCTTCCTAAAGCACCTGTTTTCCCTTGTTTAGCAATCTTCCCAAATGTGATAGACATATTTTACCAAACCATTGTACAATCCTGCTTATCAAAGAGCTTATTGTGTAATTGGAACAGGTCCAATAAAAATTGTCTGAGCACAAATATCAGCTTCATGGCATTTCATGATGGGAGTCAACATATCTTCTAGGTCGGCAAATATTTCCCTTGACAACCATGAATTATGCTAAGATCACAGAGCTAAAGACCTTATTGGTTTGCAGAGAGCTCAAGTGGAAAACACATTCCAGCTGATTTTTGTAAAAATGCAGAGCTTCTATTCTCCTACAAATCAGTAAATGTTTGCTCCTAAAGTTCTACTAGTTTCAACTGAAATATCTCATCCTCCTTATAAAAGCTGATTTCAGTCAACTTCTTAATGAGATAATCTCCCAAAATGAAACTTTAGAATTTGGGCATAGAAAGAGTATAATAACTCATATATTTAAACAGCATTAAGGAAATTTGGAGAGATTAAAATTTACAAGAAAAAAAAGAAAAATATGTCCTGGGACATGTCCGGGTGGGAGGGGGGGCACTGGGGGGAAGAACGGAGGGGAGGAAGACATGGGGATTTCTTTTGTGACCAATAACAGACGTCCAAAGGACCCATCCTCCAGGACACAGGAGAAATTTTTCTTCTGGATTCTCTAAGCCGCATGTGTCAAACACAAGGCCCGCCGGGCCAAATCCAGCCCGCCAGGCCTTGCAATGTGGCCCGCACCGCGCTGTCATCACTGCACTCCGCTGTCAGTTTATGACATTGTCAGTTTATGACTGTTCAGTAAACCATTCGGCCCGCGATTTAGGCTAGATTTTAGATTTTGGCCCCTTCTCTGATTGAGTTCGACACCCCTACTCTAAGCAGACAACAACCACATTGCTAAAACAGTTCTTTCTATAAAGTGATTTTCAGTAACTAGATATGAATAAGCTCAGAGAATGGACTAAGTCTGAGGGACACTAACACAAAATTGCAAAATAAATGAGTCCGTCTTCCCTTTTCTCAGGACATGTAACCAACAGGCAGTTTCAGGTAATCAGTGGTTATGTTTCAGAGTGCCAGGATGAAAGAGCAGGTTTGTCTTATTTAAAACTGGTGGCCTGGTGCATGCATTCGTGCACACTGAAAAGAAATGGAGAGCCCAGGGAGGTTCCACATTCCCGTGAGCCACCAGGAAATCGAGTGGGGATTCTGTCCTCCTCCCCACGGCTTCCTGAAAAAAATATTTCCAAATGTCTCTTCTGTGGTCAGGGTCGAGCCTTGCTGGCCTGGAGGTCCCCAATGAATGCCTTATGCTGTGTTGGACGCTTTCCACTGCTTGGAGCCGGATAAGAGACCCTCCGAGGTGAACAATACAAAGTTGGGGATCTTGAGGGACAGGGGTGCTCAGTTGCCCATGCCCCCACCCTTCAGATCCGTCTCTCTTTGACTTTTACTCCAATTTTGAGTCACCACCTTGAGGCCACTGTTATCTGGCTGCCTTCCTCTGTAGTTCAGGGGAATCAGTAAGGGATGAAATTTGATCACGATGCATGAGGCAGAGTTCCAGGAGCCTGGCAGCAACATCAGGCTCATCTGGTTATTCTGAGTGTCCATGCTTCAACCATTCTCAGGAGATTGTAAATGCAGGTTTACGGGGTAGGAGGGATGTAGCAGTGCACTAAGCAGCAGGCAGGAGGAGCCCTAGCCAGGCTGCAGCTGGGCACCCCTCCTGCTCGCCCTGGCCCCGCTGTGCCTATTACTGCCACTTCTTGGTAGCACAACTGCACTCACCAGCCTTGAGCCTGGCTTCTGGCTAAGACACTCCTGCTGTGGAAGCTCTTGCATTGAGTGTCTGCTGCCTGGTGGTCAGTGAGCATCAAAGTGCCCACTTGTTCCACCACAGGCTCTCTGACATCCATGGGGGGCGGGTCCCGAATTGAGAGAGGGCACAGGCCAGGTCAAGGGATCCCACTGGTGCATGATTGAGATTGGGAAGGGACACGAGCTATTGGCCAACTGGGGAGGAACTGTGGGAGGATTCCAGGGCATGTCCAGCCCTTCTTGCTCAGTCCCTATTGGCTGGACACCAGCTGCAAGCTAAACTACTGGTCTGAGTGTCTGCCCCCCGGTGGTCACTGCACATCACAGTGAGCAGTAGAGCAGTCTTATAATCATATTATGCTTTGATTGGTTGAACAGTGGACGGGACAACCGGACACTTGGGATATTAGGCTCTTATTATGTAGGATTCCTGACCTATAGCCTTATGTTAGCTATTGCTTATACTCTGATTCTGTTCAAGAAAAGAAAAATTGGTCTCATTTATATTTGTGTATAGTCTCCAGGGGAGAAGAAAAAAAAAATAGGGGAATTTGAGAACCTGCTTTTATAAAGATTACTATTTAAAAAAATTATTAATCTGTTGTTAAAAGGTGAGAACAAATTTCCACAAGAAAATATAGATTCCTTTGACTGTCTACTTAACTTTCAACATGGCTAAAACAAAACCAAAGTATTCTGTGTACAGAGGCAATTCTAGAACCAGTGCAGGCAGAGGATAAATCTCCAAGATAGAAATCTGAGAGCTCGATATAAATCAAGGGCTCTAGCTCCTTGATAGAGTTTTCTGGTAGAAAACTGTTACCCTCTAGAGAACAGGTCATTGATTAAAAGATAAAAGGCCTTTATCTCCCTCTCTGACCACTCTCGGGTGGGAGACAGGCCAAGAGTCCTCTTTACAGTGAAATCCACCACACCACAGGCTGCCACCCTGCCCTCTCTCCCTCTGGAAGCAAGGTCAACTGAACCAACTCACCCAAGTGTGGCCTGAGGTCCCGCACATTCCATCCCAGCATGAATCTCCCTAGCGCTCACAATAAGGGAGCATGAGTGCTCTTTATTTTCTTCTGACTACTTATCTGTTTTTCTAAATTTTATAACAAACACAGATGTATCATAAAAAGCTATGTCTTTAGAAGACTTAATTACATTAAGGAACATTAAGCAGACTCTCTACTATTGTGAGTTGTCTCTTTACCCGAATTGCCCTTTATTCCTCCTTCGTAAATGAAATGTCACCTTGTCCTTCAAAACCCCAATCGAAAAAATATCAGCTCCCTCTGGGAGGCCCTCCCTGCTCCTGTAGGTGGTGTCACCCCACTCCCACTCCCAACGTGTTCCCAGTGCGTGTGGTTCATACCAATCATGTTTTACTGCAGTTTAATGTTAATTTCAAGATGTATGTTAGTTTCTCAAGGTGTATTTTATCTTTTCTTTAATCTATTTTATTCTTAGAATTCTAGCATAGCTCCTGGAAAGTGTTAAGCACTCAAAACAAATTAAATAGCTGTTGAATGAATGAGTGAACAAGGGTGAGTGAATGTGAGTAAGTTTTGTTGGGGATATCAGCTTCATGGTAAATTGGAGAGCAGTCAGATCTGGGCAGAGAGACAAAAAGCTGATGTTCCTTGGGTCCAAGCTGTAGAAATGAAGATGAAGAAAGAGATGGGAAGAGTTGGACCAACAATCATTATCCAAATTGCAGGAAACTCTATCAGGAGCTTTCTGCACACTTTCCCCCGTCTCTTAACAGATGATGCAGCCATTAACATGTCAAGGGCTCTCATTGGTGTTGACAGATCTTCAAGCAATCATCCTGTCTCACTGACATGCCTCATGGCATGTCTCATTTCAGTAACTCCGAGCAACTCCACACACTGCATGCTCTCATTTCAGAGAAAGGGCTTCCATAAGCCACAATGCTCAAAGGCAGTGTTGGGAATGGGTTAGGACAGTGATTGGCAAACTGTGGCTCGAGAGCCACATGCAGCTCTTTGGCCCCTTAAGTGTGGCTCTTCCACAAAATATCACATGCAGGCGTGCACGTACAGTGCGACTGAAACTTCGTGGCCCATGCACAGAAGTCGGTTTTCAGCTCTCAAAAGAAATTTCAATCGTTGTCCTGTTGATATTTGGCTCTGTTGACTAATGAGTTTCCCGACCACTGCAGAAGGACATACTTCAAGCAAGACTGACATTCAATTCCACTTTCACTACTAATACCCCTTCCACTATATAATAACCGCAGGAGAACATGGCAGGAATTCTGCATTTGTCCACTTTGCCCCCAGCTCAGACTCCTGAGGAAGTGATTCCATCAGCCTCGGTAACTGCCTATTACACTTTCCAGCCGAGATGAACACGGTGCAGCAGGGCTGTGGTTCTCTGCCTGTTGATGCCACTCTTCAGCAGAAGACCCTTCTCTTCTACTCCTTTGAGCGATTTCCCAGCAGCACAATTCTGGAGACAATAAAAACCTGCATGCGGGCTGCTTCTTCTTTGTAAAATAAATATACAGTTAAAATGGCAGATATAACCATTCATTGTTTTCTTCATTTACTGCCACCTACTCAGTGTAGAATTGTCACTCCTATAGCACTAAGCTGGAATGGGGACACTGCCCATTCAAATGGGGATGCAACCTCATCTGGATTCTTGGCTAAGCATGAACAAAAAGCATGATATCTCTTGCTTTGACTTCTTTGCTACCATGGGATTGGTTGGTATAAAGTCACAGATATATAATCTATGGAGATTGTTATGTGAGTAACTGGCAATTTTGCTTCCCTAAATTCACTTCTGGTATAAACCTGCCAGATAGAATTGCATTATGCCACCTCCTTTTCTCTCCAGAATTTCTATTTTTACTCACATTCGCCCTATATTGAAAAGTAAGGGGAAATGCAAACTTAATCTCCCCGATATTACAGATCACTGGTTCTCCTTAATGCACCCATGTGGATGCCTTAGATGCGTACATGTGGGAACTCGCTAATTTCAGCCATCAGGTGTAATGAATAAGCTTACTGTTTAGCTGATAAACTCTACCTCAAAACAGTCGCTGAGAAACTCTGCAGGCTGTGTGCTCCCTCACTGCACTGTGTGGAAAACAGCAGGCAACTCCAGTTCAATGAATGTTTTTCCTCAGCTAAGGGCCATGCCACTGAGGCTGATGGAGACCTACTTTGGAATGAAAACTAGTACCCCTTGCAGTCTCTCACACCAAGTGGGAAAAAAGTTTGGGCAAAGCATAGGTTAGTTCAGTAAAATGTCATTTTGCACAAAACTCCATGACTAAATATTCAGATATTGTCCTTATTTTCAAATATGCTGTTGTACACACCATTTGCTTAACAACTACAGCCTGATCATTGTGGTTCAGTGGTTGAGCATTGACCCATGAACCAAGAGGTTGCTGGTTCTATTCCCAGTCAGGGCACATGCCTGGTTTATGGGCTCTATCCCCAATAGGGGGTGTGCAGGAGGCAGCTGATTGATGATGTTTCTCTCTCATTGAGATTTCTATCTCTCTATATCTCCCCCTTCCTCTCTGTCTCTCCTTAAAAATTCAATAAAAGTTATTTTGGCATACGTCTGAGATTTTGCTACCTGTGGATGCTTCTAGTATTTTTATGGTTTCCCGTCTGATGTTTAAGTCCTGTATCCATTTTGAGTTTATCTTTGTGAATGGTGTAAGTTGGTGATCTAGTTTCATTCTTTTGCATGTGTCTGTCCAATTTTCCCAACACCATTTATTGAAGAGACTGTCTTGACTCCATTGTATATTCGTGCCTCCTTTGTCAAATATTAATTGAGCATAGCTCAGACGTATGCCAAAATAACTTCTTCACTGATACTACCCCTAGGGCAATGGAAGCTAAAGAGAAAATAAACAAATGGGACTACTTCAAAATAAAAAGTTTTTTTACAGCAAAAGAAACCATCAATAAAACAACAAGAAAGCCCACGGTGTGGGAGATCATATTTGCAAATATTACCACTGATAAAGGTTTAATCTCCAACATTTACAGACAGCTTATACAACTAAATAAAAGGAAGATGAATGATCCAATTAAAAAATGGGCAATGGACCTAAACAGAATATTTTCAAAAGAAGACAGAAGGAAGGCCAAAAGGCACATGAAAACATGCTCAAAGTCACTAATTATCCGAGAGGTGCAAATCAAAACAACAATGCGGTACCATCTCACACCTGTCAGAATGGCCAACATCAACAAATCAACAAATGACAAGTGTTGGCGAGGTTGCGGAGAAAAAGGAACCCTTGTGCACTGCTGGTGGGAATGCAGACTGGTGCAACCACTGTGGAGAACAGTGTGGAGTTTCCTCAAAAAACTGAAAATGGAACTTCCATTTGACCCAGTAATCCCACTTCTAGGAATATATCCCAAGAAACTAGAAACACCAATCAGAAAGGATATATGTACCCCTATGTTCATAGCAGCACAATCTACAATAGCCAGAATTTGGAAACAGCCTAGGTGCCCGTCAGCAGATGATTGGATCCAAAAACTATGGTACATCTACACAATGGAATACTATGCTGCCATAAAGAAGAAGGAATTCTCATCATTTGCAGCAACCTGGATGGAATTGGAGAGCATCATGCTGAGTGAAATAAGCCAATCAACGAAAGAGAAACACCACATGACCTCACACATCGGTGGATGATAAAGATCTTTATAAACCGATGAACCAAGAGACAGATATAGAGAAAGTAAAGCAACAGGCAGACTGTCAAATTACAGTGGGGAGGGTAGGGATATCAGGGGGAGATAATAGATCAACCGAAGGACTTGTATAAATGCATATAAGTACAACCAATGGACATAAAACTATGGGGAGGGAGGGGATGTGTGGGAGGGAGGGAGGGGGGCAATAAAAAAAAAATCAAGAAAATATGTAAAAAAATAAATAAATAAATAAAACTAAAAAAAAAAAAAAATTCAATAAAAACATATTTTAAAATTTACAAACAACAAAAACAAACCAACACCTCTGCATGTCCTTCTCTCATTGACTATATGGAAATAAGTAAACAACTTCCTTACTATTTTGCCAGTCTGATATTGCATCTACCAGACTGCCCTAATGGGGCCCACTCAGAACAGAATTGTTGGAATGCTGCCGTGGGCTACCAGGTTATATATTCACTGGTGTGCAGAGGCGAATTCAGCCTCCAGGCCTTTAGCTTCTTCCTGGTTCCAGCTGAGCTGCAATAAGTTTCACAGACTTTCCTGCAGGACCTGGGCGACCTTCTCTGGCTCTTTGATGTTAAATACGGCTCACTGGTGTCAGGGCTGGAAGTTAAGTGAGTTAATTGTGCTGTGTCTGCAGCAGGTCCACACATTTATATTCTATACAACAGCCGTTTGCAGACCTTTAACTTTGCCCTGATTTTGAATCCATTTCCTGTCAACTTCCCAAAAAAGCACAGAGCGGTAATCGATAAGAAATACAACTTCCTTGTCATGTGGAACAAGCCGTGGGGGTGTCCATAGGTGGTAGTAAATGGGCAGGAGAAGCTGCCTCTGCCATCTGGGAAAAGCAGTACATTTACTAGCAAACTACCACTTCACACCTGTATTACAAGTGAACTCACAGGCCACTGATATCCATGCTGTACACGTTGAAATAGAACTGTCAAGAAGTTGAATGTCTTTACCAAACTGTGTTCCCTGGTAGAGAAAAAGAAATGTGGATGCAAGTTCCTGTCACCTTTTCAGATCTCCTCCAAGTGATTTCCACAGACTGCTTAAAGGTTAAATAAAGGTTTAGAGTTTAGTAGCCACTTTTCCCTAAAGTTCTATTTGGAACCCCATTAATCACTTCACTGCTCGAAGAGGTCATTTTCTATCTTTGTTTCAATGTTTTCTCCCATAAGTAGATAAGAATATTATTGACCAATATTATATGACCCTAATAAGGAATTTGGGGGCCCCCACTTATCAGTAATGTCAAAATAATTGCTAGCCTGTGCATAAAATTTGAGGGAAACAGAAAAAGTACACATTGACAACTAATTTGTAGAGGGGATAAGTTGAAGAGTATCAGCTTTATACAATCATAGAGCAGCATTCACATATCAGTTTTTGCTAGGGAAAAATGCAATCAACCTTTTCAAGTGGAAGCAAAGATAACACTTGTTCAATTCTTTTTACTCTCATCTTCTATTGACTTAACATTTTCTAATTTTATTTTTAACTGCCTCAAAATAACATTTGGGTAAAACACTTTTTTACCACTATCAAATGAAAATTATTCAGTTTAGTAAATATGTATGATGATGCCAAGCTCTGAATAACATATATAACACAAAGAGAGATTATGTAAATGTTTTAATTGGCTTTCACTCTCATAGAACTCTAAACTCTTTTTTCTGTTCAATATAAATATATTTGTATTTTGTTAAACTAATTTGGAAAGGGATGATTCTAATTGGGGGAGATTTTTCTGACCTTATCTATGTGAGAACTTTCAACTGTTATGTAATATTTGAGGGTGGATTGTCAATGAAATAAATCTGTTCATATAATTCATAAAACACATTCTTTCTAAATAAAGCTTGTACATACTTTCTGCTTTATGCTGGCAATTTGCAACTTCCTGCTCTAAAAGAGTAAAGTACTGAACAGATTATAAAATGACTCAAAAGATTTTTCAAATATAAGCATCCTTGGCCAAATAGCATTTGGCTGAGTTCAGAATAAAAGCAACAACAAAAACATGTATGGACACTGTGATCAAATTTCCTTTGAATTCCCAAGTCTCAAAATGAAGAGGTTAAGAGGACTCTGAATTTGAGAGACTCCAAGTGTTTGAACAGTTCAGTTGTTTTTTCAACCCTCAAAAATGTTTGGTACCACATCTGTTAATAAGGAAATAGTTCGATGAGTCAGTGTCTAAACTTTCATTGCTTGGAAGCCAATCCAAAATGGGAATTTCTGGCACTTTAGACCAATTTCGTGAGCTTTAAAAACATGTTTTAGTTTTAGAATCCCTGAGCTAGATTTTGACATTCAGACTAAGTTAAGTCTCAGATGTGCTCTCTGAAGTGTCAACCGTTTATTCTCACCTCTGTAGGAAGGCCCAGCCCACATAATTAAGCCACAGAGTAGATTCAGTAGGACCTACTCAAAGTGGTACACATTCTTAAGTCACCCCGAATAGTGACTGCAGAGGAAAGCTTCAGCACCAGCAACAACTCTTCCTTCAGATGCCAAAGGCCAGGGCTTGAAAAAACATCAAGCACACAGTAACTATGGTGTGGGTGTGTGTAATTACCTCTCCACCCCAACACACGTAACCTCACCCTCAAGGAACAGGCCCCTAAAGGGTAAGTTATGATAAGTTGTAACCACACTGGCAGACTGTCCCTCCATTCACAGTGGGTGGGCAGAGGCACAAATCTAGCCCCGGGGCCTCTGCTAGCCTGGAGAGAGCCTTCCTGTAAATTAGAATCAGGTGTCCTCCGGGCGAGGCAGACACAGTAGTTCTGACTGGCTCCTGGGCACTGCGGTTGGCGTGGGCCTTTGACTGGGCCATGTGTGCGGAATGAGGCTGGGTTTCAGCCCCTCGCCTCCCTTGGTCAGTGCCACTGTGCAGAGCACAGACCACACAGCTGTTGTACAGCAACCCTATCTAGCCCTGTTGACTCCATTAAGCTAGAGCCACAGCTTTAAAGAAGAGAAGAAAATAATAAGCACCATAGAGATTTCAGTGGGGGAAGAGGAAGAGAGCTAAAATGAACACGTTATGCTTTGTTTTGGTTTGGTTCCATGCCCTCAGTCAAGTAACCATCCCAGAATATGTGCTCTATGAGAGCAAGGATCCTGTCTTGTTGGGATAATCTCCAAATCCCTACATCAGTGTCATAACTATGCAGCATGTTCTCAGCATTTAGTTATGAGGAGGGTGGTCAACAGAAATAAAACTGCCCCTCTGAAACATCTACAAAAGAGTAGCACTTTGCACTTGATTTACTGTATCTTACTCATGTAATAAAACTCAATTTTAATTCATAAAAATCGATGATACTTAAAAGGCTATATCCCAAATGATGCTTTTCAAATTATAAAACCAAAAAGTTCTGTTGTGTTGTTTCTTTTTAAAATCAAATTGAAGTTAATGAAGTAGAATGCTCACTTAAACAGAATAAAGTTGAATAGAATACAGCCTCATAATACCGGTACCAGAAGAAACCTCAGAGGTCAGGAGACAAAACCGGAATGCCTGTAAGGACATAAGTATCATTGACAAATGCAGACACCAGGTGTAAGGAAACCAATGAAGAGCAACCACAGGTGCTGGGACTCAATGTTGGGGATCAGCAAAGAGTGGAGAAAACAGGAGATTTATGCCCTGTTATGGACTGAATGTTTGAGTTCCTCCAAAATGCATACCTTGAAACCCTAATTCTGATGTGATAGTATTTGGAAAGGTGGCCTTTGGGAGGTAATTAAGTCAGGAGGGTGGAGTCCCTATGAATGGAATTAATGCCCTTATAAGAAGAGAGCTACTGAACACTCTTTCCATCATATGGGAACAGAGAAGGTGGCCACCTCTGAAACCAGGGAGCAGGCCCTCACCAGACAGCGAATCTGCCAGCACCTTGATCTTGGACTTCCCAGCCACCAAAACTGTGAGAAATAAATGTTGGCTACGTAGGCCACCAGTATATGGTTTTGTTATGTGTTGTTGTTGTTTTTCTTAAAACAGTCCAAACTGACTAAGCCTCTAAAAATGGTAAATGGCAGAAATTCTCACTCCCAGTTACTTGTTGCTCTGTGGGAATGCACTGTTGTAAATTATTTGAGTATGTGATTTGGGAGTGGGCAAAAGTGACAATTTAACTTTCTCCTTTTAACTCGTTAACTAAAGCAAGGGCTTTCAAATTCTGGAATTTGGTTAGCATGCCTTTGCCTACTCTTTTCTTACGCAGACTAAACATTGCTACTTTTTACAATCCACTGATCACGGGCCACCCTAGTTGCCCATCTGCAATTTGATGTCAGTATTGAAATATGGGATCTAGAATGGACTGCTGGATCCTGTGTGAGCACACAGTAGCTAGAGTGCAAGTTGTAGCAATAAAAGGCAGAAGTGAAAGGTAAAATAAAGGTCTTATGGCCTGAATCATCACTTTCAACTACAGGTATATATTTTTTAAAGACATGTAAAACAAACATCCCCGTAAGAAACTACCACTGATGCAACAAACTTTGCTTATTTTTCTGAATTATTTTTGCTTCTTGTTTCTTAATTGGGTAGATTAAGTGTTAGCTCAATTTGTTAATTTCTTTCCTTAAACAATTAAGTATTAATCACAGTCATTGTTATTGGCTCTCTCCAGTTCTTTGAAGCTGCAGATGTTTTTACAGCAGGCTCCCAGTGAGATTGGCAGTTTAGAATATTCTCCGCCAGCAAACTGCACGCCTTTTAAGCAAGATGATGTCCTACATGCTGGATGATGTCCCTTTTAAAAAAGGTTTTTGTGCAAATAAAAACCAGCAGGACACTGTAAATGCACATGCAATAGCAATTAAAATGGAAGTGTCTGTAAAGTGGTTATTTTATATTCATTCAAAAGAGCCACACTGCATTTACTTTGCAATAATGGCTTATTAACCTGCTCACACTCAGCAACATTCGATTCTATATTATAGTCAATGAGTCCAGAGAATTACAAAATAGAATGGGCTTCAAATTTATCTAACCTACTTACTATCTTAACTTTACAATCAGAAAACAATAAATAAATAAATAATTTCAGTCCCAGGATTTTTAAGTGAATCACCCATGACATTGTTGACAGACTGAAAATACAGCACAGCCTTCACACTTTCAGTCCTGGCTGCTTTCCACTGAACTCCACTGCTTTGTTGCAGTTGCAACAGTGAATTTAAAATTATAAACTCTCTAAGGAGGAATTGTAATTACTAAAGTTTATGAGAAGCATACCAACACAAATAGAAAGTCGTCTATTAGCTTGAAACCTAAGGACAGACCTTCTAATAGTTATCAACAGAATATTTAAGAGGAGGAACTATTCTTTAGCTACTAAGAGCTATTAATTTCCTTTTATAATTTTTTATAAGAATCTTGTATTATAGCATTGATTGAAAAGCAGTGTTCAAACAACATACTATTGGGAATATTCAGAAGCCTTCTACAAAGAGAAAGACATACAAATTACATTTCTCCATAATTTATAGCCACAAAGCAATGCAGTAAATACTTCTATTTACAAATGTACTAAATTTAAGTTTATATGATTACTAGCAGCCTGGTGCACAAAATTTGTGCACATTAAAAGGGGATTAAATTGAGGAAATATTTTAATATTGATATCTGCCCTTTCTCTATAATAGAAGTTTCAGAGATGAAAGAAAATTAGTAAAATGTATATGAATACCTCCCTCCTGTCAGAATCCAGGGCACACCGCGAGACCCAAAGTCAAGTCCCCACACACCCGCTGCACCTCAAAATAGCTCGGTACCCAGACCCAGCTGGCCCCACCCCCACCAAGCCCCACCAGGTGGAGGTGCAGCCTCAGGTCCACTGGCCCAGCACTGGGCAGGGAGGCACAGCCTCAGATCTTCCTATGCCAGGGTGAGAGGCAAGGCCCGAGGTCCTCCAGCTTAGCACCAGGGTGGGGGACACACCTTGAGGTCCCCTATCAAGCCCGCTGGGTGGGGGGCATGGCCTCAGTTCCACTGGCCCAGCATTGGGGTGGGGGTGCAGCCTGAGCTTTCCTGTCAAGCTCTCCCAGGTGGGAGCACAGCCTAGGACCTCTGCCCTGGCCCAGGGCCACACAGCCGCAGGTCTCTGCTGATTGCTCCTTAAGGCTTGTTAGGGAAACTGGGCCTCTGCTGTGGGTACAGCCATCCTGTGTTATGAAAACCCAGCCTCCACTATGGACACAGCCATCCTGTGTTACAGAAACCTCCTGTCCACTGTGGGTGCCGCCATCTTTGTGACAGTGTGATGGTCAATTTTCATATCCCCTCTCTATTAGATAGGATCACTGCACTTCACACAGTCTGTACTAATATATGAAATGTAGCTTCCAGATTACATCCTGAGAGATATCCTCAAGGACACTCAGACCGAGTAATGCACATTTAGACTTGACTTAATGATGCTTATATGCCCTGCAGCTCCACGTGCGCCCATGCATAACACTACAGCTACTTCACGATTTAGAAACTCTCAGCAGTCCGTTACCTGCCACTGAAAAGGAACTTATCCTCGCAGATGCCCTTTAAGAAAGCTACATTTGCTGTTTGAAGTAAGAAAAGCTTATCATGCTCAATTGACTCCAAACTTACAATACCCACCAGGAGTGTCGGTATTAGAGTATCGAAGAGCAGTGCCTATCTTAATTTATTACTTTTCTTCAGTTTGCTCCTCCCCACAATTTTTAACCTTTTTACCCCTACTCAGGCCAAGGCAAACCTCTATTTTTTTGTTTTTAAAGGTGTATTAGGTCAGAGTTGCTTTTAATTAAAAAGCAGTTCATCAATTTGCTCAGTTTGTGTTTAATATACTTGAGGTTAGGAAATTCCAGGATGCTCACAGTCCTCCAAGCCCATCTATGTTTCTCATGATTTCCACAGCCTTCCTTTCACGGATTCTGGCTACAGAGACCATGGGGACTTGAACTCTACCTACTCATTGCTTTTCATCACTTAGGCTGACCAGAAAGCCCACCTGCTCTGCAGAGCTATTTCTCAACTACTGGGAGTCAGGGTCACTGTATTCTATTCTATAGGCCAGGGTGGGCCTTCCTGGCTCTCCCAAGAACCAGCTGTATGTCTCATCCCACAGTTTTCTTGATCTCTCAGCCTAATCTCTTCTCCTATAAAATGAAGGGCTGAGGAAAGTGGCGTTGCCTAGTGCAGTACACGGAAACTAAGAGTTACCTGTTCAGCATTTCTTGGAAAAGATAGTGTCTAAGTAGCTACCACACACAAATTAACCAAGGGCTGAAAGGGAGTGTGAGAAAACAGATGGAAATGCAAAAGGGTTGATTATCGATAGGGCACCTGCAAAGAAGGGGTGGAAATATTTCACGAGCTCATTCAAACCCAAAGAGAAATATGGTGTGCTCCCCTTTGCACTGTCCACCGGGAGAGTGTGTGCTGTGAACTTTGCAAATTAGGTTCACTGCTTCAGTCTGAGGGGAAGAGTGGTCAGAATTGTGTGCTTTTGTTGATATCCAGGCCTCTAGTTTATGGGCTGTTTAGAGGAAGTTGAAGCAGAATAAAAGCGTTACATTTATTTCATCGTGATGCCTTCAGATGAGTGGGTTTTAAATACCCCTTCAAAAGTTCCCTCAGCTGTTGACACACATCAGAGAATTAAAGGTCTCTAAGAGACCCAAAGTGTCCGAAGCCCTTTCTTTCTGATGTGAGCAAGACACAAACAGCCTGAGCTTAAAAGGGCAGTTATTGAAATTCAGACTGAACATGTGCGCTTCACAACTAGAAACCGCCTTCACGTTTCATTAACTGAATCGGACATTTTACAGAACTGCAAAACCCCTTGGGAGGATTCACGTCCAAAATTCACAGGAGATTCACAGAAGCTGATGTGGATGAAGCAGGACTTAAGTTCCTGTGATGTTTCTGACGATCCACCTCAGGATGGATGGACCGGAAGCATCAGGCAAATGCACTTCAGTGTGTGAGGAGGCCTGCCAGGGCTCTGACCCAAGAGCAGCCCAACGGAGAACACAACACATCCTTCATTCTGTGACAGCAGCACCTGAACCCCCGTTCCAGGCTGCTTCGGTGGCCAGCTCGGGGCAGCTGGTCTGTGAAAAGGTTCTCTCACCAGAACTGCTGGAACCCAAGCACTGGGTTGCTCTGAAGAGCACAAAGCATGGCTCGGAATGAAGGCAAGCCCGGACTGAACAAACTGCATGCTTTTTCTGAGAAGACTGGAGAACAGTTTTCTAACTTACATGATGAAATTCAGTCAACAGCCACTCCGGATGCGAGCCTTTTATAGAGGGAAAAGGTCTTCAGGCTCTTTGGCAGTACTTATATTATTGTGAAATCTCAGTTTTGAATGAGGGAAAGGCTATATTTACCACTTGTTGCTAGAAAAATGTCTTGTGTTCTGCATACACATGGAATTTTGTACTTGAGCCTCACTGCTGGGAAATACTTAGATTAAATGATCATTTACACTACAAAATAATAATTGTGACTATAACGCCCATTTTGAGCACTGTACCTATGCCAGCTACTTCACATATTTTTCTTTTTTCTTTTTTTATTGATTTCAGAGAGGAAGTGAACAGGAGAGATAGAAACATCAATGATGAGAGAGAATTATGGATTGGCTGCCTCTTGCACCCCCCTTACTGGAGATCAAGCCTGCCACCCTGATATGTGCCATGACCAGGAATAAAACTGTGACCTCCTGGTTCATAGGAGCATCACCAGCTGGGCCACATATTTATTTCTAACCCACTGATGTTTGAAGAAAAGTTTGAGCTCATTGCAGTTCTACAACCACCATGTAGATCTGAGATTTGTCCCTGAGCCTCAATTTCCAAATCTATTAGAGAGAGGTAATATTAATAGTCATTTCAAACAACACTAAAAGATTTAATATCATAAGTAGTTTGGAACAGTGTAAATAATTGTTAGATTCAGTAACTGTTGCAATATTTTCCCAACTTTTACTTTCACCCATCCATATGAATGCTAAAAATAGAGCAAAAGAAAAAGTTCCTCCACATCATTCCCACCTCAACATTTTGTGTACTTTGATACATGGTGTAATACCATCTAACGTAGACTTCAGGATACAAAAATTACCAGAAGTAAAAAAGAATACTAAGTAATAATACAAGTGTCAAAATATAAAAGAGTATATGGTTGGTTTCAAGTCACAAAAACCTAGGGATAGACTTTGACTATTGCACTTAATACTGTTGATTCAGTTTTCTGTTGTTTCTTTGAGCTTCAATATCATTTCAAAAACAAAAAACAAAAAACAAACAAACAAAAAAACAAAGGAGGAAGAAACTAAGATGGTGGCATAAGTAAGCACCTAAACTGCTGCCTCACACAACAATTTCAAAACTACAACTAAAAGACAGAACAGACATCATCCTGAACCACAGGAAAGCTGGCTGAGTGGAAATTCTACATCTAGACTGAAAGAGAAAAGCTCACAGAGAATCAGAGGAACTGCAAAGGGCTGAGGTACGGAGACATACACAGAGAGAGGAAGGGAGGCTGAATGCCTGGCTGGCTTTCTCTGGCAGGAGAGGGAAGGAAGCTCCTGACTTCACTGAACCCCAGTTCCAGGCAAAACCCTGTGGATGCAGGTTCATACAGGGGGGTCTGGACTGCCAGGTAGAGAGAAAGGCACATGGAGACGTGGGGGAGCCACGTCAGGTAGGGGTCTGGAGGTGCGTGGGCAAGTGCGTGCAGAGAGAACTGACTGCTGAGGTTGCTGCTGGCTTTCCCTAGCAGGAGGGAGTCAGAAGCTCCTGACTGCACTGAACCCTAGTTCTGACTGCACTGAACCCCAGTTCTGGGCAAGCCCTGGGGACCCAGGCTCTTATGGGGGCAACCTGGACTGTCAGGAGAGGTGAAAACTCAGGGGAGCTGCAAAAGGCAGAGGTCTGGAGGCATGCACTCAAGTGAGCACAGAGAGGACTGATGGCTGAGTGTGCTGCTGGCTTTCTCTAGCTGAAGGGAACCAGAAGCTCCCAACTGCTCTGAACTCCAGTTCTAGGCAAGAATCTGAGAATCCAGATTCATTGGGGGAGAAACTGGACTGTCTGGCAGCAGGTAAAATTCGAGGGTGGCTTTCTCTCAGAGGTACTTGCAGTGATTATCAAAGGACACCGAGACCCAGGGGCCTCATAGGGCAAGACTGACAGGAAGTCAAGACTGTTTGCTCAGCCCTGAGACTCTGCCCCATCCAAGCTGAGCACAGAGGCTTTTGCAATTTTGCAAGTCTTGCAAAGTTCTCCCATTGTAGACACAGTTGATCCTCACAGCCAACTGGCCTGGAGGTCAATTCCGCCCAGTGATACCAACAACAATCAAGACTTAACTACAACAAGGTTATACACACAGTCCACAAAGGGGTGCACCAAGAGTTTCCACCTCAGGCAACTGGGGAGGCCGACCTACTGGACCAAATAGAACACCTAGCACACAAAGCTACCCTACCAACTCATGGAAGCAGTGAAAATGTGGAGACAAAGAAACAAATCACAAACGAAAGAAATGGAGGAAAACAAATGACTGGATATAGAGTTCAAAACCGTGGTTATAAGGTTTATCTTTTTCTTTTCTTTTTTTTTTCTTTTTTCTTTTAAATATATTTTATTAATTTTTTTTTTACAGAGAGGAAGAGAGAGGGATATAAAATTAGAAACATCGAAGAGAGAGAGACATCAGTCAGCTGCCTCCTGCACACCTCCTACTGGGGATGTGCCTGCAACCAAGGTACATGCCCTTGACCGGAATCAAACCCAGGTCCTTTCAGTCCACAGGCCAATGCTCTATCCACTGAGCCAAAAACAGTTTCAGCAGGTTTTCTTTTTCAAGAATTTCCTAGAAAAGGCCAATAACTTTAGCAATATTTTCATACCTTCGAGGATATGAAAAAGTACCAACTAGAAATTAAACATACACTGACTGAAATAAAAAAAAAAAAATTATACAGAGACCCAATAGCAGACTAGAGGAATGCAAGAATCAAGTCAAAGATTTGAAATACAAAGAAGCTAAAAACACTCAATAGGAAAAGCAAAAATAAAAAGAATCCAAAAATTTGAAGATAATGTAAGAAGCCTCTGGGATAACTTCAAGCATACCAACATTTGAAATATGGGGGTGCCAGAAGAAGAGAGAGTGCAAGATACTAAAAACCTATTTAAAGAAATAATGACTGACCCTCCTCCCCCCCTCCCACCTGGTGAAAGAAATAGACTTACAAGTCCAGGAAGTGCACAGAACCCCAAACAAAAGGAATCCAAAGAGGACCACACCAAGACAAATCATAATTAAAATTCCAAGAGCAAAAGACAAAGAGAGAATATTAAAAGCAACAAGAGAAAACAGTTAATTACCGACAAGGGAGCATCCATACAATTGTCAGCTGATTTCTTAATAGAAACTATGCAGGCCAGATGGGAGTGGCAAGAAATACTCAAAATGATGAACAGGCTTTTGCAGCTTGGCCACAGACATGCCATCCAGACTCAGGAAGAACCGAAAACTTTGGGGCCACGTGAGCCACGGTTAAGACCACATCGGCAAGCATAGGAAGCACCCAGGGAACCGTGGTAATGCTGATGGCTTGTATCATCATAGGATCAACATTAACAAATATCACCCAGGTTAATTTGGGTAAGTTGGTATGAGGTATTACCACTTAAAGAGGAACCAGAGCTTCTGCCCAACTGTCACCCTTGATAAACTGTGGAGCCCTGTCAGTGAGCAGACACGGGTAAATGCTGCCAAAAGCAAGGCAGGAGTTGCTTTCTTCATTGATGTGGTGAGATCGGGCTACTACAAAGCTCTGGGGAAGAGAAACCTCCCAAAGCATCCTGTCATGGTGAAGGCCAAGTTCTTCAGCAGAAGAGCCGAGGAGAAGATTAAGGGTGTTGGTGGGGCCTGTGTCCTGGTAGCTTGAAGCTACATGGGGGGAAGTTCATTAAAATGTCTAAGTACTTAAAAAACAAACAAACAAACAAACAAAGTGATGAACAACAAGAATCTACAACCAAGATTACTCTATCCAGAAAAGTTATCATTCAGAATTAAAGGTCGGATAAAGAGTTTCACAGATAAGAAAAAGCTAAAGAAGTTCATCACCACCAAACCAGGATTATATGAAATGCTAAAAGGTATTCTTTAAGAAGAGGAAGAAGAAGAAAAAAGTAAAGATAAAAATTATGAACAAAAAATACATATCTATCAACAAGTGAATTTAAAAATCAAGTGAATTAAAAATCTGAGGAACAGAATAAACTGGTGAATATAATAGAATCAGGGGCATAGAAGGGAATGGACTGATAATTCTCAAGGAGAAAAGGGTGTGGGGGGTGCAGTAAAAGACTGGACAAAAATCATACACCTATGAATGAGGACAGTGGGTGGGAGGTAAGGGCAGAGGATGGGGTGGGAACTGAGTGGAAGGAGCTATGGGTGGGGGAAAAGATAAATAACTGTAATAACCTGAACAATAAAGATTTATTAAATTTTAAAAAAAGGACTAATGTCTATGCCATAAAGTTGTTCAAAGACATAAATGAGGCCATCACATGAAAGTGCCAAGCTCTTGTTTTATATTGTTTGTCCCTCTAACAACACTATAAATACTTTGGCCTGAAAGCTAAAAATGGATAAGAAATTCTCAAATAACTTTAACTTTTCAATTCTTTACATCTCATGAATGGTCATGAGCATTATTTGCAGACCAGAATATTTTGCTGTGAGTTCTCTCAGGGAAAAAAATATATTGGTAAATTAATAAAGAGCTTAGAAAAATAGATTCAAATTAACTTTACAGCCCATTGTGTAATGATGGGTGAATCAATCAATGAAAGATGGTAATGGAGTAGAATCCAGATTCTTACATATTTTTACTTGCTTCTTCATTTCAGACTTAAAATAGGTAGAAAAGATAAGGAATGAGAGAAATCAATCATACCATAAAATTATTATTTTAATTTATAATATTTGTTAAAATATATTTTTATTGACTTAAGAGAAATAGAAACATCAATAATGAGAGAGAATCATTGATTGGCTGCCTCCTGCAAGCTCTGCACTGGGGATCGAGCCTGCAACTTGGGCATGTGCCCTGACCAGGAATCCAATTGGGACCTCCTGGTTCATAGATCGATGCTCAACTATTGGGCCCATGAAATTATTATTTAATATTAAACAAAACAAGAATTGCAAAAGAAAAAAAAAAACACAGAAAATGATTATTCATGTAGTCTCATTTGATGTTTTTTCTTCTTCTTTGTTTTTTGTTCTTTCCTTCCTTCCTTTCTTTTCTTTACTTTCTATTTTTCTTTCTAGTTTTTGTGTGTATATGGGTCTTCCTTTCTGGTGGAGAATGGAATATCTTATCTGTGAGCATAATTCTTTTTAAAAAAATATATTTATTTTTTATTTTTTATTATTTTATTTTTTTTTTTACAGAGAGGAAGGGAGAGGGATAAAGAGTTAGTTAGAAACATAGACCAGCTGCCTCCTGCACACCCCCTACTGGGGATGTGCCTGCAATGAAGGTACATGCCCTTGACTGGAATCGAACCTGGGACCCTTTAGTCGCAGGCTGACGCTCTATCCACTAAGCCAAACTGGTTAGTTAGGGCTTGAGCATAATTCTTATTGTGTGTGTGTGTGTGTGTGTGTGTGTGTGTGTGTGTGTGTGTTACTACTCTAACTCATATGATTAGGGTAGAATTAAAATAAAAATTTTAGTTTGAAATTAACTTTTCTATTTTCTGACTAAATGGTCTAAGACAAAATTTAGTATTCCAAAGGACACTAGCAAAGATTTAAACAAAGAAGAGAAAAATAAAAAGAATGTTACCCCCCAAAGGTATACTACCACTTGCTCTTAACTAATGATAGCACATCATCCCAAATAGTAGGTCCTGTGATTTTCATCATAATTGATCTAAATAATAAAGTGAACCAAAGGAATTTAAAATTTTATATTAATTAAATTTTTACTTAATTTTAGGAAATAACTTAGTTACCAAGTAAGTTCCTAATAATAATTAATAAATAAATCAAAATACAAAATTTTGAATAACCTAAATGTAAATTTAAAGTTGTGAATTTGTTGATAGTAATATTGGTGTTCATAGTCGTTATTGTTTTAATGTAAACTCAAGTCATTGTGTGTCACTTTATTCAAAAAGACTCGGCCACTTTGAAAAGTTGTGGGAACTCGGATATCACAGCTTATTAAAGGTCATGCTGTGTCAGGGCAAAGCTTAAGAGAGCAGCTTTTAAGATTTAATTATTTTAGATAATTAAACCGCCTTAGAGAACCTCTCCAGGTAAACAAAGCTCCAGTTGTTTTCTATTTAATGCCATCACGTCTCTATGGCGATAGCCTTCAACTGGACATACTGCTAACTTCTAAAAAAATTGTAATACTTTCAAATTAATTAGTGTTTAAAATGCTTGCTCTAAAAATAAGTAAAACATAGATCTTTTAGAGAAGCAAGGAAAACAGATGTCACCAATCGCTGTTAACAATAGAGATTACTAAAATGAGTTCTCCCTTCGGCCATGGCCAGTGATGCCTCCCAAACTCCCATTCTCTTCATAGTATAGCCAAATTCCAGCTATGATAAGGTCAAACAATCTTCAAGAACGTACAAAGGGGGGGGAAATCTGGATAGATTTCTGCCTACTTGGTTAACTTGATTTCAAGATAAGCTTGTGAAAATCTGCATTTACAGACAAAGAATAAAACAAAATTTTGTTTGTTTATTTTTTAAGTCTTGGCTGGCTTATAGGAGAACAGGCGAAACCAAAACAATGGCTCCCCGTCTCAGCTCCCCCAGCCCTGTGCCCCGGATGAAATCCCGGCAGATGCTGAAGGAGAAAAAGCTTCAGGGCCATTCATCCAAAGCCCTGAGACGCAGTGATTGAAAGTAACATGTGGAATCAGTTTGAGCAAAATAAACTAAGTCAGGGCAAAATGAGACAAGCCATAAACTAAGATAAAGTGGAGACAATTTTTTAAAAGGAAATAGCTTCAGGGAAGTATTTTGAGATGCACCAGACAGAAATTTCAAAGCCAGAGACACAGAATTTGTTTACACAGAACATGCACTCCGGAACATTACATATCTATCTATTCATTACCTATATTTGCATGAACTGACTTTATTTATTTATTTTTAAATTACCTTTGCTGTTGAAAGTATTACAGATGTCCCCTTTGCTTTCCCCCAACCCTCATTGACCCCTTCTACCCCACACCCATCCCTCTCAGGCCTTCATCGGACTATTGTCTGCATCCATGAGTTATGCATATAAATTCTCCAGTTAATCTTTTCCCCCCACCACATCCCCACCTAGGCTTCCCTCGGATATTCATCTGTATGTTCCATGCTTCTATGTCTCTGATCTATTTGTGCATGAATTGACTTTAAATTCTGATCTGTAAGCCAAAATAGATTATAATATATCTCACTGATAAAATACTTTTGTTCTTTAATGAACTTTACTAAAACCTTTACTGAGGCTGGCATTATAGTATTTCACTGTCAACAGCGAACTGGCTCAAGCATACAGTAAGATATGTGGACAATTTTGTAGAGTAAAATAATAACCTTAGAGAATTTGAAAGCTCTTTTTTAAAATTATGCCAGAGCAATTTAAAAAATGTTGAGAGTTAAAGAGGCATCAAGTATTTAAAGTAAATAAAAATGATAGTGAGAATGCCTTAAAATGTGTACAGATAGAATATATGTAGAAAGGCATTTTTACATCTTTATTCCATTTAGCAGACACAATTTAAAATTTGTACTGCTATTTCAAAATGATCAGAAAGCTGAGTCCCGTTTTTGTTTTTGTTTTTAAGTAACCATGCCAGATATTCTGTACACACAGTCTCACATGAGTTCCTGGCTTAATGAAAAGTAACACCAGGCCACACCTGCAGCTGGTGAGGAGCACACACCCCAGCGAAGGGCCACGTTTTGGAGGGGAGATGAGGCGTGAGGTAGGATATACGCTGTTATCAGATGATGGCAGTGTGTAAGCACAGACACTAGAATGTGCTGTCTCCTGCCTTTGATTGCAGCTCAACTGGCCTGCACCTCTCCCAGAAGCAAGCACTCCTTCCAATGCAATAAACAAGTGGCAATTTGAAAAGCAACCACTCAACATTTCAGAAGATGGAAGGAGAAAGGGTGATTATCGGTGCTCTGCTGGGAAGACCTGGTCCTTTTCGGTTAGTAGAGGCTCTAGACCCATAATCTTACATAGATGTTCAGACTTCATTTTCCACCCCTGGGAGAGTGGACATACAGTAGCATCTACTTCACTGTGCTGTGAAAATTAAGTAAATAACCAATGTAAAGAGCTTAGAGAAATGCCATGTAAGTGTTGTTTTCTTATCGCCATTATCATCAACATTATCTCCTCTTCACTCCCTGGACCATGTATAATTAAATTCCAAAGATGAAAGAAGTTTATAAGTACATATCCATCAAACCTGAAGACAAATTTACACATAAACATGCAGATTACTAATTCTTTGATGCCCTCATCTCTGGGGTTGCTGGCTATCAAGAATGTCACCGATCCACAACAGGACCATGCAGACCTGTGAGCCTGTGTGGCTGATTAACACATCACAGACACCAATTACACGTCCTTCTCTAAATATTTCCTTAAAAAGACAGGATTAGCATTCCATTGTCCTAATTACAATGGCATCATAATACAATATCCTAATGAGTCTACTAGCAATGTATTGAACATAGGCATTTTACAGTACTTAAAGCATTTGAGCTTTAGAAGGTCATAGAACAGTGCCTAGCTTATAGTAAGTCATACAGAAAGAGGTGTAATTATCATCATCAACATCATTATTTCAGTAACGACTTATACCTATCTATTCCCTATAGCCATTAGTGATCAACAAAGTAGATCTCATGGTTTATTCTTCTTGATATCTCTATTACACTGAGTACTACTAGATCCCAGAAGTGTTTATTTATGAATGAATAACTGAATACAGAAATGAATGAATGAGTAATCAAATAATTAGGAGAGAGTAAATCAGTAAATAGATTTGTTGGTCATGTTCTATCCTGCTGTGGCCATCTGGTCATTCCTCTAATCTTTTGCCAAGCTGTTGTCAAGCTTGATTTGTGACTTTGGTAAAATATATGCCACTTTCTACAAGCTTTATTAATCTCTTTCTTCTTGCCAACTTGTGTTTGGGTAATATATTTCTGAGGTGGTAAGACACTGGGATAAACTCTAGTTTTTCCATGAACCATAAATATATAATTGGTTTGAGCTAGTTGAACATTAATCTAAACAAAGAAATGAGATTTGCTTCATAATCTGTGTGTGTGTCTGTGTGTGTGTGTGTGTGTGTGTGTGTGTGTGTGTAAAACTCTACCATGCAACAGGTACTGACATTCCTTAGATTTTGATTCAGGAATTCTCAGCTTTGTTGAGAACAGTCACCTTATTCATTGTTCCAGAGCTTCAGGCCATAACCATACAAACTGGGTTACCAAGCAGTAACTCGCATCATGCAAGTTCATGAGAAACTGACATACAAACCAGAATGCCAATATTTTCATTGCACAACCTACCAAACAGTCATAAAGATCACCCTCCTAGTGTATTGTTTCCTTGAAGAGAACTTTACATAGTGGTAAAAAGTATAATTAAAAATTGCTTAGTAATCAAAACTAAAAAAGATTAAATGACTTAATACAGCAATGATCAGCAAAGAAGAGCAAGGCTATCTTGCTCATTATAGAAATAGAGTTTACAGCTCCTTCTCTTCAGAAATGCGGAAAGACCTATGGTCATTGTCCTGATGGAGACTTCAAGACTGCTGTGAGGAATAAATGAAAGAATATATGTAAGATACATTGCCAGGTAATTAGTAGTTACTCTGTATTGGTATTCTTCAAATTGGATTTTGTGCACTTCCGAGGGAACCCAAATGCTTGCCATCTTGAACCTAACCTTCCACATTCACTATGTCATTCCAAAGTACCACTTCCCAGCTCCTAGTCCCAACTTCACCTTTGCTCTTCATATTTTCTCAAATTCCATTTGCATCTACTATACTTCAATATCATTGTATGCCTTTTAAGCACTTTGTGAAATAATATATTTACATAATGAAGTCGGCAAATGAGCTCTCATTTCTATGTGCCCTTGAAAACAATCACTAACATTCCTCTTAGTGGGACAAAGAAAAACAATTTTATTATAGCCAACTGAAAAATCTAAGAAGCTTGACATGTCATATGTTTATATCTACATACTTTTCCCTATCATGATGTATTTAGAAGATTGAATAAAATCATGCTCTAAACTAAGAGAATATGACAAAAGTCAAATAATTAGAAGTTCTTGGAGCAAGAAATATAAAGATTTGACAATAAAATTAGAATTGGTGAAACAGGGATAAAAATACTGTAATTTTATTAACATATTTAATATCATGAATGCAGCATTTAAAGAAATCTAAAATACTGAACAATTATTGTGTTCTTACATAATGCTAACTCATTATCTTACTATATTTTTTCATTTAATTTTACTTTTTGGCAAATTTTTAAAATTTGACTTTTTTCCTCCAATAATAAGAGTTTAATGATACGTTTAGACCAAGTATATTTTAATTATCCACAACTATTAGCAAGGTATTGCTTCTTTGTATATGTTGACAGTAACGACCTGGCCATACAGGGTACTTTTGAAGCTACTTGATATGACTCATGAGTATTTATTCTCATACAATATATGCAATCAAAATTTCCTGCATTTTAATTTTGTAAAATAATGTTTTTATTATGCAGCAGTTGGTACTTTACAGGCCAGAATGTTTAACTGCTAGGACTCTACCAGCTTTAGGAGCAGATGGAGGACAGGTGGGTTGTTTGATCTTTATAAACTATCTGGTTGGAAAAGAAATTAGACATTCTGTTAACTTATTCTTATCCCTTAAGTGTTCAATGTATCAGTGGAGTGTGCCAATTTTCCACAATTGTAATGCAAAAATTATGAGAAACGACTTTAAGAGCAAACTTCAGAGAGGCAAGTCAGAGAGGTATCTGAGGAGACTGGGTTGATTTCTAGGGATGGAAAGGAAATGCAAATGAGCAAGGGAAGGAGCAGAG
Source organism: Pipistrellus hanaki (assembly GCF_964339955.1). Lineage (NCBI taxonomy): Eukaryota > Metazoa > Chordata > Mammalia > Chiroptera > Vespertilionidae > Pipistrellus > Pipistrellus hanaki. Next base: position 121,250,127 of record NC_140503.1, on the reverse strand, counting down.
AAGGAGGCAAAGAGAATAATCAAAGTTCACTTCCTTTTGGCAAAGCCAGAGTGAATTCTGCAGGTCATTAATGGGTCATCTATTGAGGTTTTGTTCTTTCTGTTTTGTAGCACAGACAAGGTGCTAAAAAGAGAGTAAAACTCCTAAGGGTAAGAACTTTGTACCCAGAATCTAGCACAGTGGCTATACCAGATAAACATTTATCTCAAGCATTCATGCTTAGTGTAGTACCTACCTAATGCATATTGGCTGTGTGCAAGGAACTGTGCTAGGTCAAAGGTGGCACAGGGCAGTAAACAAATACTCTGGCAATTGCAGTGGTCTGGCTGTAGGACAGTTCTCAGTTTAGACTGATAAAGACACTTTTCATCCTCTGCTTTCCCTGGCAAGAGTCAGAAGCACAGAGGCAAGTAAAGGGGATCCATTGTTTACAAGTTAAATGTACTACTCCCTAAATTAAAGTCAGTTTTTGTTGCTGTTGTTAAAGTTAAATTTTGTTGCTGCTGTTAATTTGTATTTGGAAGACTGAACTAGTTAGTTTTGGTTTTTGTCGTTAATTAAAGTTAATTTTGTTGTCAATTTTCTACAAGTTGTGCTTGAAAGACATTTATAAAGACCTTTTTTTTTTCATATTTCCAGGTACATAATAATGAAATAGTAAAATTCTTAAGTGAGCAAGGAAAAGTCACATATCCAGAACCATAGCTGATAACTTTTACATCAAAACTTCTTCATGTAGAGTTTGAATTGTCTTTCCTATTTTTTGTACTTTCTGAGTGAATAAGTCAAAGCTGAAATTTAAGTCATCTGTCTACATGAAAGCAATGTTATTTATTTTTGTTTCTGAAAAAAAAATCGTAAGCAGTACTTCAGAGTTTGCAATAGTCAGGATAAAATGATTTAGTGAGTTGACATTATGGGAGAGAGTCATAGAAAAGATGTGAGATAAAGAAATAGTATTCTCATATCATCCTGGAATACAGAGGACCTCTAAACGAGACAAGTCATACCCGTCTAAGCAAGGAGATCTGTCATTGTCCTAAAAACAAATAGTGATTCCTCTGCCTCATAATTTCCCCTGGTTGTTAAGTAATCCAATTCAGAGTATCTATGAGGAGATAGGGATGAATAAATGTCTCACCCACTCACTCACTCAGCCCTCTAAGGAACATGTGAATTGTAGAAATTGGAAAGTGGTTAATTCAAATAAGTCTCTGATTCATGGGACTAATATATATAGGAGAATTTCACACTATATTATGGGAGAGTTTAAGGAACAAATTAACTGCTTCAGATTGTGCTATAAAATGGAAAGTACCGGTTCTTTGGCTCGCCAGGATTCCTTGGATCTTGGACACATGAAGGACACCTGAGAATTCTCACTAAAACATATTGTACCTTTTTCTTTCCCCAGATTTTTTATAGTCTGTTTCCTGTTGCATCTCTACTCTGTCAGCTGTGCCCAGGCTAGCTCCTCCCTCTGAAGATTAGGCATTTACTCACCCTGGCATCGCTGGACCAGGGTGCTTCTCTGACTTGATCCCACTTTCAGGAATGGAACCCACCAGGTCCAACCACTGGGCACTGGAGCAGGTTCAAAGGAATTGAGCTGTTAGCATGGTTGACCTCGGACCAGACCATTCATGTCATATACTAAATCCTCCTCATAAATATTCAGGTTTTCTCTTCAAAGTTCACTTAAGAGGCTTCAGAGAAGAAAACATTTCTGGGAAGGGCTGTGTATTTAGTTGATCAGAACTAAGCTGCCATCTGCCCTTGTGACTTGCTGATGAAAAAGTAAAAAGACCTTGGGGATTGTTTTAGTAACTATAAACTTTCACTTACAATGTGTGTGTGTGTGTGTTTTTCCCCCCTGTAAGGTTATTTTCAACTGTTTATTTTATAAACTTCTAAAGCATTGCCCTTAATTTCAGAAAAGTTTCTTCTTTGCAAAGGAAGTCATTATTATGTTGAACACAGACACTGTTTGCACAGCATTCCCACACAATTTAAAATAAGCCTTAGAGTCATCAGGAGGGAGATTATGGCAATTTTTAAATAAAGAAATGCATCCCTCCATTCATTTATATTCGACTAGAGGCATGATGCACCAGTAGGATACCCAGGCCTGACCAGCGACCAGAGCCAATCTGTGGGACAACCAGCAGGGCCATTGGGGCCCCTGCTCTCACCCACATTGGCCTGGCACCGCCTGCTCACCTGCTTCACCATCCCACCATAGTCCCGCTCTCATCGGGGCCCATTGTGGCTGGCAGCTCCACTGCCACCTGCTGCCAGCTCCACATTGCTGAGGTTTTCCATGTTTCTCACCGGCCCCTGATGGTCAGCACACGTCTAACTCCCAGTCAGTGGGACAAATTGGGACAATTTGCATAGTAGCCTTTTTATATATAATAAAAAGGATGGCCTTCTAAAGGCACTTAGGAAGTTGAGGGTAAACAATATAAAAATGCATGTATAAGTGGCACTCACTACATAAAAATTAAATTAAATTAAGCTTCCCACAGATAACTTTATGAGTCATCAACTATTTCAATGCATGCAATAATGGATATGGCACCTTTTCCCCTCCCAATGGTACCTAATACTTCCTACAACAAACATCACAAATATTAGACATTTCAACTTTGAAAATATGCAGTGGGACTTAAGATTCAGCATATACACATATATATGTATATGTATATGTATATGTATATGTATATGCTGAATTTTCAATCACAAACACAGTGGACTCTTAGCAAAGTATGTGCCTGTCATAACTGCAACCATTGTAGTCCCTGCACTGAATGAATTCCCCAAGAGTTCCCTGATAGGCTCCATAAACTGATTAGTAATATACCAATACATATGTCAGCCCCTTGAGGCAAGATTATCATCCTTCTTTGATGAAAGCTGGAGCCAAACCCTAATATATAAGGTAACATAAACCTAGATCTCTAAATATCTATAGAGATACAGATATTGGGCTTTGACTCCCTCTGGCATCTTGGGACCAGGTGCTTCTGACTTGTTCCCACTTTCAGGAAAGGAACCTCACCAGGTCCAACCACTGACTTGTCTGGGATGAACCTGCTCCCATGATGACAATGGTGAAGCATAACAGTGGCAAGCACATTCCAACCAAGGCAACAGGAAGAGAGTTTCCTGCTGTCTGTCTTGGCTTTCAGTTTTTTTCTGTTCACCAAAGGCTTTATTTAGAGATAAACAAATCCATGTTAATACTCATTGCTGTGCAGACACATCAGAGAACATCAAAACATACTGCTCTATGAAGTGACCACCAAATGTGGGGGCAATTCTGGGGAAAGAATAAAAGCAATTTCAAAGTATAAGAAGATTCACATATGTATAGATACTTATCTTCTTTTAAATCAAATTTGTACTAGAGGATTGAGCTTTTTAGGGCCAAAGATTAAGTAATGGAAGTAGCCTGACTTATGAAATCATTGCAATCAATATTCCTATTTGTGAGTGACTATGTATATTTTATTTATACTGAATCATATATATATATATATATATATATATATATATATATATATATGGCATACAGCAATTTTGATTGGAGTCATAGTTGTAAATTTACATCAGAAAATTTCTTAAGTACAATTACGTTCACAAATATGTACTTTTGGCATGCAATGTCAAGAGCAAGCCTTTTCTCTATCTGCACTGGGATAGCAGTGAACAGAGTGGGCATGACAGCAAAGTCTGGGAGCCAGACTGCCGGGGTTTGAATCCCAACTCAACTCTTACGGTTTGACTTTGGACAACTATAGCATATAATTCACCCTACTCTAGGGGTGTCGAACTCAATCAGAGAAGGGGCCAAAATCTAAAATCCAGCCTAAATTGCGGGCCGAATGGTTTACTGAACAGTCATAAACTGACAATGTCATAAACTGACAGCGGAGTGCAGTGATGACAGCGCGGTGCGGGCCACATTGCAAGGCCTGGCGGGCTGGATTTGGCCCGCGGGCCTTGTGTTTGACACATGTGCCCTACTCCAAATCCTCATTCATAACTCAAAAGCAGTAATAGCACATCACTCTTTAGGTGGTTGTGAGGATTCACTAAGAGGCCTTAAGGCTTAGACAGTGGCTGACACAGTAAAAAAACAGATTTAAGTAACAGCTACCATGATTATTTAACAAATAGTTATGAAGTACCTACAAGTATGAGATGGATATGACTCATGTGTCATAAATTTTAATGTAACCTGAAATTTCTTTGTACTATATTAATATTCTGTAATTCTAAAATTCTTAACTTTTCTTTAACAAAAGAAAGTGTCTCATTGCATGAGTCCTTTTGTTTAAATCCCAGAAACAAGAAAATTCATTAAGAGAAAACTAACATGAGAATGAAGCTACCCCCATTTTTGTTTCCGTAAGGATCTCTACTTATTCTGTGAAAATCCAATATTTTTAAATCAAAGAAGCAATTTCACATGTAATATCATATGGTGTTTACTTTGTCCAGACCTTAAAGGTAAAACTAAATCTTTGCATTATTAGACTTTGAGTTTTACTTTAAAAAAAATAAGTTATAATAGCTAACTAGAATTAGTCTAGAATCAGAAGAGAAGTTTATTTTTAATCATGCCTAGCTTTTCAATCACCACACAGGTGACTGACTTCCCAAAGGCAGCAGGTCTAAAATCAGGCCCAGTTTATTTGTAAGGAAGATGCAGGGAGCCTTTAAGAAGGAGGCAGAGGTGGGACCCAGTGGCTTTCATTGTACAGCACCTGCAGTCGGTACTTGAGGAGTAGGGATCACAGCTCAGAAAATAATAAATCCCACATTAGACTCTGTGGCTAAGCCATTCAAAAGCCTGTAGGGCAATTTGACAGATGTGAATGGTAATTACAGAAGACTGTGAATAGGAAACAGAAGAAAAGAGAGTGAGGAAAAGGAGGTTTTAAAAAGTGTGAGTATAACTTTAAGTTAAGACAAGAAAAATTGAAAGCCAAGAAGTCATGTGCTTTTATCCATATAGCATGACACACAAAACACTGTAATATTGCATTTATGACTGACTACAAAGAGAATATAAATACTTACATCCCAATTTTTTAAAGGAGAATAGGGTATACTATGTTATATTTTAAGTCCTTTAGCTAGTAGCTATATCTTCTGGTGTCTGGGAGTCAGAGAAAGTCTTAAGATAGAAATAATTAAAGATGTGCATAAAAAGGAGAATGTATGGCAGACTGTTGAGAAAGAAATGAGAATAGAGGCTGGACCCTAAAGCTGCAAAAAACAACAAAAAACAAAACAAAACAAACAAGCAAGTGGGGAACTCACAAAGACAAGAATTCCAAAGTAAAGCAGAAAATAGAAAGAAATTAGTTAAATAGAGCAAGGTATTTCCAGGTGGCTTCCAGTATTTTAGACTTCCATAAGAAGGACATATAGTATATGTTGGAGAGTATCAGCAAAAATGAGAAACTAAAAAATAAGATAAATACTTATATTAGTTATATACACATACACATAACTATATTTTATAAGCACAAGAAGACTAAACTGTATTACATAAATACATGTTAATTGCTCATAAATAGTTGAGATGTAAAAGTGGGACTTAGCAATCCTTGATTGAAAAAACAGGTCTCCAAAAGGAATTAGAGGAAACCAGAGCTACCACCAATTTATATATTTTTCACAGAGGGACAACAATAATAAAGGAGGAATGAATGAAGAAACTATGAATGAATGGCAGCGGCCCCTGAAATGTGGAAATGGAATGACGACAGGTTCCGCTAGGATCCCAGTCCTACCACTTGCTCTGCCTGGGACAGCTCTAAGCCTTAATTGCTTTATCTATAAAGTCCAGGCTAATATAAAAACTACAACCTATAGTATTTTTATGAGAATTCACTGAGAGAATTGAGATTAAAGACATAGGCCAGAGCCTATACATAGCCAGCACTCATTTTTAATTGTTTTATGGGTTACCTGCTGACACTATTATGGAGCTCATCTCAGAGCACAAGGTATAAAATTTGTCTTGGTCCATGATTTTCCTGCCTGTAGATGTTTAAAATTAAGGTTAATAAACATATGAGTATTGAAATTGTAAAATTACAAGCTTTTAGTGACGATGTATGTCATTGGTACCTCAGCAAACATATTGGGAAGGTCACAAAGAAAGCAACCAATAGCTGAAACCAGTTTGGCTAAGTGAATAGAGCATGGGCCTGCAGACTGAAAGGTCCCAGATTCTATCCTGGTCGAGGGCATGTACCTTAATTGTGGGCACATCCCCAGTGGGGGGTGTGCAGGAGGCAGCTGATTGATGTTTCTCTCTCATCAGTGTTTCTAACTATCCTTTTCTCTTTCTCTCTTTAAAAAAAAACAATAAAATATATTTTTTAAAAGAAAAAGAGAAAGAAAGAAAGAAAGAAAGAAAGAAAGAAAGAAAGAAAGAGAGAGAGAAAGAAAGAAAAGAAAGCAAGCAAGCAAGCAACAGAAGCAACCCAGTTCACTTTATAACACTGGCACAGTTGTGGTCACTTAATTTCCCTTTTCAAGAGTGCCTGAGTCATTAAATGAAGCTTCATTTTGAGGGCACTAGGACACTATTTAATTGCAGGCTCAAGCAAGTCATTAAATGAGACCCTCGTGGTTTGAAAACAATTAATGAGTCATTTAATGAATCATACATCTATATATTTGGAGAAGCCCAAGAGGCTTGAATGAGTTAACACATGCCTCTTAGAACATGATTAAAAGCAGAAGTTCCATTAAGAGAAATAAAAATAACTGGCAATGAAAAGAGTCAACAGAGCTTGCCTCCATCTAAATTTAAGAATATACCCAAAATGGGATGGTTTACTACTTCCAACAATGGTCCATAAGCATTTTATAGAGTTTTAAGCCATAGAGTAGGAAGAAGAGGAACCCGAGCATGAAGCCATTTCTCAAAAGAAGCAATGAGTCAAACCCTGAGCCCTATCACATTATAAAATTGTTTCCCAGAGGTAGATGGTACTTCTTTTTTTTCTTTTACAAACCTCTGCAGCATGTAAGGTCAAGCCATGAACTGAACTTGAAAACAAGAGTTACTAATAGATCAAATTACTCTAAAGTATTTAATTAAAGCATTTATAAAGTCTGAAATTCCTTTGCAGATAGCCTGCAAAGAATGCTGGTTGGCATCCTCAAAGGACTCCATTCTTGTTCTCCACTCTCAGGTGAAGCAGCATCTTGCCTGATCTGCAGCAGGTCTCCCTCTTTAATGGCACTTTTAGGAACTGGGTTTTCATTGCTTTACTACCCTTTCCCATCTCCTCAAGGTATGGCCAGTACTACCCCAAACACCGTCATCTGACACTGCTCTCTGATGCCAGTCTCTTGATCCCTGGGATCTGTGCAAGTATGGTCAGCTCCAACACTCTCTGCGCCCCTGTTCTATCTGCCTCATGTGATACGGCCCCGGTCTGTACTGAACTCCTCTGATGGGGACGGTGTGAGTATCTGACTGCCATGCTGTAATTACAATAATGTCGCCTCGACTGCTCTTCTTCCCTCAGTCTCCTCAGGCTACCTCCGCCTCAATGGCCCCTTAGATACTAACCTAATGGTAGATCTAACTCCCACCAGTCCGTTGCTGCCTGATGTAGGTAATCTACTTCTGGTCATTTTTTCAATGGCTGCCCAACTATTTATGGGAGATCAATCTAGAAGAAAAAGACTTGGCTTGAAATCATGCAAAATCCTAGACGCAGGTGAGGAGTTCCTCAATAATTTTAGTATTTCAGAATGCTCAGGAAGTAAAATTCATATAACCTTTGGCCAATTCAGTTCAATTAATATTACTAAACAATACTTTCCTATCATTCTCTTGGCAAAGCTGACAACTCATTCTGGTAGTTTATTAAAACATTAAAGGAGAATAAAGATATGAAAGGAAAGCTCCTCAAAAGATGAACATGTTAATTAGAGCAAATCCATTAACACTTTCTTCAGGGGACACCAAAGCATCTTGCACTGTCAGAAGCAGACACATGTGTCTCTCCACAGGAGTAATCTGCAAACTGCAATTAAACAGGTACCCGATGACAGAATGTGGCCTGTGCAGAACTAAGTCAAAAATCTTCGTTTCTTCCTTCTTTTGGATGGCTCAGCACTAATGTCATCATTAAATGACTTACATCCTGCCATTGTTGTCTTTGAAATTATAAAAAGCTTTCCATCCTGTTTCAAGCCGTAATCTATTTTATTTTGTGTCAAATGACCCTGATATGCTTTAACACTTCTACATTGAAAACAAGGCAAATACTATCTTTGATACTATTGATAATTTTTATTGCTCTCTATTACCACATTCCTGATTGACTAACAGGGGACACATTATATTTTACATGTATGGAGCACAGGTGTGAGCAGCTGTGTACACACAAACACACACACTTTTTATTTAGTTTCCTCATCCTCATATCTTTTACTCACATAATTTTCCCCCTAGCTTTCAATCACTATCTTCTCTGATGAAAAGAGTTTCACTGAATGTCAATGATGCAGATCATATAGAATATATTATCTGTAACTACCAAAGAAACATAAAAAAATCACACCTTGCCCTGGCTGGTTTGGCTCGGTGGATAGAGCATTGGCCTTTAGACTGAAGGGTCCCGGGTTCAATTCCCATCAAGGGCACATGCCCAGTTGTGGCTTAATCCCCAGAAGGGTGTATGCAAGAGGCAGCCAATCAATGATTCTGTCATCACTGATGTTTCTATCTCTCTCTCTCTCCCTCCCCATTCCTCTCTGAAATCAATAAAGCATATACATTTTTTTAAAAGTAAATAAGCACACCTATTTTCTAAACTAGTGCTTTTCAAGTAGAGTGTTCTGGGGATACATAAATGTTTCTAAGAACCTTTTAAGGGGGTGTGAGGTCAAAACTATTTTCATGATAAAACCAAGACATTATTTGTGTTTTCACCCTCATTTTCTCCTGAGTCTATAGTGGAATTTCCCAGATGTGTGAAGCTAAACATCTTTTGTTAAGCTGAATATTGAACTGACAAAAGTGGAAAACGTTGCTATTCTTCTAAGTTTCTTTTTTCACCAATATAGTGTTTTTTATTAATGCAGTATTTTTTTCATAAAAATATCACATGTAAGCATGCACATACTTTATTTTAAAATAAAATGTTAGGTAAAATATTTAAATGTTTTAAACTCACTTTTAATTTCTAATGTAGTAAATATTGAGAGATATAATTCACAACAAAAAATTACTAGGGTCCTCAATTTTTTTTTAAGTTTCAAGAGCTCCTAAAACAGATACATTTGAGCATCTCTAAACTAAAGATGAGCTTCTGCAACACAAACATACTGAGGCAGGGAAGGTTATATGACTGAGAGGCACATCAAATTTGAGGCCAAAGAATTGACCTAAATTTTAATTTTTACTATCCTCTCTTTATCCCTACAATTGTTTTTAAGTATAACTTTTTTTCCCTAATTTAGAGAAAAAGAGAAGCCAAAATATAGATCTTGGGGAGCATTATTTAAACCATTGCAATATTCCAGAGGGAAATAAAGGAGCCTTAGATGAGTTCTCAGCATTTTTTCTTCCTTCTGTGGCCAGCCATCCCTTTAAGATAACTATTATACATTATTGCAAGATGTAAATTACACAAAAGTAAAATAGGAAGAATAATGATAATTTTCTATCTTGATTTTCACACTATTGATTTTACAAATACACCAACATATAAACAAGACTATCAAAATAAGGTATATGAGAAAGTGTCCAACTTCACTTGCTATTAGGGAAATGTAAATCAAAACTACAATGAGATACCACCTCACACCTGTTAGAATGGCTTTTTTCAGCAATGACAATGACAAGTGTTGGAGAGGTTGTGGAGACAAAGGAACCCTCATTCACTGTTGGTGGGAATGCAGACTGATACAGTCCCTATGGAAAACAGTACAGTAGTTCCTTAAAAACCTAACAATAGATACAATTAGACCCAGCAATCCCTCTTCTGGGTACCTACCTGAAAAACTTGAAAACATTTATTTCGAACACTGATGTTCCTTGCAGCATTATTCACGGTGACCAAGACATGGAGACAACCAAAGTGTCTTTGATAGAGGACTGGATAAAGATGATGTGTATATATGTATATATGTAATATACTATGAAATACTACTCAGTCATAAGAAAAAATGAAACACTGCCATTTGTGTCAACATGGATGAACCTTGATAATATTAAACTAAGTGAAATAAGTCAGTCAGAGAAAGCCAAGAACCATATGATTTCACACAATGTGGGATATAAAAGTGAAACTAGGAGACATATGTAAAACTTTAGACAATAAAAACAAGTGAAACTAATAATCACAGACAACAGTATAGTGGTTACAAGAGGAAAAGGGGTTAAGGGCTGTAAAATGTAAATGGGGCCAAATATATGGTGACAGAAGACGATTTGACTTTGGGTGGTGGGCACACAATGCAATATACAGATCATGTATTATAGAAATGTACAGTTGAAACCTATATAATCTTATTAACCAATGTCATCTCAATAAGTCAATTAAAAAAAAGTCAAATTTTGATGGTATTTATCATATCCAGCAAGGTTTTCTCACAGCCTCTTAAATACCCTCCATTGTTTCCATCATTCCTTATAAACATGCATTCTTAACTTTCTTTAACATTTTTCTGAATAAATATCAGAATTTCATTTCCCTTGAAGTGTAGAGGAACAAAAGAAATCAAGACTTAAACATAGGCTCTCATCTTATTTGTTCTCAATGTTGTGCAATCTTGGCTGATCTTGTCAGGATGTTGACTAACTTTGAACTTACACTAAACAAATTTTCTTTGGCATTCGCCAAATCTCATTCATTTGTTTGCAGTTGTTTCTTGAACTGAAAATTTTAATATTTTTCCTTATAAACCTTTCACACTATTACATTTGACTCCTTGATTTAGCTCTGCCACACTGCTTCATGACATCTATTTATGGAAGCAGGACAGCAGTGTTGAAAAAGAACTGCCTGACTTTAGAGTCAAACAGAACTAGGTTTAAGTCCTGGATCTGTGAGTTGATCATCTGATTTCTCCAAAGAGTGACTAACTTCTTTGTTCTCTGTTTTGTCATTATTAATTAGCCTAAACATTCTGTTGGCCTTCTGATATTGATCTCTGGGCTTCTTGCTTTCTGAAATTAGTAGATTCAAACCATGATCCCTTAATCTTTATTGCTACATTCAGGTTAACATTCCTTCTGTAGAATAAAGAATTAATATTTATTGTGTGAATCAGAAATAAATGTAAATGAAAGTTTTAAAATCTTATGAGGAAAGACAAGCACTTCTGAATTAGTGTTATCCGAAAAACTCTCATAAACATGTAAATCGCTAAAATATGAACCAGAGTTTCCTATCAGAAATCCATCAAAAGAAAAATCCACTCGTCACTTAACTAGGCACTTAGTAAGCACTAAATATCAATTTTGATTGAAACACATCACATTTTAATACATGAACTTGAGCTGAAATCTTGTCTGTCAGCCTAAGATGACTGCATAAAGAAGCGACTAAAATATTAAGTTAACCTAGACATTCTTTCAGGCCAAGGAGAAGTACAAAATTGAGATTTTCTAAACTGCATATATTTATATATGGGTTATGCATAAGGTATATTAAATATATGAAATATAATGACACAATAACTTAAAATTGTTAATAATTACAATGCCTTCTACAACACAAAACTGGCAAAGTTATCTGAACTTACTGGGAGTTTCAATAGAGAAATTAATAAACAATTTTATTTAGCACTGTAATCAACTACCAAAGTTCCTTAACCTTTTGTTATTATATCCATAATGTAACACACAATTAAGATTTTTTGTTTTTGGTCACATCTGCCTTTATAAGCAATTCAGAGCAATCTTTTAAAATTTTATGAATGGGATGTTAAAACAAGTTGTAAAAAGTAAAAATATTCTGTTAAAAATTCTGTGATTTGGCACCATACAGTTGAGGTCACTCAGTAATCTAGTCGTTATTTCACACTAAATTGTAAAGCTGACTCATACTTACTAATTCAGTAAAATTATTTTTGTAATGAGCTTCAGCCTTAATAGTTAAAACAATCACATTATAAAGGAGACACTGGGGCAGAAATATTCTATTGGCTATATTCTCTTGAAGGAAAAGATCATGCTTTGCTCACAATCGAGTGTTTCTTAGTCCCAATCTTAAAAGACACTGACATTTTCTACATAAATTTAGAGGGAGGAAAATGGGAGGTATCTAGGATATTGGAAAAAAAGACCCAATTCATCCAAACACTTATGCAAATTCAAGTTTCATTTGAGCACAACCTCATTTTAATTACTCTTGGGTAAATATAGTGTTCTGGATCTCATAATAGTGTTACTAGAATTAAAATGAGTTAATTGATACAACATTTTGATACAATATTTTGCAGACTACTAAAAACTATAAATATTGATATTTTAAAAAATCAGTTTTGCTCAAACATTAAAGTAAAAATTTAGTATGTGTTGACTGTGTCAAGAAAGAGAATGAGAATTGAAAAGGAAAAAGTTGAAAGAAGGTAAATCCTAGATGTTTTATTTTATAGAAAATGCCTAAATTGCCTCTCTGCCTAGCACATTGTATGTATCATTATTGACATTAATAATGTGTTTGTCAAAATAAATAGAAAATACTATTTTCACTGATTCCAAATAGAAAACTTTTAAAAAAGTAAATCACTATTCAAGTTGGCCATGTAATAGATTCTATGGAATATCAAATAATTACGCATTAGCATAGTTTAAAAAGTGGTCACCCAAGCTTTAAGTTAACAATTATCATATTGTGCTTTTAGTGTTTTGAAACTATATCCACAGATTTTTATCCTGTAGTTATGGTCTGAAGTGTTAACTCATGTGTGATTTCTTATGCAGAATAGTGCTGCTATTCCAGAATAACTTCAGTCCACATAAGTCAAAGCAACTAGAATTTTGTTTCAAAACATACCATATGATTTTTATGTTTCAAAAGCACAACAGAAGGGGGGGTAAAAAGCTCCAGATTAAGGGCATTTCTAAACATTCAGAATGGTAGATTTACTAAATCAACTTACTGGCAATAAAAATCAGAGCTAGATCAACCACAGTCTTGCATTTTCTACTTGTATCTTATATTACCCATAGTAAGTTTCAAACTGATGTCCCACCTTTACTTCCTTCATATCTCAGCCCATCATATAAAACTCAGTAAATCAATCCTTCTAAATGGACTTGTACTTCTGGTTCCTGATCTTAGCCCTTCAACGAATCCCTACTGCCTACTGGAGTTAAGTATAACATCCTCAGAGGAACTTGAAAAGCAAGGCCTCTACCCATGGCCCTGGAAAGGTTCATCTTCCCAGAGCCCTCCAACCTCCCAATGTCTAGACTATAATCCAGAGATTCTGAACTAATTGCTATTTGTCAAATACATTCATATTTCCCACAACTATATCTTTGATAATGTTCTCCTGACCTCCAAACTCAGCACCGCATGCTTATTGCACTTAGCATCAGCATTTTCTTTACCCTTCTACTGATCCTATGCTCCCTCTCTGCGTTCCAGGGTGGTCCTTCACGTGGCATCTCAACCTCAAAGAGGCTGTAATTTCTCCAACATGTGCTGGCCCTCTCTTTGGCATTCAGAACACGCTGTAGCTCCTAAAGCATTTGATTATTTACAATGTCATATTCTACTCTTCCTCCTCACCTGCAACCAACTCCAATATGATTGCATGCTCTAAATATCTTTTGTGAGGTAGATATGGTATAAGCATACGTAATTCAATAAATCCATATGTTGGCTATATTCTCTTGAAGGAAAAGACCATGCTTTGCTCACAATCGAGTGAATGTTCCTTAGTCCCTGAGAATAACACGATATCTAAACTGCTTTTATTGTAGCAGCAGTGTTTATACCCAATATACTTACCCTCCACAATACTAAAATAGCTAGGTGGACAAAAAGAAAGTTTCAGACAGTAATGTTTTGAATTATAAATCCCTAAGCATCAATATTTGTTAAAATGCAAGCACCTGGCAAAATGTCTGACACATGATGGGTGTGCAATTTAACAAATAAATAATAGAGTGATTTGCTATATATATTCAGACATGGCTATATGAAATTTATTGATTGCAGAAATTTATACAAAACAGCATCTAAATATTCTGGATGGGTATGAATGTGACAATCAATCAACAAACCTTGAGTGAGTACATTGCATGAGCCAGCACTATGATGCTCATACAGCATTTGACAGGTCAGCAATGCTAATGTGAGTCTAAGTACTGCAAGTGTAAGCAGACTTACACTTTTGTTCTTAATCATATTCTAAAAACTGTAATTCTAGAGTTCTAACCAGCTGTCCTCTCATTGCTTTAGTCTCTAAATGAAGGGAGCCCTCTCTCTCTCTCTCTCTCTCTCTCTCTCTCTCTCTCTCTCTCTCTCTCTCTCTCTCTCTCTCTGTTTTTTGTTTGTTTGTTTTTCCATAACAGCTACCAAAGAAATTTGAATCCCCAGATTCTGCAGTGATTAACTGGCTAATACTATCAGCAGATAAGAATAGCTCCCTCAGTTTAGACAAGATAGCATGCCTAAGGCAGTGGTATCAATAAAAACAAAGGAAGTTTAAGATTAGACCCTAAAATAAAAAGGAAACATTGTGTACATTTGTGAGAGAGAAGCCCTCTGTGTTAGCTTTCCCACACTTTCACTCAAGCTGGTTGTCAATTCTGAGAGAAAGTCAAAACCTAATGAGAACTCTCTCAAAACTAGAGGCCTAGTGCATAGCATTCATGCACTGGGGGGTGCGGGCCCCTCAGCCCAGCCTGCACCCTCTCACAGACCAGGATCCCTTGGGGGATGTCCGACTGCCACCTTAGGCCTGATCCCCAGGGAAACATTCCCCGAGGAGTCCTTAGCCCTGCCACTGCGGTAGGAGAGGCTCCTGCCACCATCACTGCACTCACCAGCCCTGAGCCTGGCTTCTTGGTGAGTGGTGCTCCTGCTGTAGAAGAGCACTGACCACCAGCAGGCAGCTCCTGCATTGAGCGTCTGCCCTCTGGTCCTCAGTGCACATCATAGCAACCACTCGTCCCACCATTCGTTCAATTTGCATATTAATCTTTTACTATTTAGCATAGCATGAAACCCAGAGAAAGCCAGAGTTCATTTTATATATCCCCTCTAATACATGGGAGATGACAGAGTAATTTGAAGCTGAAAAATACTAGCAGAAAAAAAAAAAAGACAAAATAATTTGCTTTAGTAATAAAAATAAGTTGAGTTATAAAAAGCTACTAATATGTAGCACAATTAATATATCAGAAAGACCTTAAGCCATTTTAGGTCCAATTAACTATTGTGGGTAAGGATAACTAATTGATAGCATAAATTATCCAAATGCCAATAAGCACATTTTATATGAAAGGTGTTTGCCTAGAATTGAGCACTATAGTTATCTTAAAAAAATGTATTTGGCAATTCTATCATTCCTAGAAAAAGTATCTTTCTTGAATTTGACTCTAGACAGCATGTGTTAATACAAAGTACAATTCTCAAAGTTCTTTCAATGCTTTATATCCTTTTCAAAGAAAATAAACTTTTTAAAATCTAAGATAGGAGCATTTGTAAAGTTAAATGTTCCAAGTGTATTTTCTTGCTTGATTCCACTCTAAATGTCCTTGTTATCCCTTTCTCCAATGCATCTTCCCCAAAAGCAAGGTGGGTTTGGGTAGTATCTGCTGCAGCAATACTACCTGAAGGTGTTTTAAGCTCTTCCCCCTCAAAAAATTGCTGGTATTGTAGTAAGTAGGACATTTTCTTCCATTGATGCTAACCCGTGTTGAAGACCAAGGAAGAGGAATGTATCAAAGGTTTATAGAATATATTTTAACCACTGCTAACCATAGTTAGGGAGTAGACTGAGCTCCTATAGCCCAAAAGTACAGTGACTCAGTCAAGTTATAGGTTTGTATATCTCTCCACAGGCAGTCAGAAGGCAAGGCAAAGTGAGTGGTTTGGTTCATGAGTTCATCCAGCGGCCTGGCTCCCTTCCCCTGCACTAGATGCAGATCTTAAGCTCAGAATAGAAGCGGCACTACCAGATCCCCATTCCAGCCTACTCAGAGGGGAAGCAGTATTCTCTGAGCAATTATTCAGATGTTGCAAACATCATTTCTGATCAATGATTGGCAAAAACCTAGTCATATGGCCATGCCTAAATGCAGGGGTGTGATTAATAAATCATAACTAGCTCAGTAGTCACGTACACAACTAAAACTTATGTAATTGGAAGAAATGGAGAATAGATTAAATGCAATAGAAATAATGGTGACTCAGTAAAGGTTGGTCTAGTCCCAGTTCGGCTATTGACTGTGTATGTGCATTAGAGAGTCATTTACTACCTCTCTTTCCCCCACTCCATCCACAAAATAGTTTGAATCAGAATATCACTATGTTGTTTTACCCCCACAGATTTCAATGATCATTCAATGGGATGAAAATAACTTGTTGAGGTCATCTTTACATCTTTGACTGTGTTGGCATTTAATATACTGTTTTCTAGGTTTCTTTGGCATCTTATTGGCATTTGGATAATTTATGCTATCAATTAGTTATCCTTACCCACAATAGTTAATTGGACCTAAAATGGCTTAAGGTCTTTCTGATATATTAATTGTGCTACATATTAGTAGCTTTTTATAACTCAACTTATTTTTATTACTAAAGCAAATTATTTTGTCTTTTTTTTTTTTCCTGCTAGTATTTTTCTCTAGGTTAATAACCTGTTTTCTAGGTTTATTTCAATTTGGGTAACTATGACTAATGTTAATTTATTATCAAAAGATTAGATATGATTTTGTACGAGATTAAAAAAAATACCTTCAATGTAATATCACTGATGAAATAGATGAATTTAACCTAACTACAGTTAACAGTTGTTAGAAGCAGAAATGCTTTAATCTGCCAAGAAATTCTGTCATAATTAAGAATCTAAGAAACACTGTGAAATGAGATGGATAAAACCTGATACATGTGTGCTATAACTAGACACATGGAGACATTCTGTCATAACTACTCAGATTTTATGAAGCTTTGCCTCTTCTTAAAGAATTGGTTTTAAAAATATTCTCCTTTTATTTTAATTTTTTATTAAATGTATTGGAATGATGTTGGTTAATAGGGCCATAGAGGTTTTAAGTGTACATGTCTATGATACATGATCTGTATGACTTTTGTGGTAGTATACAATCTCTTCCATTTACAGAGAAAATATATCTAGAGCCCAGTATTGGTTGAGAAACCAGAAATCAAAGTTTTGTGTACATTTACGACATTCAAGCTGGAAAAGACATTTAGTTTCTACAGTGATTTATAAGTCTCAAACTCAAGTTTGTTTTTTTTAATTGATTTTAAAAAATTAGTAAAACTCTCTTTTTGCTACAAATGGAAAACATCTCTTAGTTTGTAATCATATATCTCTCCCTCCTAACGTATATATATATTTTTTCCTTCTGGTTCTTTTACCACTCTCCCAGATCCATGGTGCAAATAGCACTTGATAATAAGAAATTGGGGAGAATAAATTAGAAACCAGTGTTCGGACTCATAATCACTACCACTGACTATCTTCCAATTTTGTGGAATTTGTCTTTTAAAAAGTACTACAGGCAAATGCTAAGGTCTTTTTGTTTGTTTGTTTGTTTGTTTGTTTTTTCCCCAAGGCAAAAGGGGAAAAAAAAATTCAGGATTAAATTTGCATTGAGTGCTTTTGTATATATTCGTATTTTTCCCCCCTGAAAAATAGATTACATAGAATTCTTGAGAAGTGCTTTCAAGTGGGAGAGAAGAAAATGGTGTCATTCAGCACAAGTGAGAAGTGCCCTAAGAAAGCCAGCTCATACTGATTGCTTTAAAGTGGGAGATCAACACCTCACTCACTCCTGAGCTGGAAGTTTATCACACTGCAGAATCACAAGAGCTAGTGTTCCCATGGGACTGGCGGAGGGGCTTTAAGACATTTTTTTTTCCAACTGTGATGAGAGTAAGAAATCGATATTAAACAATACTCTAGGACAGTGGGTGGCAAACTCATTAGTCAACAGAGCCAAATATCAACAGTACAACAATTGAAGTTTCTTTTGAGAGTCAAAATTTTTAAACCTAAACTTCTAACACACTTCAAAATATACTCACCCAGGCCACAGTATTTTGTGGAAGAGCCACACTCAAGGGGCCAAAGAGCTGCATGTGGCTCGCGAGCCACAGTTTGCCGACCACGGCTCTAGGACATAATTATATGTGTCTCTGTGTATGTATGTGTGATTAAATAGAATACACTTATTCAGTTTAGTTCTATTTTATTCTGTTCTGTCCCATTCTGTTCAGCCCTGTCCAGTCACACCCTGTCCTGCCCCCTCCTATCTCATTCTATTCCATAACAAAGAATGTGGGTCAAAACCAATTTTAAAAAAAGAAAATGAACATGCTGAGCTTTTCTATCATAACTAATATGTCCCATATTTTACATAACATTGAATTAGAGAGAGAGATGATAAAGCCTCACTTCTCTGATTTTCAGGCAAACCTGAATTTTATTTAACTTGAATGAAAATCATACAGTTGAAGAAAACAAAACTTCTGTTGATGTTTTAGAAAAACTGAAATAATTACTTTAACATATTTCCAGCTGCACTATAGAACACACGATCACTGAAAGAACTCTAAATTCTGTTTGCACACAGTTCAGTATTCTGGGAAGAAACTGAACATTGTTAATTAGTTTGTGCATGCACACATGCATGTGCATAAGGACCATACAGCACCTTTCTTTTTTTAATATATTTTAATTTAATTTAATTTAATTTTTAAATATATTTTTTATTTAATTTTAATTTTTTTAATTTATTTTACAGAGAGGGGGAAGGGAGAGAGATAGAGAGCTAGAAATGTCGATGAGAGAGAAACATAGACCAGCTGCCTCTTGCACAGCCCCTACCAGGGATGTGCCCGCAACCAAAGTACATGCCCTTGACCGGAATCGAACCTGGGACCTTTCAGTCCGCAGACCGACGCTCTACCACTGAGACAAACCGGTTTTGGCAGCACCTTTATTTCTAATGTACATGTTCATTTCCTTTATACATTTTGGGCATTTTACTACCTTTGTTACTTACCAAAGTCATTAAACTTTGTTATTGAAGTTTAGCATTTCAAAATACTTCTAAAAACTATCATTATCTCTTTTTATCTTTTTAGTCTTGCTAATAATGCTTTCTGGAAAATAAAAGACAACAACCATATTATTCTTTTTCCTTCATTTTTTACATACAATTTTCAGTTATTTATTTTTATAACACAATTAATAAGCAAAACTACAAGAGCCACTGGCTACGTTCATAATTTCTTTTCTGCTTATTTTCTATCACTTCCACATTTTCCAAAGTGAATGGGAAAACTAAAATGGCATAAATTCTAACTTTTGTACCACTTTCCATGTTGAACCCCAAAGAAGTACAGCAAGGCTGAGCATAGTATGGAGCTGGCTTTGTGATTTAATTGTTGGGCCTGCAGTCTAGAATGTTTCATTAGAATAATATTGTTGGCTCTTAAATGACACCATCAGAAGGCATCAGAGAAATCATTTAGATTAATCATCCACCCCATGAGATTCCCTCCAACTTCTGACAGCTGCTCTTCCGGATTCTATAAAGTTAAAAATTCCTTAACCAGGGTCAACTTTCTCCCAGCTCCCCTAGATAAGCACTCTACTTTTCTAGCCTTGTAATCCTTTCTGCCTTCAACTCTGCTGCTAAGGAGACATCCATCCCCCCATGCCCAATTCAAAAGACATTTCTTTCCAGGAGCCTCGTCTAGTCTTTTCCCAGGTCCCCAAAACAAACCCCCCTTTTCTGCATCTGAATTTCTGACCCTTTTAGCAATATGTGTCTGTTCTCTAGCACTTCACACTCTGCGCCCTGCATTCTAAGTGTTGTGCTTTACTTATCCCTGTTATTAGACCTGCAGTTATCTTAGGGCAGCGAGTCTCCATCTGCAATTTCTACCAAGGTTTTATTTATTTATGTTTTTAACATGTTCAAGGACCAGGGTGGGGAGAGATTAACTTAAGAACTTATGTGCTCTTATGTATAACCCATGGACACAGACAGTAGTGTGGTAAAGGCCTGGGAGGGTCAGTAGAGGTAGCGGGGGCTGGGAGATAATGGGAAAGAAAGGGGACATCTGTAATATTTTAATCAATAAAGATAAAATTTTAAAAAGAGTATATAAAATTTTTTTTTTATCTTAAATGCTTCCCAATGCTTTCAACTTGATGCTATTTCCCAGCACTCATTCTTCAAATCCCTTAGCGATATTGGTCTTGTTACTGATTTCACCGGCAAGAATAAGCAGAGTTAATCCACTGCAATCACAGCATGCTCAGCTCTCCTAGTGAGCTGCTGATGGGGAGCTACCTTCAGGAAGTAAAGTTTTCTACTTTGTCCTCCACTTGCTGGAATGGCTCTCTCCTCTCTCTTTTCCTTGACATATCTCTTATGACATGTTCTCATAAGAACTGAATATTCATTCCAAGAGTTGACTCTCAAACCTTCTTTTACTCTGGGCCATTTTAGGTGGTACCCAATACTCCATGGCTCCCACATAACCACCTACTCGCACTTTGCCATGGAAATAGGCATTTGTGATACCAAAGAAATGAAATGGGATTCCTTATAATGTTAAAAAGAAAAAGGGAGTACATTTATACATTGTTTTTATTGTGATTTTTTAAATAAATCTTTTTGTTCCACTCTAGAATGACTATAAGTCTCTCACTGGCCCACTGTACAAAAGGTCATTCTTTGGAAACATAAAATAAGTGCTTCTCCACTAGTGGAAGCAGGGTTAGGGTCACATTCCTCTGAGCCTAGAATGATCTACAAAACAAAGTCACACTGCTCTGCCAGGTGTGCTTGCTGTACAATAACCATAGGCTCGGCAACCTTCCACACAACAGCCCTTCCTTGTTCCTGACACGTTTCTTGATTCACCCCATCCTAAATCACTGTAGCAAAGAACCCTGGTAACTCCATGGACAAACATTAGCACTTGAAATATGGTGACTTTGGCACACATGCTAGAAAAGAACTGCATGAACACCCTTGTTTTGAACCAGTACCGACCTTTTTGCTACATTAGGAGGTTTTTAGTCAAAACAATTCTTCGGTGTCATATAAACAGCCAAAGTGTTCTGTGAGGAGTTTGTGCAATCATGTGAATCAGCATAAAGATTAGACATGTGGAAAAGTGGAGTTAACAAAACAGTCCCACACTCTTTCCCAATACTGGTGACCTTCAAGTAGACCCAGAGAAACTTAAAGAGCATTTCTGAGGGAGCAACAATGTGAAATTCTTTACACTAGGGTTGACTTACCCCAGAGAAATTTACATCCATTGACCACGGACCCTCACTGCTGGAGAATACCCTGGACAAAGATAACAAACATCGACCAACCCCACAACCCCCACCTTGACTCTAAGTGCCCACCATCCCCATAATCCACCCCATTTCCCAACTCAACAGCTGCCACACCCCTTCCTCAGTCCAGAGCGTTCCAAACCACATTTGTCTGTGTGGCTGGACGGTTTTCTTAGTTGAGCTAAGCAAATGTCAAAATGTCTCGGGGAACTTTAATAGACAGTTAAGGCAAAACTGCAAAAACACAAATAGGTACAGGATTTCCTTAGGACAGAAGACTGACACAAGCTCTGTTGGGCTGGTTCTCTTTAGGAGGCCACAAATTCCAGGTCTTGATTTTCATTCCTGCCAGGTTACCATGTTCCTCTGGCCTGTTATGTCCTCTAATAGAACTGCCATCCCTGGAGGGGTCAGTGATATTCGTGTGGCCTCCCGAAACCTGCTTTCTGTGTTTCCTTCACATCTGGGCTTTTGCCATTATGGGCTTGAACTTCACCTCAGGGATGAAGCTGCTTTGGCCACATTCTGCAGTTTCTCCCCTACGTGATCTGAGTTGCCTTCACAGATGTCTTCAATCACTTTGTAGACTATTTTATGGCTAGTGGTCCCAGAAACTCCTTCTCAAACTCATTGGATTTTCAGAAGAAAAGTAAGTCATCTGTTCCTTTGGAAGAAAAATAACTCACTCATTGCCCTAGACAAGCATTTCAGCTTAGTTCTTCCCAAATATTCATTTAACAAATATTTATTAAACAACGTCTCATAGGTGTCAGGCATGTATCCAGACTCTGGAAATACAGGAGTGAATAAAACAGACAGAAGTCCTGGCCCTCAGAGGGCTTACACTAAAGGGGGGTGATGTGTAATAAACAATCTTAAGTCAGTTGTGTGGTATGCTACAAAACAAGTGCTATGGAGGAACACAGAGTAAGAAATGGATGCACAATTAAATGGGAAATGTCAAGATTAACCTCTTAGATAACATTATCCATGGAACAAGGAATTTTAATCAAATAATCTAAGAAAATATAAATTTTAATAAAATTTGTCACCTTGTATACAATTTGACATTGACACAATGCTATTATCTATTTTCTGCCTTTTTATTTCCTTTTTATTTGTCATATAATGGAGGGTTTCAGACTATGATACGTCCATATGTCAACAAAATGTGGTTAAAAGAATGACGTCTTCAAGAATCCTTTTACCATATATGTGAATTATTTTCTTCATAAAATCCTATTTCTGGATTTCTCTTGTTTTGTTTTTGTTTTTTGTCAATCTTCACCAGAGATATTTTTCCATTAATTTTTATAGAGAGTGGAAGGAAGGAAGGAAGGAAGGAAGGAAGGAAGGAAGGAAGGAAGAAGGAAGAAAGGAAGGAGGAAAGAAGGGAGGGAGAGAGAAACATTGATGTGAAAGAGACATATTGATTAATTGCTTCCCTCACGAGCCCCAACCAAGGTACATGCTCTTAAATGGAATCGACCCCAGGCCCCTTCATTCTACAGGCTGACACTCTTACCCACTGAGCCAAACCAGCTAAGGCAGTCTTTAAAAAGGAAAATGATGCCATTGTGATTCCTTGCTTTGCTGCCCTTGCTCTCTTTCTTTGGGATATTAAATACTACAACATTCCAACTTCCAAGAGGATCCCCACCTTCCTTCTGTCTCATTTCAAATCTTTCAATGTGAGAAAGTATTAAATCAGATCCTAATGGTGGTTAGCAGGGAGGCTGCCTAAGTTCAAATCCAAGTTCACATCTTGGGCAATTCAAACAAATCTGATTTTTTTTCATTCCTACCTAACAGGGTTGCTGTGTATATTACATGAGATAATGCATAAAAAATATTTAACACAGAGTCTAGTGCACAGTGAGCAGTAAATAAATTTACATGATGGATTTTCCCCTCCTACTTGAGTCTAACACCAAACCAGTTTAATGAGCTAACATCTTAGCAATCTATAATAATAAAAGCACAATAAGCAAATCGACAGAACGGCGAACAGTGGAATGACCATCCAGACGACCTTCTGGATGAAGCAGGACCTGTGAGGTCAGCTGAGGCAGCCGGAGCTGCAAAGGCCTACTCTTGCATGAATTTCATGCATCGGGCCTCTAGTCTATTTATAAAAGCCTAAGCAACCAATCAACTGCTCGCTATGATGCACACTGACCACCAGGGGGCAGATGCTCAATACAGGAGCTGCCCCTAGTGGTCACTGCGCTCCCAAAGCAGGAGCGCCGCTCAGCTGATCAACGGGCGCCAGACTAACACAGGTGAGCCCACTGAGTCATGGGCGGCAGGCGCAGCGGGGCAGGGATGAGCAGGAGTGTCAGGCAGGCGGGGCAGGCAGCATTGTACTGCAGGTTTCAGCCCAATCCCCACAGGCCACACCAAGGAGCCTCACCAGTGCACGAATCCATGCTCTGGGCCTTTACTAATAGATATAAAAGTTGAAATAGTGGCAGTGGTTGTAGTAATTTTAGCTAATCTTCATTTAGTATAGGGGTGTCGAACTCAATCAGAGAAGGGGCCAAAATCTAAAATCCAGCCTAAATCGCGGGCCGAATGGTTTACTGAATAGTCATAAACTGACAATGTCATAAACTGACAGTGGAGTGCAGTGATGACAGCGCGGTGCGGGCCACATTGCAAGGCCTGGCGGGCTGGATTTGGCCCGCGGGCCTTGTGTTTGACACATGTGATTTAGTACTTGCTCACTCCAGGAAATGACCTAATGTGCAATATTTCCAATAATTTATCACCTTTAGTCATATTTAGGGATAAATAGCAGATCCCATGCTTTCTACTTTCAGTTTTGCTGAAATTCTCTAGTACTTTCAATACTCTAGCACTTTCTTCCTTATGAAGTGCATTTCTACTCCTTTCTATTTTTCTGCATTTTAGTCATAATCCATAGTATCATCAAATTTATAAAACTTACCACACCAAATGTTATGCTCATGATGGCTTATTAAGTATTTTAATGATTATTAAACTATTGCATATTACTCTACAATGAATTTTAAAATATATTTTACTAGTTTTCTGAACAATACTTATATATTTTTCTAGCATAATCAGGATGTTCAAAAATATATAGCAACAGACTGCTATTACATTAAAGAAAATAAAAATTAAATATTATAGATAATCTATAATAATAAAAGAGTAATATGCTAATTAGACCAGACAGCCAAACGACCTTCCAGACAAAGCTGGGGCTGCAAAGGCCAAGGCAAGCCACTAAGGCAAGCCCCCGCGGCTGCGAGGGCTGAGTTCCTTGCACAAATTTCGTGCATCAGGCCTCTAGTTCAATATCAATAAACACTGCTCAACATAATGGTAATGACTCACCAATTAATTAAACATTTATTAAACATTTAAAATTAATATTAAAATTTAAAAATAATACAATGATAACTAGTATATTGTGTTTACTCTTATTTAATCCTTTCAATAGTTCTATAATATAATATTTTGAACATGTGAGAATTGTAGGTTTAGAGAAATTAAATGAACTTGTCCACAGTTATTAAAGGTAGAACGGGACATAGCCAAATCTTGAACTCTGAATTGTCTCATTCAAAGACCTATGTGAAACCATTCTAATCTATTTCTAATTATCTGTAGGATAGGGCAGAGAGTGCTAGCATATACTTCATTAAAAAGTAACAAAAAATAATCAAATGTCAACAGGAACGAATTTTTAAAAAATATCTTTCCTACTTTAACCTAAGAGTTGAAGTTTCCCACTCAATTTTTTTAAATTAAGCACAAATATGCTTCATACCTATCTTTCCTATGCAATGCTTTGTTTTAAAATAATATTAGAAGAAGAATAAAGTGTCAAAGTAAAAAAGTATAAGCTGACAAAATAAATAAAAACGCTGCAAAATTATTTCAAGGATAACAAAGATGTTTCATTAAGCAAAAGAGGTGCTTTGTATTCAACAGAATTTGTATTAGCAGTAACTTTCACCTTTTAATTTAGGCAATTACTTGAGTTAATATGAATAAAATAATAACGGTTGTATATTTTATCCTAATAGTGTAACTTTAAACTTTAAACTTTCTTTGAAGCACATTTTATAGTCAGAAATGGATCAAATACATTAAATTCAGATCAGGTACCATGTCTGCAAGAAGTTGGTGTTTATTTTTGAGAACTTGTCAATAGTTTGAGGAAATCCTCAGTACTTTGTATCCCCTTTATTTTATGCATATGAAGACAATTTAAATGAGATTTTCAAGTTTACATATGAAACCACCAAATATAATTAAAGTATTCTTGGTTTATAGCTTCCATAGACCAGTGTTTGCTTTCTCTCTCATCCAACATATGACATATTATCTTGAACCAAAATTTAAAAATGTTTATTAATCATTAATGTAGAATCTTATATTATTCTTTTAAAAATCCTTGGATTATACTCTCAAAAAAGTTGAAACTGCAATCCTTTGCAGAAAGATATTGAATTAAACCTAGGGATATATTTCTTGCTCCATTCAAGTCCTGGGTCATTAACTCATTCATACTTTGAAAATAAAAGCAAAAACAAAAATTCCAGTTTTGGAATTACCTACAAAAAATACAGCTTTCAAACAAGGAATTGCTACAGGATACACTAGCTCTCCCCCAGGGCTGTTTTAGGTGGGGCAGTGATGCTCATCTGTATCCCAGGATATCCTGCATGATATGCTGTTCCTGACAACATTCAATATACTTTCTAAGCAGCCTAGCCATCAGTTTGCAAGGGGCAAACGCAAAACACTACATGCAGTATACCGGTCCTGGAAAGACTTCTATAATGTAATGTCAGCTGACAGCTGTTTCTGAACAAAATTCCCAGAACTAAACATTGTTTTGAACTAGGATCTACAGATGCCTCTGTCGATACAACTTTTGCACAAACATCTACCCAAGATCTAAGACTCATCTAAACAAAACTTGGAGGGAAAACAGAATCCAAAACATAATAGCACAACATTCACATCCCTTAGTAGCTCAGAAGAATTCTGACATGAAGACTCAAATAGGAGCAAGGTGGGTTCATTTTTGGATCTTAAAGAACGGAATCACATCCTCTTTCCCTCTAAAAACAAAAAAATGGAAAAGAAAAGCTGCCGTTTGTTACATTGTCCACATCCCTTGAGAATTTCAGAGGAGAGTTCACATAAAACGGGCTTCAGTTCAGTGGAATATAGGAGGCTCTTCACAACCTATTTCTACCATTTCTCAAAGCAGAGTTAAATAGATGGGGCTCGATAGCACTCACATTTTTCACTTCTAAAGGAATAAGAGACCAGGGCCTTAGGACTAATGACAATGAAAGGAAAATGGATACAAACTTACAGTAACTCTAAGGAACTTGGCTAACTCTTGGCAGGATGTAAATGGATTCTGCACCAATTGCTTCCATTTTCTCTGATTGGGAAGTTCAATGTTATAAAGAAAAGAAAAGTGAGTTACTGCAGGGTAGGTATTGTGTAGTATAGGTAGAATAAATGCCTTTAATCACAATACATAAAGCAATAAAGCTTTCTCACTCATGACTAATGAGCTGATTCAAGTTTTTAAACTTAAGGAAGACAACAAAAAGAGGAAAGAACCCTCTTTAGTTTCTTATGATTCCATTACTATTTTTATTGCAGAACTTGGCTATCTTTACTGCAGAATTGAGGACATTACTTATGCAATAACATTGTAAAAAATGTAATAAAACATAAACTCACATTTTACACAAAAGCACTAAATCTGAATGGATCACTAGATAAATACTATATCTTATTATACTAAATAATTATATGTAAATATAAATATTCATTTATGCATATTATATATTTACGTTTACTAGTAATTACTATAAATTAGATACTAAATACCATGCAAATATTAATCAAAAGAATATCTCACTAGCTTTGTAGAGAAATAACTAAAGCTATTTGTTTAAACCAAGTTGAATTGAAATGCTTTAGTTTGAAATTGCATAGTGGTAAGACTATGCAATATGTTAATTATTACAATAATTAATAACATCTTGTCATTATAAGTTCTACAAATAAGTAGATATCTGAAACATAATATCTCCCATATTTAGAGTTGACTATCTTTAAATTGCAACATTTAGTAAATATCCTATATTTAGAGTTGAAGAAAGTGGGCTAGCAATTCCCTAGGAGTGTTAAATAAATACCACTTACTAATCAAATGTGAGCAAATCACAAATGAAACCTCCTCTGTGTGAGAGAACAGAGTCTTGATGTAGCTTCTGGGTGAGAAAGAGTCTCTGCCATCAAGTTCATAGTCCAGTGGAAATGTTAGCATGAAGCCAATTGTCACGGGATTCAGAAGGGTTCTGAAAGATGTGCTAAAGGACAAGTTTTTAAAAATGGAGACTCGAAAAGAGGCTTAAAAGATGAGCAAAAAATTGCAATGCAGAAATGAGGGACAAAAAGGCTCCATGACAAAAAGAAGGGGGGGATGTCTGAGAGATGGCAATGCATCAAGCAAAGACAAGCAATTTAAGTGAGCTGAGAATGAAGTGGCAGAAATGAAGCTGAAAAGGTTACTTGAAGGCTGTGCTACCTGAAGGGGTTACCCAATGTCAGGGCAGCGAGGGAGACATTGAAGTGCACAGCAAGCAGGTGGCAAAGTCAGATCTCACCTTTGGAAAGACCATTCGGGCGAGAAGAGTAAGGAAACAAGAAAACACAGTAAAAAGGGGGTGGGGATGGGGGTGGGTGAAGTGCTAAATCTAAAACATTTACAAATCTATTCAGTTGAAAGATTTATAAGATTCCTTAAACATCTGAAATGTTTTCCACTGCATTTTCCCCATAAGAAGACTATGACAAATGGTGATAGGTCTCTGGGTCAACCCCCTACAACTTATTTGACACATAATATGTCTGAAATATAATACTAATGGTACCATCTGAAATATGACTCCTGGGACAAAGTAAAAATGTTAGCAATAAAGAGAAAGATACAGAGCATTGCGCGCCAGTTCCTGGGTATATTGCAGTTTCCCTTTGGCATCCTTCAGAATTCCCTTTACCATTCTCTCTTCCCTCCTAATAGCTTGCGTTGCCATGGTTACGTGATTTTTTTGCTCCCTAGCCCAGTGGACCACTCTACAATCCAAAACACATTCTGTTCCAAGGCTACTCATTTCCCTTCTTCCAAAATGCTCCCCTGTAACCCTAACCTTTAATTTAAACTCACATATCTGCCAAAGCCAATGCCAATGTTTCTAAGTGGTTAGTATTGGCCCACACATGGAAGGGTCATGAGTGCAAATCCTGGTCAAGAGCAGGTGCCTGGGTTGCAGGTTCAATCCTGGCCTCTGTAAGGACTTGGGTGGGAGGCAACCAATTGATGTATCTTGTATCTCTCTCACATAAATGTTTTCTCTCTCTCTCTTTTCTCTCTCTGTCTCTCTCTTTGATCTACCTGTCTCTCTCTTTTGCTTGCTCTCCCTGTCCCTCTCTTCCCTTCCATCCCTCTCTCTCTAAAAAATATCGATAGAAAAAAATATTATCAGGTGAGGATTAATAAAAAAATAAAATTTAAAATAAACTCACATATTTTCAGTGCAGTGACTTCCAATTACATGATAAGAAGACATAAATCTATATTAATTCATTCCCATTAACCTGAGACCACATAACCTTACAAAAGACATTTATAATGGTATTAAGTAATGGTTGCTAATTTAAATAAATGTCAAATCTGGTATAATGTAACTACAATCCTAAAGTAAAAATGAGAGTGATTAGGAGAATTCATTCCTTTATATATTCAACAAGTGTCTATTTAGAATGTGTTTTGTGGTTGAAACTGCATCAAACCATATATATTTCACTTTGAAGAGGGAGTACATGGTCTACTCTTAGGAGTGGGAGAGAGCAGATGACCTGCAGGGTACAAGTCCCCATCAGGCGAAGTACCATGGGAAGTGAGTGGCAAAGGAAGACAATTTGAGAGGCCAGAGTCCTCTAGTAGGGAGCTTTCTGCTTTGAAAGTTTGCCCCAACTGAGCAGCTCTACTCTGTTCTTGCCATTCAGATCTCCCATCCTTGCTTGCAGCCATACTCTATTTCTGCATTTATCCTTCCAAGGAGCCAGCCGGTTGGTTGCTTGGCTTGTCTGGAGGTTGCTCCCAAGGCAACAGCAATGAAGGCAAACAAAGGAAAGGACAGTAACTTATAATGTCCAGGCCATGCTTAGGGAAGTCAAAGAACAGGCAAGTCAGATGACAAATGCATCCAACAAGTATATTTAAAATATTCCAACCATGAATTCTAGAGAAAAAAGAAAAGATTATTTTAAATAATGATCCCATTGGCCATGCATGTAATAGATTCATTAACCCATTACAAACTGGCCATACACTGTTTCCGTCCATCTACTCCTGTGGGTATAGTATAGTATAGTAAAAAAGTACACAAACAAGGTATGTAATTAGGAACATGAGTAATCTGATCTCTTATACTGATTTTGTGCAGTCTGCAATTTTAATACTGATACAGACTTTAAGAATTGGGTAGATTATAGACTTTAAGAATTGGGTAGATTATAGATCTAATGAAGAGAGACAGAGATTGATTTAGATCTTTGTTTCTATAGTCAAAATATAAGAACTACACAGTTTTAGTTGCACCGTAAACTGAAATAAGATGACTCCCTATTCTAGTTAAGGATCTGTCCAGCTCTGTAACTTGTTAGTTGTAGACTTTAGGCAATAACTCAATTTTTGGACGCTTTAGTGCCCTCAATTGTACATTAGATATTTAAGAGCTTGTCTTGAGTTTAATGAAAGAATCCATGTAAAATGCATGCCCTAATATCTTACATAGTAAAATGATGAATAAATTATGACTATTATTGTTTGCCTCTTGTAAAAAACAAACAAAAAAACACATTAGCCACAACAGAAATTCAGTTTGAAGTTCTTGTTATTGTGTACATCTCTTTTTTTTCTGATGATTTTCAATAAGAAAGTAATTTCAGCAATTATTGTTTTCTTTACATTCCTCACAGGGTGTAATATATCTTGAAGGATGCAATTGAAAACGATATTTAAGACTAACAGTGAGATAAGATATAACGGGAAATAAAAAATGTTCAAAACTGTCAAAATTTCAGTCAAGTTGTTTTGATTTTCTCTTGTCACTCATGCCTGGATATAGTTCACTTTTCCTATGAGGAGAGTAGATGAAGCAAGTGAAAAGCCCTCGTTGAGCTGCCAGGGCCAGGCGAGATGAGAGGAGAGATAAAATGGACATTCAGACTCACGGAGCTCACAGTGTCTGCCTGGCAGCTCGCAAACACCACTGACCTGTATGGTTGTCAGGGACACACACTGGGCCCATGCCCATCACAAACAGTAAAGTTGAGAGATAAGGAAGTTTGTCAAACAACACTTAACTATTAGTATGCGAGTGTGAGTGAATCTTTAATTGTTAGTTATCTTTAATAAAAACCATACCTTTTTTAGTATAATGTTCTCATGCTAAATTGTCTAAAGGGCCAAAATATTTGGTTTAAATATTTCTACTAAAGAAAAAAAAATCAACAAAAGCACATGAAACATCTGTGGAAAACAGTTCACAGAGAAAGACTGAGCTACAGTAGCGTAATAAGGTGACAAAATATCTTCAAATAATAAAATCTGGTATGCTCTGTTTTTAATAGGACATAATACTAATAGTAGCTAACATTTTTTAGCACTTTGTTTGTAATAAGCACTAAAATGAGCCCAATATATTAACTTATTTAATACTGTTTTACTAAAGAGAAAACTAAGGCATAGAAAGTACAGGTAAATTTCCTAAAGTTACACAGCTGTTAAGAACCAGGACTCGCTGAAACATGTTTGGCTCAGTGGATAGAGCATCGGCTTGCTTGCGGACTGAAAGGTCCCGGGTTTGATTCCGGTCAAGAGCATGTACCTTGGTTGTAGGCACATCCCCAGTGGGGGGTGTGCAAGAGGCAGCTGATCGATGATTCTCTCTCCTGGATGTTTCTAACTCTCTATCCCTCTCTGTAAAAAAAAAAATCAATAAAATATGTTAAAAAACAAACAAACAGGATTCAGACCCAGGTCTGTTTGATCCCATAAATATGTTCCTAAAGGGAAAAAAATAAAGAACATTCATTGCAAGAACTTGATAATGATTTAACATTACACCACATTTTAATGAGCCTGGTGAGTCTGTTACATGAACCTGAGCAAAAAGAGAAAAATGGATTTGAGTTTTACTTATGTACTTGTATATTCCTTCTGTAAATATTGTCATTTCTACTACTACAGATGGAAATTACATTCAACAAATATTTACTATACGAACCAGGCACAATGTTGGCTTACTGGGCACATCCTTAAATAAAACAAAGATCCCTACCCTTATTTATTTTCTATTTTAACTCACTTATAGTTTCAGCTCTTACTTTTAATAACAAAAGTGATTTTAAAGTGGGAGACTTCTTCAAATTTTGATATATAAACATATTTTAAATGAATGCTAATCTGAATTGAACTAATGTCCAAAGGCCTCAATTTATGCGTCAGGGGTGGTATTCCAATGGTACACATGTTAACAACTGTTCGACAAGGGAAAACTGATATAAATGGCTAGGCTCACAGATTTATGTTTACTACAAACACTATCAGAACTATAAACTTAAAGATCCCAGTCCAAATTCTTCGTCTTGAACAGAGTGGTCATGAAATTGCACAACAGAGAAGGCAGAAGTGAACAACAAAGTTTAACCTTTATTCACTGTGAAGACTTGGCGAGGGGCACGTTTACAAAGAGCTGAAATTTGTCCCTGGCATTCTCCAGCAACACCCTCTGGAGCCCATGTGTCCCTCCTGTCTGGGGCACAGATTGTACCTAAAGGCACTGAAGCTCTTGGGAGGTCAATGTAGGCTAGAACTCCCAATCAGTGTTCAAGGGGAAGGAAGTGAGATTTGTTTATTTCAACTGATTAACAAAAAATTAAATTAGCGCTATAGTAAAAAACTAGGTTCTATAGCCCTAGCTGGTTTGACTCAGTGCAGAGTAAAAGGTCCTGGGTTCGATTCCAGTCTGGGGCACATGCCCAGGTTGTGGGCTCGATCCCTAGTAGGAGGCATGCAGGAGCTAGCTAATCAATTAATCTCATCGTTGATGTTTCTATCTCTCTCTCTCTCTTCCCACATGTTTTGTGGGTGGCTGATTCTGTGCATTCTATGATGATTTGCAACATCCCTGGCATCCACCAGCTAGATGTCTGCAACACCCTTCAGGTGTGGTGACTCACAATGTCTCTATGACATTGCATAAATGTCTTAGGAAACACAATCACGCCAGATTGATAGCCACTGGTTTATGTTAAAAACAATCTACGTCTTTTGGCCACTGGTTTTAGGTGAGTTTCATTGTTGTGAGAAGACAAATAGGTATTTTCTGTTAAGCTGCTGTCCTTTTAGCCAGTCATGCAGAGACCGTACTGAACACAATTTATATCACATCCTGGATCTGCTCAGAGACTTGCCCCACAGGCCTCAGCCACTAGTATGGATTCGGGCCAGAGCAGAGCCCAGCGACTCCTGCCTGTCTAGTGGTGCAAAGCACCCAGCTGTTGTCATGTGGCCCTGTTTCCTATGGTCACAGATGGACTCGTTCTCCCGGGACCTTGGCCCAGGACCCTGCATGGATTCCACGGTACCTACCCTGGCAGGAGTCACTATACCTCCGGTGCACGGACTGACCTAACCAGACCCAAGGAGTAGCCGGATTCTACAGGGGCTGGTCAGGGGGACAAAGTGCAGAGGAGTCAAAACCCTTTGGGGTTACATTCTGACCAAAGAGAGACAAGATGCGAGAAGCCTGGAAAAAAAAAATTAATCTGAATAAAAATCTGGTCCCAGATGTAGTAGCTTCATACAACTTTTTGGGAGACACTTTGTGGGACCAAACTGCCAGTAATTTTCTTATGAAACGGCGGCCAGTTCGGCATCACCATTGTTGGCCTGCCTTCCTTCATTCCTCATTTACCCTTTGCTCTCACTCCCGCATTTCAGGGATTGCACACTCCTGGGAAAGAAACAACCAAACATTGCCTCAAGTCCAATGTTCTAGAGACCTGAGCTAAGTCCGACACTAAAGGGGAAAAGGGGCAAAATAACGCAAAGGAAAACAGGAGGACAGTAACACTGTGAGAGTACAGCAGTAAAATCTAATCACACACGCTGGAGTTCTTATTAATGAAACAGTGTAGGTGTAGCAAGCAGTGTTGCTTCTAATGAATTGTCACACATAACCTAACAATGGGAGCAAGGCATCGCTCACTTTAGGTTCTGTAGGTTCAGTGGCTCACATTGGATACCTTTGCCCATTTCTTTAGCCCTTAAAACTGTAGCTTCTATGTGAAGTATTTTTCTGTATTTGGGCTCTTATCCAGCAATTAATAGAATACCTCTCAGAGCAGTTAAATAAATGGCTTTCCTGAACAGTATCCAAGATTCAAATTATTCTGATTAGTTCACATCTGTAGAATAAAAAAAGTATTTTCATCCTCAGCCTGGTTATGATTATATTGCTTATCTTATTGTGTTTGCCTGAGAATATGATTTAGTTAAAAATAATCACAACAATATAAAGAGACCAAAAATATTTCTAACAACTGAGCCATGCTTAATAACTGAGTCATGTTAATTTTCTGAACTCAGGAAGGGATACATACTATTCTGTAGACTAGACAAAATAACAAACTCCCTTATAAAAACTCAGATTCTCACTACCTGAAGGTTACAAAGAAAAAATATCGTTCATTTTACTAAGTATGTGTTTTGATGCCTTGATCGTCATCACTTGCATATTATATTTTCTATAGTCAATAAACTTTAGATGGACTGTGAAATATGACATTATCACTGCAGGCAAAGAATTTTAGCTTCCTTCTAGATTTATCTGGTATTTCTCCTTTCTCAATGATTTATCTTCTTTCTAACTTATCTAAACAAGTCCTTCTCCAGGTTAAATGTGCAAATGAATGGCATGAGAATCTTTTTACAATGCAGATTCTTGCTCAGTGTGTCACATTTTTAAAAAGTTCCCAAGTAAAGAACATGCTGCTAGTTCATGGACCACACTTTGAGGAATAAGATTCCAGATTATCTTTTCAAAGCCTGTTTTAATCCTTTCTCTTTTACCTGAGTTTAAATATCAGCGTCATTCTTCCGCTAAAATCACCTCCAGCTCATTACTCCCATTCACCATCTGTGATTTCACCCAGAAATAAGAGTAAGGAGCTGAATAAGCATGTGAGATATTCCAGCTATTTCTCTTAGTCATACACTCCATCAAAGACTGTCTCACAATCATAAGTGGTAACTAAATAAAGAGACAGTGGGGACACCAAAATATGTTAAAAAGGGTGGTGGATGAAGGTGGTGGAACCTTTGTCAACAAGTATGTATTTTGTGTGGCCACTCCTTAAAAAAAAAATCCAAGAACTAGAACTATAAATGCTTTAATTCAGGCCAAGTAAGCAACTATGTGTTGAGCTATTATAATGGGAAAGGCCCTAAATTACTCTTAAGAAAATGAAGACAAGAAAGCGAGAGAAAACCAGTTATTTGCTTAGAATATAACCATCACTGGCAAGAGTAATTGCGCCCCATCATGTCCCAAAACACAGCACTGTGAAAATATCATATAACTATTACTGGTGTCATAGAATATTTTGTTTATATGTCTGTCTCTGTGCACTTATTGTAAAATCCTCTATTTCAAATACTTGCAGAAATAAGAAGTAAGGCTTATTGTTTGACTCTTCTGAGGTTACATATTGTAAGAACTCGGCAAATCTTTGTTAAACTAATTGAATGCTATGGAGGGTCTGCTATCCCGGAATAAGATACCCTTCTTCCAGATCCAAAGTTAAAGCTCTGTGAATTTCAGGGTAGAATCCATTTTTTTAAAATATATTTTATTGATTTTTTTTACAGAGAGGAAGGGAGAGGGATAGAGAGCTAGAAACATCTATGAGAGAGAAACATCGAACAGCTGCCTCCTGCACACCCCCTACTGGAAATGTGCCCACAACCAATGTACATGCCCTTGACCGGAATCGAACTTACCTTTCAGTCCGCAGACCGACGCTCTATCCATTGAGCCAAACCGGTTTCGACCAGAATCCATTTTTTAACTTAGCTCTAGGGTCTTCATTTGTCTTTAAAGGATTCTGAGGAAGCCATGATTTGCTTCTTATCACTTCCTTGAAAATGCATTAAAATTCATGTCTTTCCTAAATAGCAGTGTGCAGGATATCTTACTTAAAATGCATATTTTGGTGGTTCTGATAAAGAATTTAACAGACAGTAATTCAAAAGGAGATTGTTTGCTTTAGAATCAATCTCTCAGTATGGGGTGTGTAAATTGTGTCCTGTAGAAACAGATTAGATAGGTCTTTCATGATTAAACATCCATGAGATAATAATCTTCTAAGCAAATTTGCTTTGTAGTTTGCCTTTTAATTATAAGACCCATAAAAGAGTAAAGATTAAAAAGTTTTAGGACATAGCATCTATAAACAACTCAGCTGACTTGTCACTGAAAAATTTGTAGGGAAACTTTTACTAACGGAGTGATTAGTATTATGTACTCGAAATTACTGTGGGGAAAATACATAATTTTTCCTTATCCAAAAACATGTGTATCTAAAAATATCTGTCCGCTAGGCAGGTATAGTTTTCTTCTAGATAAGTGTGGACTAAAAAGGGGCCACATACTCAACCTGACAAGATCTGCATGGCAGGCCATGCAGACTCAGCGACAGAAAGTAACCACATAGGATGGTCTGAACATAAAAATTCCTAACCAAAAGGGGGTTATGGTGGGTAGTCAATCCTATCCTGGGACTGTAGCTTCTCCGACAAAGGTCAATATTTACGCAATCCTATCTGCTGTCTCTTTGCCCCTATGATAACATGCCTTTAGAATGTCAGGGTGATCTTTCCTGATCCATAGGGCACTCTCTCCCATCAGAGAAGGACACCACAGAACCTTTCATTGCCATCTTTTTCCCTAAATACCATCTGTATGTGCTATAAGTGTTGGTTATTAATTCTCTGGTCCTCACCAAAGTAAAAGATGTGTCTCTCTGTTTTATGCTTTGTCTAATCCCAGAGATTTCCCCCTTTGCTTTCTCCTGCCTGCTAACTCACCACCAGTGGATTTCATGTAACCCCTCCTAAGTCTCCTTCTTTGATTCTATGTATAAAGTAGGCTGCAAAACTGCCATTTTCTGGAGCATTTTCTCAATATATTGAGATTTTTGCTTCCCGATTATATGTGTGTGTGTGTGTGTGTGTTTCAGTGTGTGTGTGAAGACAGAGAGAGATAGAGAGAGAGAAACCTGCTTATATACATGTAATTAATTTATTATATATCTCTATCTATCTATCTATCTATCTATGTTCACCACACAGGAAAAGAAAAATGCATTTGCTTTATTTTATTGTGTAATTTTATTTCTCTTATCTATGATAAACATGTCTTTTGTAATAAATATGCTATTTTTCATTTAAAGTACTATAAATATGTACGCATGGATTAAAAAAAACTATTGGTTATAAATTTCACAAATCACTACATTTAAATAAATGCGTGGGCATCTAAGGATCAAAGAAGAATGACACACTTTATAAATATGTGTGACAAGAGATATTAACAAGCACTAGTAGGAATTCCTTCTTCATATGATAAAATCTTAATTCCCTCTTAAGTTTTGTAGCATTGTTTAAAACTACAGCAATAAAACGAAACTGTCTTTTCTGGAAGCTTTTCATGGGATGAAGATGAGTTCATTAAAAAAATCTTCCATCCTCTCATTCAAAACCCTTTGAGGCAAACAGAATCACTTCAGTAAATTCAAGTGCATCCAAAAACAATAGTGTGGGGACAATCATGAAAGGAAGAACTACAGCAAGCCAGCATGTACTTCATGGAAACATCTGAAATTCAAGTTAAAAAGCAACAATTGTCTCTACTTTCTCTACTTTCATTAAGCACTGCTGATTTATTGTAACCATTTACCTCTAACGTGGCTCCTCCCCATGATACCTAACAGCTGACTAAAGGACTATAAAGAGATTTTATAATATCCTTGTTATTCAACAAGCCTTACTTGGATGCCCACCATTTTCAGAACCCTGCTGGGAAACTGAAAGAAGTTAACAAGAAAAGATAGAGCTCCTCTCTTGGATGAATTTGCAATTTATTTGAAGGGTCCCACATGGAGGCATGCAAGCAATGCAAAACCACCATTCTGCAGGAATAAAAAAACAACAATAAAAACTGTGGGCAAATAAATGCCTAAAGAAATTATCTAAAATATGTATTCAAAAGAATATATGCACCCGTATCCTATATTCATTGCAGCATTATTTACAATAGCCAAGATATGGAAGCAACCCAAGAGTCCAGTAATGAAGAGTGGATAAAAAAGGATGTGGTGCCTTTTCACAATGGAATAGTACCTGGCTATAAAAAGAAGAATGAGCTCTTATGTTTTGCAACAGCATGGATCAACCTAGATGGTATTATGTTAAGTGAAATAAGTCAGACAGGGAAAAACAAATAACATATCAGTTAATTATATGTGGAATCTAAAAAAACAAAATAAATGAACCAAAGAGAAACAGACTCACGGATACAGAGAACAGATTGACAGTTGACAGAGGGGAGGGAGTTTGGGAGGATGGGTGAAAAAGAATGGATTCAGAAGTACAAAATAGTGACAGTGATGGAAATTATAGCACAGGGAATACAGTCAATAATGGAATCATAACTATATACCAGGCCAGGTGGGTACATGAAATATCAGAGAGACCACTCTGTAAAGTACATGATTTTCTAACTACTAAAGTGTACATCTGAAACTAATAGGGAGTAATACTGAATGTAAACTATAATTGAAAATGAAAAAAAATATAAAGAAATAAAATAAAATAAAACCAGAATATTTTGGTATATATATATACTTTTTAATTACGTTTTCAATACTTCTAAGGATACATCTTTAAAATTAGTACCTACGCTCAAATAAGGCTAGAAACAATATTTACCAAAGCATATACAACATATAATATGCATTTGTTTATAAACCCTTAACATTTTTTTCACCCAAGATAGTCTATTCAATTAAAAAACAACAATTGTCTCTACTTTCACTACTTTCATTAAGCACTTCTACAATAATAACAATAGTGTGTATAATAGTTTAAGATTTAATTGAGAGCTTTTTGGTAACAGTCAATATTGACAGAGTACAAGTTTAGTTCTAGTAAAAAATTGGTACAAACTGTGGAAGAGGATGAGGAGAAGGAAAAGTTTTCCTTGACCCTCTCAGGGTTCCTAGTTGGATCTGAAAATTAAACTGATTGAGACAGATGAAAAAAATATATATACATTTAGTCCCCAAGCTACATTAGGGGACATTTCCAGGAGTAGGTGCATCTCAAATTTGATTTTGAAAGTATTCACAGAACTGGATTAAAGGGAAAGGAAAGTAATATTTTCTAGGTGAAATAGCATGCACAGAGGGTGTTAGCAAAGACAGATCATTTTCCACCATAAAATGGAATTCCACTGTGTCTGGGACTATGCTATTCCAATCCAAGTTTCCAAATGCTTTGCATTCAACACATACAACTGTGGCATAGCTCTGTGAATAGGTACACATATTTAGGAATTAAACAGTCTGGATCCCAGCCCCTGCCATTTACTAATTGTATGATTTTAGAAAGCTTATCACTATAAACAATCATTATTCCATCTTTAAATGAAGTTAATTATAGAGTCTACTAGAGGCACAGTGCACAAAATTTGTGCACAGGTACGGTCCATAGGCCTGGCCTGTGATCAGGGCCATCTTCCCTAGCTGCCTGCAGCCAGCCTTGCACCCCAAAGCCACCCACCCCCAGTTCCCTGTTCACCATTGGGCAATCAGAGCCTACCAGCTGGGGAAAGGGGCCAAGAGGTAGTCAGTGTGCCTCGTAGTGATTGGTCAAGTGGTCATTCTGGTCATTCCACTGTTATTATTAATTTGCATATTACCCTTTTATTATATAGGATGTTATCGGGTTGTTCCAAGAACATACTAATGCATGGATATCACTTGGTATAGTCTACAATACAATTTACTGTGCAATATATGGTAAGTTTTGGGCTAAAATAAATTGGGTTGGGAACTATGAGGAAATGAGAGTAAGAGATCTGAAAGATTAGATCAGTTTAGGCCATGATTCTCAAACTTCAGTGTCCAAATTACCTTGGGTACTTGTTAAGTCACAGATTCCTGGATCCCACCTCTAAGTTTTACACTTACCAGATCTGAGGTGGAACTGAACTATATCCATCTAATAATTCCCTCTGACTTTGATGCTCCTCACTTAGAGAACCACTGAGTTAAGACTAACATATAGATAGGCACTTTCCATCAGAGAAAATGACTTTTATTAGTGACTAAAGGCCTGGTGCACAACATCCATGCAGTGGGGGTGGGGAACCTGAGCCTTCTCACAGTCTTGGACCCCTCAGGGGATGACCGCCTGCCATGGAGGTGGGGGAGGCTCCCACCACTGCCACTGTGCTCACCAGCTGTGAGTCCAGCTTCCGGCTGAGAGGCACTCCTCCTGTGAGAGCACACTGACCACCAGGGGGCAGTTCCTGCATTAAGCGTCTGTCCCTGGTGGTCAGTGCGCATCATAGTGACCAGTCATTCTGCTGTTCAGTCAATTTGCATGTTAGGGTTTTATTATATAGGATTTCTCCAAATGTATTCTATAGACTTGCAGGGACACCAAAGTGAGTACTTGTGAATCTCCAGCATATGTGTTCCACTTATTTACAGTGGTTACTCAGAATGTTTTTTTTGCTACACATGAAAATCTACTATTTGAAATAATCTGGATTGTTCTACTTAGGGCCAAATACAGAAAGCCATTTAAATATATGGTGTACAAAGCTATAAAATAGATTATTTTTAGTAAGGACTTGAACTAGGATCGATCAAAATGGTCAATAAATTATTTTTGTGGGGAGTCCTGTCAAACTTCTCAAAGGGACACTTGTCAGTAAGTTAATTATGTGCTGGGGGTCTTGGCCTCTGAGATTTTTCCCTCCACTTCCCCGCCCCCACATTGTGTATCTTGGCATTGGCCCCCTGAGGAGTAACTGATGTCAGACCCTCCCCAAAAAGTTTGGGGAGACAAAGAAAGTCTGACACACAGAGCTTATTAGGGACCCAATCAAAAACTTCAATTACATTTCAATGGACAAAAATGTGTATATAATTAGGTTTATTTCTATGAAGAGAAGGTAACTATCATATATAAAAAAAAAGATAAATAGAAATATACTATATCACTAACACTGAGCTAAAAGACTCTAGAAGAAATTGATTCATAACCCATCAGTAAGACTTAATTTTTCCCCCTCACTCTAGATTCAATCATTTCATAAAGCCCACATTTTTTTCTGTCCTCTCATTTTGTATGATGAAAA
The DNA here is from genome assembly GCF_964339955.1 of Pipistrellus hanaki. Lineage (NCBI taxonomy): Eukaryota > Metazoa > Chordata > Mammalia > Chiroptera > Vespertilionidae > Pipistrellus > Pipistrellus hanaki. Next base: position 121,208,992 of record NC_140503.1, on the reverse strand, counting down.
TATTGAGCTATAAAGAAATGAAGAAGAAATATCATTATGCTTTTTTCCCTTTCATTTTTCTCCTCCTCCTTCCCTAAAAATAGCTTTCCTGACACTACCCAGATCCAAATTACTCACCTTTGGCCCAAGCATCAGGTTTATATTTACTTCTGAGGGCAGTTGCCATGATTACACATGGAGGTACCATGCAGGAATTGAGAGGTCTGATTTATAAAACTTAGTGCAGCCTGGCAAAATGTTGGTGTATCCAGGATATTTTGGTAATAAGATAATTGACTTAAAGGATTTAAATAAATAGGCCCCATAGATAAAGACCTATTGATTTAGTCACCCTTGACAGGGATGGTCTTGCTTACTAAGAACTATTTAATGCAAGGTTTTGCTATCTGACTGACATGCAGAAGAGTTCAGACAGGTTCCCACAAACACTTGTTCTTCTCTTGGCACGGGTTTAAAATTGCACTTTACCTCCTGCTTACAATAAATTGCCCCTGCTCTACACAGCTCATTTTAACATTTCTTTTGACAAGAATTCACCATACCTGCCTCTCCAAAGGCATAGCAAAAAAGTAATCCCACAGGTTTATTACAATCTGTCAGCACACCTGTGAAAGCTTTGTGTGATGGCACACCTGGAGAGACATTCAGAGCTGGTGCAAGGGCCTCCTGATACACACAAAGGACACAGAAGTTAAGTGACCTGCCCCAAAGTCAAGAGTGGAAGGCTCACCATGGAACCGCAGGGAGGACCAGTCATCTTACTGAGAAAGAACCTGCATTATGTCCCAGCAGGTACCTATCACCCATAAGGGATGAATAACCAGAATCAAAGTGAGACATTTTCTAGTACGAAATTCGATTGCGACTATCATCTAATTGTGACTAAGATATAAGTCCAGAACTCTATGCATTTTAGATATCATAAATGACCTTGCACATGATCTCAAAAAAGCATTACAAACTCCCCGGATCCTGCAGCCTTTTGGGAAGCAAGAACCTCCTCTAGTTATGAGCGTTGGTATAATAGTCAGTAGTTAATCATTTGACTGAGTCAAAGATAGTTAATGTCTAGATTTCTAACCAACAATGCAGATTTCAGATAGCACCCATGAAAATGCAGTTAAATTCAGCATTTTTTTGTTGTTAGTAATCTTGACTAGAATTCTCTATCCATGGGCATAGAAAACATGGTTCAAGGACAAGTTTACAAAATAAGCTATGATGTTTATCTAGTTTTACCATTAAGAATCAGATTTATTGCTAAATAAGTTATGCTTTTGTTCTTCACATTCATGTCATAAAACACTAGAGGGAAACTGAGGCAAATGATGTTGGGACCACTGGCTTCTACATGTACAAGTATATGGTCTCTCTAACTCTTGATTTCTTCATTATATTCTGCCCATGCTTCCCACCTCTTTGGTTTTCTAAGATTTTATCTCCCTGATCATCTTCTTCACTAGAAAATATCTCAATGAAAAGTTCCTGGTGGTACCCATGAGTGAAGCTATTATGGAGATATGCTATGCATAACAGGGGTTGACTCTGTAAATAAAAAAAAATTGAAAATACACAACACGAGAATAAAATATTGAATAATTATCATATTAGTATACTAGCTGTAAGTTGTGAAAATCAAAACATAAAACATGAATTTTTTTAAAATATATTTTATTGATTTTTCACAGAGAGGAAGAAAGAGGCATAGAGAGTTAGAAACATTGATGAGAGAGAATCATCGATCAGCTGCCTCTTGCACACCCTCCACCGGGGATGTGCCCGCAACCAAGGTACATGCCCTTGCCCTGAATCGAACCTGGGACCTTTCAGTCCGCAGGCCGACACTATCCACTGAGCCACACCGGTCCTGGCAAACATGAAAATTTTTTATTTAAATGTATCTGTTATCCTTTAAAAGGCAGCAAAGAAAACTGTGCTTACCCATGAATATTTTATTTATCAAACAATATGCATAAATAAGTTAATTTTGTTAAGTATTATTTAATACAACATTGGTGGCAAATTAAAACAACAAACCATGGTAGAAATAATACATAATTGCATAGGAATTAAGCATTTAGTAAGTTTTATTTTTAAAAAGTGACATAAAAAAGCATTACTAAGTGGGAGCACATATATTATAGAATAACAAAAGTATTTTTTAAAGTTAAGCTATATTTTCTCTCTGCTAATAAAAATGCAATATACCGGTATTTATATCTCAATTATGCCCTGATTTTTATAATGACTTCTATTATATTAATTTAGATTATGTCAGATAATAGAAACATATCAGAAATAAAAAACCTTCATGTCCTTTTCATGGTAGATGTTATGGAGAATGTAGAACTGTGAGGAAGATATTCCTTAACCAAAAAAATGAGGAGAAGCCTATCCACAACTTCCATCTATGGCAAACTCATTAGTCAACAGAGACAAATATCAACAGCACAACGATTAAAATTTCTTTTGAGAGCCAAATTTTTTAAACTTAAATTTCTTCCAATGCCACTTCTTCAAAATAGACTGGCCCAGGCCATGGTATTTTGTGGAAGAGCCACACTCAAGAAGCCAAAGAACTGCATGTGGATCGCGAGCAGCAATTTGCCGAGCACAAATCTATGGTATTTTTTTTTTTAATTTGTACCATATTTAGCAACCTTCAAATTCAGTGAACTCACTGGGGAGACAAGCTTCTTACAAACTGGACTTTCAAATTATTTCTAGGCTTGAAATATTGAGTCAGTTCTTTTGAGCTGAAGCTGGCATGAGTGTTATTAAAGATGGCCATTAGACATACACACATGCCAAAATAGGCAGTTAAATGGTCAAAGTTCAAGTGAGTAGAACAGGGAGAAATCAGTGAGTGATGGTTTTTGTGGGTTGCAATTGTCAGGAAACATTTTATGAAGTGGCCGAAGTGGGAAGTGGTTTTTGAGTCAAACGCTAAAAATTAATCCCAGCCTTTGTTACTATAAACCTTTGATTATTTTAAAACCTTCAAAGTAAAACATCAGAAGATGCCCTTTAATCATATCTCCATTCAGTAAAATGACATAGATAACATTCGGAGAGTAACAAGATTTCAAATTAACTTCAGAGTCCTGCTCCACATCTTGAAAATAAATATAGTTCTGTAAATACTACCATTTATACGCTGCACATTTTCAACTTCCATCTATGCTGACTCAACCACTTATTGTGATGTCAATCAGTTAAGCCTCTGTGCTTTACTTTCCTTATTTATAAAATGAAAATAATAACAACCCTACCTCACAGGGTAACTTTGAGTATCAAGTGGATTAGTTCATGTAGAGCAATTAGCAGAGTGCCTGACACACAGAAAACTCTCAATAAATGTTAATGATTTTTATTCCACATTTATTATTTATAACTTATCTGCCTACACTCCTATAGTGGTGTCCAATATGGGGCAGGTCACGCCATCCATTGGGTGCTTTGTTCCTTTAAATATTTGTTTTGTTTCTTTTTTATAACTTAAATGTTACTATAGTAGTGTAGGCAGATAAGTTATAAATAATAAATGTGGAATACAAATCATTAGTATTTATTGAGAGTTTTCTGTGTGCCAGGCACTCTGCTAATTGCTCTACATGAACTAACCCACTTCATACTCAAAGTTACCCTGTGAGGTAGGGTTGTTTTATTTTCATTTTATAAATAAGGAAAGTAAAGCACAAAAGTTTAACTGATTGACATCACAATAAGTGGTTGAGCCATTCTTCCATTGATGGAAGAATATTAATGATAGATAAATAATAGACAGGTAGGTGGACAGGAAGAGATATGCTAAATATATGATAGATAGATGATAGAAAGATAGATAGATAGATAGATAGATAGATGATAGATAGATAGATAGATAGATAGATAGATAGATAGATTATATAAAAACAAAAGAGAAAGAAACACAACAAATTCTAATAATTTCTGACCAATGGGTGATGGGCAAGATTCTTCTTCTATATACTAGCATCTATAATTAACAGGGATAGTATTTATAACTTGGAAAAATAAGAGAGAGCATAAAACATTATGAGTAAACACTGTAACTGAGAAAATGTAAAAAAAAAAACAAGAGAGACACAGAGTAACAAGGTGGAAACTTACATTAGCTGAAAAATAAAAAGAATGAGCATGGACTTATTTTCTATCATAATGCACACATTTCTAGGATGATCATGGTCAAACACAATCATCTAAAATAAGCCTCTATCTGGGAAAGTAAGCTTTGAAAAGCAATTAAATTAATTTGAATGAGAACTAACATTTAGAGAAGGTTTCGAAAGCTGATGTAATCCGGTAGATTTAATAAAAAAATGTCTGCAGGCACCTTTTCTTTTCAGTTGTGAAGGGAAAGGGAAAGAAATCAGCGCCTATTCCTCACGGCTGCAGACAATTATTTGCTTCATAAGGATTCTGGGCAGGTTTCTAGAAATAAATGGGTGGCAGTAATCATGTTGTTATTAGTGTAATTGCTTTCTGACATCTGTTTCTTTGTCATAATCAGTTCTTTGATAATAGCAATGACATGAATAGTATATATCTAATCAGTAGTGTCTAAGTTTTCTCCAAAATAAAAATGAAATTGCATACCAATTATACACACTCCTTACCAAATTCTCTTCCACCAGGTAATATACATCTGTGTGTGTGTGTGTGTGTGTGTGTGTGTGTGTGATATAGTAATGAGGAAAGGCCAGCTCTTACTCTCCTCTCGCAGTAATTTGTTTTCAACATTTTTATGATGCCAAAGAAATGTGAAGGTCCTTTATGAAATAGTAAGGAATAAAATGTATACACTTGTTGCTCAAGGCATAATGAAGTACAATTTGTTAATAAATTTTATTTCTATTTACATATCAAATATCAAAGCTAACTACTCCAGGAGCTTTATCTTGGAACTGTGAACTTGGTAAGTTGTAATGCTAAATTTAACTTAATAATCCTATAGTGGAAAGAGCATTCTATGTCCGAACCTGCCACTACAACCAATATCATGACCTCTCAAAATCATACAAAATTCCTGCTTTTGTTTTCCATTATTCCTCTCTATCAAGAATCATTTTCTATAAAAACCAAATTCTGCCTAGCTCACTCAAACTTTATAAAACATTGTATTTTTTTAAGATGATCTAAATGGATATCTTCAGTAAATGAAAGTAGATGAAAACAGATTCAACCTTTGTTATCATAAAATACTAATATATATTTAACCTTCACTTGTGACAGGAAAGTAAATAGATGCATGCCCAAACACTACATTTAAAAGAATATGCTAGTATACATGAATAAGTATTGAATATCTGTAATGCCTATCATTAGTGATTATTCAATATGTCCCAAATGGGTTTCTAAGGATTTTCCATACTTTACATGTTAATCCTCACAAATATCTTGTGGGGTGAGCATTATCGTTGTGACTTTACAGATGAGAAAACCAAGGAACTGAGGATGTAGCGACTTCCCCAATTCACAGAATTAATAATTCACGGGACTAGGGATGAAGTGCAGGCCAGATCTTTAAGGTCAGTGTGAGCTGCGTGGAGGCCTCTTTTCCTGGCTTCTCCGCTAAAGGGAGCAGAGCTGAAATCTTCAGCATTGATTCTGAGGAGCGTGGCTTACACTTTCAACATGGAGTCATCAAAATTCACGAGTGATCTCCACCACCCAGTTTGCATTTGTCACCACTTTTCTAATCCACCAACCAATTGCAAAAATCAGCAATTATATATTTATTTATTCTTAGACATCGACTACAGAATTACCATGAAAATTAATTCCAATTAATTATAATTCAAACTGTTTGAACAGACTACAATTATACTAAAATTCCCAAACTGAACTGCAACAAAGATAACCAGTGTTAAGTACAACATATATAAAGCTGAATTATGCAATTAGTACTTAACATATCTCTTAGAGTAATTGAAGTTCTTTATATTTTCTGCAGCCATCTGCTTTTTGCTATCTATCCTAGATACGAAGTATTGCTGAAAAAAGTACTAAGAAATTCACATGAAAAAATAAATACTTCTTACCAATTGATTTTTATTGAATACTAACCCAAAGACAGTAAGTATCCTTAAGGAATAATAATCTCAATTGTTGTCATAAGTAAACCTCTTTATTGAAAAAGGTTTCTTGGAGAAAAAAATAGCCATGGTCCTCAATAGGAAATTGTGAAGTAAATGGTACAAGCTACTGGTTTTATGATACTTACAAAACACAAATTAGCTAAAGGTCACTTCGGTATACATGAAATCAAGAAAACTTTAATTTCCTGCCTATGATCAAGAAAACACATATATACAAATAACTGGGAAGGTTGGGGAGGAAGTTCACTACATAAGTGTCTGTGGCATGGCTGAGAGAAGACCAAATCTGAATTCTGGAGCCATAGGTTCATTACCTATCCTCACTGTTGGTAACATCTCAGAAGTCTCTTCACCTCCTTGAGCTTCTTTTCCCTTATTGGTAAGAGTCAATGTTCATGGCAGTATTATTTCCAATAGCTAAGCCATGGAAGCCAATCGCGTCCATCAGTGTTGAATGATAAATACCATGTGGCATATACATGCAAAAGAGCATTATTCAGCCTTAACAAGAAAGGAACTTCTGACATATGTTACCACATGGATGGACATTGAGGGCATCATGCTAAGTGAAATAAGCCACTCACAAAAAGACAAATACAGATGCTATATAATTCTTCTTAAACGAGGTACTTGAGTAGTCAAAATCAAAAGAGACAGAAAGTAGAATGGTATTTGCCAGGGGCTGCGAGAAATGGGAAATGGGGATTTATTATTTAATGGGTGCAGAGTCTCAATTTAACATGATGAAAAGAATTATGGAAGCAGGTAAATGGTGGTGATGGTTGTACATTATAAATGTGTTTAATACCACTGAACTGTACACTAAAAATTGTTAAAATGGTATATTTTATGTTGTATATATTTTACCACAATTTTAAAATGGGAGAAAGTTAATGGATCGGCATGAAGTTTAAATAAGATATTATTGTTAAATGCTTTGCAGAGTTTAAAGTGTCAAATAAGTGTGTAGCAGCCTCTTTACTTTGCCTAACCATCCCCTCCTTTTTCTGGAGGTGGAGCTGACCCTAATCCCAGCCTAGCTCCGTCTGCATGCTTTCAAGAAGAGAGGTCACTCCTGTAACACGTGGTGGTTGAGAACCTGCAGCGTGCCATGCCGTGGGTTAACATCCAGCAATGAACAGTAGACCAGGTCCCTAGCCCGACAAGGGAGAGAATAATATGTAGAAAAATGAAGAAACAAATTTAAGAGAATAATAGGTAATTTCAGAGAGTGGCTACTGTCTACTAAGTAGTCAGCAGGACTGTTATAAAAAGATGACGTTTAAACTGAGAGCTGAGGACCAAGAACGAAACAGGAGTGGAAGCATATCCTGTGTGAGGGGAAGTGAACAGTAATTACTTCTGGTTTGTAATGAGATCAAACAAGCAGGCAGGGACCTGCACAAAGGAGCCTTCAAGCCATGGAAAACAAATAGGATTGTATACTTTTTGTTTTTTATTGTTGACACTATTACAGATGTGCCTCATTTCTTCCCCTCGCCCCCCTCAATGCAGCCCCCACCACATTCAAGTTGGATGTCTCTCATTTGCTGACAAAAAGAGTCCTAACTTTATTTTATTTATATATATATATTATTGATTTATTTACAGAGAGAAAGAGAGAGAAATAGAGAGTTAGAAACATTGATGAGAGAGAAACATCGATCAGCTGCCTCCTGCACACCCCTACTGGGGATGTGCCCACAATCAAGGTGCATGTCCTTGACGGGAATTGAACCCGGGACCTTTCAGTACGCAAGCTGACTGACGCTCTATCCACTGAGCCAAACCCGTTTCAGCAAGAGTCCTAACTTTATTAAATTAGATGATTATTTTATTGTAGTTATGGAGTACATCAAAAGCTATAGATCTGCATACAGTAGTCATGTAAATCTTCCAATAACCCTTTAGTGCATTATTGAAAGTAACTAAGAATAGTGAAGCAGATTCTTAGCAAACAAACCAAAGAAGTGGTAGCACCCCAGCCTGTGCTACTCAGTGTTTGGAGCATCAGATGGCTAACGTAAGAGTAGTGGGGGCGATTCCCGGTCAAGGGCATGTACCTAGATTGCAGTTTTGAATCCCAGCCATTTTCTCTCTCTCTCTCTCTCTCTCTCTCTCTCTCTCTCTCTCTCTCTCTCTCTCCCCTCCCCACCCCACTTCCACTCTCTCTAGAAAAATCAATGGAAAACATATTCTCAGGTGAAGAGTAACAAAAAAACAAAAACAAAAAGGAAGTGATGAGACTGAGTTCACTTCTGTATACATCTCTCTGACTTTCAGGTCTGCTCCAGCTAGCACCACTCACAGCTTCTATCTATGCCCCAGGCCCAGCACCTGTGGAATGGGACCCATCACCTGCTATGGGGGTGCCCACACGCAGATCAGAAGGAACTAGAAGCAGCCAAAGCAAACATCAGATGTGCAGTTAACTCTTACCCCATAAATCCCATTGTTGAAAAGGGAAGAGCACCAAGTCCTTCATCCTTCAGGTCAAAAACAGACAAATCAGTGCATTGAGTATTGCTCAAGTCCCTTCTGGGAAACAGTGTGCAATCGCCCACGAGACAAGACTTATTGATGCTGCAATCCTATATAATAAAAGATTAATATGCAAATTGACCCTACAGATGGAATGACAGGGAATGACCCGTCACTGTGATGTGCACTGACCACCAAAGGACAGACGTTCAATGCAGGAACTGCCCCCTGGTGGCCAGTGTGCTCCCACAGGGATAGTTCCACTCAGCCACAAGCTGGGCTGATGGCTGCAAGCGCAGTGGTAGTGGTGGGAGCCTCTCCCGCCTTCTTGGCAGCAGTAAGGATCTCTGACTGTCGCGTAGGTCTGCTCCCCCTAGGACTCTCAGGCTACCAGAGGGATGTCTGACTGCCAGCTTAGGCCCAATCTCCTGGGGAGCAGGCCTAAGCTGGCAGGTGGACACCCCTGAGGAGTCCTGGACTGCGAGAGGGTGCAGGCCTGTCTGAGGGATCTCCCTGAGTACATGAGTTTTCATTAAAATGTACAACTAATTGCCAGAAAAACAGAAAACATGCAGGAACAAAGAAAAAGGCAAAGAAATATGGGAAGACTTCACAGAAGGCTTTCTGGTTGTATGGAAGCTACAAATTTAGTTGTTCTTTATCAGTCCAATATTTCAATCTTTGCTCTACAGGGTTAAATAATTGACAAATTCATTTTAGCTTGCACTTTTTTAAAAGATATATTTTATTGATTTTGTACAGAGAGGAAGGGAGAGAGACAGAGAGTTAGAAACATCAATGAGAGAGAGTCATCGATCAGCTGTCTGTTGCACACCCCCCACTGGGGATGTGCCTGCAACTAAGGTACATGCCCTTGACCGGAATCAAACCCGAGACCCTTTAGTCCCCAAGCCGACGCTCTATCCATTGAGCCAAACCAGTTTCGGCTTAGCTTGCACTTTTTAAAACTTTCAAAACGCCCATTAAGTGTAGGAGAGGAACAATCTGATTTATCTTTTTTCACTGGGATGTAAATATACTTGATTATAAGTTTCTAATGCTGTATTTATTATTATACATTGGAAAACACTGCAGAGCCTAAGATAATTTGTATAATATATTACAAATATGTAAAATATAAAAGAAATTGTGTTGTGTTCATTGTTTCATACATAAATTAAGCATTACATAATCTACTCTAGATATCTGAGCATTTAGAGCCTGGAAATTTTGGTAAGAAAAAGTTATATAAATTTAGCCAATTATAAGTAGTTTTTTATTTTTTTATTTTGTTTCACCAAAATGCAAGTAATTGAAAGGCTAAGTGGCTTTATGATAGTAGCTTTTTATTAATACATTGTCAGGCTAAATATTAAGTGTCTTAGTACATAAGAAATAAACTAAATAAAACAAGAAGGAGAGGCCTGTGTTTCTGATTTACAGGAAAGCATATGACAAAGCAATTTACACGGACAAACAATGACAAACGACCTAACAAATTCAGTTGCAAGCTGAAGGATCACTGTACATGGATGCACATTTGTATTCAATATTAGCATTTCTGTATGTCTTATAAAACAAAATTCATTAATTTTGCACTTTGTTGTTTCAATCTCTGCAATGTATTACGAAGTTAAAATAGGACAGATCATTTACAAAAACGCAAACTAAGTAACTGCCTTATGGTACATCCATAACATCATTAAATTATCAGAACTTGACCTCAGCCATGTCATTTTTTCCTCCCTACTCATTCATTACCTTCCCTCCTATACACACACACACACACACACACACACACACTCAAACAGGGAGCATGGAGCAATCTTTCAATGACTAATTACAAATTTGTAATCTATCCTGAAAGATAAGCTACAGATAAGAAGGGTTTGTTGGTTTTAACTTTTGTTCTCATTTTTAATTTCAAACTTGCATAAGACTAATACCTTATTTTTTTTTTTAACTTCAAGCTGCTCAGGAATGTCTTGCTGGGTAGCATGTTACAGATTATAACCATCAGTCCTTTTATAGTCTTAACAATTTTATAAAGAAACTGTTTATAAAATTCTAAATCACCTTGAAGGCAATATTGGGAGAAAATAAATACCTCTTTTATAAAACTTTGTGAGGAGAGAGTTCCAATAAGTTTATGAAAAAAAATATTTGATCATTACTTCCATTACTTAAATACAAATAAATGTTTAAAAAAAACATAGTTCACAAATATTTATTGAGACCTACTAAGTGCTAGATACTGTTTTAATTACTATAAAAACTCATTTGAAAACAGTTATTAAAATCAAGTACAGTGAAGAAAAACAACACCTTTTCCTCAGTTTGTTATTTTAATTCCTGGTCTCCCTATTGGAAAAAAAAAAAAAATCAATGAAGCCATTACTCCCTTCTTCTTCAAGATGTGATGTTGGTTTAAAATAAAAAATGCCTGAAACATAGCAAATAATTTAAATACTCTTTTTTTCTAATGCAGCTATTACTTCTCATGTTATACCCATTTGGTAACCTAGACTTAACTGATAAAATAAATGAAACATTCATTTTTCCTGCTGCTACTTCTTAAGATAAAATTATCTTTCTAATACACTATTTTATTTGAGATATTTCATGGATGTAATGATTCATAAGTGGGATTTCATAAATGTGATTTCATCTAAGCCTTAATTAAATTTTTATTAGATGTCACAGCAATTTTCTTACATGTGATATAATAAAGAGTTCCTCAGATCAGGTTGAATTTGGGGAGAGCTTAGATCATCTTCCCAAAGACAATTCTAAAATGGTTTAATGCACTTACATCCTAGTTATATTCTCAGTTGCCCATGCATCTACTGGCTGCTTTCCGCATTCCTACAGGCAGGCTCAAATCTCCAATTCTAGAAAAACCCTCTCTTGTCCATTTGGTCCCCTTTGGTTACTTCCTCTCCCATTTCTTTCTCGGGCATGCTTTTTAAAAGACTGTAGTTTCATTCAGTCACTACTCTCTCCTCTCCCATTCATCACCTATCTTAGAGAAATCTGGTACTAACTGGCCACCATTTCTCTATCTAAAACATCCTGACTAAATTCCCAGATGACCCCCTCCTCATCAATCCTTATGATCTGCTTTTCCTCCTACAGACCTTCCTCCCTCCAGGTTGGTTTAGTAATCAGGTGCGCAGGTACTGTTGGAGGTTTAGGAAAAATTAAGACTGAGAGCTTCTATGGTCATGTGTACAGGCACAGGGTTTGCAGACTGCACCTCCAGCAGGCTTTGACTTGCATGACTAGGTTGTGGAATGTGAAGCATTGCTCTTTTCCAGAATCCTCCCCCTCACTGGGCCATAGCCTAGAGCATGACTTGGATCTGAAGAGCATTATTCCAATAAAACATCCATTAAAAGAACACGCAAAGATTTTATTTATTAGTAAACCCATGTTATGCAAAATGAGACAAAATTCCCAGAAACAGTTTTCTTTTCTCTTCCTGAGCTGAGGATAGAAAACAAAATTCTGCTGAGTCATCTACTTTGAAGCAAGACTATAATACTTTGACCTCATTCATACTTGCTTCTGAGGGTAAATAAACTACCTTAAGAGATTACACAATTCACTTAGGTGACAAGTTAATTTCTTGGATGGGGCTCTGATTATAAAGTGTTTTAGTGAACTTATCTGAAAAGGGAAGCAGTATATGTGTAAATGTGATCCAGCTAGCTGTCCTAAGATTTCATCAGTAAATGAAAGAAAAGAAATGTTACAGTAAGAAATAAATTAGTCTTTAAAAATCCAGAGGTTCCTGAGCATTTCACATTTAGCAGGGAAGATTCTATTACTTTTGACTCTATTGATGAATGAATGTCACCTGATGTCTGAAATTTGAATTATGTTAGTGGTCATTAACATGATACTCCAACCAATGAACTTATGCAGAAAATTCACTTAACAATTATTTAATGAATGTCTTCTATAAACCAAGCATTATGATTAAGTACAGAAAAAAAAAAAAAGAGGAAAGTAAGACAAACATGAATCCTACCCTCACAGAGTTTACAATTTGGTGGGGAAAATAATCCTCAATCAAATAATTGTTCAAATAGCAATATAATTAAAACTTTTATGTATTTACAGTGGCAAAGTACAAAAGACTCTTACAGTGGCAAGTAATGAATCTCAAGTCAATTCTGGAATTTTCTGGCTTATGCTATTAGGAACTCTAAGACTGCCTATAGATGGCTTTAGATTTATATCTTTCTAATACAGCAACTCCTAGAAAAACTTAAAAAATAAAATAAACACCCTTTCTCTTCTAGAACATATGCAACATTTGGGGAAGGACTAAGTGGCCTGAGGTCCAAGACAAAGGGTTATTATGCGTAGCCACCTTTGGAACACAAGTTGAACTGTCTGGGGAAGCACAAAGCTGTGATAAGAGGCCCATGAGAACAGCACAGAGTCTGAGAGCAGGCATTCCCAAATGGTAAAACATTGCTGTTATCAGAAGAAGGTGGTCAGAGATACTGGACAGAAAAATATCAGAGGTTCACACCATAAAGCTAGTATGGAATATAGGAAGAACTCTGGAGAATAAGGTACAAACAAATCTGAGCAAATACAGCAGCATCATACAAGTCGAACACTAACAAGATTGCTTCTTCATTCAGCAAATTTTCTAAAGGGTTTCCCTATACTTGGAGCTGGTGATACAGTGATGATCAGTCACATATGGCCTCTGACCTTGGGCAGATTGGGACTAATTGCAAGTGCACACATGACTAATTACAGTGTTGATGATAAGTGATACGACAAGGAGTGCAGCATGCACTTTGGTGAGGCACTCATCTCTGACTTAGAGTTGGCAGAGAAACGCGAAGAAATGACATCATGTGCCAAAAATCAAGTTGGAGCTTTGACCCAAAGGGCAAATAGCCAAAAAAACAAACAAAACAAAAAAAAACAGGAAAGGGTGCTCCAAGAGCAAATGGTTGTGTGGTTTCAGAAGGGAGAGAGTCTGTGGGAAACCTGGGAGAGACAGAGGGATGATATGAGGAATTTAAACCCAGAGAGGTAAACCAGGGGTGGTTGGAATAAGCAGCCCTATTTGCATTTGCAAAAGGTCTTCCAGGCAGTGGAATGAAGAATGGGTTCCAGCAGGACAGTTTTGGAGGCAAGATGGGAAGCTGCTGAGCAAACTAGGTTAGAAAGGATGACAGCCTGCCAGCGCTGGGGTAGGGGGGTTGTGGGAGGGAGGAAAGCTGTCTAACATCAAACACCAGCACTTGGTTTTAGAAAAGGCACCCTCTTACTGGCTGGGCCTGTCTTACAAACCTCTCTTCTAAAAACAGCTTGACAAAACGGAGATTGCACAAATTTGGCTCCCCACATAAAGCTGTTTTGCAATGTCCAGACCAGACTATCATCTGCAGAACGACTTTGAATCGTGCTTGTTTTTAAAAATATCCAAAATTAACAACAGATGTTTAAAAGATAATGAAGGCTAAATAATAAAAAAATAAAACAGACTGCCCGGCTTGTCCATCTACTCACGATTTTAAAAAAATACCCAGATCAGCATGTATGAGTTCAAAGCAATAGCCAGGCATAAACTGTGCTGAGATGGGTCTGAGTTTAGGACTTTCAAATCAAGCCAATTATAAATCACTAATTTATATATGCCTGGAGTCTAAACAAATCCGTGAGTCTATTACCTTTAAATGGTAGCAATCTGTAGTGTATGCTCTTTCAGGTAAATCTCTCATGGAAGAATCCTAAATCCAGGGGATGTTGCCATTCTCACCAGGCTATTTCTCCTAAAGTAGCAAACTTGAAGTCTTGCTCAGAACTGCAGCCCTAGTCAAGGGAAACTGTAAAAATGTCACTTTCCATGTAGGATTTGCCTGGAACTCACGCCTCATTTGTGGTAATTCCTAAGAAGTTGAGTAGGAGTTGTTCCTTATTAACCAATGATTTCTCCCTGTATTTCATAAGAAACAATTAGATGTATGGTTAGCTTCATGATATGAACAGGGAAACATCACTAACCCCCAATCTTGGAACATGTATCAACTGAAAAAGGTCACTGCCAACAGCCACTGTTAACAATTTGTTAAGAGGCACTGTGGCACTTGTTCGGATGTAGAAAAAAAATTACATCGTTTCCATTAGGAAATTAAAATCTTTACCATATGACTCTGAGACTTAATGTGACTTCAATAGAAAGTCCAACAGATTTTTTTTTTTTTTTTTTTTTTTTAGCAAAAGCTGAAAAGTTTATTCTAAAATAGATAGAGAAATGCAAAGAGCCTTCTAGAACACTTCTAGAAGCCATCTAGGACACTTCCGAAGATCAAGAATAAGGAGGAAGTGTTTGCCACCAGATATAAAGACTCATTACGAAGCAAAGTAGAACTGTGATATCCATAAAATGATAATTATCAGGTTTTAAATACCCCCTCTTTACTTTTGAAGTACTTAATCGTGGAAGATGTAGCAGGACTTATCCCAAGATTTATCTTTTATAGAACATCCACAAGCCCAATAACTCAGGAATTCCACCTCTAACTAGAAGATGAGTCACCCCTGCATAGGAAGAAACATATGCAAGGATGGGCATAGCATCCGTGTGCAAAAAAGTAATTTCTCACTGATGGAAGGTTGGATAAATCAATTGTGGAAAAAGTAGGGCCAACACAAGCACATGTAATACGTGTGTACAAAACAGCAAGTGATGTGAACACTCGTAGAAAATTCACCTTTAAATATTTGATTCTCATGAAGTTTACCTACTGGCCAAATTCTTCATATTCTCTCTCTATTATCCAGGCCTCAGTGAGATAAGTAATTTATCGACAGGATGAAAATTTAAGCAATATGGATTCTAGGACAAATTTCCAATTAAAAAGAGAAAAATAATAGGTGGAGGAGAGGGAGGAACTTATTAAGGAACAGAAAAGTCAAGTGGAAGTCACTCTGCATCCTGGCCTTTATGATCCTCTCTTGACAAAACCGCAGGCCTCTCTCCCCTACAGCGCCTGGAGCACAAACAATGAAGCCAGCTGATTTTAATTTTCAGGGGACAAGGAGCTGCTAGTGCTTAGATCCCTTTGGATGGCCTCTGGAGAAAGGGATTAAAAAGTCTGGATTTCAAGGAAGGTCACACAGCTTCTGACCCCATGTCCAGATCTGCAATCTTTAATAGGTTAAGCTAATTCCAAACAGGTGCCTGAGAAGACTTCTAATTCTATTGAAATGCCCCAACCTGGACCATCAGTCCCATAGCTCACCACCTTTTTAACTGAAGAGGGCAAAATAAAACAACCCAAAGAATCTGAAATGGGCTCAAAGTCTTGGCTACAACACAGCATAGAATCGAATATATTCTATTCTTTCCTTAGATATCATGCTGTTAATTGGGCCAGGAAGTATATGACTCGGTAAATATTGAGAGACACTGTCCTCACAAAAGCATCACCATTTAGTCTGTCATCCTGCCGAACTTCCTCAGGTGAATGGCATCATTGTCTGGGGATGGTGAGGGAAAACATCCTATGTGAACCTCAGTGAAGAAAAGACCTCTCAGAGAGCAGTACGGGGTAACTGAAACTTTGAGAACATGTGCTCAGAAAGAAAGGCAAGGACTGGAGTTAGTTAGATTAAAGGAAAGCGGAAGAGCAACTTAGTAATATATAACTTTGTGTTGTAGCCATCACCTTTTATTTACTTATTTCTCATCCCTAATTCTAAAGGCATCTTTCTTCTTTCCCATCTCTTGTATAAATACAAGACAAGATTTTCAGTGAGAAAAGCTGGACAAAAAATGAATGAGAGAAAGAAAGATAAAATGAAAACCCAGGGAAGCTAGTACACAAAATGAAGCCCAGAAGGTTCAAATCCTTGTCGAAGGGCCACTAATTGTGCTCTGAGCTTGCAAGAAACCAGGATGTAAAAGGTAACACATCTGGGCACCATCCGTAATGCCCAGAAGACACAAACAAATACGAACAAACCCATTCAGAAGAACTGTTATTTCTGTTAGTAAAACACAAGATTCTGTCTTTCTCTCCCTCTCCCTCCCCCTCTCTCTCTGCCACTCAGGAAGCAGTCCCTGCGCTAAGCATTGCAAAACCCCACCCGCCATGCCCCCATAACAACTACCATAACAAGTTTTATGAAACTATGTTTTTAAAGCCTCCTTCTGTACATGTTAATGGCATGAGGTCTAAGCCCAGTTCCGTTCAAAAGTAATTTCACAGGATGCTACAATTATTTCACAATGTTCATATCCACAGATATTAGATTATCACTGCTATATATATATATATATATATATATATATATATACACACACACACACATTTCCATATACAAACGCACACATGTACACACCATACTTTAAGGCTGTGGTCGGCAAACTGCAGCTCGCCAGCCACATGCGGCTCTTTGGTCCCTTGAGTGTGGCTCTTCCACAAAATACCACGGCCTGGGAGAGCCTATTTTGAAGAAGTGGCGTTAGAAGAAGTTTAAGTTTAAAAAATTTGGCTCTCAAAAGCAATTTCAATCGTTGTACTGTTGATATTTGGCTCTGTTGACTAATGAGTTTGACAACCACTGCTTTAAGGTATTAGATTAAGAACATGGGAGAAAGTTGAGTCAGAAACCAGAATGGTAAAATAAACTTTTTCAAAGTTCTATATATTAATAGAAAATTTAGTGTAATATATATCATCTACTAGATACACTTTAACAGTTGGGCAGACTTCTGCATCCTATTCTCTCATTTTAAACGATTATTCTATAAAGTCCACCTATATATTCATTTTCATGTTACTGATGAAGAAGTGATAGAGGTAAGAAAATGCCCTCCAATGTGACCTTCAAGTCAACAGTCCATCTAGCTTGAACTATAATTTCATTTCGTTCAACAACTGTGTATTGCAAGTCTAGGTGGTAGATGCCTCGGGGGATTCAGCGGGAATTATGTAGACTGTGACTTTCAGAGCATGCAATGTGGTCTATGAGAATGCATGAAAGAGGTGCAGAAAAGGAAGGGAAAAAATACTCCTATAATATCATGCAGAGCTAAACAAGAGCCTTACAGGAGGCATAGAGTTCTATATGGGATCTAGAACATCACGTCGTTGTGTGAAGGCTGTAAGGGGAAAGTAGAAGATGGATGGATGGGGATGGATTAGGGAGGAAGAGCAGAAGGAATGGCAAAGAGATAGCAACACATGATATATGCTCAGAGAACATCAAGAACCCACATTTGGTTAGACGCAGTGGTCGGCAAACTGCGGCTCTTTGGCCCCTTCAGTGTGGCTCTTCCACAAAATTCCACGGCCTGGGCGAGTCTATTTTGAAGAAGTGGTGTTAGAAGAAGTTTAGGTTTAAAAAATTTGGCTCTCAAAAGAAATTTCAATCGTTGTGCTGTTGATATTTGGCTCTGTTGACTAATGAGTTTGCTGACCACTGGGTTAGAGTGTTAAAAAAAACATACAGAGGAGAGACAGGTGGAAAAGTAGTTTGAGATGACATGGTCTTGAAAGTTACAGTGAAGAAACTGTATTTAAAGGAAACAGCTAAGACTTTTAATCTCAGGATCACAGTTGTTGATCAATTCATTCATCTTTGTAAATATACTAACTCAAATTCTATGCAGATATCCATGAACTAAAACCTTATCTCTGACATAAATGTTCTAGATCACACTGATGTCACAACCTCAGGATTCAACTTGATGTATTCTCTAAAGGACAAAGCCTCTCACATTTTATATTTTTAAAATGTTGCATGCAATCACAAGTAAAGGCTGTCATTTGTCTGATTACCTGATCCATGTCTTTTGCAGTTGGAGATACTCTCATAACAAACTCCACAAGTCAGTAATGTTTCACACTAAGTTTTGTAATTCCAATGAAAGCAGACAAATAAAATACCCAATGGAGAAACAAGGAACATAAATGTAAATAATCTTCTAAAAATGAACTACTTGTTACTAGAACAAAACAATATTAGAAAGTTTAAAAAGTTAAAATCCCCTTGGGTACTAAACTAGCTTTGTTCTCTCTGCGTAGTAATAAGCTTGCTTGTTGCATGAAGTTACATTTGAGAGTAATACTCAAATAAAAATCTAACTACATATTTTAGGCCCTTTTTCCTCACTTAAAATTTAGAAATTTTCAAGATATTAATGCATCTCTCTCCTTGGACACTGTTATTAAATTGTTTTTCAAAAATGAATGTATTACAATATAAAGATGATTTGAGATTTATTATTCCAATACTTATTCTAAGTATTGGTGTTAAGATATACTACTTAGTATGAGCAAAGACTGTGTAGATATGCATAAAGTATATTCAATCCTTAAATTAAATTAATTATATAATAATGACCTTTTAATGAGAGGTATTTTAAAGCTTTATTCTTGGGAATTCTACAGTAATTTTTTAACAATCTCTAGCAATAAAACAAACGAGGGTACTTTTTTTTTCCACTGCACTTATTACACCATAAAGGATGTATTCAAAGTGTAGGTCTTTTTACATGTAGGAGGTTGAATGAATTTATATTTAGTTAATTTCAATGAAAACAAAAAATATAACAAGCTCTCATTATAGAAAATCATCACCCCTTTATAAAAGCTGAAATACAAAAAAAATATTACACATAGGAAAAACAAAATATTGAGGATCATTAATCAGAGATTTGTGGAATGGAAATAGAAGAAAATAGCAGTTTTTCTGCCCTCTGGTGGCAATAAAATCAACTGCAGCATTTCTCAAGTAATGCATAATAAAATATCCCTGTTATGAAATCAGATTTTACACCCCAAGGCCAAAATGTCTGTAATAAAAATCCTGGTTGCTACATTCCAAATTCCAAGACTGTTGGACTCTTTGTTATTTACTGTGTTGAACGTTTAGCTAGACTATTTTAATAGGAATAGGAAACTCTTTTTTTTCTTCCATTTCATTGCTGTATCTGATATATTCGGTAGGCTATTTTATCCCAGGATTATTTCATAAAACTATATGTAAATTAATATCCAGAAAAGAAGCTACTTCCATCTATAATAAGTCTCCAAATAATTTGTCAACAAATTTAAAACGATCCTTTTTTTATTCAATCCTATAAATAAATGGGTCTTCAGAGTATTTTTCCACCAGGAAATATTGGGCTGGTTTACCACACCTGCACATTTATGTTGAACAATTTAAGTACTTTATCTCTCCCAAAGCAAAGGCTTTTAACTACCTGATCAATTTTAGAGTGAAATGAATTTTATCTTCAATTTAAGAACTACCGTAAGAATAGTAAATTCATTGTATATATTATTTTCTCAGTATTATACTTTTTAATGAAAATTTCTCAGAACAAAATAAATACTTGCTTTTCTTTAATTTTTAGTGTAAATGTGTTATTTACCTCCAGGTCCAAATAAGTTTTCAAATAAACAACTTGGGATGCATTTTGGCGCACACACTACCTTGACCTCCTTTGAGGTGAATTAAATTGCTTATATGCTTAAAGGCATCTATTTACTCCATGCAAAAGTCCATGAAAATTACTGTTGGCACCTTTTAAAATAAATGTATTGCTTCCTGGAGGGGTAAGTCTTTTTGTTTGTTTGTTTAATCAATGTTACCAGAGAAATAAACGGAAGGTATGATCTACTGATCTAAATAATACCTAGTGAAGAATGACCAATGTCTGAGTAGGGAGAAAAACTGCATGTGGTCAAGATAACTCAACTTCCAGGAAATGTGTTGTATTCAGTTCTGAAAGTGTGATCATCATGCTGTTCCCGCCCTCTTTATACACGCACAGACACCCCTCCAATCCGGCATCTGTACTTCCTCTAAGAATTTGCACCTGGGGCAGACAGTGTTTTGTCTGTCTGTCGCTTAGGTTTCAGCTTATATAGCCTCCTTCAAGTACCTCCTTGGAGATGCACTCACCTGGAATCCCCAGGTGCCCTCCCGGCCTTCTTCCATCTGCCACTTTCCCTTCTGACATTTTCGGACACTTTTGTACTTTCTGAGGAATCCCTCCTCTCCCAGAATCAAAACAAATCAAAATCTTATTATGGTACACTGAAATGTCTCTTCCCCCCCCTCCCCCCGGTGTTTTGTTTTTTTCTTTCTTTCTTATTGCACCTATTCTTGAAGTCCCCCCGAGTTCACAAGTGTCTGCTAAGGTCTGTCTCTGCCTGTTTCTTCACTTTCCTTCTGAGTGGCCCAAAGGGGGGACCCGCACCAGTGGGCAGGGGCAGGGTCCCGGGAGGCGGGCGGACCCCGGGCTCAGCGCCGCGCCCGGAGGAGCCAGCGGAGGCCGAACGGGGGCTGCATGGCGCGCCCCCGCCCCGGGGTGCGGCTCCCGCTGGCCGCGCACGGGGCTGGAGCTGCGGCGGGAGCGGGAGGCGCTGCCCCGGGAAGTTGCGGGGCCGTGGCCGCGCGCGGGGGCAGAGGCAGGGCACTTGGGGAATCCTCTTCGTCGCCCCCCCCCTCCCCCCGGTTCAGGCCGGTCTGCAAAGCCAACCAGCCGGCGGACAATAGGGCCAGGGGTGGGTCACAGAGGCGCGCCCGCCCTACATGTGCCACCTCCCCCGCTCCTCGGCGCCCCGCCACACCTCCCCTGCCCCACTTCCAGCACCCGCTAGGGATCGCCTGGGGGAGAAAGGTGCAGCCGCTGGTCATTTTCTCCAGCTGACAGGAGCCTTGCAATCCCGGCTGCCATCAAGTCCTCCACCCAGGGCCCCCCTCAGTGTCTCCGGGCGGCAGGGAAGGAGGGGGAGCCGGGGAGGAGGCAGCCCAGGGATGCCAGCTCCCTCCAGGGCGAGGAATCCACAGAAGGAGGCTTGTCTCACCCCCGAGTCCTCTCGGGGCGCCTTGGGGGGGAGTCAGTGCCACCCCCTGGCGCTCAGGTGAAGCCAGCCCGAACCCTCCTGAAAGGTCCCCTACACCCTTCGCTAGCCATGCCTATTCCCCCCATTTGGGAAGCCCAAGTTTGCCCCCAAAGGCAACTGCAGTAACTTTCCGAAGAGCACAGATTGGGGGGGCGGGGAGGTGGTTGAGGATGGAGGTGTCCGGGAGGTCTTCAGCTGCACACACACACACACACACACACACACACACACACACACACAAAATAGCAACAAGCTTTCGAAAAGCGTTATCTTACCATTGATGCGGTTCCCAGGCTCCCCGTGGGCGAACTGGAAGCGGCCCAGGAAAAAGTGGCAAAGTAGCAGCACAACTCCCGCAGCAGCCGGGGCGGCCCCCGGGAGCCTCGCCATGCCGCCGCCGCCGCCGCGACCTCCGCTCCTCTTCCTCCCGCCGGTTCCCCGGCGCCGGGGCTCGGGCGGGCCGGGGCGGTCGGAGCTCCGCGCCGCGGA
The DNA here is from genome assembly GCF_964339955.1 of Pipistrellus hanaki. NCBI lineage: Eukaryota > Metazoa > Chordata > Mammalia > Chiroptera > Vespertilionidae > Pipistrellus > Pipistrellus hanaki. The sequence goes on along the minus strand of NC_140503.1, from coordinate 121,187,004 downwards.
GGGTCCCCGGGGTCCGGGGCGGCCTCGGTCGGTGTCGCTGGGATCTCACGCCCGGGAGCCGGGAGAGGCAGGGCGTGCCAGGGGCTCGGAGCGCAGTCCTCTCCGGACCTCGGGTTCCTCTCTTCTCAACTTGCCACGACCCTCCCAGCCCTCGCCCCGGACAAAGACCGCCGCCGCGGGGAGGAGAGACCCCTGGCAGCCCAGCCGGGCCGGCAAACTCGGCTCCCGCCCCGGCAGCGCCTCCCGGTCGCCTCCCGAGCCCCGCGATGCGATGCGCTCCGCTGGGTTCACACAGATCCGGTTCCACCGCCGGCGCGGTGCCTCGTCCAAAGCCCGGAGCGCAGTGGGATCCGAAGGAACTTTTCCCGGCCTCGGGTTGGCCACCGCGGGCAGGTTTGGGGTGTGCGGAAAGGGGGTGACTGTGTGGACCGGCGAAACCCCTCCGACAAGTTTTTCTTCTTCTTCTCGGAGCCCCACGCCCGGCGCGCGTCCCTCCCGCCGCCGGAGGGATGGGCAGCCGGCGGAGCGGAGCCCGGGAGGCGCCGGCTGCAGCCTCTGAGATCCAAAGTCAGGGCGGAAAAAGAACAAACACACAGAACTGTTTTTCTGAAAAGGGGGGAAGAAGAACAAAGAGATGGGTAGAAAAATAAATCCGGCTGGAAGCTATGGAGAGAGGGCTCCTCCTGGCTCAGGAGGAGGCGGCCCCGGCCCCGCCGAAGCCGGAGTTGGGTGGCGGAGGAGACTCCCGGCCGCGCTCCCGGCGCCCCGGCTCCGGCTCCGAGCTTTGGGGCGGAGAGGCGGCGCGCAGCGTGCCAGACCGGCCGCGGCGCCCTCCTCCCACGTCCCTCCCCCGCTCCTCCAGCCGCTCCACCTTCCTCCCCGAAACCCGTGGCTCAGCTCGCCCCAACCTGCCCAATGGCTGCGCTTCCCTCGGAGCTGGCAGGAGAGTCGCCGGGAGATTAAAATCCGGGGAGCGGTGCGAGGGGGAGTCAGAGGGGAACCCCGAGCGGCTCGCCCCCCGCAGCCGGCGGCCTGGGCGCGGGGAGAGGCGGGGAGGATGCCGAGCCGGGAGGGGAGGGGCGGGTGGCACCTCCGCGCAGCTGGGGCGCCATCCCCGCACCTGGCTGCCCTCCGGGCGGCTCTCGGGTCGCCTTGGAGCCAGACTGGGCGGGGAGGGGCGCGAGAATCGGGGGAGGGGGCAGACTGCGGGCGATCGTGGCCGTGGAGAGGTTCTTTCTGGACGCCAAGGGGTTAATTAGAGTTCTCCTGTCCCGGGAGGGCTTGCACGGCCGTGGATGGTGTGTGAGGAAAGCAAACCGGAGCGGGTATGCTTAGTGACCCCGCGAAGCCCCTTGGAACCCCAGGCCCCCCGAGGCGGGTGCAGGGAGGAGGCGCGGGGCAGCTCGGTCCGGCCGCCGAAGCTGCTTTGTAAAGTGTCAGCCACAGGGAAAGCGAGAGTTTAAAGAAACAGGAGACCCATTGACTGTCCTGCGGGGGCTGCTGCAACCGGCTTTGCTAGCGTGTGTGTGTGTGTGTGTGTGTGTGTGTGTGTGTGTGTGTGTGTGTGTTTTCCAGCTCGCGGATGTGCTTCAGCATTAACCCTTCGCACCCCTTTCATTAGTTTACACCTTATTTTGCAGTTAACATCATGTTAACGGGATAAATGCAAAGAAAGAAAGCAAAGAGCAGTGGTTAAAAGTACAGCTTCTATAGCCAGGCTGGGCTGGAATGCCACCGAACCCACTAAACAATTACATGACAGCAATTTCTTCAATCTCTTGGTACTTCAGTTCCCCAGCCATCAAATGGAGAGAAGTGTAATGACTCCCTTATAGGTGTTGTATTGGATTAAATGAGTTAATACTGCAGACTTAAAGAATCGAGATCAGTGCCTGGCTCAAGATACATGACAAAGGTTTGGGTTTAATTCTACTGAGGCCACATACCTAGGTTACCAGTTGGATCCCAGTCAGGGGCTGGACCTGAGACAAGCAATTTATATTTCTCTCTCACATCGATGTTTCTGTCTCCCCTTATTCCTTTTAGAAAAAAAAAATCAATAAAAACATATCCTCTGCTACGGATTTTTTTTTTTAAGGAGAGAAATAAATATCTGTTCATGTTTACCAATGTCACCTCCCCCCCCCCCCAAAAAAAATAATTTTAAAAAAAGAGCAAGAAAGAGAGGAGAGGAGAGAGTCCTAGATCAAAGGGATGTTTTGGTTCAGTGTTTTAAGTGCAAAAGGTCTAGTAAGTCTCTTCTTGTCCACTCTGTTGCATGCTCTGAGGAGTTTATGGATGCCATCCCTAAGTACTTTGATTTTGTCACAATACTGGATCCCAATAAACAAACAACTCTGCTAATTTGGTGCCAAATGAATGACTCTCTCATGGTCACTTAGCTGGTGAGAGGGAAATCATGTTTTCTCCAAGTCAATATTCAATTTTCTTTATTTATATAGAAAGATCCTTGCTCTCCCAGCAGGTTCATTTCTTCCTTCTCAATATATGTAGGTAACCAAGAATATTTAACTTATATGAAACATTACATGTAAATTAGAGTACCTGGGACACTATTTAACATTAAGTTAGATAACCAAGTATTCTTATCAAAATTTGATTTTCATTTAATTGCTCTTGATTTTTTTTTCTGTCTGCATCCTTAGTAAGATTACTGTGTCATGAATCTATGTGGAAACCTTCCTAAAAGGGTACTTCGTGCAACTCCAATCCTCATTATATACAAAACCATGGAAACCTAGCAGAAGTCATTCACTTTCACAATAAAAAAATGGGTGTCTCCTGTTTCTCTGAGAAGAAACAAGTCCCACCTCTCCCTGGCATCATAGTCTTTATTCCTTTATTATTATTATTATTATTATTATTATTATTGTTACAGGATGCAAATTAGCAGTGTTTACTTTTCTCACCTGTTGTCATCAATGCTTTGCCCTCCTGATTGAAGCTACCAGTACATCCCTTCAGTGGAAATGTGATGCCCAGAGTACAAAGGGAGCCCAGTAGTAATTCAGAGTGAGTCTGGAGAGGATTTTACCTATCGCCATCTCACTGGTGCTGCTCCATTATTTCATTTCACTCATATTTGAATCTTATGCTGAAGAGCTGACCTCATAGAAAGTAAGTATAGATAGAAGATGAAGGTAATGAAAAGTCAATCATGCAGGATGATTTAGTGCCCAGAACTAAGAAAGAAAAAGGGTGTTATTATAATAAACTTAGACTGTGATGATTTGCCTTAAATGTCAACCAATAATTTTTTGTAAAAATGTATTTTTTCTTTACATTATAGCAATCAACCAATAATTAAAATATATTTAAGATAATATGTTCAAAGTGAAATTGAGTAGATTACTGAAATAACCCTGGCTAAGGAAAAGAGGGTAAATCATTGTGGCCTAAATGACTTAAGTTTGCCATATACGTTTTACCACAGAATTATCTACTTCAATTTCCTGGGGAAGAATTAGGATTTCTTTGTGGAAAAAAGTTTAATCTTCCATCTTACTATAGTCATCAGAACTAAACTGCTGTTTTTATTTTTCTTTGTTTTCTTCCTCCCCTCTTCCTCCCATCCCACACTGGTTTAATATTAGCTACCCTCTCAATGAACAAACAAATCAGAAGTCACAAAAGAGTGCTGTTATCCGTGGGGAGTTCTCTGTTTCCTCACCTGTTGCAGGTGGAAATGGGCTTGTCATATCACAAGAAAAAAAGAATGATTTTAGGAGACTCACATGGGAGAATGAGATATTGCAAAAATCTATATTTCTGTGGAATTAAACCCCTGAGTTTCCAAGGTCCCATTTCTTTTTGTCCCACCAAGGAAAAAGTCCCATTTCGTTTTCAGCAGGGTTAAGATCAAAGCCAGGGTCCAGAGTTGCCAGGCCCGGTTGGGGGACAGTCCAATCCAGCAGCAGGCTAGCTTAGTTTGTGTTCCCAGTTGCAGTCCATCAGTCCATTGCATGCGGGCTCCTCAGGGCCACGTGGCTATAGTGGGAATACAGACCAATACAAGAGAGCCACAGAAGAGCCAAGAGCGCCAAAAGAGAGAATTGCTGTGTCTGGGGGGTTATGTATTCCCAAATTTTCATGACTTGCAGTGGTCCTCACCCCCTCAGGCCAATGATTTTTGTTCTGAGGTTTGGCTAGCAGCACACACCTTCTTTACACCGCCCCAACTTCACTGCGCATGCGCCCATCTCCTCTTTGTCCAGGCCTTTCCCAGGTGATCTACAGGGAATAGAAGGTGGTTCCCTGGGAAGTGTAAAGGTGCAGCTTCCTGGTGAAGCTGCCCAAATGGCCATCTTTATAATGCCTGGCCTTCTCTTTGCTTCTTTCTGATTCCTAATAACTAGCTGATTACCATGGTATCAGTACCACTTTAGTTCTTTGTGCATGACAAAGATGTGGAATTCACAGAACATCCCCTCATTTAAAGATCTTAAGATAATATTTCAGAATCACTCTCAACAATGTAGAACTTTAGGCAGACATTAGCACCTGAACTAATGTCTGTACCTGTTTGCAGCCCTTATCTATACCAACTTTTGGAGAGGTTTTTAAACATTCTAAATGCAGTTTTATCTTTATGAAGGTAATTACAATTACCCATTTCATCCCACCTCCAACATTCACATTGAGTATTTCCAAAGACCTGTCCTAAATTGTAACTTGGCTAACAGATACTCATTATGCTCAATATTTTTACTTGTTATTAGTTTATTCAGATGTTCTTCTTCTTTTGGAGCCAGATTTGACAATTTGTATTTTTCTTAGAATTTGTCTGTTTGTTACCTAATTTGTTGGCAAACTGTTGTTTATAATATTCCCTTAAGGTTGGTAGTAATGTTATCAGTGTAAGTGGAGTTCTTGGGGGGCCTTGAGTGCAGGAAGTCTCTGCTCCCCAATTCTGTCAGTGCACCAAGGAACGCGGAAGTCCAATGGACCTTGGACATTAACAGGATTGATGCTAAACACTGAGTGTTGAGATATCAGTGGCTCAAGGCAATTCCCTAACCTGAGAATCCTTTTACTGTTTACCAAACTTTACCTTTGATATGCCTGTAGGCATTGCTAAAGGGAAAATGTGTATTCAAATAAATAAATAGTGGACCTGGCCAAAAGTAAGTGTATCTCTTCAAGAAAGGGGCTCCTACTCTAACTGGTTGGGCTCAGTGGATAGTGTCTGCCTGCAGACTGAAAGGTTCTGGATTCGATTCCAGTCAAGGGCATGTACTTTGGTTGCGGGCACATCCCCATGGAAAGTGTGCAGGAGGCAGGTGATTGATATTTCTCTTTCATCAATGTTTCTAGCTCTCCATTCCTCTCCCTACCTCTCTGTTAAAAAAAAAAAAAAATCAATAAAATATATTTAAAAAAGAAAGGAAGAAAGAGGCTCCCCCTGGCCCTCAATGCCTTCTAAATTCATATTTCTTGTTTAGCATTTTTATTTGTGCGTCAGCCCCTCCTTCAGATCCTGAACCCCACCTCAAAGGCAGCAGCATTGAGGAAATGAATTTCCTGAGGCCCCCATGGGAGGATGGGGGTTAGTGGAAAGCTTACTGATGATGTAAAATTAAAAGGGTCCTCCTCTAAGTTCCCATCTCTGTTCATCTCTCCATGGAAGATATACTATCTTGTCTTTGGCAGGTCCAGAATAAGGGCCACTGCCCAGAATTCCTGTTCCATATTAAAGCCCAGTTCAGTCCAGGCGTCCTGTGTGTAAAGTCCGAATGGCCAATAGGCCACATGGGTGTGGGGAGAGAATGAGTGAACACACGGACAAGTGCACGACATGGAGCAACTGAGAACAAGAGAATAAGAGAGAGGGAAGTCTGTCTGGGATCACCAGGACCTTATTTAAACTAATCACTTAACTTTCCAAGATTTCCATGCCTCTGATGGTGTCCACCCCTAGCCAATCCATTGTTCCCAGGCTAGACTGACAGGCAAGCACCTTCCCTGCATCATTTTGACTTTATTGTACCACTCTTCCCACAACAATCCAGTACCACCAGGTGTGAGAAGGGAGGTGTTCTAATCCCCTGGGAGGAATATGCTGTGTGAAGCCATAGCTTCCCCATAAAGCTTCCTAGGTGACCATGTTTACAGTGTCTGAGTTCCATTTACTTTCTTTCCTTTATTAGTAATATTCACTAGTTAATTAGGGTGATAGTAGTAATGTCCACTTTTTTATTCTTGATATTACTAACTTGAGTCTTTTCTCTTTTATTCTTGAGCAATTGAGCTAAAGGTGTGTCAATTTTAATTATTCGAAGAATCATCTTTTGGTTTATTTGAAGAACCGCCTTTTGGTTTTGCTGACTTTTCTATCCTTTTATTTTTTAATTCTCTATTTCATGCATTTCCCTCTAATCTTTATTATTTAGTTAATTCTGCTTGCTTTAGATTTAACTTGTTTTAATTTTTTAGGGTGAAAAGTTAGGATATTGATTTTAGATATTTTTCCAACTTTATTGATATATAATTGACATATAACATTATGCAAGTTTAAGCTGAACAATGTGATAATTTGTTACAAGTATATATTGGTAAATGTTTACCACAATAAGGTTAATTAATGCACCTTCACCTTACATATTTATCATTTTGTTGTTATTGTTATAGTGGGAATATTTAAGATCTAAGCTATTAGTGACTTTCAATACACTATATAGTATTGTTAGCTATAATCCAAAAGCATACACAGAAAACCCAGAATGTATTATTCATAAACTGGAAGTTTGTGCCCATTGACCAGTATCTCTTCACATCCCCCAACCCTCAGTCCCTGGCAATGTCCAATATACTTTCAGTTTCTATAAATTCCTCTTATTTTAGACTAGAGGCCCAGTGCACAAAATTCATTTACAGGGGGTGTGTGTTCCTCAGCCTAGCCTGCACCCTCTCCAATCTGGGATCCTTCTCACAATCCAGGACTGCTGGCTCCCAACTGCTCGCCTGCCTGCCTGGCTGAAGGCCCCTAACTGTTTCTGCCTGCCAACCTTTCATCCCTAACCACTCCCCTGCCAGCCTGATCGATGCCTAATTGTTCCCCTGCTGGCCCAGGTGCCCCTAACTGCCCTCCCCTGCCAGCCTGGGCACCCCTAACTTCCCTCCCCTGCAGGCCTGAGTGCCCCCAACTGCCCTCTTCTGCAGAACTGGTCTCTCCCAACTGTCCTCCCCTGCTGGCCTAATCACCCAAAACTGCCTTCCCTTGCCAGCCATTTTGTGGTGGCCATCTTTGACCAAATGAGGGCAGCCATCTTGTGTGTTGGAGTGATGGTCAATTTACATATTACCTCTTTATTATATAGGATATATGGAATTATGCACCTGAGTGGGTTTAAATATTATTTGTTATTTGTTAATGTTTCACTTACCATAATGTCCTCAAATTTCATCCATGCTATTGCAAATATTTTTTTATGGATAAATAATATTCATTCATTTATTAATACATTTGTATCACATTTTGTTTTATCCATTCATATGTTTTATCCATGGATATTTAAGTTATGTCTTCTTTGCTATTGTGACTGTAGCTGCAATGAATGCAGGGGTACAGATAACTCTTTGAGATAGTGATATCACTCAGAAGTGAGATTTCTGGATCATTTTTAATACTTTGAGGACCCCCAATACTGCTTTCTATAGTGACTGAACCCACTGACATTCCCATGTCAGTGAACAAGGGCTCCCTTTATTCCACATCTTCACCACCATTTGTTGTTTTCACTTGCCTTTTTTATAACAGCCATTCTAATAAGTTTGAGATACCCTGTGATTTTGATTTGATTCAGCATGTGAAAAAATATATCACAATAAATAAAAATCTTTTAGGACACATGCATATATTATGGTGCCACATTTACATGGCTAGCATGTAGGTAAAATTGAGTTTTTCATCTGTTGGTCTGGATAGCTATTGTTGGCTGATATTTAATGTTTTTCTGTTTTATTTTGTTTCATGTTTAATGTTTGTCAGGTTTTTGTTTTTTGTTTTTTTGTCTCATGTTAATATACTTTGTGTAAAAAAAAACCCTCTAATTTATTCTCAACATTAAGAATGATAAATCATAACACACACCAAAAGTCTTAATGAATACTTGATATGTCCTTTATGTCACCAGTTTTGCAATAAGCATGTTTTGTTTTGTATCCAGTTAGTCTGGTTTCATCTTTTATTCTTTGTCACTAGTTTCTGAATTTCCTTGGCAATCTGGTTCCTCCCTGAAGGTCTCCTTTGCTTCTTTAAATATTATATATTTTTTCTTATTAGAAATCATAATTCTATTTCTAGTTGGTCTTTTCTCTTATTCTGCAATAAAAAAATACCATTGGAGCTTATTTATTATAAACATTTTGTTATTGCTAGGAAGGAAAATTAAGATGAACACAATTACAAATATACACCACTCAAACTTGAGAAATGTTAATAAGTTATTACAACTCCAGCAACCTTTATTAAGGAGGGAAGGCCAAAGCTCACATGGGCTGTGGATGATTAACATCAACAAATGCAAGAGGCAGGATTTCTCATGCAATGTAATGCCAAAGCTTGAGAAGCCAAGTAAGGGTGTGGTGAGCTGCTCTCAGCTGTACACTGTCAGCTGAAACCTGATGGCTCCAGTAAGTTTCTATACAGTCTTATACACAGGCTGTCAACCACAGCCTTCTTGAAGATTCTTATCTATGCCTCCCTTTTTTTTTTTTTTTTTTTTTTTTTTGGCAGAAGAATAGATAAACCCGAAATTTTGAAGATCATATTCTCTTTACGTGTAGTCCTCAGAAAATCTGAACTAATATTTCTAAAATTAACAACTATTTCTGTTTCTTGTTCTGTTAAATAAATAGTAAATTCTATTATACTAGAAGAGAATTAGTAGACAAATGTGTGGGAAATTAGCTCAGAATAATATAACAAGTAATCTCCATTTTAACTGGAAACAAGTTTAAAATAGCTTTCAAAGAAGGTTAATGAAGATTGTATGGTCAAGTTCTACATGACACCTTTCAAAATGTGTAAAAACCAGGAAGATCTAGCAGCATCTTTCATTAGAGGAAGATGCAAAATCCTGGTTAGAAGACATTTGTGTTCCAATGTCTTCTGCTATTTAAAAAATTTAACCTAGAACAAAGATTCCTATAGCAGATATATAGTGATGTATGTTATGAGGTATGTTAATACCATAACAAGTTGCCAGGACAGTCTAAAATATCTTTTTGGTTCATAACACTATGCAAATTATATGTATTTCTGAGAATAAAAAAACAGATTGTCAAAAGAAAAACACGTGATATCTTTTGATTTGTTGATGATAGCCATTCTGACAGCTGTGAGATGGTACCGCATTGTCGTTTTGATTTGCATCTCTCAGATGATTAATGACTTTGAGCATGTTTTCATATGTCTCTTGGCCTTCCTTATGTCTTCTTTCAAAAAGTACCTATTGAGGTCCATTGCCCATTTTTTGATTGGGTTATCTTCCTTTTGTTAAGTTGTATGAGTTCCCTGTAAATATTGGAGATTAAACTCTTATTGGTGATAACATTGGCACCCACTCATTTGTGGATTATAATGAACAACATAAACTGATGAACAAAAACAGATCCAGAGACAAAGAAACATCGATCAGATGCTCAAACCTCAGAGGGAAGGTAGGGGAAGGTGGGGGTAAGGGAGAGAGATCAACCAAAGAACTTGTACGCATGCATATAAGCCTAACCAATGGATGCAGACCATAGAGGGTGAGGGTGGGAGTGAGGGCAGAATTGCGAGGTGGGAGGGATAATGAAGGGGATAACCACACATTTGTAATACTTTAATCAATAAAAAATAAAAAAACAAATAGTTTGTGCTATAACTTGGAACATATTTATAATAAATTGTTGCTTATATGAAAAAAAAGAAAAACACAATCAATACTGTCTCATATTGAATACATATTGAAACAATATATTATTAATTAACCAGAGACAGAAAGGGGTAAAGGCTATTTCATGGAATACATGGGATAATATTATGTCAACCTAAAAAGTAATACTATGACTATAAACCATGAGAATAACAAAAATAATCTTCAAGTAATATATTTTTTTAATCTACTTTGTGCTTTCCTAGAGTCCTGTTGACTTTATCAGAGTAAGGTACTTTCAAAGACATAGAACTTTGTTGCCATTATATTTTTGTGATAGAATATCAGTATTATTTAATTGTGAATAATTCATTGAAATATGCAGTATTTATTGAAATTCTGCTAACAATAAAGGATCATTCAAACTCAGGTATTCTATGACCTACTTAAAATGACAGAGAAAACAGTATAATTTATGTAACCAAAGACACACAAAAGTTTTAGAATCTCTTACAGCATCAAAAATATTTAATGAGTTCTAATATGCTACTGCTAATGAATGCCATTTGCACATAACTGGAAAAGCTGACTAGTTTCCTTTAATACTTAGAGGATTCCATTTATTATTAAAGAATCCAATAACCCATTTTTTTTCTAGCTCTACAAAGTCTGGTCTGACATATTTTACTACCTGTGTGTATTCTCTTCTGATTGAATTCCAGTTGTCCTGATTAAATCATCCATCACTTTTAGGAAGATTTTTCTCTTTATTGGTTTTTGGTACTGCCTCACTCATTTTAGCTACTTGCTATTTTCTCTTCCTGATATGTCACTTTGAAAATATTTCAGTGACTTTTTTATATTACATTTTCTAGTAACATTTTAATGTTTACTTGAGTTTTAGTGAAAATGAAAACTTTTCCTATGTCTTTTCCTGTAAGCTTTAAGCCTTTCCATCAGTAAATATAACTTAAACTTTGAAAATGTAGATTTCCATACATATTTGGGACTATCAATAAATAAGCAGCTCTCCAAATAGAAATCTTACCCCTCTATTGTCATTATACTGTTCAGCTTGCAAGTGTTCTGCACCCCTAAATCCTGTGACATTTAGGGAAAAGAGTTCTCTAATGTATTGGATTTAGATTATAATTAGCTACTTAGATTTTCCTTGTTTTATGATCTAGGAAGTGTTCTGTATTAATCTTTAAAAGATTATTTAAACCTTGTCTTTTGTGAGGCCTGGAAAGGAAAGAGCTATACATTTAAAGATTGAGGATTAACTTTTGAATTTATCTAATGAAGGTCAACCCCGAGCAAGGCCCATACAAGAAATGTTTGCATTACAGTAGGAAGGACATATAAAATCATTTCCTTGGCAGTATGTAAATATGGAGATAGAGAATGTGTGTAGTTAGGAAGAACAAAGGAACTCCAAGCTGGAGTGGAGGATACTGCATTGAAAGATAGAACTTAGGACGTTGTACTTTAAAGACTCAGAAGATCTTGAAAAAGCTGTGAGGATGGAGCATGGTCTAAATAGAGATGTTATAAGCAAATGATGCATAATTGACATGAAGTAGTACACGGAGAGTGAGTTTCTGGAGAGTGTACCAAGGAATGACTTCAGATAGAGGACAGAGAGATATACAGAGATAATATCATCAAAGGACAGCCAAGCAGTTATAACCACAGGATACTCTCTTTGTCCATTCCAAGTGATACCCCAGAGTCCTAGCATCAACCACTAACCCTGTGACTTGTGGAATCAATCTTGTAAACTATAAAACTGGGTCCAAGATACGTAATGGCAATTTGAATCAATATCTAAATTTTCATTTTAATCATGATAATATTTTTCTTTATTTTCTTTACTTTTTTTTCATTATCATTTACCCACATATCCTCTTCCACCTCCTCCTTCCCCCCACGATTGCCACACTGTTGTCTGTGTGAGTTCTTTCTTTCTTTTCTGACCCCTCCCTCCTCTACTCCAATATATAAATTTGATTCTCAATAAAATGCAGGTTGTTACTTCTTGCAGGGCAGAGGGGAAAGCAGGTTGAGTAGACAAAAAAAAAAAAAAAAAAAAAAAGATGTTATAGTTTGCTATTGGAGAAACAAAGAAAATCTGCATTTTAAAGTACAAACTACAAAAAATGCCAGATGTGTATCTGCCACACAATTATGAGGCTTATATTTGAACTGATGATTTATAACTGATTATGAATTTGGCAATAATAACATATTTTTAAATATCACTAATCAAAAGAAGATTATGATCCTTAACTGGGGCTGAGGCACAGCTGGCACATGCTGGCAGGGTCATATCAAAATCTTCACGAGAAAAGGTTAAGATTTTTATGTTTATCACAGGAGGACATAAAATAATACAGAGAATAATGTCAGTGTGCTATAATGCCAAATCCAAGGCTATTACTCAAGTGTGTGTACCAGTCAGCATCTGAATAGATTTTTTTTCCCAATGCTCACTAGAGGATATGTGTATTGATTATTTTAGAGAGAGAGGAAAGAAAAGAGAAAGAAAGAAAGAAAGAGAGAGAGAGAGAGAGAGAGAGAGAGAGAGAGAGAGAGAATGAAACATCAATGTGAGAGAGAAACATGAATCAGTTGTCTCCTCTACTTACCCCAACCAGAGATGGAACCCACAACCTAAATTGAGTCCTGACCAGGAATCAAACTAGCAACCAATCAAACCACCCATCCAGGGCAACATCTGAGTAGTTTTGACTGGCCTACTATCAAAGCAGGAATTGGACTAATTTAGTGATATTTAAAAATATGTTATTATTGCCAAATTCATAATCAGTTATAAATCATCAGTTCAAAATATAAGCCTCATAATTGTGTGGTACATACACATCTGGAATTATACTAAAGTGGCTTTAATGAAACTATAAAACAATATTGGAAACATGTGACATTAGCCCATAGAGCAGGACTTTAAGATTACTCACTCCTTGAACTGTCTCCATCAATATCACCAAGTATGCTTGTTTTGTATGCATACTTCTGCTCCATGCACCTGCTTGAGGATTCTAATTTAATGACTTTGAGTTGGGGTGAAATGTGGGAAACTAATTTTTTAACAGATCTTTGGGTGCTTACATGATGCAAGTCATCCTAATACCATACTTGGAAAATACTTTCCTAGTGTAAAAGCATGGCATTAAAGATTCTATTCATTATACATGTGTGTATAAATGCATTTTTTACTACCCCTTGTTTTTTCATGGTAAATTACAGTAAACTTAAAAGAAAAGGAAAAATACCTCTATAAAATAATACATAATATTTTATTTTATTTTTCTCACTCCCTAATACATGATATTTAAAAAATAATCTTCTTTAGCATCTAAATTTCTGCAGTCAGTTTTATTACTCAGAGAAGAAAGTAAGCATAAATTAAAAACTGAATATAAAGCACATTCCTCTAAGATTAAATCAATTTATATAATGAGGTGTTGTCATTCAGAATTTAGAAAGTAATAGCCAAGTTGAAGACAAGCCCATCTCATTAAATAGCTCCTCCTTGATTACCAGTTATTACCAGTTAGAGCTCAAATCCTTTTGATTCTAAAACAATAGTGAAACTTATTTGGCTTTTTAACAACATTTGTGGGAACCTTGCTCCCTTCTTGTTTCATTAATCAAAATAAGTAAAAAAAAAAATAATTATATGGAGCAGCTTATTCATACTTTTTTTAAGGGATACAATTTCTATCTCAGAAAGAGACGAGCCCTTTAATATAAATTCAGTCTCTCATTGTGTGTGTAATGCAATATACCGACAGACATCTATCATTTAATTATTCATTTCTACTCTTTAATTTTTTTTCATTCAAATTAATAAAAAAACTATGTTGTTCACAGCTTTCTATGAGAAGAAAGTACATAATAGTTTGTAAAATTTAAGAAATATAATGAATACTTTGTGTTTTAAGTACTACATAATACTAGTTTTTAGCTCTATAAGTTTTTGCTTTTTAACATATTTTAAAGGAGTTAATTCAAAAAGTCTAACCTTTTCAATGGTAATAATATCTATCTTGTGGCTCTTACATAAAGTATAATATATAAAAAATTGTGTTGGAATATTTAGATTGACCAGAGTAAAAAAAGTGTTCTTCTAAATGACTCGATTGTTTCAATATAAACTTAAAGTGTCATATGTGTAATTTGGAATCCTATTCAAAAGTTACATATCTTAAGAAACCCTTATATTTTGGACATTTTATTTGGTGAGTTCATTTAGCCAAAATCCTAGTTTGTGATATCTTGTAATAGGAATGAATCTTCATCCTCATGGCTGAGTTGTGTTCTGCTGAAGTAGAGGGTTTGCTCAAATTCTGACCAAGCTTGTCAAAGGGACCTATTCTCAAACCAGACTGTCAAGTAGCCTGTGTGACACCCTAATAAAACAGAAGAATTACAGTAAAGGAAACAATATCCTTTTCTTCCCAGTTCAGAGCACAGGAACTGTGACAAAATTAGCAATGGCTTGTAAGTGCATAATTTGAAGATTTCATAAGTTTAACTTATATTAAGACTTTGAATGTGAGACAAAATAAACAGAGATCGAATACACATCTAGAAAAAAAGTTGCTATGATCAGTTCATTCTATATTTTAAGTTTTTTTTTCTTCATCTTTCTCTCAATTGTTTTTTTTTTCTTTTTACTTTCTATGAAGATTCATATTTTTGAGTCTAAACATATTATGGTCATAAACAAGTTATAGTTTACAATGTTGGCTGTGTTTCTTCAAGTTTTTCTTAAGATTAAAAGAAAACCCTGGCACTTGCCTTGTCAATGTGCTATGCTAAAATTGGAACCACACAGAGATTGCATGGCCAGGGTGCAAAGATGACTCACACATTTGTGAACCCTTCTGTATTTGTCAGTATCTGTCTTGAAGAGATGGGGCAAGGAAGCAGAACATGAAAGCAAATTAAAGAATAGTTAACCTCCGCCACTTACATTTTATTTATTATAAGCAAAATCTAGTGTTAGCAAAAGTTAATCTTGTTGTGAGAATATAGTGTTTTTTGTATGGTTCTCTGTAATATCTCTGTATTTTAAAGCATAACAATCAATTTTTATAACAGTTGTCCCATTTCCAAACCTAAAAAAAAAAAAAAAAATCAGAAGTGCATGCCAAGATTTATTCATAAGGATAGTATTATTTATAACAAGAAAAAATTGGAAACAATCTAAAATTTGAATAATCATGAGTCGTATGCATTTATTTGGAAATCTTATCTCCAAATTAGTTTCCTATTGCTGCTGTAAGAAATTAACATAAAGTTATTGGCTTAAAACAACACAAATGTATTACCTCACAGTACTGGAGGTCTAAAACGGGTATCACTAGGGGAGAACCCTTCTCCTTGCTTTCTTCAGCTTTTGGGGTTCATTGGCTGACTCCTGACCCTTTCCTCCTCACCTCACTCCAACCTTTTGCCTCCATCCTCACATCTCCTACCTGATGCTGATCCTCCCGCCTTTCTCTTATGACCCTGTGATCATGCTGTACCTACCAGAATAACCCAAGGAATGTCCTCATTTCCAGATGCTTAGATTAACACACCATGTGAAGTAGCATGTTCACAGGGTCTGGAGGTTAGAATGTGGACATCCTGGGGTGCGGCATTATTCAGCCTACCACTTTACCGCTTTATAGAAGCAAACAAGGGCTTGTGAACATTTAAAGTATTGGGAACAGTGCCGGCCTGACAAAAAGACACCCTCAACTGTGATTTGTAAAAATGAGTAGGTGAATACGTGAACTCGTTTCAGAGCCTGGTCTAAGCCACTATCACCTTTGGCCTGAATAATTCCCACTGCCTCCTCCCAGGCCTCCCTGCTTTGCTCTTCGCCACCTTCTATGTTCAGCAGAGCAGCCGAGGTGATCTGCTTAAAACATAAATGAGATGGTGTTCCTGCGGATGAAAAGGCCACACCCATCTCACTCAGGGCGAAGCCTCCACAGCCCTCTACCAGGCGCACTCTCCAAGGTGACCTATGTGAAGGGACCTCCTTCCCTGGCATTCTGCGCCAGCTCCCCTGGCCCCTTGCTGCATCTGAGCCTTTCCCCCACTTCACCTGAGGGTCCCTGTGCCTGGAATAATCTCCGGATATTTACGTGCCTCAGATCCCCACTTCTTTCAGTCTTTGCTCACTTTTCACCTCTCTGAGTGCTACCCCGGCCACGTCATTTGAAATCTCAACTGTGCCATCATTTTTATGCTCCCAATCCCTCTTACCCAGCTTTGTTATTTTTCCACAGCCCAATCACCTTTTGTTATTCTAAGGTTTTATTTATTAAGCTTGTTACTGGCCCTCCCCTACTGAACTATACATTCCGGTGGACAACGAGTGCCGTATGTTGTGTTCCATGACGAATTCGCATTCCTTTGAATAGTGCATGGCATGAGTAAGCGCTCCATATAACCGAGGAACAAGTGGGTGAGATCCCATTACCTGCCAGTTTCTGTCCGAGGCACTGAGGCCACGTCTGTCACCGTGATGGCTTCTCCTTTGTTGGAACTTCACTTTAAGTTCTATCTGCCAAAATCTACTCCGCCCAAGCCGCCAGTTGACTGACGGAGAAGAAAACACTAGATGAGAAGCAGAAAGACGAGCAATTATTAATTACCCTTGCTCTCCTTCATACCATCCCCACCCTTACCACTCCTATACTTCTGTCCCAATTACAGGGAATTGTTTTACTGATGTTTGGGAGATTAATTCAAATGCGTGTAGTTGTTAACTGTGGGTGCCGTGAGAAACATCAAAAAACAACATGGCAATCTGAATAAAGGTCAGGGAATAAGCCAGCGGGAAATGAAAATGTTCCCTCTCAACATTACGTCATGTTACACACGCACACAGAAGAAAATGCCCACTTCGGGTAGAATTGACTACAAAGCAAATTAGCCTTTTCAAAAGTTATTTTCTTATTGACTATCACTTCAAAACTGCTTAAGTATAAACCTCCATCTGAAATGCATCATTCAGAATGTTACATGGAGCGCTGACAGAGTCATCAGGGGGCTTCAGGCTGGGAGTTTTCCACTTGTTTTCCTGGACAAAACCCAGAGAACTGTCTTTAGAAATTAAGCAAAAGAGACACATCAGTTATTCACAAGCAAAAGTTTTAATCTTGCTGGTTTATACTTTCCTTTTCATTTCTTACACCAGGTATTCTTAAATTTGAAAATTTTAAGATGCTGTACCTTTTGAACTGTTTCTAAGGCCGGAGAGTACACAGCCAGAACACAGCAAATGGCTGACATGCAATTTCAGCTTTCTGATCTCAACCCTCAGGCTGCCCACAGTTGAGCTTAAAACAAAGACCAAAGAATTTAATGTACTTTTCCACCTGATTTTACTTTCCTCTATTACAATGTACATTTTTAAAATACATATTTTTATTGATTTTAGAAAGGAAAGGAAAGGGGAGAGAGAGAGAGAGAAACATCAATGATAGAATCATTGATTGGCCGCCTCCTGCACACCCCTTATTGGGGATCAAGCCCAAAACCCAGGCATGTGCCCTTAACCAGAATCGAACCCAGGATCTTTCAGTCCCCAGGCCAATGCTCTAGTCACTGAGCCAAACAAGCTAGGACTAGGCATGTGCCCTTGTTTGAAATCGAACCCAGGACCCTTTAATCCTCAGGCCTACACTCTATCCACTGAGCCAAACCAGCTAGAGCACAATGCACATTTTATCAAAACCATCAAGTGTAAGTATTAAGGACACTATGTTTTAAAGTCTTATTGAAAAGCAGCATTTGAAGAAATTCAACATGAGTACTATAGCCAATCATGTCCTCTTCATTTAAAACCTTCCCAAGATTCTTCATATTTTATAGAAAATGTATAAGTCCCAATTTCTCCTCAAATTGTCATCAAACAGTTGAAAGCAGTGTAATATCTCAATGGGGCATCCATTATTTTATGTATTTTTGTGCTGTGAAAATCTATTAACTATTATAATTTTCTTTATTTGGAGAACTTATTAAAATAAGATTTGGAAAGGCATCTATATTTTGGAAATGTAGGTAAATTCTGGCTCATTCCAATAACAGTTTTAATACACTCAGATGTAGATAATTTCTGATTATTCTCCCAAGTTAATAACATGAGTGTTATTAAGGCATTTTCTGATGACTTAACTATACATCAGATAAATTATTTTTTACTTAGAAGTATTTTATAACTTTATTTTGAAATTGTACCCATCAGATAAATTAATTTTTACTTTTTTACTTAGAAATATTTTTATAGCTCTACCTGGAAATTTTATCATGCATTTAAAGACAGAAATGTTAAAGCTTACATGTTTTAACCCAGTCATTGATACATCTAAATAACTACTAGTGATTGTTTGTTTTATTATATTTCTAGCTTCAGTTAAAACAACAACAACAACACCTTGAAACCTAAGTGTGACTTTTTAGTTACATGTACATAGGTACTGGGTGATTTATTAGTTACATGTACATAGGTACTGGAGCAAGCCACCCAGTACCTATGAGTTTCACTGTGTCTATGCCATGTAGATAATAATTCTTGCCCTAGCTCACTTAAATTTGTAAAAATAAAATAATACAGAAGCATGTTGTAAACTCTAAAGCAACTAGAGATACAATATTATTTTCTATTAGAGATAGTAAGTGCTCAAGTAAGAATCCTCAGCTTAAGTGTAACTAAAATGTTTCTCCTATCCCCAAATAATCTTTCCTTAGAAAACAGGGGGCCATGAGACACATTTAACAAGTGTTACATGATTTAATCTTGTATGATGTATGTAAAACAGTCAAGTTCATAAAATCAAAACCAGAATCAAAGGAACAAATGGGGAGTGATTAATCTACAGGGATAAAGTTTCAGTTATGTAAAATGAATACATTCTAGAACCAGCTGTACAGCATTATGTCTAGAATCAACAATAACCTACTGCACACTTAAAATCTGTTAAGAGGGCAGATCTCATGGTACATGTTCTTACCACAATAAAAGAAAAGAAAAGAACCCTATTATGTGATTGTATGATCCTATAGACACAGAACATAGATTAGAGGTTAGCTACCAGGATCAGGGAGGAAGCAGTGTAAGCATTAGTAGTAGGTATAGAGTTTTTGCTTGGGGTAATGAAAATGTTCTAAACAACATTGTGAATGTAATAAATGCCACTGAATTATACATTCTCAAGTGGTGAAAATGGTAACTTTTAATTTATATATATTTTACTACAATTATTAAAAAAAAAACACAGAGGTCCATGTGGGATGAAGGAAGGTGAAGAGATTAGCTAAAGAATATACATGAATAGCCCATGGACACAGACAACAGTGTAGTGAAGGCCAGGAGGAGGGGCAGGGACAGGATGGGGGTAGTAAAGTGCGGGGTGGAGGGGTGAGTAGTGGGGAATGGGAGATATCTGTTATATTGACAACAATAAAAAATAGGGGTCCATGAAATTCCTTTTTTTCCAACTAGATTTATAATTCGAGCTTTATAAAAGAATGTATATACATCCATTCAACAAATATTCATTGAATATCAATTTCCATCTGTCCTTATTTTTTAAGGACGATCCAAATGGCTCTTGTTTTCCTGTGTGTGGAATACAGATGTTTCAAGTGGTATTCACGAATCCTCCTAACTCTAGTGTTAAGCCAAGAACTTGTGAATTGATGTTGATTCTTAATGATTTTTGAAGAGAGCGATCTATGCATCCTCCTATTACTTGCCTCACTTTCTCTCTCTCTTCTTTATTGTGATTTTCACAATGGAGAAAACCATACTGATTCTAACTATGAAGTCCATGTTAGCCACACAAGAAAATATAACTTCAAATCCTCTTTGTACCATAACTCTCCCAAGATCTACAGTTCCGCCTGGTTACTCTGTGGATTGATATTTCAGCATCATCCACACTGCACTTACTGTCTTTCTCTCCCATCCTTAGGCTTCTCCTTTGGGCTTCGCCATTTCTAATGATGCCAATATCATTCTCCAAGGCCCCCTAGTTTGATAAGTTTTTGTGTTTCTGATCTAATATATTTTTTTATTTCCTCTTCTTTCCATTCTATTGCTAATACTGTTCCCCACTTTACAGATTTTATATCCCAGGGCCTTAAAATCTTTAGCCTGGATTACTCACAGTTATTAGTAAATTGCACTTCTGCCTTTGATTCTCTTCCACCACCCTATTGCCACAGTAATCTCTCAGAGGATTATGCTCTTGCCCTCCTCAGGAATCTTCACTGGAGTCCAGCTTCCTCGCAGTGTTTTTCAAAGCTATCCTCAGCACTGCCCACTCTTCCAGCTCTTTGTTCAGTGGCCCAGAAACATCATTGCCTGCTCTTTGCACCAAAACCTGTATTTCTTTTTTTCTGTCTCTGTTTATTTGCTCATGACATTACACTTACCAAAAATCTACAGGGTAGGAGAAAAGTGCTTTTATAGTTATTCATATAGAAAAACAATATAATATTGTAATAAATAAATAAAAAATAAATAAACTGTGCTTTGCGTACTCACAACTGTAAATCTACCCTTGCTCAACCCTGTACAGCTAGTTGCTCATTACATCCTCACTTCTGCTCCTATCCAAAATTGAAGCTCTAACTTATTGCCTATATGGAAGAAACCGTAGCACAGAATGCAATCTTCCCTCCTTATGCCCATTGTTTTTTAAAGATCAACAATTTTCATGTCCATGACTTGCTTTTCAGAGCTCATATTTTATCTGTTTAATGTTGTTACTGAGCTCAGCACATTCTCTAACTGTCCTTGTACCTTCCAGTGTAGAATCAGTAGGCAGACTACAAATGAAACGAATCATGAGGGAGATAGAAAGGAAAAGTCAAGAGAAGAGCTTAGAGATGTTGAGGAAAGAGCTCACTATCTAGGACAGAGGAGGAAAATATAATTTTGGGAGAAGAAAAGAAAATATATTAAAGAAGCAATAAGTATATTAAAGAAATGATTCACATTCTTCCCTTGACTGTTGGTTTATCTCAGTTTTAATGGCTCCCCTGCGTGCTCTCTCTGGTATTTGAAGGTCTTTACAGGGGGAGATAAGTGAGAGAAGCAGATATTCAGTACTGATTTTTGCTTCATTTCCAAATATGTATGTATATGTATATATATATATGTATATATATATATATATATATATATATATATATATATATATATATGTATATATATATATTTAATTCCACTCTTTCTGGGAAATTTTCTTGTTTTAAAAAGTAAAGATATGACGGTGGTCAAAATTTAGTACCATTGTGACATTTCTGTGTTATAAGAAAATCAATTAACATCTTGTTCATTGACTTATTTTTAAGAAAGAGGTCTGTTTCAACAACAAACTTACTCATTGTCTTAATTATTTTATTATTTGTCACTGATTCCCAAGACTCCATTGTTAAACACTCAGACATTAAACATCAAATAAAAATATGAGGTTATCAATTTTGCTTTTAATAGTTAAAAATTTTAAAGGGTGAACCTTTAATTTAATTAAACTGTATCCATGTCTTAAATATAACAAAGTGGACTCTAATGTAATAGAAAAAGTAAGTAATGCAATTAGCATCAGGCAATAATACCATTCATTGAATGTCTACTATAAGCCAGATTACACACACACACACACACACACACACACACACACACACATATATAATATATTATATATATTGGGTCGGCAGCTAAGTAATTGCGGGTTTCACACATATATGGCTTCAGTTGAATTTTTAGGTTTGCAGACGTAGTACAAATGTAAAACACATTTTGTTATTGATAGTTGGCTATTCAGCTGTTAATCAGTAAAAAAAGTTTTTTGATCTGTTTTGTAGTTTTCGTTTGGCGTTCGTTGAAAAATGGAAAATCAAAAGGAACATTTTCGTCATATTTTGCTTTTTTATTTCTGCAAAGGGAAAACGCATCGCAAGCTCATAAAAAGTTATGTGCTGTTTATGGTGACGAAGCCTTAAAAGAACAGCAGTGTCAAAATTGGTTTGCCAAATTTCGTTCTGGTGATTTTTCACTCAAAGATGAAAAACGCTCTAGTCGTCCAGTTGAAGTTGATGACGCCCTAATCAAAGCAATAATCAATTCGGACTGTCACAGTACAACACGTGAGATTGCAGAGAAGCTTCATGTATCACATACATGCATTGAAAATCACTTAAAACAACTTGGCTATGTTTTAAAACTCGATACATGGGTTCCTCACGAAATTAAAGAATCACAGTTAACGCAACGCATTAGCAGCTGCGATTTGCTAAAGAAACGTAATGAAAATGATCCATTTTTAAAATGACTGATAACTGGCAATGAAAAATGGGTTGTTTACAACAATATCAAGCAGAAAAGATCGTGGAGCAGGCCAGGTGAACCAACTCAAACAACATCAAAAGCTGATATTCATCAAAAGAAGGTTTTGTTATCAGTTTGGTGGGATTACAAAGGAATTGTCTACTTTGAACTCTTACCACCCAACCGAACAATCAATTCTGATGTCTACATTGAACAACTAACAAAATTAAACAATGCAGTTGAAGAAAAGCGGCCCGAATTGACAAATCGAAAAGGTGTTGTATTCCATCATGACAATGCAAGGCCACACACATCTTTGGTCACTTGGCAAAAATTAATGGAGCTTGGTTGGGATGTTTTGCCACATCCACCATATAGTCCTGACCTTGCACCATCTGATTACTTTTTGTTTCGATCTTTACAAAACTCCTTGAATGGTAAAAATTTCAATAATGATGATGATGTCAAATCGTACCTGATTCAGTTTTTTGCTAATAAAAACCAGAAGTTTTTTGAACGTGGGATTATGATGCTGCCTGAAAGATGGCAAAAGGTCATTGATCAAAATGGGCAATACATTACAGAATAAAGTTATTTAGTTCCATGAAAAAAATGTCTTTGATTTTCTTTAAAAAATCCGCAATTACTTAGTTGCCGATCCAATATATATATATATATATTAACAAGTTGTCAGTGTTTTAAAAAAAACAAAAACATTTATTGCCAAAACCGGTTTGGCTCAGTGGATAGAGCGTTGGTCTGCGGACTGAAAGGTCCCAGGTTTGATTCAGGTCAAGGGCATGCACTTTGGTTGCCGGCACATCCCAGGTGGGGGGTGTGCAGGAGGCAGCTGATCGATGTTTCTCTCTCATTGATGTTTCTAGCTCTCTATCCCTTTCCTTCCTCTCTGTAAAAAAAAAATCAATAAAATATATATTTTTTAAAGAAACATTTATTACTGAGGACACTGACTTTCTAAGAGGAATGAGCTCAAGGTTATGCAATTGATCATTAGAGCAAAATTTTTAATCCAGTGCAAGCACACATACACATTTTCCACTCTGCCATAATATGCTAGTAAAGATTAAACATTTTCCTTAAATTCTCTGCAGCATTCTAAAATACGAGAGAAAAATATATAAGTTCCAAATCTTCCAAATATTTAAAATTCCCAGCGGAGGTTAACCCACTCCAGCTCTATTTAAAGGCATGCAATGCCTATGAGTACCTATAGGTGTCACTAGTAGGCCTGTGGTATAAGCAGAGGAAATGCATGAATGAGTAAGAATGGTGATACAGGAATAGCAAAAGAAAGAGAGAAATGAAGGAAAGAGATACTTTCAGTGAGGAGTGAGAATACCACCACCAACTGGCTACCATATGCCTCCATTTGTGGGTCTACTGTAATATTTAAGGCGTTTCTGGAAATGTGTGTGAAATTCTCATATACAGTAGCAATATAATAATCAAATATAGGAAGAGTTTCTCTTCCCAGAGAATTTAAGAGGAAAAAAAGCTACCTCTTTTCTGTTGAACCTAATCTTCAATGATAAAATTCCAACATTCCAAATACATATGTTCCTAAATTTGTTTTAATACATGATTGACTTCATTAATTCTAATGACAATCTGGTGATGACACAATTTTTTAAAACATTAAACCTTTTCTACTGTTACCTACTGTTAGATTTATGAGTCCAACTTTTTATCAGCTGACTCAGCATATTTTGTTTTCAAGTTTTCACATTTTTCAGGAAAGAATAACAACAAAATACAATAAGATGTTAAAATATAGATGCTCCTTGACTTACCATGGGGTTACATCCTGAAAAAAAAAAACCAAAAAACAAAAAAACATTGTAAGTTGAAACATCTTAAATTGAAATGTATTTAATACACCAAACATCCTAGCTTAGCCTTACCCATTTCTATTGAATACCTATCATATTCATACTTTCACAAAGTCAAAAAATTCTAAATTGAACCCTTACCCACAAGTCAGGGACTATCTGAACTAACAAAACTGGTGTACATACATGGTGCTACTTAAATTGAACTACATGGCCTGGAAGAGTTCCTTTTTGTGACAGCTTGAAATATTTGTCAGCTAATTAAACATCTGAATTCAAAATCATGAAGGTCATGTAAGGACACCAATATGTAATTTGTAAATGAAACTTCTATGGAAAGCAAACACTTAAAAAACAAAACATGAACCACCCATAATTACCTACCTCTTGTCTTCTTGGTTCAAGTTTCCAGAGCACCTGCACGCTGCCCAGGTATTTGGAAAGTCCCTTTTCGGCACTCGGCCTGACTTAGGGTTGTTACGAGTACTTAGCTTACTTTAGAGAAAGTGAGCAGCATACTGGATAGATGCTAGTTAATCTGCCTTTTTATTGAATAACAGCCTCAGGGAAAGGCACCATTAGAAAATCAAAGCAGAAAAACTTTAAGGCCACTAAAGAACTCTGGAAATAAGCTATAAGTGAATTACAAGAGGAAACATTTAATAACCTTAGTTTATCTTGAAGAATAAATGCTTCATGATATTGAAAACGTTCAGTAAGCCGTTTATTTATAAGAACTAAGACTAATACCATATTAAGCTCTGAAAAATTTAGTAATGTTAGAGTGATATTTTAAATTCACTTTGATGATTCCTTTATCTTTTATTTACCTAATCACTTCTTGAAAAGTATAAGCAGCTATAATTTTATCAATATCAGCGTCCTCAGAATTCTAGATATAAAGTACTTAATAATAATAATAGATACCATTTATTATGCAAACACAGTATTATGCAAATATTACAATATATTTAATATCTTATTTTTCTATCCTATATAACAAAAGTGTGATATGCAAATTGACCCTAATGGTGGAATGATGGGGAATGACCGGTTGCTATGGTATGCATTAACCACTAGGAGGCAGGCACTCAACACAGGAGCTGTCCCCTGGTGGTCAGTGAGTTCCCACAAGGTGAGCTCCACTCAGCCACAAGCCAGGCTGGTGGCTGTGAGTGCAGCAGCAATGGCAGGAGCCTCTCCCACCTCCTCAGCAGCGCTAAGGGTGTTGACTATGGCTTAGGTTCCAGGCTACCAGAGGGATGTCTGACTGCCAACTTAGGCCTGATCCCCCAAGGAACAGGCCTATGCTGGCAGGTGGACATCTCCTGAGGGTGCAGGCTGGGATGAGGGACCGCCCCAAGTGTGCAGATTTTTGTGCACTGGGCCTCTAGTATCTTTTATAAAACCTAATTCTGGCTGGGTACATTTTAAGTCTTTAATTCATATTTATTTTACTACAATATTGAGAAAAAACTGTATTCAGAATTATAAATGGAAATATTATTCTCAACTGTATCATTTATTAATTGGAATCTCTTTGTTTATTTACTTGTTTTGTTAGTTTTTCCTTATTTTTGTTTAGATTTGTTTTTTAAAAAATAATAACAAAAATGTAAGCCAGGATAAAAGAAACTTTTTGCTGTAGGAACAAGAGGCAATTTGAATTTGTCTGTATACCAGCTGCACTGGAGGCCATGAAGAGATCCATGCAATAGGCCTTGCTTCCCTTGGCTTCCAGCGCTGGTTTTCCTCTGGCACCTTGGACCCAGGCCTACGCTCCTGCCAGAGTCTTCCGCCTTTGCAGTAGACTCCAGCCAGTGTCTGCTGCCTTTGTCTTCACTGCAGACTCTGGCTGGACTCTGCCACCTTTGCTGTAGACGCCAGCCAGAGTCTGCCTTCTTTGTCTCTGGTGCTTCGCTACTGACTTGGCTGGAGTCTGCTGTCTTTGTCTTCATTGTAGACTCCAGAATCTGTAGTCTTTATCTTCACTGTGGCTGGAGTTCCACTGCTGTAGATCTCCTCGCCCCCGCCCTTCCTCTCATAGCAGGCATACTGCCCCATCCCACCACTTCACGCCTAGAGCAGCTGGGCAGCCACCATTTTTCTCCTTCTAATTTCATATTCCCTCCTGATTGGCTAGTGGGTATATTGGAGTGATGGTTAATTTGCATGTTTCTCTTTTATTAGTGTAAATAGTACTAGTTGCATGAGGTAGGGGATTATAGAACAGTGCTCACATCTAATTTATGTATCTTTCTAGTACTTACCCAAATCTGGGTTAGAATATATAATAGATTGATGTACTTACTTCTTAGCTCCCGTTTCTGAGTTGTAAGCTTCTTCAGGTTATAATGTATTTCATTTGTTTGTTACCTGACGTTCCAGCCCACATCTTACGTATTATATTATAAGTGCTGCTACAAAATATTAGTAAATTTTAACTAATTAGTTAACTTCTGACAATAATTATACACTACATATTATTGAATGTTATAATTCACTTAAGTGAAGTGACTAAATTATTTAACTAAAACCTTTCTAACATTATAAAGCATTGCATTTCTGTTACAGACTCTTTGGAATATAATGGAAGCCATAATTAGAAATAAACATTTCTCATAGCTTCACGAATAAGAGATGCCTGTGTTCATTTACCAATACCGAGTACTGCCTCCTGCTCCAGGGCCAGGTGAAGAACGCCAACAGGCCCCTGTCTTCACGGAGGCTGGGCTGCAGTGGGGGACAGGCCACAAAGAAACCAACTCAAACACCTGGGAGGAGGGTGTTCTGGCACAAACGTCCTCAAGGGGAGGGACTTGATGTGCAGGAATCTTCTTCGGCTGGAAAAGATGACAGAGGGTGAGAGGGGCATGTGCAGATGCTCATGCAGGCCACTGTTAAGAAAACTGAGTGTTCCCTTTATATACTACTAGTGACCTGGTACATGGGTTCATGAACATTGAAAGGAAATTAATTAGAAGGTGGCTGGTGGGGCAGGACTGGGCGAGATGGGCCAGACATGCCCAGAGCCAACCTCTGTGGTCCCTTCCTGGCTGGCCGCACCTGAGGTGGCCCCGTGGCTCAAAGGGCATCTGCAGAGTGAGCGGGGTCCCTCTGGCGGGTGGGGGCTCTCTGCCTGGCCTGGGGGATTAGGCTGAAACCAGCTCTCCAACATCCCTTGAGGGGTCCTGGAGTGCGAGAGGGCACTCTGCAAAGCTGCTGTCATACAGGATGTGGAACACAAACCCAAATGTGCAGTAAACCAGATTCTGACTGACAGTGCCCCAGCAACAACATCTCTCACGGCCGAAGGTGGAATTGTGCGGCCCGTGAGGAATTGGGCTCCCTCCTCTCTGGTTTCAGGATTCATCACCTGAGAACCGCCACTGCCAAGTCACTGCAGCTCGGCAGCTCCTGCGTTGAGCATCTGCACCCTGGTGGTCAGTGTGCATCATAGCGACTGGTCGGACGGGTGGAGGAACACTTAGCGTACTAGCCTTTTATATATATCTCTGTATATAAAAAGCCAGTGACCAGAACACCGGACAAACCAGAACGACTAATCACTATTATGCTCACTGTGGCTGATCAACTGGCCTGATTGGGGGCAGGACTAGCTAGCTGACCTCCTGCAGCCCCACATCCCACCAACCCAGCCTGATTGGCCCTCATTGGGATGGGCCTGCCAGACACCATCCATGAACAAATTTGTGCACCATGCCTCTTATATGTGTGTATATATATATATATCCCTAATATGCAAATATACATAAACATTAACATATGTATATACATATATCATATACATAAGTATTTATATATACTATATATTATACATTATACATTATATATTATCTATCATATATCATATATCATATATCATATATCACATATCATGTATCATGTATCATTTGTTATGTATCATATATATGAATATATATGTGATAAATAAAACCCAAATGGCAAAACAACTGAACAACCGATTGCTGCTAGCTCTGATCACTTGGTATCACCAATGGGTGTGAACGGTGGCTGCAGCCCTGATCGCCCCTCAGGATTTCTTACCTCCCCCTGCTCTTGAGGTACAATTGGGGTCAGCTGCTGCCTTTTGCATCCAAGGCCAGCCCCAGCCCCACTCATACCTGCTGCTAGCGCTGGCCCCAATTGTTCCATGCCATCAGCAGGTGCAAGAGGGGTTTGTGCCATCAGTATGTGGGAGCAGTGGCAAGGATTGCAGGGCTGCAGGCAGACAGGGGATCTGGGGTTGTGGCTGCAGGGGCTGGGCATGGGCACAGAGGAAGTGTGAGCAAGAGCTCTGGCGCCTGCACCAGGCAGGACCGTGGCATGCGAGAACGAAGAATTTTCAGTAACCACTAGAGATTCACCTCCATGACAGCCCCATTTGGTCTGGTGCCCCTGCTCACCTGCTCCACCATCCCACCTTGGCTGACACCCACTCTGCCTTCTTGTGCCCCCTGATGGTCAGTGCATGTCAAATAAGCAACTGGATCTAGAAATCTGGTTCTAAAGTTGGAGAAGGGGGCTGAAGATGGAATGTGGGAGATATTAAGAGAGTTAAACCACGAGGTTTGATAACATCAGGTAGGAAGAAGGAAATGTAGGCAGGAAAGAGAAAAGGGCCCAGCACTGAGCCCTGGGGACCTCAATATTTAGGTACCAGAGAGTGAGGCCGAGAAAAGCAGGTCGTAAAAGAATTCAAAGATTGTGGTTTCAATGCAGTAAAGAGAGGGAAATATACGAAGTCATAGGTTGCTGCCAATTGGAGAAATTGAGTAGAGCATTGAATTGAATGCACTGAGTACAAAGAGAAAAGTAAATGTTAAGGTGGGCTAACATGGAAAACATTTTATCTCTGACAAGAACAGTTTTCACGGGGTGGGAAAGCGGGAAGGGAGCCGGGAATGGAGAGAAATGAAAGACATGAGTGCAAAGCTTTAGTTTCCCGCAATGTGGACAAAAACATATCTTGGAAAGCCTCCCAAAGGAAAACTTAGAAAAGCTGGGCAAAGTACAGCAAACACCATCTTAAATATATAGGGAGCTACAAGATCTAAGGATAATCCCAGGGGGTAGACAGTGAAGCGGACACGGAGGAGCTTAGAAACCATGAGGATACGCTGAAAATAAAGGTATAGACCTGCACCTGGTAAATTGCCATCACTGATTAATTTTTTTTTTTAGCCCCATCCTGAACACGTTATTATCATCTTCCCTTTCTTTACAGTTTCAGCAAAAACGGTCACCCCAAACAAGGTTCCCATTAGCCCATCAAGTCGTAATCTATATTTAAATAAATTCTTCACTTTATATTTTTGCATCTTGCTTTTTTAGCTTAGTAGTATTTTTCTGATGTGTATCAAGGTTGTTACATGAAGTCGTAATTCAATAGCTGATGCCAAAGGAAACACTGCCGGCGGGGAGGAAAAGCTGGTTTTGTTTCCTGAAGAGGGTGGCAGAGGATACGCTGAGGGAAGGCCCTGCAGGGAGGGTCAGGCAAGTGCCGCCCAAAGCTCCTTAGGCCCCAAACTGCCAAGCAGAACTTCTCCTGCGCTCCCGTGTGGAGATATTCTCGGGTACTTTTGCACACTGCTGTACAGGAGGAAGCCAGCTGGACGTGGCCCTGAGCTCAGCACAGGGCAGGTACCCTGGCCCCATTCCCAGGCTCTCGTCTCTGCTGGGCCAGCAGCCAGGGCCAAATGGGCACGGAGGGCACGCACCTCTGAGGCCAGACATTTCTCAAGCTTCTTGCACTTCTCTGCCCCGGGCAGGCTCACTCCCCTGGCACCCTGGACTTTATAAAGTTTCTCTGTGTTTCAGAAACCCACCTGAATGAGTAAAAAGGAGCCTTTGCTGAACCAGAGAAATAATGTGTTTAAAACCAAAAGCGTCCATACGTCACTCAGTGGTTCTACATGGGATAATTCACAAAGAAAATCAACATTTTCAAGGGGTTTCCTACTTTTTTTTTTTTTTTAAAGCTCTATTGCAATATTTCCTTAGAGAAGGGAGGGGTCCTCATCTTCATATTATATATTGCTTTTCTAGTAAAGAAAATATTTTAAGCACTTTTGTCATTTCTGATGCTTGATTTAAAAAAAAAAGTGCTCGATAAAAAGCACTGAGTTATTTTGGCTGCAATTATGCCCTCCCCCTCTAGAAAGTCTTCCATATGAAACTTCAAGTACATCACATCTATAGTGCTATCTGCCAATCTTATTTAATGAGTGGGGAAACAAGGCTGGAGAGGCCAATGGGCTCGTCCGTGACCACAGAGACACAGGGAAATAAATTCTCAGTGTGGACCCTCACTCAGGTCCTCTGCTGCTGACACCTGACCACAGGCTAGAGAGAATGGTGTGTGCAAATGTCGACATGGGTTCATCTCCAAAGGGCTAGTCAGTGATCTTATTATTAAATATATTGTACTAAATGCATGAAATAAATAAAAAAAATTAAATTGGTAAACATTTAACTCATTGTCTACACAGTGTAGCTGCTAGCATTATGACTTCTTGTCAAATGCATCCCAACTCATATGCTTGTGTGTGAATTATAAAGTATAATTTAATATCTGATATGGGCACATTTTCAGCGTGTTTGATGTAATAGTAAGCACTTCAGAGAGTGCCTAGAGCTTACGAAGGACCTCCTCCTGGGGTCTACCTTCTATGTGAGTAAGGACTGAGGAAGCAGTCCTTATGCGAGGAAGCAGCTATTCATCTGTCACATGCCAGCTCAAGAGGCACTTCCTCTGAAAGGCTGTTCAGTAT
Organism: Pipistrellus hanaki; assembly: GCF_964339955.1. Classification (NCBI taxonomy): domain Eukaryota; kingdom Metazoa; phylum Chordata; class Mammalia; order Chiroptera; family Vespertilionidae; genus Pipistrellus; species Pipistrellus hanaki. The sequence continues at coordinate 121,156,118 of NC_140503.1, read as the reverse complement.
TCTGCACCTCTACTTCCACTAGGTTAAAGAGGGAAGCTCTTACTTTTCTGTGATAACTTGTTCATATCACTATTGCAAGACTTTATTATAGTTTTCTACTGTTGGTTGGTTTGTTAGTTGATGTGCTTTAACATGCTGTCTGGATTCTTAGTTTATCAAAGGCAGAGAGCATGTATTACTTATCTCTGCATTTCTAGTATTGATAACACTGCAGGTAATATGGCAGGTGGCTGACACTTGTTTATTGAATTAAATTCATTTTCTGTGCAGATGCAAGAGCATCAGAAATTCTACTTGTTTTGGGGTCTGTGTGTACTCATCATAAAATGTATAAAATCTTGGGACTTACATTGGAGTGTTTTCCTTGGATATTTGCATACCTTACAGTTTCTCCTAGGACGGAGTAATTACAGAATATTAGAATCATATTGGATTGTTTAACTTTTCCTCAACGAATGATGGCTAAATACTTCCTCAAAGTGCCTCTCCCCTCCATTCTTTCTTCTTTGAATCATCATAAGGTTGGGCTGTTTTTTTCTTTTCTTCTATTTTTTGCCTATCAATGAAGATTTTTACCAAGAATTAAACTTCTTGAGAGTTATTTATATAAAAAAAAAAACTCTTAAGATTTAAGATTTCCTTTCCTATAAACATTTTCATAATGTATTCATACATCCAGAATGTTTGTTTTCTCTTTTAGTGGAAGGGAATAAAAATAGAGACAGAGCATGCTTATTATCATACTTAATATTTTACACTTACCCATTCTTGATTAATTACAATGATATGCTGCAGATGTCCAGCATAAACTGGATCATTTAATGTATAATTATACCTTTTAGATGAATTCCAGATCTACTGCTGTTGTTTTCCATGGACTGGAGCAGTTATGTGCCTGAACAGAATTAAGTTCCAATTATCCTGTGTCATGGGATATTATCTCATGGAAGATGAGAGTGAAATAGAGCCTAGCTTGTGGAGAAATTGTTCCTATAATAACAAAAGTGTCATTTTGGGAATGCTTTGAAGTTCTTGGGAGACAGGAAACTACCAAATGCCACAATAACTCACGTAGTAAAAAGTAAACTCCATTTTACAACTGGTGAAACTGTTCACAGGCTAGTGAGAAGTACTGTTTGCCACTAGAGGAGTGGGTTTCAAGAAATGTTGTATCATGGACTTAATAACAAAATACTATTCATACGTTTCAACTTTCTTTATTAAAAAAAAAAATTCCCATCTCTTTTGATTTATTTTTATTGATTTCAGAAAAGAAGTGAGAGATAGAAATATCAATGATGAGAGTCATTGATCAGCTGCCTCCTGCACACTCCATATTGGGATCCAGCCTGCAACCCAGGCATATGCCCTTGACCTGAATCAAACCTGGGACACTTCAGTCCACAGGCCTATTCTCTATCCAATAAGTAAAACTGGCTAATGCAAGAATTTCCATCTTTTAAAGCCAAGAAAAAACTTTTAGTGTTGAAGGGATAAAAAGGTGTTTTTTTTTTAAGGCTACAGAACACACACACACACACACACACACACACACACACACACATAGATATATTAGAGCACTAGAGGCCCAGTGCACAAAATTTGTGCATGGGGGGTAGGGTGGGGATTGTCCTTCAGCCCAGCCTACACCCTCTCCAATCTGGGACCCCTTAAGGGATGTCCAACTGCCTGTTTAGGATTGGGCCTAAATGGGCAGTGGGACATCTCTCTCACAATCCAGGACTGTTGGCTGCCAACTACTCACCTGCCTGCGTTCCTGATTGCCACTAATCACTTCTGCTGCCAGCCTGATCACCCCTTAACCACTCTCCTGCCAGCCTGATTGATGTCTAACTGCTCCCCTGCCAGCCTGTTTGCCCCCAACTTCCCTCCTCTGCTAGTCTGGTCACCCCTAACTACCCTTCCCTGCAGGCTTGATCTCCCCCAACTGCCCTCCATTGCAGGCCTGGTCCCTCTCAAGTGCCCTCCCCTGATGGCCATCTTGTGGTGGCCATCTTGAGTTAACATGAGGGAAGGATCTCATCTTGTGTGTTGGAGTGATGGTCAATCTGTATATTACTTTTTTATTAGAAAGGATAGAGGCCTGGTGCATGAGTGGAGGCCAGCTGGTTTGTCCTGAAGGGTGTCCCAGATGAGGGTGGGGATTCCTTTGGGGCATGGGGTGGCCTTGACAAGGAACCTGTAGTGGTTTGCAGGCTGGCCACACACCCCCAGTGACCCAAGTGAAGGCCTGGTATCTGGGATTTATTTACTTTTACAATTGAAATTCGTAGCCTGGAGCAGAGCCAAGCCTTCTGCTTGCACCGTGGCAGCAGCCATTTCTGTTGGGATTTATTTATCTTCTATAATTGTACCTTTGTAGCCTTAAGCTGAGGCCTGGGCCAGCCAAGGTGTGCAGAAATATATAATAAATACAAACATATATATGTTTGTATTTATTATATAAGATATACACTGAATGGCCAGATTATGTGTTCAGAGATCATAATAATCTGACCACTCAGTGTATAAATTCTTTATAGTTTAAAGTATTACAAATGTCTCATTTTCCCCCATTGACCTCTTCATAGTCATTCCTCCCCTGCCCCCAGCACATGTCATCACCCCCCTACTGTCTGTAGCCATGTGTTATGCTTATGTGCATGTATATAAGTCCTTTGGTTGATCTCTCCACCCCTTTCCCCTTACCTCTCCCACCTTCCCTCTGAGCTCTGAAGTTGGATGGTCTGTTCAATGTTTCTATGATTCCGGATCTATTTTAGTTCATCAGTTTATGTTGTTTATTGTATTCCACAAATGAGTGAGATCATGTGATATTTATCTTTCTACGACTGGCTTATTTTGCTTAGCATTTTTTTTTTTTTTTGTGCTTCATTTCAAACTTGATATTATTGGCATAGAGTTAACATGCTATGTATTTTTCTATAGTAGTAACTATTAACCAAGACAGCACTGAATATGTGTGCCTGAAATTTTAGAGATAATAAGAACCTTTAAAAATTTTATTGGATTAATGCTATAACAGCATTAGAATTTTAACATGAACTCTGAAAAAATCAATAACACCTATATCTCTAAATTATTTCATTGAATTCTGAACTTAACACCTTAATTTGATTATAGGTTTTGAACCTTTGTCTTACTCTTGGAGATTTTTATAATGGGATGATAAACTATTGAAGTGCTTTTAAGGTCAAAAGGTTGTGCACCACAGCTGCCTTTCAAATGCAGTGTTTCATAGAGCTGCTTTATTGAGGTAAGTTCCACAGCAAAAGGTGCATGTTGAGCTCACTGAGTGGCATATTTTATATGACAGAGCTGTATGCTGAAGGTCGGAAGCCAGACGTGCAAGGTCAGTTTCATAGCTCAACTTTGTGAATGACCATTGGCAAGCAAGTCATGAACCTTATAAAGTTGATGGTAATAGCTGCTTAAAAGGATGGCTTTATGAATTTGATAAAATGATATCTGGGAAGGTACTGAAAAGTACAAAATTGCACAAATCTCAAACTTTAGATTTTGTCCTGCTCTGCTGCCCAAAAAGTATCACACTTTCCCTAAAGTTGAAGCATTTTGCTAAGCCCCCCAAAAAGGTAGCTCTAAGCACTTCTTTGGATTTAACAACCGTGTGAAGCTCAGGCCCCACTCTAAGAATAAGATAACAATAACCAACTGCTATACGTATTTGAAGTCAGTGGGAACAGAAGGTTATGAGAGGAGCAACAAAACCTACAACAAGCCAAACTCCTGATTGGAATCACTCCTCCACCAACCCTACCACCACATACACACACATACACACACATAGAAGAATGACAAAGCATGATGTTTTCATAATAAACACTATTTACCTCAGTTTCTACTCTTCTACATAGGATATCTAGCACTCAAAAATATTATAAGACAAAAAAGTATGAAAAACCAACCTTAATCAAGAGGCACATTAATCTAAAGACCCATTTTCAAGTGACCCAATTGTTGAAATGATCTGATAGAGAATTGATTATAATAGCTATAATCAATAAAGATCTTGTGGAAAAAGTGGCAACCTGTATGAGCAGATGTGGGATTTCAGCAAACAGAAAAAAAAATTGATTTTTTAAGCGTCAAGTGAGAACACTAAAATAAAATTTAAAAAAATGTCGGAGATGGCACATGCATTCCTGTAATGGGCTCATCAGCAGACCAAATACAGCTGAGAAAAAAATAACTAACTTTGAGGGTAAGTATGTTTGAAAATTATTCAAATAGACTAAAAGATAAAGACCGTAGAGGAAAAATAACCCAAAAGAAACAAAAAAAGAGCACCTAAGACCTTCAGGACTCTATCAAATGTTCTAATATACAAGAAATTTTAATCTCAAAAGGAGAGAGAAAGCATAAAGCAATAAGAATATGGAGATGTAATAGCCAGAAATTTTTTTGGGAAAAAGTAGCCACAGATTCATGAATCCCAAAGAATATGAAGCAGGATAACCTACAAACATTGTGGTAAAACAACTAAAATTTAATGATAAAAAGAAAAATCTGGAAAGAAACCAGAAAATACAAACAAAATTACATAGAGAGGAACAAAGACAATGACTTCACCAGACTTCATATTAGAAAGGATATAGCCCAAAAGAAAATGGAGTGCACTTCTTTAAAGTAGTTATAGAAAAATCTTTGAATACAGATTTTGATAATTAGCAAAAAATCCTTAAAAAATAAATGCAAAATAAAGACCTTTTTCAGACAAACAAAAGCTGACAGAATTTATTACCATAAGGCTTGTGCTACAAAAAAATGTTAGACAAATATGATAGAAATCGAGACTTACTTAGATAAATAACGCAGTGTATTTATATTTTTAAATATAAACAAAATGGTAAATTATCATAGATGCTTTCATAATTTTAGTTACTTTAAAACATAATACAGAAATAGTGAGAATGTGTTTTGATGTTAAGAAGCATGACAAAAAATAGCATGTAGAATTAAGAGGAAGAAAAAGGAAGGTTCTTACACTATTATGAAGTGAAATTTGAAAAATTGATGTATACTCTACACTGTACAATAATCACTAAAAATAATATAACACTTTACCTATATAATATGGGAAATCTCTAGAAAAAAAGTGTCATACTTTTAAAAATATATATTTATAGCCCTGACTGGTTTGGCTCAGTGGATAGAGCATTAGATTGGTAGGGTCCTAGGTTCAGTTCTGATCAAGGGCATGTATCTTGGTTGTGGGCTTAATCCTCAGTGGGGGGCATGCAGGAAACATTGATCAGTGTTTCTCTCTCATTAATGTTTCTAATTCTCTATTTCTCTTCCTTATTCTCTGTAAAAGAATCAATAAAAGTATATTAAGTACATATATATTCTCTGAAATCAATATATATATATTGATTTCAGAGAATGAGAGAAAGATAGAAACATCAGTGATGAGAGAGAATTATTGATCATCTGCCTCCTGCATGTTGCAACCCTGGCATATGCCCTGATCAGGAATCGAACCATGACCTCCTGGTTCATAGGTCTACGCTCAACCACTGAGAAATGAAGGTCAGGCAAATGTGTTATACTTTTAAAAATACGTTGTTAATTAATGAAGACAATGTTCTCTTCTTATAAAATATTTGTTATAAATTGAAAATACAAAAATATTTTAAATGCAAATCTTTAATCTTAAAGCCAGTAAAGTTTATCTTCTTCATGCAACATTAAATTCAAATATATATATATTAAAAAAAACTATTATTAATATGGCAAATAATCTAGTGGACAATATGGACAATATTTTGTTCTACTACTATAGATACTCTTACCACTGCCAAACATAGTAGTAAAAGCGTAAGAGCATTTTGTTTTAAATAGCAAGCAATAAACTCACTATTCTACTTTCCATTTCTTACTATGGTAGCAAAAACAATCTCACATTCTACTATTACCTTCCAGGGCATCATGTTTCTAATAAGCCATTGAAAATCTATACACAGAATGAAGAACCCCAGGCAATAGCAGGGACTTTAAAAGGGAAGAAAGAATAGTGTTTATTTGTTTCTTATACTTTTTACTTCATTCTTACAGTGATATTTTGGATCCAAAACACAGAGGGAAAAGACAATGCTTATATTTTTAGTTGTCATAAAACACATTCAGTTCCAATAAAACATTAAAACATTGAGCTTTTAATCCTAATATAAAATTTCCTATAACTTCCAAATTATAGTTGTTGCTGTAATAAAACTGATGGAAACATATCAAATGCTGACCACTTTTACTGTGTTAATTGAACTACATTCATTCTAATGTTTGGTTTGGTGATGGTTTTATGGTCTGCATGGGAATGAGCAGCGACTGAGCTGGTTTTCTGAAATTTCTCTCATCTCCCTCACTTGGTTTTCAGTTCTGCCTCTAGATGCTGCAATAGATCAAAGCTTTTTAAAAGCAGCAATGCACTCATTGTCTTTCCCCAGTCATGGTGTGATACGAAGTGGCGAAGAGGAACAAGAATGTTTGGAACAGTCACAATAGTATCTATTATGTGTCCATCGTAGAAGGGCTGGAGGCGGATTGCACAGAAGTGATATGTGCCTATTGTTGAAGCTTTTCTGTGATAGCAGATAGACATACTCATTCTGTGGAAGGCTTTCCTGGGAGAGATATCCTCTCGTTTTTGGATGTGCATTTTAGCGTGGTAGGAGGTTTTGCAGTTAATATAAGGCGCAGCAAATGAGTGATGCAATTTCAAAGAATTGGTTTTAATTACCGTGGCAATAGTAAATGATCCAGCATTGAAATGTTGGGGCTGGGTTGGCAGTCCTTGGAATTAGAAATTGCTTATTTTCACATTTGTATCTGGCAAACCCCTTAAGTGTGGAGAAATGCAAATGCTTCAGGGAACTGCAAGTGGGTATCTGCCACATAGGTGTCCATTAAGAGTAAAATGTCTAGTGCTCTTGAGAATCTTGAAATTCGTTTTCAGAAATCATGAAAATCTTCCTTGACACCTGCCTCATTTGCCTTGTCTCCACACTCACACTGGCTACTTTGCATGCCTTTCTTCTGCTAACATTTATAATTTTAAATGAAAATGTTAAATATTTTATTCTATTTCATTTTATAATACAAAATCTCTGAGTATGGTGTACTTCATCAAATATCCTTAGAAAGTGAATCCCCCCAGGTCTTTTTCTAATTAAAAATTTCCAGGGGATTCATTTTGTAGGAAGATGTGTACAAGTTTATTAAAAATGGGCTCAATTATCTAATAGGCACATTATTAAGAATGTAAAATAACCAATTTTAGATTAAAAAGAAGAAAAAATCTTGCGAGAAATTGCTCTTGAGAGTCTCCATACATCCTTACTATTCTTTAGTAGGGAAAAGATCTGTCACCCGAGAGTCACAACGGTTCCTTCTTGAGCAGCAGAGCTTACACAAGGGGCTAGAACTGTGTAGACATAGAGGAGGCGACCTAAGAATTTTATCACTTCCTGTCTTGGCTCACCTGGGCAGGTACAGAGAAGTGACTTCTCTTTACAATGGCCATGGTGAAGCCCTCTTAATCCAGTCTGGAAAGACTGAAGAGAGGATATCCAAAGAAAGGATTTAGGCTTCGATTTCAAGATTTGACCCTAACCAGAAGGATATGATCTTTCTCCTTCTCTCTGGGTCTATCATCTACCTATCATATATTTACCAAGCTACACATACATCTATATCCACATCTGCATCTACACCTACACTATCTTTATCTACATCTGTATCTACTGCTATGTTGTTCTTGAGAGTCCTCAACTTGTATGAATAGTTTAAATGTACCGTCACTATAAAGCTCTCTATTGAATTGCACATTGTCTAAACATAAGAACATTTCCTTTCTCTCCTATAATGTGATACCTGTGTATAGACATAGAATATAATTATACATAGGCTTGATTGTGCTACTTACCTACCAAGTCAGGATTAATATCATGTAAATGAATACATTTCCTGCTACTGCACCCAGAAAATTACTATGAATTCTTATTTGTGGCATACTGACATAAATGATTATCATTCTTGAAATTAGTATAATCATAATGTTGAGTCTTATCAAAAGCCTGCTTTAATTTGGCATTAAATAACTTTAATTTCTTAAAAACTGTGCAGATAGATTAATAATGAACAATATTGAGACCTTTATTTATTTAGTTTCCAAGTCTAATACAGTTCAGAACCTTGAATATTTGCACCTGAAACAAAACTAAAGCACTGTAAATTGATTTCTGAGGAATAACATATCTCCAAATCTTCATCACAGAATGTGTACTACGCAAATAAAAATTAAGTGGAATTCTTTGTATTCCACTTACAAATTTGTTAAGTGGATTGAAATTTTATTCTATTAAATCAAATCTGTGAAATTTTGGCAAATAAATATTTATTGTGATTCTTCATGCTTTATTTTAAAAATACTTTTAATAACTTTATAAGCTCAGTATTAATTATCTTTTATGAGTTTATATTATTAAAAGTTTCTAATAAATGTTGCTTTTATCCATCCTGTTCTAACAATCTGTTCTCATACATGCCAGAATGCTTTATAAAAGTCTATTAAAATAATGATATATATTATTAGAATCTTTATTGAGAGTATTACAGATATCCCCTTTTTTCCCTATTGCCCCCCTCCACCCGGTTCCCAACCTGCCCCAGGCCTTCACCCCCCTATTGTCTGTGTCCATCGGCAAGATCTTTGGTTACTATCTTCCCGCAATGCCTTTTTTTCTTTGCTCTGAGATTCATCAGTCTATTCCATGCTTCCATGGCTCTGACTCTATTATATTCACCAGTTTATTTTGTTATGGGCTCCATTCCCAGAAGTGGCTGTGTAGGAGGCAGCAGATCGGTGATTCTCACTCACTGATCTCTCTCTCTCTCTCTCTCTCTCTCTCTCTCTCTCTCTCTCTCTCTCTCTCTCTCTCCCAAGATGGCCAGCAGGGGAGGGCAGTTGGGAGAGATACCAGGCCTGCAAGGGAGGGCAGTTGGGGGAGATCAAGCCTGCTGGGGAGGGTAGTTAGGGGTGACCAGACTGGCAAAGGAGGGAAGTTGGGGGCAAACAGGCTGGCAGGGGAGTAGTTAGACATCACTCAGGCTGGCAGGAGAGTGGTTAAGGGGTGATCAGGCTGGCAGGCAGAAGTGGTTAGGGGCAATCAGGAAGGCAGGCAGGCAAGCAGTTGGGAGCCAGCAGTCCTGTATTGTGAGAGGGATGTCCCACTGCCCATTTAGGCCCAAATCAATAAACATTGTTGATGTTTCTATCTCTCTCCCTCTCCCTTCCTCTCTGAAATCAATTAAAAAAATAAATTAACTTTCAATTAATATAATTAATCCATATGAATGGACAATATGCAAAATGCACCTGTTAAATAAGAGTAAAGAAATCATTAATCACCTGAATGAATTAATTTCCTAATCCATTCAGGTCATTGTCTAAATTAGGACTTGAATTTTACATTCTTTTTCTAATATATTCTCAGCCTTAATATATCCTCATAGCCATTGTTATCTATGAACTAATAATGTCAAAAGAAATCATTTCAGGTCCCGTAGAACAGCACTGTTAAGGGCTGAAATGCTTGTATTCTTTAAAATTCACATATTGAAGCCCTACCCATAATGTGATAGTATTTAGAAATGCAGCATTTAGAAAGTAATTTGGTTTAGATGAGGTCACGAGGAAGATGGGATAGTATGGGATTAATGCCCTTCTCTAAAGAAACACCAGATAAGACCTTCCTGCCCCAGCTCTTTCCGCTCACCAGGGAAGAAGAGGTCCTGTGAGCACACAGTGAGTGGCCGAGTCACCAAGAGACGAGGTTTTCAGTTGGAACTTACATTGCTGACATCTTGATCCTGGACTTCACAGCTACAGGATCTGTGAAATAAAAGTCTGTTGTTTAAGCCACAAGTCTGAGATATTTTATTATTGCAGCACCAGTTGACTAAGGTAAGCCCCAATTTATGGCTTTCTTTGGTTGCTAGAAATTGACCCTGACCAACTTAGAGAAAATAAAAGGATATATTGAAAAGATTTCAGGGAACTCACAACATTAAAAAATATAAATAGAATGTGTGAACAATTTGAAAGGAGAGTTGCTTTGAACATTGTAGTAACAGGAGTAGGGTTTCCATCTTTCTAGGCATTTCCAGGTCCAGCCATCTTCCATTCTCATGTATCTTTGCTTAAGATGTAAATTCCCATCAGAGAGAACCTGGCTTGCCTGGGAGTTGCTAAAATTTAACCTGGGATTTTTGAATCAATTTTTATAAGAAAAAATAATCAAAATTATATTTTTTCTTTGTTACATTCATATTTTAATTTTATTAACAGTACAATACATGCATTATAATTGAAAAGGGCATGATGGTTCAAATAACATAGAAATTGATTTCTATAAGATTTGAACTGATTTCTTTTGAAGCCATTAGTGCTTTTTGATTTCTCCATGTTTTGTCACATCTCAAATCAATTTTTATAACTACCATTTCCCTAGAAAATCATTCATTTTTATCCAGACTTTTCAAATTTCTTAGCATTCAATAATAAATTATTTTATAGTGAAGAATCATATTTTTCTAGTCTTATTGAGATAGAATTAACATATAACATTGTATCTGCTTAAAATATATAACATAATGATTTGCTATATATTAAGATGTGTTAAATGAGTATCCAAATAAAGTAAAGTTTAGGACAATACTTTATAAAATTTTCCCCAAAAGTCAGAAATAAATTTTACTCATAGTGATGAGGAAAAGGAGACATTTGGGGGTCTAGCAATCTGAACCCATGCCTTTAACCTAATACACATTCTTATTAGCTTATAGTTTAATCTCTGCCCCTTTAGTTGTCTGGTTTGCAAGGCCTGTTTACTCCCACATTAGAGAGGCCATACACTATCCCCAGATGGAGCTATCAGTGCTGGTGCCAGGCCAGGCTTTTAGTTGTGGTCTTAAAGCCATAGCACATTGGGCTCTTTAAGAACTTGCAAAGGGGACCAGAAAACCCCTTATGTGGGAGACAAAGAACTGGAAAAAGTATAAATAGGGAAAGCTTCCTCCATGTTTTTGCCCAGAATTTGAGACATTTTTCTCTGAGCCCACTTGTGTAATAATAATAAAGTATAGCCCTGACCTGTTTGGTTCAGTGGATAGAGCATCAGCTTGTGGACTGAAAGGTCCCAGGTTCGATTCCAGTCAGGGCTTTGTACCTTGGTGGCAGGCATATCCCCATTAGGGGGTGTACAGGAGGCAGCTGATCAATGTTTCTCTCTCACCGATGTTTCTAACTCTCTATCCCTCTCGCTTCCTCTCTGTAAAAATTCAATAAAATATATTTTTAAAAAATAATAAAGTGTAACTGCATTTCTTTAAGCTTAGCTCTTTTTTTCTCTGGTCTTCTGTAACAATAGTTGCATTAATTAGGATTACTAAGATTTTTCTTCCTGCTAGTTTGTGTGCTGAGGTAGTTTGCCTTTGTTTCTAAGCTCTGTGGAATCTAAATTAGCATTTTAAAACTTCTATTATTCCGGACCTGAGACAATTTGATTCTTTACGTTAATTATGAATTATTTAATTATTTAATTATTTAATTATTTTAATAACAGTGATAAAACCAAAGGAAAATAAGAAACTTAAGTAGAACATTTTATTAAGATATTCAGATATACAATGATAAGGTTCTGATTTAAATTCCATGAAACCATTCAATACATTTAGTGATAATATTTATTCTTAAAGGTAATAATTACAGTAGTATTCTGAATAAACTTTCAATTTTTACTATTGCATAATATAAGTTTCTATCACATTTGACAGATTGGAATTTTCTATAAACTATACATGCTAGATGATAGTTGATCTTGACAATACTATTTGAGATAATTAGGTACGGTCTGCAGGCTTCCTGATGTTGTGCCATATAGTGGATTGGAGAAGGAGTATGTAGAACTCTAAAGAAAAACACATAGAAAAGAATAGAATTTTATGCATTAATATAAGAGACTTCTTTCCAGATCATGAAGAACATAGCAAGTTTTTAATGATTTTCCACTGGAGTAATAAATGGAACAACCCTAATTCCCCAGCACTCACTCCCAGGAGACACTGCCTGAACCTCTGGCACCAGTCTAGTCTCAGTGTGTGCCTGTCTTCTGTGCACAGAAGCCACTGCCTCATCCTCACCTGTGGTGGGGTGGAGGGTATGCACTTGTCAGTATCTTTGCTGCTACTCCTTATGGTGCTGGTTTTTCTAAGTCTGCTGTATTTATTATAGACATGTTACACAAAATAATAAAAGAAACAAACAATTGTTTTTATTTGGGAGAATTGTATTTTGCAGAGTACGTATATTAGAAAATTTAAAATTTGGGACATTCTATAGGACAAACAACTTGATTTCTTTAATGAATAAATTGGAAGAAAAATATAAGATTGAGAAAATGGAACCTAGAAATTAAAAGAGACTTAAGAAACAAGTCTAACAATTTGAATGCATATTATCTTATACTGATCCTGATTTAAAAAATATATATATATATATAGCAACAACAACAACAAATATAAATGCCCCTACTTATTTATGAGACAACTGGGGGAGATTGAGCACTGACTGAATATTTGATGGTATCAAGGAACATTGTCAAATGTTTCGTTGAGATGCTGTGGTTAGATCCCTTAAATATGCATCTGAGTCTTTATAGATGAAATTAAATGACTTTTGGAATTTGCTTAAAAACATTCTGGTTGAATGTAAACTATGGACTCTGTGTGATGATGACAAGTTAATGTAGGTTCATCAATTGCTAACAATTGTTACTCTGGTGTGGGATGTTGACAGAGGAGGAGACTACGCATGTGTGGGGACAAGGAATATATGGGAGCTCCCTGTATTGCATTCTCAATTTTGCTGTGAACCTAAAACTGCTCTAAAGAAAATAAAATCTAAAAATGCCACCACCACTCCGGTGGGTGGAGGAAATGGCAGTAGAAGTGAATCAAGAATGACCATGGGCCCTAACCAGTTTGGCTCAGTGGATAGAGCATTGGCCTGTGGACTGACAGGTCCCAGGTTCGATTCCAGTCAAGGACATGTACCTTGGTGTGGGCACATCCCCAGTAGGAAGTGTGCAGGAGGAAGCTGATAGACGTTTCTCATCGATGTTTCTAACTCTCTATCCCTCTCCCTTCCTTCTGTAAAAAATCAATACAATATATTTAAAAAAGAAAAAAAGAAAAAAAGAATGACCATGGGTTGATAATGGTTGAATTTGCTGGCAGGTACATACCGGTTCATTATACAATTATCTCAATTTCTGTATCAAAATATGAAAATTTTCACTGAGTGTTTGGAAGACTTTTGGAGAAATTGATTTCTCTGTTATAATGTCAGTGAAGAAACACAGTTTAATTAATATAAAGGCATTTGCTTCTGAAAAAAATAGAAATAAAAGTAGCAACAAAGGTCAAGAGCAATTACAGGATTTTTTCTCTAGCTATTTCTAATGGAAGGAAAAAGGAATGTGAAAGGGAAATTTTTATTAGAAAATAAAATAAAAAGAAACTGCTTCCAGGGTTTGCTGGAGTCATCAGTCGCCCTGCCATAGGTAAGCATAGTAGAGAGCATCTTAAAAGCATGTTGGAAGGTGGGTCTTTGAAAGGGACCTCTTCCTGTGCACCAGAGAAGCCACCTTCTCAGTACAAAGTAAAGGATGCATAACACCTTCCGAACATACAGTTAATTATTTTAAGTTGATGAGATATTAATATTTAAAATCCCAAATTTAAGACACTACATTTAATTCTTATATAATTTTCTCCTTCAGGTACTAAAAGTTAAGCTCAGCTAAAGATAAAAAGATTACAATTTCTTTTTTGAAGTAAAAATAAAAAAAGATATATACATAAATAGGGTGTCCCAAAAATGTATGCACTGACTTAGAATAATTAGAAAGGCAGTGTTTATTAAAATCCATTTCATTTTCAAAATTGAGCTACCAGCTATTAAAGTGTGCATACATTTTTGGGGGACACTCTGTATTATACCTTCCTACTTTTTCAAAAAGATACATTTGGTTTTCTTAACATGCACTTATTTATTTATTACCCATTAAATAGGAATATATATCACTTTTACCTGATGTCTTGATTGACTAGACAGACCACCCAAAGTAATGATCTCCTGTGTTCTGGGAAATATCTTACTCCTTGTTTTCAATCATCCCCCAAAAATACTAACAATGTGTATTGACATCATAATTGATGAAAACAAAAAGAGTCAAAGGTTGTGTTAGACTTCAGCCTCACCAACCAAGCCTCAAAATGACCAGAAACCACCTGACCTGATACTTTTGCTACTATTTTCAAGAACAGTAGCAAACTGTTCATGACCTATTTTCACAAAAAAAAATAACGGAGGAAAATTAAAACTTTTATATGCTCATTTTGACAGGAGATTAAATTTTATACAACATTTCTAAAATCAGATGAGAGGAAGCTTTCAGAGATAGAAAGCAATGTGTCCTGGCTAACCCCATTTTATTACCCACTTAAGAAAAGGATGAGAAAAATTTTGCTTGCCATTTCCTCTCTAGCCTACTTCTTATGCTGGTAAGGAGTAGCCTAAAAAGGGCCAAGAAAGATGTAATGCACTACCATGTTTTCCGGCGTATAAGACGACCCCCTAAGTTTACAGTTAAAACATAGGTTTAGGCCTATATTCGCTGTATAAGACTACCCCCCACTTCCAAGGCAACACCAGTTTTTTTAATAGACCGCCTCTCTGACTCTGGCCAATCTAAGCAGGCTTTTTACTAGAACACACTGTAGCTTCGGGTACAGAACATGTATAATTTGCATGCATAAAAAGCCTGCTCAGATTGGCCAGAGTCAGAGAGGCGGTCTATTAAAAAAAGAACTGGTGTTGCCTCGGAAGTGGGAGGTAGTCTTATACAGCGAATATAGGCCTAAACCTATGTTTTAACTGTAAACTTAGGGGGTCGTTTTATACGCCGGAAAATACGGTATTTCTCTCTTTGCTTTCTGAGTTTTCAGGTAAAGGGCCTCATTGTCCACACCTACATAAGAGAACACAGAATGCTATCCTCCTTTTTGTCTTTGACAATAAAATATGAAGAACAGTCATATTTGAACTGTTATTCAAATACTCAAGTAAGAGTAGTTACTGTGAGTCACTGACTAACATTCTGTGGGTGAAACAGGTATTTTCCAGATTTCTCAGTTCCCTGAGTGTGAGCAGTGTGGCCACACAGACACTTAACAGTGAACTGATATTACAAGTAGATTGCAACTGTCCTGGAACGGAGAATTCTCATAGCACATTTGAGAGACTGAAACTCCTTTCCACCCACAGATGAAATCGTTCCTCTTAGTAAAGCGTGTTCAAACACGCTGTGTATGGGTGTGTTTTTGCTTCAGAAACAAAACAGTTCACCACCATCTCTTACCTCTGACTTCTCTGAGTTGCTCCAATTCCCATACACTGGATTAACAAATGCACAATTAACACTTCCTTTAGTTTTCCTTAAAGCACATGGGGTTGCAAAAAAAGAAAGAGAAAAGAATAAGTATTGAAATGTACCACTGTAAATTTTTAGGTAGAAATTTTTGTGAGACACATTGTCCAGTCTGCATACATATTGTTATGATTATCTATATATGTAAAAAGCCAGCGATCAGACACCGTTAACAACTGGGGAATGACAGGTTACTATGATGCCCACTGAGGCCAGCCAACCTGCCAGATCAGGGGCTGGGGCTGCCTGCCAACCTTCTGCCCCCTCCCCCACCCCCATGACCTTTCTCTGGGTGGCCAATCAGGGGTGACCCTTCCCCAATATGGGGTCAGCCAGCCAAACTTTTGCAGCCCCTTCCCCAGCTGGTCCCACCCCCAAGGGCCTGCACCACCCAGATTGGCTCCACCCCCAATTGGCCCCCTCACTTTTATCAGGGGCAGGTGCAGCTGGCCAACCACCTATTGCCCCTCCTCCAGGCTACTGACCCCCCCCAATAACCCCCCCACATTTGGGGGTGAGGCCAGCCAGCCCACCACCCATAGCCCCTCTCTGTAACTAGCCCCACCCCAGATCAGCCTCTACCACACCGATTGGCCCATGGCCACTTCCCCCAGCCAACTCTGTCCTCAATTGGCCCCTCATACACCAATCATGTCTGCCAACCTCCCACAGCTCCTCCCTTGGCCCAATTTAGGGGCAGGGACAGCTGACCCACCACCCACAGCCCCTCCCCATAGATGGCACTGCCCCAAATCAGCCCCCTGTCCCCAGTCAGGGATGGGGCTCACCAGCAATTGCTTGTGGCCCCTCTCCCTAGCCAGCCTAGCCCTGATTGGGCCCCAATCAGGGCAGGCCAGCTGGCCATCCTCCCAGTGCCTCTTCCTCCCAATAGGTCTAGCCCTGATCTGCCAATTGGGGCCAAGCCAGCCAGGCCCCATCCATACACAAATTTGTGCACTAGGCCTCTAGTATTACTATAAGACTTTTTAGCCTGACACCAAAGCAACCCCATTATTGAAAGCAAGAGTTATTTATCCTTTGAATATCTAGATCCAAATAAACCCAGACAAAGACAAAAATGGTATTAAGTTGATTTTTAAAATTGATTTCTTAAAATATTTCTCAAATAATATGAGGAAAAATATTAAAAAGAACAATCTATATATATAAAAACCTAAGCAACCATTACAACTGAATGATCAGAGTGACCAGAACAACCAGTTGACCAGTCGCTATGACATGCACTGACCACCAGGCGGCAGATGCTCAATGCAGGAGCTGCCCTCTGGTGGTCAGTGTGCTCCCACAGCCAACCTCCTGCGTCTGGCCAACCTCCCCTGGTCCCTCCCTACCACCGGCCAGTCAACTTCCCGCAGTCCCTCCCCACTTTCCCTACCCTGGCCAACAGGCCCCAATCATCCCAGCCCCAATTGGCCAGGCCCCAATTGGGACTGGGCAAGACAGCCCTGATCAGCCCTGATCACCAGCCAGGCATAGAGACCCCAGCTGTGCACATTTCATGCACTGTGCCTCTAGTATAATATAAAGTTATAAGAAAGGCCACCTTGATTTCCCTGAGACTTTAAGGTGCCAAGTCCTCACATTCTGAGGACTATTTTCCATGACAGTGCATGACTTAAAGATTTATGGCATCACTGTCTTTAATATTTTAAACAGAAAAGTTAAGTATGAGTGTTTTGAAGAGTTATTTTTGTTAATTTTCCTTTTATGAATCACAAATGGGCATGTCCTTGGTAATCTCACACATTGGTCTAAGTCCACATAATTGACTCAGATATAGTGGGATCCTAAGTGATCATTTTCTTTTTATACTTTAATTACTTAAGAGTCAATAGGCTTATCAGAAAACAACTAGCTTGCAATAGTGGCTGATAAAGAAAATATGACCATCACAGGAACAGAAAAATATATAACTGGATATGCAAATACACCCTACTAAAGACAGAGCAAGGATCACAGTCATGCACACAAATATGCATGCACACATACACATAATGGAGAATGAAAGACCAATTCCAGAATGACTCCAGTGTCCTGAGGAAAAATATGTTCATGAATACTTTTGATTAATCAAGGTATAATGACGACAAATTTGTCAATAATAAACATTTAAATCCTCAAAGAAAAGAGAGTAAAGAGGAAGCTCTTGTTGTGCTTTTTGAAAATAAGTTGTCACAGGTATGTGACCTCTTATTCTATCCACCAAAACCAACCGTATAGTCCTCTTCTAAAACGAGTGAGCCCGGCAGCATAACCTGGGTAATTGTGTTTGGCTGGCAATACATTCTCCCTGTGGATTCAGTGTCTTCCACGCTTCCTGCCCACCACGGTGTCTATACCATTGGCTTAAATATTCAATAATCTCACCAGTTCACCCTCACTGTGTCTACATTTTGGTTATTGATGAAGAGAGCAATAGCAGCCTTTTTGTGGATTACATTTTGAAAAAACAATCATATAATAGAATACTCTTAAACGATGGGGCAACAAGTGTCATTAACTGAATACTTAGGATTACCCCCATTAAATCAAACAAGTGGTGCTTGATCCCTTGCCTGTTCTTCCCCCAAGAATAACCAGAGTAAGTTCTCAGAGCAGCAGGCTCAGGAAATGGTTGGGTTGGGGCATGAGAAGGGTTGCTTTCAAAGTTGAGACTTGGTACAAAATGAAGGGCAGTTTTGAGATGCTTCAAAGTGTCAAAGCAAAAGCTGGTACAGGAGATAGATATTAACATGGAGGTAGGGGAAATCAAAACAGAAGAAAAATTAAGCAGTAGGTAAAGAGGGGGATAGCCACAGATACCAGCAGCTCATAAAATTAATCTTGCCATGAAAAGGAAGCAGGAGGAAAACCAAACCATAGGACCAGACAGGACAGATGGTGCAAAGGCAGGGCATGCAACCAGGATGAGGGACAGGCTTGGCAGCCGACCGGATAGAAGAGAGGCTCAGAACACAGCAACTCTTAATATGAGGTGATTACATTTGGCTTTGGACTGCTGGGACCCCAGATGACCTAGACCAAGATTAGCAGGCTGAAGTCAGGTAAATTGATCCATTTTCCAGCCCTGTTAATTCAGCTATTAAATCTAATTTTCTTCAGAAAGGATTTTGTCTTAAGCAATTTTATATTAAAATGAGGAAAAAAACTGCAGGATTGAGTAACTACAAAGAAGGAAGTGTGCTAGTTAAGGGGAAGGATGTGGAATTTTAACAAAGAGGAAAGGGTTATGATAGTGAAAGAGGAACAAAGGTTAATCCTTCATACTACAAATTATCTTTATTAGCAATCTCACACTTTTATTTTTTCCAAATACAAAGATGTCTCCAAATATTAGAAACCACTGAGTTGTTAGGATTAATTCTTAATATCTTTTCTTTGTGAAGTAAAATATTACTCATCGCCCATAAATACTACTATTAAATGCATTTCTGGTATCAACTCCATACCATTTATGATTTCAAGTTCTGTGATATAATTTTTTATTTTCTTCAATTTTATAAATTTGGTTTTCAAACATGATAAATTTTACTTTCAAATGCTGATTCCTTATATGAGGAAAAAAACGAATTATGATGTGTTTCTGCTAGTTCTGACACTATATGGTGCAACGGTAAGTCTGCATTAGGCTAAAAAAATGCTACGTTTAACTTATATTTGTAGATAGGCAGATGGTTCAGAAAGAGCTGAGGTTTCAAAGAATCTAGCCACCCCTAGGAGTCAGCAAGGAATTGGCTTAGACGTTTAGAGTTGAGGAAAGGAAAACCTGCATGGATCACATCAGTTTCCACCCATAACTTATGCATTCACTTAAATTATTATTAAATGCCATGCTTTATCCAATATGTGCAGAAACTGCATAAAGTGGAATTCTGAGTGGGTTTAAGAGAAATATGTCAGTGCAGAGCTAGGGCAATTCTGTTGGGAATTTCCAATTTAAAAATAGTGAGCATATGTATACTTCTAAAGGAATTCACTTCATAGATTATTGACTAAGATATTTTTTAGTATTAATTAAAAACGTGAAAGCGTTTATAAAAAGCATCTGAAATTATTGTAAATGGACAATGAAGATAATAAAAAAAACTACAACAAAAACTCATCTATGTTGAATATAGTAAACATGACTTTGAAGTAAATGTTTATTTTATTTTATATAAATACAGGGGTGGGCAAAAGTAGGTTATAATTGTGAGTACACAAAACAAAGTTTAACCTTGTATTATTATTTATTAATTATTGTTTTATCTTCCATATGAACAACTCTAAGCCTACTTTTGCTCTCCTTGTATTTTAAAAGTCTTATTGAATTATAATTTACAAATCATACAATTCTTTCAACACATATAATTTAACTTTTAAAAGTAATAGTGATATTAATTTACTGTAATTAATTATTAATTTTGAGAAATGTAAAATAACATAAAATTTGACATTTTAATTGTCTTTTAAATGTACAGTTCAGTATAATTCATTATATTCACAATGTTACACAACCACACCAATATGTATTTCCAAAATGTTTCCATCACCACAAATAGAAACTGTAGCCATTAAACAGTAACTTTACATTTTTCCTTCCTTCAACTCCTATAACCTCTAATTTTTTATTTTCTATCTCTATAAATTTATCTATTATGGATACTTCATATGAGTGGAAATGTGGAAATATACAATACCTATAATTTTGTGACTACCGTATCTAACTTAACACAATGCATTCAAAATTCATCTATATTGTAGCATATACAAAACTTCAAGTCATTTTTATGGCTGAATAATATTCCATCATATTCATATACTACATTTTGTTTTTCATTTGATGATAGATACTTGAGTTGTTTCCACCTTTTGGCTATTGTGAATACTCTGCTGTGAACATTGGCATGTAATTATCTGAGTCCCCGTTTTCATTACTTTGGGTATATAATTATTCCTTAGGAGTAAAATTGCTGGGTCATATGGTAATTCTATTTAGCTTTTTGCAGAACTAAACAATTTTCCAGAGCAGCTGCACCATTTTACATTTCCACTAATACTTTATGAGGTTTTCTATTTGTCCACATCCCTACTAACATTTACTATTTTTTGTTTTGTTATTATTGCCATCTTAATAGGTGTGAAGTAGTATTTAATTAGAGTTTTGATTTGCATTTTCCCTAACAACTAATGACATTAATATAGGCCATTTGTATATCTTTTTTGAAGAAATGTCTATTCAAGTCTGCTTATTTTAAAAAAAATATTTGTTATTGAATTTTAGAGAGAGATAGAAACATCAATGAGAGAGAAATATCCATCAGGCTGCCTCTTGCACACCCTCTAGTAGGTGTGCAAACCCAGGCATGTACCCTGACCAGGAATCAAACCTGCATGAGTCAATGCTCAACCATTGAGCCACATTGGCTGGGGAAGTCTGTTTATTTTTTTAATTGTGTTGTTGCTCCCTTTGTTGTTGAGTTGTAGGGTTTTTGTGTATTCTGGGTACTAGGCTCTTACTAAATGTATCATTTCAAATATTTTCTCCCACTTTGTACGTTATCCTTTCACTTTCTTGATAATGCCCTTCAATGTATGAAAGTTTTTGATACAGTCCAGTTTAGTTATTTTTCTTTGTTCTTGTGCGTTGGGTATCATATCTAAGAATGCGTTGCCAAATCCCAGGTCATGCAGATTTGCTCATATGCTTTATTCTAGATTTTTAAAAATGATTTTAAGTTCTTAAAAAAAAAGATATGTTTCCCCCCCTTGGGGGACCCCAGGTTGGACACTGGCCCATTCATAAATACCTTGCGGGGGAGGGAGGGAGAAGGGACAGGGTTATAGCTGTTTTGTTTAATTGGAACTGGAAGAAAGATCATGCCTTACTTTATGTCCTTCCCAGAAAGGGGGAGGGACACCCTGATCGCACTCCTGTACTGGCCACCGCTGATGTCAGTCATCACGTTGAGTTCACTTCCCTAGAGAGTTTGGATAAATTCAGGTAAGAGCTGCAAGTACGCACCTCAAGGGTCATAGAAAAGCAATTCACCTATGACTGATCTCTCCATTCAGAAGTGTGCAGTCTTAATGTACAGTGATGAGAAACTGCTATTTTATGATCTTTTCAAAAGCTTGATTGAAAACTAAAAAAAGAAAAAAAAAAAGAGAAGATATATATTTTTATTGATTTCAAAGAGAAAGGGCAAGGGAGAGAGAGATAGAAACATCAATGATGAGAGAAAATCACTGATCAGCTGCCTCCTGCATGCCCCTCACTGGGGATGTGCCCTGACTGGGAACAGAACCATGACCTCCTCCTGGTTCATGGGTCCACAGTCAATCAGAGCCAGACCGCCCAGGCTTAGCTCTTATATTTATGTCTAAATTAACCTATTTTCAATTAATTTTTGTGCATATTTATGGTAAGGGTTCAACTTCATTCTTTTGCATGTAAAAATCTAGTTGTTCCAGCAGCATCTAGACTATTATTTTTTTATTGAATGTACTTGGTACACTTGTCAAAAATTAATTGGTCATAGATGTCTGGGTTTATAGTTGGATTACTAGTTCTAGTCCATGCATATTAGTTTGTTCAGACCTCATCTTTAGTTTGCTATAGCTTTATGGTAAGTTTTGAATTAGGAAGTGTGAATTCTCCAACTTTATCCTTTATCAAGATTGTTTTGACTCTTTAGTGTTCTTACTCTTCCTTATGAATTTCTGCAAAAAACGGGCTGTTGGAGTTTTAATATTGAGTAGGTTGTGTGTGTGTATATAAATATATGTATATATTTATATATTGCTTTGAATACTTTCAAGTATTGACAGCTTGAAAATACTAAGTCTTCCTATCTATAAACTTGAAATGTCTTTTCACTTATTTAAGTTTTATTTAATTTCTTTTAGTAATACTTCATTCTGTTAAGCATAGAAATTTTTAACCTCCCTGGTTAAATTTATTCCCAGGTATTGTTATATTCTTTTAGATTCTATTGTCATATGTGATTGCTTTCTTAAAATATTTTTATGATTTTTCGTTACTTGTATTTAAGAGAACAAATGATTTTGGTGTGTTGTTCTTATATCCTGCAAATTTGCTGAATTCATTTATTAGCTTTAGTGAATTTTTTGTATATTTTTGGGAATTTTCTATAAATACAGTAAGATTGTTTGTAAACAGAGATAGATTTATTTATTCTTTTCCAATTTGGATTTATTTTATTTCTTTTTCTTGTCTAATTGCTCTGGTTAAGTTTTCTTATTACACTATATGAAATTGGGGTAATTATAATGCAGCTATCAAGGTGATTTGAAGAGCTAAACATGATAATTAATTTACTAAAATATACTTCTTGGGCATGCTTTTGTGAAGGAAATTGCTCTCATATTTTCACTATAAAATAATTTCTAGATATTGTTTCTAAATGTTAAAGAATATTCTAATATCCCAAAAAATGATTGTCCTGAGTTAAGGAAAATGATGCTCTACAATGTAGTCACTCACTCCTTAAGAGGTAGAATGATAGAATGTTGATTATGTTGCTTATCATCTTTCAAATTTTTTATTTAAATTTGTCCAATATTTCCAAAGCACATACTATGTACTAAACTCTGCATTATGTACTGGACTTACAAGGCTGACCAACATATCCATGAAACTTGTAGAACTTGAACTTGTCTCTACAACTTCTTTTGGAATTTCTGTCTCTTAGGTGAAATTTCATGTTCATAAAATGCCTACCACAAATAGATGCCCACCGATAGTTTAATGCTATTCTCTTTTGTTTCTTTTTCTTTCTTCCTTTTGTCATTTACATCTTCTTTTAAACTTGACCCCAATGCCTGGGATTAATGAAGAGACATCAGCATGAAGAAAAAACAATGAGGAGGTATCAAATAATCACTATAATACTTATTAATATTTTAAAATTAGATCTATTAATTTAAAGCTATCAAGGACCTTTGTCATCATCTTATTAATGACTTTTAACAAATGGGGCAACTGAGATCCCCCCCCAGACATACAAGTATTTTGTTTGGTTTTCTCTTCTACCTCAGCATCTAGTGAAGTACCTAGTGCAGTAGGAATCAACCAAATGTTTATAGGAAGGGTAATTTCATGAATGCATTTAGTCTGAAGGCTTAATGATGGAACAAAATTCATTAACCTCTCTACCCTGTTTGCCTATACCCACTCCTAACAATATTAACAATATACTTCATTGGTATCCAGAGAGAGAAGAGATTAATTTTTTGCTGTTGTTATCATGGAGCCACATTTGTATTAGCTTTCTGTTCCACTTAGTGCAAGACTTTAAGTGGGGCAGGAGTTTATTTTTGCCCACTACCTCTTTCCGTTTTATTTTCAGGAAATTAAGTGGCACGGAAGAGTAGCTGAAGGCTTCCCTGAAGATGAGCGGAGTCTAACAGAATAGAGAAGGCCCTCCTATCCTTTTCTATTACATACAAATGGAAAAAAGTCATATTATTGTAGAAAAATCAATTTGGTATGAATAACTCATTTTATAATATTTGAAAAATAATGGTCTGTGTTCCTCATATAGTATATGTATCTCTGAAAAGTGAGAGACATGTAATATCCCTGTATAACTAGGATACATTTTAGGCTATGAAGACTTGATTTGTTACTATTGAGGAAAATATTTTCTAACCATAAAAGTACATGTGACATTTTTTAAAACTAAGGACCCATTTAAATGATGGTGGGAATGGAATTCATTTATTCTAAGAGTCATGCCTATTATCTTATCTTTAACTTCACCTGACTAATGGTGAATCTGCTGTGTCTCAGAAAAGTAAATTTCAGTTCTACTCTCCCTATTTCCACCAGTAATTTTAAACACTTTTTAAAAATTTAAATCATTTTTTTATTTTTCAATTATAGTTGACATGCAATGTTATACTAATTTCAGGTATACACCTCAGTGATTAGACATATAATTTACTAATTGATCATCCTAATAAATCTAGTACCCATCTGGCACCACACATAGTTATTAGAATATTATTGACTATATTCCCTATGCTGTAATTTACACCCCATGACTATTCTGTAAAACCCAGTTTGTATCCGTTAATCCCTTTACATTTTTCACCCATTCCTCTGATTCCATCCCATCTGGAAACTATCAAAATATTCTTCTGTATCAATGAGTATATTTCTGTTCTGCTTCATTGTTTATTGTTTAGATTCATTTCTTGATAGACACATGTATTTATTGCCATTTTTTTCTTGTTGTACTTGTGTTGTTGTTGTTGTTGTTGTTGTTGTTGTTGTTCTCGTTCTCCTTCTCCTTCTCCTTCTCCTTCTCCTTCTCCTTCTCCTTCTCCTTCTCCTTCTCCTTCTCCTTCTTCTTCTCCTTCTTCTTCTTCTTTTTCTTCAAGAAAATCCTTTAACATTTCATGTAAAACCTGTTTGGTGGTTATGAACTCCTTTAGCTTCCCTTATCTGGGAAGCATATCTTTTTAAAAACTATCTTTATTGCTAAGAGTATTATAGATGTCCTTCTTGTTTCCCCCCATTAACTTTCCCATACCCCTGGACCCTCAGGTCTTCATCACACTATTGTCTGTGTCCATGGGGTATGCAGAGAATACAAGTTCTTTGGTTAATCTCTCCCTCAGACCCCCAATCCAGAGATTCATCAGTCTGTTCTATGCTTCTATATCTCTGGATCTATTTTGTTCATTAGATTTCATATAAGAGTGAGATATTTTTCTAACTGGTTTATTTCACTTAGCAGAAGCTCTTTTGATTCTAAATGTTCACAACTAGTTCTTGCAGCAAATTGGCCTGGGGGTTAAACCCCTCTCATTGAAGTGCCAACAATAATCAAGGCTCAACTACACAGTAGACATGGCCCACATGGAAAGGTGGTACACCTGGAGTGCCCAGCTCCAGTGAACTGGACCTAAAGGACACCTCCTACATTAAGCCACTCTACCTGGCTGGGGAGACATAGATCTACATAATACGTAAACTCATCAATTAGGTTTTTTCACAAATGTTTCTAGTCCTAAGACTTTGTATGAAGCCCTTTTGAGTGTATTAGTCTTTCAGATTAGAGGAATATATATTACAAAATACTAATAAAAATAAAATATTTCTGAGTTTCCACTTTTACTTGTATCTATTTTTAATGTTTCTTAACCAGGATGTTCATAACTTTTTTCTCTGTCTCATCATAAAAATTAATAAGTGATACTTTTTTTTATTTTTGTTTCCTGATTTTAAAACCTAGGAAACTGAGGTGTTTTTATTGTTGTTTTTGGTCATTTTTAACTCACAGTAATAAAAAGAGATTGGTAAACTATGTTTCCTGTGTAATTTTCAGTGGCACATAATTCACCCTTACCATCTTATTTCTTTTCTTAAAAACTTAGACAAGTTTTATTTTACATCTGGTCTCTGATCATTTCCAATCCAAAATTCAGTCTGTTTGAATAGACTGTTTTTAAGGAGGGTTATTACAAATTTTAAAAGTTAGATAATATTTTGTAATTTTAAAATAATGACAGATTTAGGGAAATTTGCAAAGATAAGCACAATAGAAGACTGTAAAGCAAATAAAAAGTAGACAGGAAGTTGGAGAAAGGGACTCTGAAAACTAGAAAATAGAGTTGAGCCAGACGTAATGAGATAGTACATGAAATGGGTATAGTGAGAGTCTATACGCTCATTAAATGTATAATACAAATTTGCCTTTAAGATTTATGAATTTAAATTTAAGCAAGACAATAAAGTTACATAGGGTCACACTTTCAAAAAGAAACAAGCCAGGTGCTTAGAAGCACATCTCCAGCTCAGGAGAGAAGACTTAACTTATATTGTGTGTTTCCTGTTACCATAATCTAGGCCAGTGCTCGGCAAACTCATTAGTCAACAGAGCCAAATATCAACAGTACAACGATTGAAATTTCTTTTGACAGCCACATTTTTTAAACTTAAACTTCTTCAAAATAGACTCTCCCAGGCCATGGTATTTTGTGGAAGAGCCACATTCAAGGGGGCAAAGAGCTGCATGCGAGCCACAGTTTGCCGACCACGGATCTAGGTTAACAAAGTAGCAAGCCCCCAAAACATTATCTTAAGAAAAAATACTAATGGGTTTCACTAAATTGTTCGTTCACTCATATCTATTAAAATACCAGACTAACACTGCCAACAAGTGCTTAGTAAAAACTGCCTAGGAGAAGGTGGTAGCAAGAAGGTGAATGATTTTTAAGGAACCGTTGACACACAGAAGGGCCTTAGAGAATTTGACTTGGGGGAGTGGGGCATTTTCATGTTTGTGTTTATTATAAAAAAGTCACCAAGACTAAAATATGTAGTAGGTAATTAGTGTCAGCACATTAAATCTGTCATAAGGATCTATAGGTATAATGAATTGCATGACATCATGAGGCAATATAAGAAAGAATATTGAGTCTATTCAATCAATCTTTTCTCACTGACTGTACATGTCTATCTATTATCTTACTACTGTTAAAGAGAAAGGGGAAAATCATGCTAACTAGTACGTGGAGATAATCAGCTATATAATGGCATCTACTTCTGGTAAGATTATGACTTTTTTTTTTTAAAAAAAAAAAGAATTAAAACAAAAAATCTGGAAAAAATAGAAAGGAAGAAAAGAAGCAAGCCAATTTGAAAAAAACAGAAGGGAATGTTTACGAGCTCCTTTTCATTTCCAAGCCTTTAAGGAACAAGCCGAACCAAATGTTTGGGTGAAAAAGTTCAGAGAGAATCGGGTTTGCAAACATAACCAGAAATGCCACAAAAGGGAGAGGAAAGGATTAATCATCCGGGGTCACACAATCAAACAACCAGGACACCAAATTTCGCTAAACTCCTTCACATGTTACAGCAGCTGCTGAATTTTCCTCTTACTCTTTTCAGGCAGGAAATAAGTGTCGCTGACCACAAAGCCTGTCACCGTTTAATGCGATCTTGCTGTGGCAGAGGGCTCCAGGGGGAACATGCCCGGGAAATATGGATGCAATTAGCATGACTAACGCTGACCCAGGTTCCTGTCGCTTAACCTGCAGGAGACCCCATGCTGCCAATGGGAGCGCAGTCTCCACGGGCTTCCCCTCCTCTGACTGCGGTGTGAGCACATTCACAACCACCTAATGGGAACCAGACGCAGAGCGGGAGAGTCCTCTGGAAGTGCATTGGGTAGTACACTGGGGAATGTTTGCTTCGCCTCGTAAAATTACTGGGAGCCGACCTCTAGGAAACAATCAGAGAGGAAGACAAAGATTTATACACAAAGGGGTTCATCACAAATGGCTGAGGATAATGAAAGATTAGAGACGATCTAGATGTCTAATAATACGAGAATGGCCAGATGATGAGACATACACTACTTGAGAGAGTATCAATAAGCCTTTCAAGTAATGCTTCGGTGGCACAAGGGCGGCGTTTTTCAAAGCGCGCCTGTGGGCCCCCAGAGGCCCCAAGACATCTCCAGGGGCTACACCCTTCAAAAACATCTTCATAATAAGACACAGGGGTAAGAGATTCAATCAAAGTGCAATCTAAATTAGTTAATTTTATCGTAGCATACTTTTTTTTTCACTGTGTTGATATTTGTACCAATGGAGCAAGTGCAATGGTGGGTAAAAACTGCAGAGTGGTGCAGCCACTGTGGAAAGCAATACCGAATTACTTCAAATAATTAAAAATGGAACTGCTTTATAACCCAGTAATTCCACTTCTGGGAATGTATCCGAAGAAACCCAAGACACTAATTCAAACGAATATATGAACCCCTATATTCATTGCAGCATTATTTAAATGGCCAAGGTTTTGGAAACAGTCCGAGTCCATCAGGAGATGAGTGGATAGGACAGCTATGGTACAGGTACACAATGGAACACCACTCGGTTGAAAAAAGAAGGAAGATTTACCCTTTGTGACAGTATGGATGGACCTGGGAAACATTATGCTTAGTAAAATAAGCCAATTGGAAAAAGACTAGTACCTTATGATCTCATGCGTAGGTGGGATCTAGTGGACAAACTGGCCTAACAAGAAAAATAAGAGAGTAGACTTGTAGATAGAGAGGAGGCTGGCAGTTTTCAGGAAGGGGGAGGGAGGAAGGACAGGTGGAGGAGTGAGTAAAAAAGAAAAAAAGGAGAGAAAGAACTCATTGATACAGCCAACAAAAAAACCACTTCTGTTCTTTATATTTCACTATGCGCAGTCATTTTACTCACAGGACATATAGTACTTCCTTTAATTGGGATGAAATACTTTTCTATGTAAATTGCTCTGTATGAAACTCACTCTGATTTCCTTATTGAATTCTCTTAGACACAATCCCTTTGTTGAAAAGTGATTGCAATATTGAAGGTAATAATCAATCTTTGTGATTTGCAGTACCAATCACCTAGCAACTTGCTTCACTGTGAAGTCTTTTTGACAATTTAAAGTTGAAAAACTTAGTAAGAATCTGTGTAGAAAATGGGCCTTGTTGCACCTATTTATTTATATTCATAGATCTGTCACTTGAATGTTAACTTCCTCTGGGCAGAGCTAAAGTCTTTATTTTACAGTTTCCCCAGGAAACATTATGACTGAGTCCTGAGAATGTGTCATGTACTCTATTACAGAGCCACTCAGAGTGTGACTTATTTATGGCTTGGTCTTATTCTGTTTATTGTTCCATGATGAGATAATAAAAATAGAGAACCAGTGTTTAGAAACATTTGTAGCAATTTGACAGAGTACATTTATGTCTGTTGGGGCTAAGAATAAAAAATTTGGACTAGTATTTTATATCTTTTAACTTCATTTTTTCCCAATTCTTATAAAAACATTAGTATGTGATGAATTGAAAACAACAAACCAAAACAGAGCTGATCCTTCACTAAAAATACAATAGTTTGAATGGCTTTTTTCTACACTGTGAGTCCTCAGATGAGTAAACACTCATTTGCTTGGCTTACTTATCTTCCTTCAGTACGTTTTTGCTAGCTAACTCTCTGAAAATATTCTGTTCTCTTTCTTCTTATGATGTGAGATCTCAAAGCTTCATTTTTGGAAGGGCCAACTACTATATAACTTTGTCTCATCAAATTGAAATGCTTTTTTCATGTAAATTTCTCTATGTGAAAACTCACTCTAATTTCCTTATTGAATTATCTTAGATACACAATCATTTGATTGAAATAGATTGCAGTGTTGAAGTTAATTATCAGACTTCATGATTTCCCTTGGCAATCACCTAGCAACTTGCCTCTTTCTAAATTTTGTTAGATGATTTTAAAGTTGACAGCACTATATGAGAATTTGTCTAGAAAAATTTACTTGTTTTATTATGACTCTCAAATATTCACAAATTCCTTTAAATAGAGCCTATTTTGAATTTAATACTTGTAGTTAAAATTACCTTTTACCATGAATAAACTCAGTTATAATACTTAAAAAACTTAAGGAATAAAATTATATTGTCTTATAGTTTTAAAAACAACCTATGTTTGAAACTTCAAGACAAATTATAAGCACACAGCACAATTAGCTTCCTATGTAGATTTTGTTAAAATGGAACTTTACCCTATTGATTCTCAGTATATTTCCCTCATTTTCTCTTACCTGACCTACGTTTTATTCACAGTGACCATGATTTTCTCTGTCACAACTCATGCCTTTACATGAGTGCTTCTGCCTCCTTGGAATGCCCATCCTCTTTTCATCTAGTGATTTCAGCCAGAGCATTCAGACTTGCATGATGTGGCGCATCTCACTAAACCCTTTTCTGCGTCACCACCATGTGGCTTCCACTTCGAAGCAAATTCAGCTTTTCCTTGGCTGTGTTTATCTGGTGCTTTGCAGAAAGCAATGGTATGTCCTATTAAGATACGCTTGTTGAAGAACTGATATTATTTGCTTTTCCATATGCTCTCCCTACGAGAGTGTAGATAACTTTTTTATTTTTTACATTCTCAGCCCCTAACAGTGCCAAGCGCAAAATAGGTGCTTAATAAATGTTTGCCAGCAAATATATTAATAAAGTACTAAGAGTTTCTGACTTATGTGTGTTTTGTTTTACAAAGATGAAAATAAGCTGTCCATTTAAGTTCTGTTGTCAATCTGTACTGTGAGTCATTAATGAGCTAGAAATTCAATACAGTAAACATAGTGCTAAACTTATAGCAGTGTCCCCAAGGATCTTTATAAAAAACAAATATGTGAAATGTGATTTGAAAGCAGAAAGGAGTCTATCAGGAGGATAGCAAAGTAGTTACTGAAGAAAAGTTAAGAAGTTGCTCCCATGCCCCCCTTCCAAATCCCTTACAGAAAACTGACAAAGAACTACCTAACTGTTCAGATTCTGTAGTCAAAGTTGCTGAATGCATTTGCTGCATGCCATGGTAGAGCGATATGATTTACTAATAACACACTTCACTTGACTGCATTCTTGTCCTTCCTCTTTTACACAGGTCACCTCTTTCATGGAGCATCTCTGATTTCCCTATAACACCTTGACCTACTCTGATGGCTGGATACAAGGAATCACATGAAACATAGAAATATCATGAGCTGAAATGCTGTGAAATATTTACAGTGAACTGAAGAAAGGACCGTGAGTCCTGTCCAGGGGGCAATCTCTGCCAAACAGTTCTGTTTCAACATGGAAACATGGCTATCTTCAGGTCAAATAATTAGAACATGGGCTGTTATACAGTAAAGTGCTCTGTAAAATTTTTATATAGCTTTCATTTATTTTTGTTGTTGTTAATCCTCACCCTAGGTGATTGATATTTTAGAGAAAGAGTGGGAGGGGGAGAGACAAAGAGAGAGAAACATCTATGTGAGAGAGACACATTGATTGGTTGCCTTCCACACGCAACCCTTGGGGCCGGCCAGGAATTGAACCTGCAACCAAGGTACATGTGCTTGCCT
The DNA here is from genome assembly GCF_964339955.1 of Pipistrellus hanaki. Lineage (NCBI taxonomy): Eukaryota > Metazoa > Chordata > Mammalia > Chiroptera > Vespertilionidae > Pipistrellus > Pipistrellus hanaki. Next base: position 121,124,594 of record NC_140503.1, on the reverse strand, counting down.
GGAATTGAACCCGGGGCCCTTCCGTCCGTGGGCTGGTGCTCTATCCACTGAGCAAAAACTAGCTGGGGCCATATTTCAACCCTTAAGCTATTTGGAATTTGTGTCCAATGACAATAGATTTGCAACCACACACAGGTCCACACCAAATGAAGCCGGTATTATTCAAGACTTGTCTTCCTGACACATTGCATGTAAACTAATTTTGTTTAATCAAATAATATATTTTCTAACTATGATGGAATTAGTTATTTTTAAAAATGACTAAATATTTAGTAAAAATAGCAAATCATTTTGGAACTCATATTAAATTTCTACTTTTGTTCCATTAATAAATATGAGAACTATTTTCTTAAAAAGAGTTAATCTATACACTAATTTGAAAATGACTTCTCTAAGAAAATAAAATGAGGAGAACAATACCTTTATAAATAAAACTGGTAATTATATTAGATTGACAGATGTCATGCAATGTTTTCAGAAGTTTCAAAGCAAAATCTGTCATATATCTGTATATCTAAATTAAATGCTCTAGTATGAGGATAATTTGGGGGAAAGTGAACACAGTTACTCATAACTAAATTCCATTTCCTGCCCCCCTGAAGTGCCCAGGTGTTTTGATGCTAAGTTTTTCCCCCCATAGATTTTGAATACTTATACTTGCAGATTTTGTTTTTCTTTATTAATATCCTAGTATTTAAGCTTCTGATTATGGACTGATTTTTAGAGAATTGTGGACTCCCATAATCAGTCTGCCAAGAGTCATACAAGCAGAATCATTTGTTGTTCCTTGATTTGCTTTCAACTTTCACAGAATAGAATGCAATTCAGTCAACTGGATGGAAATTATTTAAGAATACCAAACAATGACAACTCAACTTTTAGAGTCCATCTTGTGAGGATTCTAATCTGAATAAATTCTGAAGCATTATGGCCAAGTAAGAGATTGCTTTGGAATATAAATTGTTCATTTGGGTCCCAACATACTATTGTAAATAGGCTGAGAAATTCAACCTAACAATTATTTACTGAGATGAATTCCTAACTGCTACTTGTGAACTTAGGGATATAAATATGAATAGCACAAGGATCCTGCCTCCAAGCGGCTCAAAATCTTGGGAAGTCAAATGTGATGAGTGGAAAACAAGCTGAGAACTAAGTGCTTTGGGAGCTCAGAGGCAGAAGTGGTGACTTCTGTCCAAAGTGCCCTGGGAAGGTTTTCAGAGGACACCATTTTTGTGGTTAGCTTTGGTAGAAGTCTTACCTTTTATGTTTTATTTTTATGGTAAAGAAAGCAGTAAGCCCAGCATTTCTAGAAGCTTGTTCTACATTTTATATTGGAAAGGTGGCAGTTTGCATTACTCATTTATGTCTTGAGCATAATCAGCACATAGGGCCTGAACTCCAAGACTTTGATGTATCTACAAATCCCAGCCATCTGATTCTTCATCTTCCCTAGATGTTATTTATGAAATGCACACCATGTGTTAGGCAAGATGCAAGATAAACAAACAATGTTGCCCCTGCTTTCCAAAGAGTTATTAGTGAATAGTATGACAACTGAGTTCCAGACATTGCTGAGTTCACCAGTCAGTTGTGTGGTCAACACCACCACACAGATAGATTTGCCAAATGTTTGGTCTCTTATTGAATTATAACGTAGGCACATTTTTACTTTTTAATTAAGCATTAATTCTCTCAGAAAATTGTAATGCAAAGATTAAGGTAGGATACTTCTCAGATTAAAGGTACCCTAATAGCCCTGGAATACTCAGGGCTCAAACAATCAAGTTCAATATTCCATTCAAATCATGCAATTTTAGAGCTTGGAGATAACTTTAAAATAATTTAATTATCATTTTTTACTATATAGTAGGTGAAACAATGATTATAAGAAAGAATAATTTAGGCAACACAACATTTTAAATTTATAGTTACATTTTATATTAATGGTATAATAAAAAATATAAATGGCACATTAAACTCATGATTTCATGAATATTATTTCCCTAGAGAAAACTAAACAAAAAATGTAGTCTATTTAAAGATAAATATAAGTAATAGTAAACATAATATATACTCAAGCCCTAATTGTGGGGTGGACTATAAATGATAGAAAATTGGAAAATTGATTGAATTAAAGTTCCTCATTTTATACGGAAGAAAATGTGGAATATTAAAGTAATTTTCTTCCCTATTATCCAAAGCAAGCCTATCTTTCTTCCTGGGTTTTGAATCTCTGTTAGTGGCATTATCACATTTGCAGTCACTTAGGAATAATACCCTTGAAACAACTTTGATACTTGCATTTTTCTCACCTCTTATATTAAGTCAATTATCACTGTTCAGTTTCAAGTACTCATTTCTCACCTAAACCTCTTGAACAAGTGTATGTCCTCTAGACCAGTGTTTCCCAACCTTCTCTCATGATGAGAATCACCTGGTGGAGTTGTTAAAACACAGATTCCTGAATCCCAACTAAGAAGTGCTAAACTAGAATTTTGGGGAACATATAGGTAAAATTGTATACTTAACTAGTGCTCTAAGACAGATTTTATATACAGAGCACTAAGTTAGGTATGCAATTTTACCTATATGTTCTCCAAAATTCTAGTTTAGCACTTCTTAGTTGGGATTCAGGAATCTGTGTTTTAACAACTCCACCAGGTGATTCTCATCATGAGAGAAGGTTGGGAAACACTGCTCTAGACTGCCAATCTCTTTCTCATGCTCTTCATTCTTTTATTGAACACAGATGTGAGCTTGAGGTTCTGTTTAAAACTCTTTCCCACTTTGTATCAATTAAGACCGTAGCAGAAAAATAGCTGAAATACACAAGTTGGAAAATTTGAGGAGTGTTTGATAAAGTGGCAATTTGCAAAGCCAGAATGTAGAGAAACAATAAATGCTGGTGCAGTAGCAGGGCCAATGACATCAGGCCTGTTATCACCCCAGTCGGGAAGAAGGAAAAAGGAAAGGTATGGGAGAAGGTCGCTGTGGAATGCATAGAGGCTCCTCCCTGGAACACTGCTGAGGAAGAATCCAGGATTATGAATAACCAGACCCTTCTCTTTCCTCTCTCAACGTGTCCCACTTCGGTCAAACATAACAAATTCAGATGAGAAGGGAGCTTGTTAATGCAATCCAAAAAGGTCAAATATCCAGGTTTACCTTCTGTACTTCTCCATGCTCTTTGGTTGAGGAAGGTGGAGAGTGGGTCTGGGGACAGACAGAATATAGCCAGAACTCAGACCTATTTTTTTTTTTTTAATGAATTGAAATCTATTTAGACATTCAAAATCTTTAACCACTTCTCCACAACCTCCTGTTCTAAGTTTAATTTACCACTTCTTTTCCCATATTCTATACTATGTGAGACATTTTTGAAACCATAATTTTCCTTATTCTATCTTATTTTATTTTATTTTATTTTATTTTATTTTATTTTATTTTATTTTATTTTATTTTATTTTATTACCTCTCCTCCCTTGAACTCATCTGTGCTTGGTTTCTTCATCCTAGAAGTCCCAATGCAAATACTATCTCCCCTTAGGAGCACTCTTAATCCATCGGATGCTAGCTCTCTGTAATATATCACCTCCATATGTCAGAGCAAGACCTGCCCTGTGCATCACTCATCCCACTCTGCAGAAGAAGAGATATATGGCTTTATGGAATTCCTGGCCACAGTGCCAGAAGGAGGGCTCATATAAGAGGAGCAAAAATGGGACCCGCTTGGGACAAATACTCTTTTTCCTTTGAGTCCTCTCTTATGGGCCTTTTCCACCATTTCTGGTCAAGAAAACAAAGGTGAGGATTAAGGGGACAGTATCAGGCTGTATAGGCTTCTCTTTAAAATAGAGAAGGAGGAGGAGGAAGTGCAGAAGGAGAAAGAGGAAGAGGAGGAGGATCCTATATTTAGGAGAAGATTTTGAATTCCTCTTCTCAATTTCCCTTTTCTTGCCCAAAGTAAACACTTAGCAGTATTAGCAGAGCATGGCCACTATATGTCTCACAAGGGACTGAGATTGGAGAGTTAAGCTCATGGGCCTTAACAGCCATACTTTTTGTGGGCAGACATACATGCAGACAGACCAGAGTGTGTCAGCATTATGAGACCACTGTGGTCAATGTCCCAGGTGGAATTCCAGTTTGCTAAGGCTACGTATTCATTTCAGAAACCAGGGCAGGCTCACTGGTGATACTCTAGCTGCAAAAGCAGCTGAATGCCCTGAGGCATAGAGAAAGCAAGGTTATGATTTTTGTTAAGGATAAATATTCATTGCTAGGCCCAGGTTAGGCCTCTGCAGGGATCCTAAACTACATGAGCAGCTAAACTTCTGCCTCCAAAGCTCCACATTATTTATTATACAAGGTTTCAGTAGTGGGGAAAGCTCTGGTGGAGAGATTATATTGTAGAAACAGATATTTTATTTGGAGGTCAGGGCTACTCATTCATGATTTTCAAACAAGAACATTTATACCTCCAGTGGGTTATATAGGGCAGCATGTCCAGCTTTTGGAATTCTTATCAAAAATATTTTAAAAAATTATTCTTTTGATCATTCTCCCCTTCCATTTTACCCCCAATGTATTTTGGTTTACATTTCTACCACTATACTTATCATAGTCTAACATATATTACACTGAATATGGTCAGAGAGCAGGGAAATCATCTATTATATTATATTATATTATATTATATTATATTATATTATATATTATAATATATAGTCTTGAGATCTCTTAAGACTAGCACATACGAAGTATTTATTAATGTTTGTGAAATTTAATCATGAGACATTCCCAAGAGCATATTCTGATCTCCTAATTTCCTTCTCAGCAAAGCACACATTAACTCACAATCTTATAAAATTTTTAAAGAAAATTTCCTCATCTAAACTTTTCCAAAAAATCCTCACACAGAAATATCTTATTTCTCAGAATAACTAACTATAATGTTTGCTTTTAAAAGTTTTCTTAGTGTATTTATTCAATTAACCTTCAGGAATAAAGTGCCACAATGCAGCTATTTATTGACAATTTTCTCCCAGTCAAAGATGATAGTCTAACTTCTCCCAAGAAATATATTTTTGGCCATTTCACTAGCTACTACTTCACCAGCTACAAGGCAAATGCAAAACAAAACTACAATGAGATATGACCTCACTCCAGTTAGAATGGCTATAATCAATAAGACAAGTAATAATGATTGTTGGAAAGGTTGTACTGAAAAAGAATCCCTTATTCACTGCTGATGGAAATGTAAACTCGTACTGCCACTCTGGAAAATAGTATAAATATTCCTCAAAAACAAATTAAGAATAGAGTTGCCCTATGACCAGTAACTCCTCTTCTGGGTATCTACCTGAAAATTTTGAAAATATTTATTTGTAAAGATATATGCACCCCTATATCCATTTGCAGCACTATTCACAGTGGCTCAGACATGAAAACAACATTAAGTGTCCTTTCATAGATGATTATATAAAGATGTGGTTTCCATTTCCATATGCAAAATGGAAACCTACTCAGCCTTAAGAAAAAATGAAAGACTGCCATTTGCAACAACATGAATGGACCTTGAGAATTATTATGCTATTCAAAATAAACCAGTCAGGAAATGCTAAGAACCATATGTTTCACTCATATGTGAAACTCATGGATACAGACAATAGTATGGTGGCTACCAGAGGTAAAGGGAGTATGGGGGTAGTGGAGAGTAGAAGGAGTCAATGTTTGGAGATGAAAGGAGATTTGAATTTAGGTGGTGGGCACTCAATGCAATATGCAGATGATGTATCATAGAAATACATACTTAAAACCTATATAATTTTAATAGTGAATGGCACTCCAATGAATTTATTTAATTTAAAGATGATATAATCTGCCGAAACCAGTTTGGCTCAATGGATAGAGTGTCGGCCTGGGGACTGAAAGGTCCCAGGTTCGATTCCAGTCAAGGGCATGTACCTTGGTTGCAGGCACATCCCCAGTGAGGGGTGTGCAAGAGGCAGCTGATCAATGATTCTCTCTCATCGATGTTTCTAACTCTCTATCCCTCTCTCTTCCTCTCTGTAAAAAATCAATAAAATATATATTTTTTTAAAAGATGATATAATCTAAACTAGGAAAGCAGTGGGAATTATGTGGCTGCTGGTAAGGAAAGAATAGTCCATTATTTATATGTACCCTTTAGTCTTGATTTCTAGGTACAGATTTTGATGATCAGATCTACTTTCTGTTACTATAAACAACTCTAGAAGACTGTCATAGTTGTTGCTTCCTCAACAGTCCCATGGCAGAATGAAACTGGTGGAGTCTGGATGGTCCAAGGGGACAGCGTTGTGAATACCTTTCAGAGAATTTTCACAATAACCTCTTTCTTGGCCTCCCCTCCCACCTCCCCCACTATAGTGCCTTAATATGGGTGCCTGTAGCCATGCTTATACTATTGACCTCACCTCCTATCTCATCCATCATGGGTTTGGTCAGAAATTGGATCCTTACCTAAGTGGGCTAATCAGGTAGTTTTCCTTTAGAATACCGAATGGGGATAGAAAGACAAATATTTACTCTTTCCCCATGTTTCGAGATCTAATGAGTACCTAGTACCCATCCTCTGGGTGATGAACATTTTGTCATTTAAACAGTGAGTAGAGCACATAAAATCTTCAGAGGAAAAAAAAAAAAACAAGCAAAGAAGGGAAAAGGAGCAGAAAGGAGAGGCAAGTGAAGAATTCCACTGGGTCCAAGCTTTCTGAGGCCCGACCTTTTTTATTCCTAGCCTTGAACTCTGGGAGATATGAGCATTTTTAGACAGAATTCTTTATTTTGAGTAAGCCAATTTGAGTTACTTTATTTACCTGAAATCAAAGTTGCCTCGTTAATACATTAGGTGGCAAGTAGTTAACAGAGGTCGCCAAATATACAATAAAATCCAGGAAACCAGATCTCCATAAACAACATTAAGAGATCCATTACTGTGCTTAGCATTGTCTGAGCATACAGAACTCCATTCTGTTTTCATTTATATTTTGTTTATTATTTTAAAATATATTTTTATTGCTTTTTAGAGAGAGAAGAATGGAGAGGGATAGAGAGATGGAAACATTGATGAGAAAGAAACATTGATTGCTGCTTCCTGCATGCCCCCTAGGGGAGCAAGCCTGCATCTCTTTTGTGCCCTGACTGGGAATTAAACCTGAAATCTCTTGGTTCATGGGTTGTCACTCAACTACTGAGCAATACTGGCTGGGCTTATCCTGTTTGTATTTATTTATTTTAATTAATAATAATGTTTCAAGTCACTGAAGGGGCTCTGATGCTACAGATTCTTTTTACAAAACCTAATGAAAAATCTTCAGGTTAAGGTTTATTTTGAAAGAGTGATTAATTTCTTGCTTACATTGATTCCTATGCATCTCAAAGTTTTGATATTATTTTCAAAGTGACTTGTTGTTTCACTTATCCATCTCGTGGCCAAACATTCTTACTAGCTTTATGGCTTAAGGGATTTCATGCAAAAAACAAAACAAAACAACAACAACAAAAACAAACAAACAAACAAAAAACTTTTAAAGAAATTTGATACACCACATTTAAATTTACATTTAATTAGTAGACATACATAATGATTTTAATGATACTCAGATTATTGATAATATTCAATAAAAGTATAGTTTTAAACAGTCATGTATTGGGTACCTATTATCATACAATGCTAGGGGATATAAGGATGAGGACTGGTTAATGTGGAAAAAGTTAAGTAATAACACTGCATACTAGTGAAGTAACTGTCTTCTTGATGACAATATTCTGACAACTCAGTGACTAAGCCTGGAAGGATGTAATTTTTTCCCAGGCATCAAAAAAAAATTAGTTTGGATAACTCTGCCAGGCAGAAGGTACAGAAGACCATGTGCTTTGGGGGAAGATGAGACTTTTCCCAAAGGTCAATGTGGAAGGCTGGCAATGGTGAAAAGTTAAACTTGGTGCAGTGATCTTTGACTAGTCATTTACATTTTCCCTCAAGTAATTTCGACAGAAAAGGGTGACTTCATTATTCAACTCCAATAGGCATGTTAAAATGTGTCCCAAAACAATCATATCAATTAATTATGATTTTTAAACCTAAGTGGGAATGAAGGGGAAAGGAGATAAGAGAGAAAGAAAAAAGGAGGGAGGAAAAATTTGGCAAAGATTTACCTCTGCTCCCCTTTCTTTAAAAAAAAAATATATATATATATATATATATATATATATATATATATATATATATATATTATTGATTTTTCACAGAGATGAAGAAAAAGAGAGAGCTAGAAACATCGATGAGAGAGAAACATTGATCATCTGCCTCCTGCATGCCCCCCACTGGGGATGTGCCCTCAACCAAGGTACGTGCCCTTGACAAGAATTGAACCCAGGACCATTCAGTCCGCAGGCCGATGCTCTATCCACTGAGCCAAACCGGTTTCAGCTGCTCTCCTTTCAATATTGATTTTCTCAAATATCTTTTTTTACCCTTTTTAGGAGGACTGCATTTTCACATTATCTCTCCATTTGTATCCCAGGGGTATTGCCCTGCCATTCTCCCACTGGTGATTTATTTTGGTTAGAATCAGGATGGATGTGGATAAAGAGGACATGTGTGAATGAATAAATGAGAAAGGAGAAGCAGCAGGCCAAATGAATCTTTCTCAATGTAGAAGAAAACACATGAAGTTTGGACATCTACAAAATGACTCACTGAAACCATTTGGGTCATGTACCCTCAAGAAGTCTCTTGGGCCTCAGATAAGCACCCTCCAGTCTGTAGCGGCTGGTATAGAGAATGGTGGCAATTATGGTTGTGGTCTGCCTCATGTTTGGGCTGAGGCCAGTCTGGTTCCTCAGAGGGAGTTCCTCTCTCTGTATTCCCACTAGTGGGAGCTTCATCCTGTGGCATCCAGGGCAACATGAACGAGAAATGATCCGGGAGATCACTAAAGACTGAGAATACAGTATTGGGTGTTATTTTGGGGAGGGTAGTAGAGGGAATCAAACCTTTTTGTTTGAGATCTTGGAAATGGGAAGAGAAGGTACAAGGGAGAGGGAAGAAGATGTGAAAATGAATCAGTGTGTCAGAAACAGAGACACTGGCTGGGATCTGAAGTATTGGACTTCACCTTGCCTCTATTAGGAGCAGAGACTTAAGATTTTGGTAACTGATGTGTAATCACTCTTTCCTACCGTGTTTTATCAAACATCCTCTATTCTTGGTCCAATTCACATATATTTTGGGCAAATTTCATAACATTATTATCTCTTTTAATGATTAAAAGTTAGTTTTTGATGTTTAAAACATAATCAAATCCACTTTAAAGCTACCAAGTAATACTAGACTTTAACTTTTATATGTTGCCTGCCCTTTCCCCATTTCAGACTTGAGATCAGACCATGGCTGCTGCTTGAAATCAGGAAGAGATTACAGGTCATGGTTTTGGCTTTCATTTTTCAAGGCTTTGCTCTATCATGGGAACTGGGAGATGAAGGGGAAATGCAAGGCTGAGATATTCTCAGTAACTAGTCTCCTATCATTGGTTGGAAGTCCCCTGCCATTGCACAATGGATAGTTCTCACTTTTCTCTTGTCATGGCCTTCATGGTGATTACATATGGGATATTTGTGTGTGTGTGTGTGTGTGTGAGAGAGAGAAAGAGAGAGAGAGAGAGAGAGAGAGAGAGAGAGAGAGAGAGAGAGAGAATCAACTTCATTTTAACCCCGTCTATTAATGAATGCATTTTAAAAGAAGGCATCGTATTAACATTCAGTTCAGTCCTTCCCCTAATTCCCTTTTCAGGAGGGGCATCACCTCACGTAACCTGGCAGCTGACCGAACAGCCCATAACACGAATGTGCCTGTTCTCTGTGCTTCTTCAAATGGATCAAGGAAGAAAGATCTAAGTTCTCTTCCAGACATTTGGAGGGCTGTGCACAATGGGGATACAGTTTAACCCCTCCTCTCCCCCCCCAACCTTACTCTCCTGTTGTTTCCAGGTACATTCCAGGTTGTTTCTAGGTACAGTCCTTTTAAGCCCAGCTGGTATAAGATGCTCCCAGGACCACCCGCTTCCAGAACAATGAACCAAAAATTGTCTTCATGTCTGTTTGCAAAGGGTACATTTATCAAGCACTCTTGAGAACTTTTTCTCTGCATTGCACTCTGATGTGGAACAGGGATCAGATTTTGCAGGGTTTTCACTCTTTCTTCTAGGCATCATAAATCTTAACTATTGATTCTCTTGGAGCTCTTCCATCCCATTGCTTTGGGTAGTGTTGGAGGTGGTATCTTCCTCCCTTCTTTACTGGGAAGGAAGTAAAACTTCTCACTAAAAACACTGCACTGCTCCAAAGACAATGACTGCAAGGACCCCTTTTCTTTCCTTCCCAGTCCTCTCCCTACCTAGACTGGAGAAATTAAAGGTTAGTTGATGACAGTATACATGGTTCTGTCTCCATTAATAAGCCTTAGTGGGTTTTGTCTGGCCTACATTACTGATAATCTTGGCAGTTCTTTAAAATGGGTAGTAAGAGGAGTTTCATATTTGTAAAATGTAGCCAATTCCACTCAATCTTTTGTGTATCTTGTGCAAGAAGGATTGTTATTGTAAGATAGCATTCTGATGTGTTCAGGTAGGATGATCAAAGCAGCTATATCTAAGCTTTCACCTCAAATAATAAAGTTATTTCAAAGGCAGGTTGCAGAATTTGGAAATGATTCATATGTTAAAGTCAGTGTGACTAGAAAAATTCTATGGAGAAATCTAGCAAATAATTGAAAACACGATATGAATCTGGAGCATGAAAAAGAACTTTAGTAAGACAGAGATTATTTGGAGCCATTAATGTATATATGGCATTTGAAACCTTGGAAATAAAAGATATCTTACATGAAAGGGAATCAGATATAGAGGCAAACTCTGGAGACCATCAATAAGAGATGAGAAGAAGATACTAAATATTTTTTAAAAAGTGTCAGAAAACAGAAAAGTTTAAGAGGAGATGAACAAGTAAATAGGAAAAGAGAAAACAGAAATAGAGTTTGGCAAAGAAAGAGGTGAGGAGTGATGAGGAAAAGGAAGTGTGATGTTGAAGAATGACAGAATGAGAGAAAAGAGAGCTGGCTCTGTCAGGCTGTGGCATAGTGCCACTGACATTTGCCTGAGAAATTTCTCAAAAGCTCCAGTGGCATAAGCTGTCCAACATGAACCTGGAAAAGGTGAAATTTAGGGTTCTTCCTAAATACCCTTGCTGGCTGTGTTAATGTGACAACTCATTCACATAACTCTATTTATTTATAAATATATTTTATTGATTTTTTACAGAGAGGAAGGGAGAGGGATAGAGAGTCAGAAGCATCAATAAGACAGAAACATTGACCAGCTGCTTCCTGCACACTCCCCACTGGTTATGTGCCCACAACCAAGGTACATGCCCTTGACCAGAATTGAACCCGAGACCCGTGAGTCCACAGTCAAACGCTCTATCCATGAGCCAAACTGGATAGGGCACATGATTTGTGAAAGAAAACATTGATTGGTTGCCTCCTACACAAACCCTGACCTGGGCCCAGGCTGGGGAGGAGCCTGCCCTCGACCTGAATGGAACCTTGGACCCTTTGGTCTGCAGGGATGCTCTATCCACTGAGCCAAATCGGCTAGGTCCCTGGTGATTAATTTTATGTGTCAACTGGGCTAGACTGTGGCATCCAGTTCTTTGCTCAAATACTAGTCCAGATGTTGTAAAAGTATTTTTTAGGTGTGATTAACACTTATCATCAGCCAAGCTTAAGTAAAGCAGATTATATTTCATAATATGTGTGGGCCACATTCAGCCATTTAAAGGTTTTAACAACAAAGACTGAAGTTTCCCAAATGAGAAGGAATTCTGCCTCAAGGCTACAAGGAAATCCTCCCTGTATTTCAGCCTGATAGCATGCCTGGCAGACTTTGGATACAAGCATATACCATCAACTCTTACATGGATTGTGACTTGCTGGCCTCAATTACATAAGTCAATTCCTTAAAATAAATCTTTCTCTAATTCTATATAATATATTAATTACATTATTAATATAATTAAAATAATAATTTAATTAATTTCACATTAAATATAATTTAAATAATTAATATTGTATATTAAGTGAAAATACATCTTACTAGAGGCCCAGTGCATGAAATTCATGCATGGAGGGTGTATGTCTCTCAGCCCAACCAGCAATCTCTCCAATCTAGGACCCCCCCCTCCCAATCCAAGACTGCTGACTCCCAACCGCTCACCTGCCTGCCAGCCTGATCACCCCTAACCACTCCCCTGCCAGCCTGATCAACACCTAACTGTTCCCATGCTGGACCAATTGCCCCTAACTGCCCTCCCTTGCAGGCCTGGTCATCCACAAATGCCCTCCCCTGCTGGCCCTGTCATTCCTAACCGCCCTCTCTTGCCAACCTGATCCTCCCTAAATGCCCTCCCCTGCAAGCCTGGTAACCTCCAACTGCCCTCCCTGGCTGGTCATCTTATAGTGGCCATCTTGTGTCCACATGGGGGTGGCCATCTTTTGTGTTGGAGTGATGGTCAATTTGCATATCACCTCTTTATTATATAGGATTATTTACATATAATTACATGTTACTCTCAAGATATCTTCATAAGTTACATTAATATATAATATATTTTAATACAATATGTTAATATAACAAGATATATAATATATGATAATGTACTAATATTATATAGTAAGCAATAGTAGATATATATATATACATATCTATATGACAGAAACACTAATATAGTTAGCTATTGTTTTTGTTTCTTTGAAGAATATTGACTAATACGTGTGTAAATTTTAGCATAGGACCAGTATTTCAATTAGTAGCTTTTGTATGTTATTTCCACTAGATTACAAAGTCCTTTAGGTCCAGACTGCTTCTCATTCATGTTTGTATCTACATTGTCTGGCACATTTTACACACATAATAAATAACCACAGAATTAGTAGATCAGAATGTTCTTGATAGTAATGGATTAAAAATGTCAGATCTTTTTTTTTCTAATGAATACCATAGTTCTGGAATAAAATTGCTTTAATTGATGATAACAAGTTTGGTGTCTGGTATTTAACAAGACTGCAGGGTGGATAGCTGAGAAGCATTTATCAGCAGGTGGCATGTTCCATTTGACACCAAGGAGAATGCAGTTATCCTGCGCTCTGTGACACTTCGGTGTTGCAGCTGATCCAACTCTCTGACCACAGACTCAGCTTACAAGACATGATGTGCTTCTTCAATATCTTAAAATTATATTAAATCTTATTCTGAGTCTTTCTTTTGTTCTGTTCATGAAAAAGATAGTCATTTTCCTTATTGGGGTTACCTGTATGCCTTACAGGTGATGGGAAGATGGGTGTTAGGTAGGAAGCTCCTAGCATCATCTTTTAAATTTTATCCTTATTGTTGAAAATATTGTATATGACCTTCTTTTTTCCATTGACCCCTTTTAGCCCACACTGGACTCCTGCCTCAGGCCTTCACCACACTATTGTCTTTGTCTATGTGCTAGATATATAGTCACACAAGTTCTTTGGTTAATCTCTTCCCACCCACCCTCACCTTCCCTCTGAGAGTCCATAGTCTGTTCCATGTTTCTATATCTTGGATCTATTTTGTTCATCAGCTTATTTTGTTCATCAGCTTGGATCTATTTTGTTCTTTAAATGTCACATATGATACTTGTTTTTCTCTGACTGGCTTATTTTGCTTAGCATAATATTCTTCTCCAGGTCCCTCCGTGCTGTCTCAAAGGTAAAAGATCCTTCTTTTTATAAATAGCTACATAGTATTCCATGGTGTAAATGTGCCACAACTTTTTTTTATCCATTCATCTATTCCTAGTATCTTAACCAGCACAGTAGACGGCGAGGTGTTCTATGTCATGCCTGTGCCCTGCCTGCAAAGTTCCTCCAGGTACAGCAGCTCTTGACCTCTGGCCTGTGCATTCCCTAGGACATGGGGTCTTGGCTGGAAAGCTGGTGCCTAGAGTTGAGCTTTCCTGGGCAGGTCAGGCAAGTACCTCTTGCAGTTCTGCTGCCTTCCCTGGGCTCCACCATACACTTGGATGTCCAGCCCCTTCTATCTCTTTAATCAGTGCAGAATGCCATGTTCTTCTTTGTGTTGTCATAAAAAAATGCTCCTAAAATAATCTAAAAAGTCAACTTTACTAAAAAAAAAAAAAAATAAGTAAATAAGAGAAAGATAGCATGAAGTATGAAAATACTAAAGTTACCTGCATGTAAAATGGAGCGAAAGGAAAATACAGCAAATTAAATGTTTCACTTACCTTAGTGGTACTTTTCTGTTCGCAAGAAAACACAAGGTGGCAACTGCAATATGTGTCATCAGGAAAACTAATCCAATACCCAGGAGAGTCCATATGTCTAGAATTTCAAAGCAATGAAAAGGATGCACACACAGTCAAAAATATTAGAGACTCAAAAGCCCAGTGATTCATTTAGTCACAATGTCACCTACTATTCTGAGAGTATGCAAGATCTGCAGTAGAATGGTGAACTTTGATATGACATCGATTTCCTGTCCATCCTTGTCCACATCTGGAAATGAGATAAAAGATGACAGTTAGAAAAACAAAAAGGAAGTAGCGGCATAATTTAGTTGTATTGTTATGGAATAAGTTGATGAGTGTCAATAGAAAATGAGATACCTGCAATGTGGGTAACTTTGATAAGAAACTAAAAATGTTAAACCAAAGTAAAAACAAAATTAAATTTCATTATTTTCACATTATTGTGTAAGATGATGTTTGTTGTGATTTACCTTCTCCTAGAGATTTACCTTCTCCTATATTATAAGATGGGCACTTAGTTTTCAGAAACTTCCTTTTTTGTTTTCAAAAATTGACTTGTTTTTCACCAATGTCCATATTACTTTACTCATTTGTCTCAAACTTAAAAGCTAGCACATTCTTTCAATAAAAAGTGATTTAACTTACTTCAGATACTGATAGAGATTATTCAAATTATGGATTAATATAAATTACAGAGCACAATTATTTTTCTTTAAAACAGATGATCCTTCAAGTTCATAGATTTGGAATCAGGTTGGTAATCTCATGGGATGGATTAGGAATACTAATAGAATTTCACTTCCTTTGTTTTACTTAGGGACATACATGATGAAACTCAACACTGGGAACATCTCCTTTGATATGGATAGTTCTTAGATCATTCAGAAATGGAGACTAGCTTGTGCTCAGAGAGATAGGATTGATTTCTAAGTGGCAAACGTGTTAGAATACTTCTGATAGTATGTATTTGCATATGGGTATGAAAGCTTGGGTACACATTCTTTTTTTTTTCTTTTTCTTTTCACATTCTTATTTACCAGAAATAACACAATACAATTGAAAAAGGACTTAGTTGAATTTCCTGCCATGTTCATGGTACATGCTACAAAATAGGATTAAAAACTAGCTTCTGAATAGTGTGCTTAAAAGCTGTGTATTGAACAATGCTTCTTCAGTACACATTTATTTTAGTTTCATTCTCTCTTTTGAATTTGAAAACTTGAATGATCAATAACAATTCCTTCAAAAAGCAATCACTTTTTTTAAAAATATAAAAAGCTTAGAGGTATAAGGAGGTCCATATAAGAATACCTTCTTTCCTTAGGTATTCTTTAAAAGATAGAAATTTAAGACATTTGACTTTTTGGATGTTTCTGAAATTCAAATGAAAATAAATCAGAATTGTTAATTAATGGAGTATTTTTTCTTTTGAGTTTCTTATTTATGTATTTTTTCATTTATTTGTTAAATTCATTTATCTCTTTTATTCTCATTCTTCATTTTAATATTTTTCTTTCCAACTTGTCATTCATTTTAAAGTGCTTAAAGATTTTTTTTCAGCTTGGGTAATCTTGTAAAACATCTAATATTATTTTACATGCATACATTAATACTATGTTTTTTATTCTCATAACTATTAGGATATAGTTCTTGTCAGTTCTCAATTGACAGTGTGACTCTACATGTCAGTCTTTCACATGTGCACAAACTGGTGTGGCCTAGAGACAGTGACAGGTATTCATTTTGGTTAATTGGCCATCGTTAGATTTTTTAAAATGCCACTCACTGGCATGAGAATCATACTAGTCTTCCCTTTAGATATATGTAGATATTTGAATATGCCTATTAAGATAAATGTCAGTGGACACTATCTTAAAATACAAGTTAAAAATGAATGGACAAATCTAAATGTGTGCTATCGATCATCTATCTTCTTTCTATTTGTCTATATATTTATATATGTATGTATACTTATATATTATCATTTGCCTATCTATAGTGTGTGTATGTATGTATGTGTGTGTGTGTGTGTGTGTGTGTATATATATATAATCTAATAAAAGAACAATATGCAGATTGACCATCACTCCAATACACAAGATGGCTGACCCATGTGGACACAAGATGGCCACCACAAGATGGCCAGCAAGGGAGGGCAGTTGAGAGGGCCCAGGCCTGGGGGTGATAAAGCCTGCAGGGGATATATGTGTTTTCAAGGGGATTTACTTGTGAGTTTTAATATATACCAATTAATTTTGAAATATGAATAGAAACTACTGAAATTTTAAAATTATACAGTAATATCTATGATTCAAAAAAATTATTGTCGCCGAAACTGGTTTGGCTCAGTGGATAGAGCGTCGCTCTGCAGACTGAAAGGTCCCAGGTTCCATTCCGGCCAAGGGCATGTACATTGGTTGCGGGCACATCCCTGATGGGGGGTGTGCAAGAGGCAGCTGGTCGATGTATCTCTCTCATCGATGTTTCTAACTCTCTGTTCCTCTACCTTCCTCTCTGTGAAAAATCAATAAAATATATTAAAAAAAAATTATTGTCACTGGGCTGGTGTGTCTCAGTGGTTGAGTGTTGACCCATGAACCAGGAGGTCAAGGTTTGATTCCTGGTTAGTGCATATGCCTGGGTTGGGGGCTTGATCCCCAGTAAGGGGCATGCAGGAGGCAGCCAATCAATGATTCTCTTTCACCATTGATGTTTCTCTCTCCCTCTCCTTTTCTTTCTCTGAAATCAATAGAACATATTTTAAAAATTTTGTCAACAACAATAAGTTGTTCCTTGAAGCAGAGATTATAATCTCCACACCAACCTAGTTCCAAGCATTACTTCCTTCCTATTTGATGTTCATCAGATTAAAAGTAATACATGCTTAAAGTAATGTATGTTTGAACACAATCCTTCATATCCTTATGTAATTCTATCCTCCTTATGTAACTAATATAAACAGCCAAGTATGTCTCTTTCCACTCCTTTACTCTTTCATAAAACACACACATAGGTATACACATGTGTGTGTTTATTGTAATAGAAGCATCTACATTTCTCTGTAACAAACTGGCTTTTACTTTCAACAATGCATTATGGGCTTCCTTAAGGCCAGCTGTCTATACAAACAACCCACACAGACAATTTTCAGAAATTAACATATCATGTATATATTTCTCAGTTTAATATTTTTGTTGTTGCCTTTCACCTTCTCCTCAACCCTCTCCATTAAGAAGAAACATCTGCTTGGTTGCAAAAAGAAGCAAGTAAGAATATTTATCAGATATTTTATCTTTGTCATACTAAATTCCTTCTATGGATAATTCAGTGTTCAAAGTAATTGTGGCAGTTGCATGCCTAGACTCCATTCAAACAGGGAGAATAGATGAGATGTTGGGAAGATTTTGGTGTACTATGATTAAGCGGATGCCAGCCCAAGAAGACTAGTCCTGGTGCGGCATCTAAGGCAGAGCTGGATGGTTGTAAGAGTGGGGTGGGTTTAGGGAGTGCTGTGCAATTGTGTGATGCCAAGATACAAAGTAGAGATTAACATATATGACATATAATAAGGTTAAAAAAGTGCTAAAGGCCCTAGTTGGTTTGGCTCAATGGATAGAGCATTGGCCTATGGACTGAAGGGTCCTGATTCAATCTTCTCTCTCTCTGTCTCTCCCCCTCCCTTCCATTCTCTGGAAAAAAATATCCTTGGGTGAGGATTCACTAAAAAATAAATAAATAAATAAATAAATAAATAAATAAATAAATTGCTTTCCTTTGTTAAGATAAATTATATACCTTTAAAAAAAAAAGTGCTAAAAGGGAGGATGAAAGAATTGCTTCAAGAATAATTATATTTCTAGACCCAGAAAGTGAAAAATGTGCAACCTCAATTATACATTTATGGAATAAGTGATATATTAAATTATATTTTAAATTATATTTATTCCAAAGAATGAAGTATAAAATGTTCCAGAAAAATTGGTCATCCAATAATAAATAAATCATTTATAATTGATTAGATCTGGAGGCATAGATTCAAATATGTTATTATGGGATCCCAAATTAACATATAAATTTCCAAATTCTATTTTACACTGTATTTGTAAAGCCATATTTACTCTAATATTGAAGTTTTTAAGGATGTAGAAGTAAAATCCCTTCAGAAGCAGCATGCATTTTGAATATATTTTAGATTAGATTTATAATCTAGCATTTTAGAAGTAGATTTGTTTTTCTTTTTCTTAGGTATTTTTATAGCAACATGTTGTGATAATTAAATTCATTTATATCATTTTTGTTTATAGAAGCCAGTATCTTCTATATTTACATTCCATGCTTCAGAAAACCACAATATATAAAGCCCAAAAGGAATTACAATTGAAAACCTGCTATGTGCTCAATAATATTCTAAATGCTTTACTATAGTATTTGTAATATAATAATGTTATGGAAAAGGAATTATTTCCCCATTTCATATTTGCATAAATAAGTCACAGAGCAGTTAAACAGCAAATCACCTAGGGGTACATTCTGAATGAGATTTTCAACTATGTCTCTTTATCTCCTCAGCCAATGACTCTCTGTTCACTACATGGTTTTGCTTTCCATGTCTTCTCAAAGTAGGAATTTAGTTGTTTATAATGGCAGTTAACTTTATAGTGTTTGTCTGTTAGAACTTCCTGGTCCTCATGGTCTGGAAATGTCCATTCATCACATTAGGCTTTACTCTGGAAAAATCTCTTGTGGGGGGGTCAGATGCTGCTGGGGCCAGATATGGCGGGGATCTCCCTTTTCATCATCCAGCATGGAAAGAAAGATGAACGAACCTGTTCTAAGTGGAGGTGGCCAGGGATTGAGGAAGAAGAAAGAAAGAAAGAAAGAAAGAAAGAGAGAGAGAGAGAGAGAGAGAGAGAGAGAGAGAGAGAGAGGAAGGAAGGAAGGAAGGAAGGAAGGAAGGAAGGAAGGAAGGAAGGAAGGAAGGAAGGAAGGAAGGAAGAAAGAAAGAAAGAAAGAAAGAAAGAAAGAAAGAAAGAAAGAAAGAAAGAAAGAAAGAAAGACATATAAATAGAAGCAAGCTGGGAGTCAGGTGGGACGCCATTCTCTCTGATGGAGAGGCAGTGAAGACCCTGAGCCCATGCAGCACATTTATTTTATACCCCCAAATACCAGGAAGTATCACCAAACACTTAGGATCAAAGGAGCTTATTTGCATTCTTGAGTAGGCCAGAGCATTCCTGGTGTTTGACTGGATTTACATATCAAAGCCCACCCCTGTAGACACCTGGGCTGATCTGAAGGCCAAGCTGATAACCTGTCCAACCTCATTGGGGAAGCATGTTCCTAGGGCATGGCTCTGCCTATCGCCCTGAGTTCAGCTGACAAGAATTTAAAGAAAACAACTCCAAGACCACGTGGATTCTGGCAACAGAGAGAAATTGACAGGACTACTTCAACCATGAGGACAGAAGAGAAGCAGTCCAGAGATGGAAGACGCTGAGGACACCTTGCCATAATAACAGTCAGCAGCTGTGTATCACTGCATGTTGTCCAGGACCAAACCATAGAGGGTTGGACCTGCATTACCACCATTTGTCCACAATCCAGAACTGAAATATCATTGCTGACATGTACATATAAGGAACTGTTTAACTTTGAAATTGGATCTCATAAGAACTGTTGGCCCAGAAAGAATCTCATTACAGACTGATTCATATGCCTTTCAGCAAAACCATTACTGCTTGTCTCATTTTTGATTCTTATAAGTATATTTCCAGTAGGACATGATCTCACTCATCTAGAAAAAAATGGTGAACAACGTAGACTGATGAACAAGAACAGACCCAGAGACAAGGAGCCATGGGTCAGACTGTTGGACCTCAAAGGAAGGGTAAGAATAAAAGGGAGAGATCAACCAAAGGACTTGTATGCATACATATGAGCCTAACCAGTGGTCAAGGACAATAGGGGGGTGGGGACATGAGTGGGGAGGGATGAGGGATTGGAATGGGGGGGTTGAGGACAAATATACCTTAATCAATAAAGAAATTAAATATAAATATATATATTATTTTTTTAAATAAAATAAAAAAATAAAGAAATGCCCATGTGCCTTCCCAGGCAGCCCTCTACAATCTCTAATTGTAGAGGACCAGTGTGGTGCTAAAAAAGAATAAGTAATAGGGTCAGGCCATATGGGTTTGAGGCTAATCTTTACCATTTTCTAGCTATGGTAGAATCAAATGACTTTAGTTCTATTATGAGCAGCAACAATTACAACTCACCTCATAGAAGGTGTATGAGAATTAGACAACATATGTAAAAGTCTATTGTAGACTGTGAAATGTTATCTATGCCACGCTGTCCCATACCCAGGCCTTTACTTTCTGGTAGAAATGATGGTCATGTCCCCTGCTGACTTTATGCCCTAACAGACTGTCCCTCCAGGGAACTGGCATCTGGCAACTGCCCTGTCTCCCATCCTTGCCTGAGCATCGGTTAAGGCTTATCAAGCAGTGAAAAGCCATTGCCACAGCTTCTGCTTTTATGTGGTGATTTTGAGGGGGTGGGGGAGAAGTAGGGGAGAGTGAAGGTGGAACAAGGCATAGAGGAGATAGATGGTGATGGAAATAATAAAATAAAATAAATAAAAATGTATATATAAATATGCCTGAAGGTTTTTAAACCATATATAGAGGTAGGGGAGGGGAAAAGCAGTTGTTGAATATGCTTGGTGCCTGCAATGTACATTCCTCTGCCCCAAACCAATGAGGCTTCTACCCATCAGACACATGTATCAGACACATGTATTAGTACTCCTAGAGGGAAGAGGGAAGTGCTGTCTCATCAGCTCTGACTGTTTTCAGGGCTGTGTGCTGAGCCTGTGCCAGCAGAAAGGAAATGGGACAATTGAGGGGAGCCCTTAACAAGCCATCCTGATTGTCATGGGTGAACTCATTTAACAGGAAATAAGAAAGAAGGAGAAGCCACTACATAATCTATGAGCCACAAAGCACCAAAATTCCACTGTGAGTACCGGTGATTAATTTGCTTAGACTAATTTCCTACTTGACTAATTAGCTCCAACATATTTTGTAAAATTTATAAGTATTAGGGAGAGTCCACCTGAAAGAGGAAGATAAATGTCCCACATCATCCATGCATAAGACTTTGTTTTCCTAACAAAAACAGGAGAAAGGGAGAAATAAAATATAATTAGACACTCTCAGTAGGAGCCAACATGCTAATCTTTCCTTAATTCTAATAGCTCTTCCCTATTAGTACACTCTAATCCAGGGGCTCTGAAATCACTTATTTCTGGATGTGCTTGGTAACACCCATTCATTACCCACTAAACCTGGAACAAAGGCTCCTCCCATCCTTACTGTCATCTGTATGTTGGCCCTAGTTCCTGTGTCTCATTGCCAGGGAAAAGGAAGAGACACACATTTTCTGAGCATGGGTTCATGGGAACAGGCAGGAGATTTACTCTTTTTTATTTTATTTTAACTACTTCAACTGTTCAAATAGGGAGGAAAAATTAAGTGCTAATGCAGAGGCATGGTTATTTCATTACAATGTTGATATTTGCATATTCAAATTTAGAAAAGACTCAAAATGTAAATTAGGTAACTTAATCCAATACTTTTCACTGACTCAGGATAATAGGGAGAACACATTTGATTTCATTCTTCCTAACAATTGTGAAACTAAAGGACCTTTTAATACTATTTTGAAATATGGCATTCCTAGCACCAGAAGGAAATAATTTCTTTTCAAAGATTAGAAACAATTTCTAGATTCCCATATCCATTCCTCCACCTCATCATCTCAATCTCCAAAGTTCCAACAGTTTACTTCTGAATTATCTCATGAATGTGTCTTCTAGGCTCCTCACTGGATTTCCTCCCTCCAGACTAATGTCACATTGTTCACTCCCCCAATTCAAACCCTTTACTAATTTCTCACTGCTCTTAGAGTCCTGTCCATAAGTGATTTTATACAGAGACTGTTTTCTAATATGGACTCTTGAAGGCACAACTGGTTTGATCTAAATTTCCTCTTTGCTCATAAACTTTTTATTCTTATTGAAAGACCTTCACCTGAGAGATGTACTCTTTTGGCCTTCTACATCTTTCTGAAACACCTATTCTCATTGGCTGGAAGATGGCTTAACTTCTCATCCATCTGGCTAACTTATATTTATCCTTAAAGACACAGACCAGACCAAATGACATTTACCCTGGGAGGCCTTCCTTTGTGTCCTGTCTGACTTAAAAAATACTTCTTTGGGTCCCATGGCATCCTGTAAACTCTGAGGACAGCACATGGCACACAGTAGTTCAACTGTCCTTTTCCTTATAAATCTTTCTAGACTATACATTTTTGGAAGGTAAGGGCCAATTAGCACAATCTGCTCATAGAAATTTACTGAAAATATCCACTATCATAATTGCAGTTAACACATGGATAATTTGTTACAGTTATCAAAGCACCTTTATTTTGTACTTATCTTATTTAATCATTATAATAATCATATACACAATTAGTAAGCATCAGAATTTCCTGTAAGGTTTACTAGTATAAAAACAGATTGCTGGCCCCATCCCTAGAGTTCCTGGTTCACAATGTCTGGCTGATATTCTTGTAATTAGCTAGATATTAATAAAGGAAAAGAAGCAAAGAGGGAAGGCCAGGTATTACAGGCACTTCATTTGGGCAGCTTCACCAGGAAGCTGCAACTTGGCACTCCCCAGGGAACCACCAGCCTACTTCCTGAAAAACTGTCAGGGAAGGGACCCAACAAAGGAAAGATAGATACATGTCCAGTAAAGTTGGGGTGACACAGCCAAACCTGGGGACAGAGATCATTGGCCAGAATGGGCGTGGCCACTGCAAGCACATGAAAATTTGGGAATACATATTTTCCTGAACAAACAAGTTCTCTCTCTCTTGTGCTTTTGGCTTGCTCTTGGCTTCCTTGCATTTGCCTGTGTTTCCTCCACAGCCATGTTTACCTGTGGACCCACCTGCAATGGGCTGATGGACTGCAGTGGGGAAACAAAGTACACTAGCCTGATGCTGGATTGGACTGTGCAGACCCAGAAAGGAAACTCTGGACACTGGCTCTGATTTTAGCTGTGCTGAAGCCCTAGCTATACTTCTATGGCAGGACAAAGGGAAATGGAACTTGGGAAACCTAGGGATATAATTCCACAGAAATGAAGCCTTCTATCACATTTCATCCTTCTCTGTGAATCTCAGAAAATTCTTTTTTGAGTGCAAGAATTCCACCCTCATGAGCCACCAGCAGGGATAAGACCTCTTACCCAGTAACAGATGGTAACCCAGATGAGACCCTACCAGGAGAGCTAGTTTATGTAAAGCATCCCTTCTCTTCTACTTCCCGGCCAAAGCATGCCCACCGCCTTCAACCTTGCATGTCTGCACCTGGCCTGTCCTCCAAAGAGAGAAAAAACTGGCCTACCTTGTGGTGAGAAACCTCCCTTCTTAGCCTGGGAGTTTTATAATTCATTTCTCACATTGTCTCCTAGATTGGTGCTTGTCTGAATCTTTTGCTTTCTTTTCTCTGCCCTAACTAGCTTCTGCTGCTTTGGGTGCAAATCCAGTAGAAAGCGACACCATGCTCCCAGTCCCAAAGACACAACAGGCTCTAGAAAATGCTGAAAAGGTGCATGACCTGATACTACTATGGAGTTTGCGCCTTGTCTCCATATTCATCCCTGTTTATAAAACTCATCTCTCTTAACCACTCTCCTGCATGCTGCTCATGTGGCAACAATTTAACTTCTCTTTGTTCCCACCCCACAGGATTCAGATTGCGGGCCTGGGAACACCCTTTATTGCCACCTTGGTGCGGGTGCTATGGGTTCTTGCAGAGCAATATGCAGATGAGTGCCAGGCGAATGCAAAACACGGAGCCTGCATGCACTCACTATTGCATTGACATTTACTCCTGGCCTGGGAAACTCCCAGCTCTTCAGACTGCTTAAGCCCAGGGAGGGGCCAGCAACCCCGCATCCCAAGCTGGGGGTTTAAGGCCAGGCTCCCAGCCCTGTGTAGCTCCAAGCCAAAGACCACCCCAGCCCTGGCTTCCCTCTGCCTCCCACCTCCCTCTTCTTCTGCCCTGCTAGGGCACCCAGGGTGCCCAGGAGCAGGGGCCCCGGAGGTGGGCCACAGTCTGGATTGCTGCTGCCTCCTGCCCACACCCCTGCAAGTTCCCCAACCAAAGCTCCCTGGACCTCATGGGTCTAGTGGCCTGGGGCTGGGCACTTGTGGGGGAGGGCGTAACAGAGAAAGTCTGAATGCAGAGAGAAGCCTCCAAGAAAAGCTGCTACCAGGATCCCAGCCCCTGGCAAGCCCAGGGCTGCTACCTTCCTGGTTCCCCCTCTCCCTGGCTCATCACAGGGGATGGGAACTAAAGTCATCACTAGGGCAGAGGACACCTCCCTGGCAGCCTGTTACTTGAAACTGGAAGTTATAATTGTAACCGCCCTGCCAGTCATGTCCTTGCTTAAGAGCAATGTGGCAGAGTCAGAGGAGCTGCTCACTACTGATACTGTTTGGGTTACAAATGCAACTGCTGTGTCATTTGATTCATGCAAACTTTACTACTGGGTAATTTGACTCATGCAAACATTACTACTTGTCATTAATGCTTTTGCCACAGGCATAATTAATAGAGAAAAGCCTCAAATATACAGTTGCTAAAAAAAAAAAATAAAATAAAAAAAAGGTTTTTGTTACTTAATCTTGGAAATTAACTACAAACAGAATTTAACCCCAGGGCCCAGGCGTTAAATCTTTGTCTTGACAGACTAGCAGGGGATAGTTCCCTTCTCTTAAAGGAAGCTGTCTGCTGCTGCCAAAGAACTGAGGCTGCTAGGAAATGAGACAGCAACAGTTTGCCAGCCCAGCTATTAAAGGCTGGCTTTTTAAAAGCCATATTTCCCCATCCAAGACAATAAAGAGTGAAAACCTCCAGTAAGGTCCAAGGCCATCAGAACCTGGACAATTGTATTACTGTATGGGGAAGAGTCTCTATGCCAGGCGTGAGAAGAGATTTCGTACTGGGAGTGAATGGAAGTCCCCTGGCTGGTGAAGGTAGGATGGCTGTGGGACCTTGGTGGTGAAAGTGTCATAGGCCACTCCAAATTCTGGAATATGACAGAAAGCTGGAAAGCAGAAAAGACATTTATGCCTCCCTCAACTATTAAGTCGCCTTGTCAAATTTTTTTTTTTTTTTTTTTTTAAGATTTTACTCCCTGAAGTCAATAAATAATGCCATCTCCACTTACAGTGCCTTGAGAGTGCCTACTCTGACAAGAAATTTTATTCTAGGTTTACCAAGGAAATGGTCCTCTGCCTTCAAAGTGCGAATACCTCACCTCCTCTTCAAGAACTCTTATCTAAACTACCTATTGAAATGCAAATGTTAAAAAATAAATGTCATCTGAGCCTCAGCTATTTGAGCCAACCAATTTAACTCAATTCACCTATGATTTGCTAAATCGGTGAACTTTACTATAGGATACCTTTCTCTATGGAAATACGTCTCTTGAAGTATAAATATATTTGCTAGTAAATGAAGCAAACCTGTATTTCTAAAAGTTATGGGATATGTTTGCCTTTTCTCCCTACATACCTCCAGAGCCTGATAATTCTTAATGAATACATAATGGCAGTACCTTTCTTTGGACATACTCAATAAGACCAATTTCAAACGATCTGGTCTTATTAACCAATATTTTGACTAAAATACCATGTCTAAGAGAGACAGGCCTGGACTCTGGATGCCACCAGATGCCTTAAGGAATTGAGATTGACTTCCAAAGCCAACTGAAGCCACGTGGCCTGATACCTTACTTGGTCACATGTCTCATAGCAATCTTCCCAAATAACAAACGAACATGGCTTTGCTGAAAGATGGCAAGAAAGAAACCTCATGACATTTGGGGACCTCAAGAACTTAAGGAATTGACCCAAACCTACAGGCATTGAAGACAAAGCCTGATGGAAACTGCAGCTTGCCTTCTCTGCCCTGAGGGGATGACTGTAGCTCAATGTTTAAATTCCTTGTGAAAGATGGCAGCAAAGCAAATTTGAAAGAGCTCCTGTGATTTGTTTGATCAGTTGTTATTCTTATATTTATGCAAATACTCAGACAAAATTAAAATGGGACTTAATACAGTCTCTTAGAATGTGAGAATAATTGTAAGAAGAAAAATTGTATGATAATAAAAACTGCAAAGCCTAATTGTGGATTTTTGACTCCAGTATAATTGTCTTTAAATTTTTATTTTAAAGCTATCTCTAGATATGCCATACATATCTCAGCACCTAATAATATCATCAGCGGTGTTAAACTGCAGAAAATATATCAGATTGTCACTGCTGGCTTTAATTCCAGCAAAAGCCTTGCATCTAAAAGTCTTCTCAACCAGTTTGTGATTTGTTATGAGCATTAATTTTTGGTTTTGTTCCTTTGCTCCTGTTTTCGTAGGGTGGATGCCTATGTTCTTATTTACTTGATTGCATATTCACACAACTCAAGTCTCACTCTAGAAACCAGTTGCATCACTTATCTTCTGAAATGAGTTAATGCTTTGGACTTAAAGTTGGGTTAATGAAATATGAGCTATCAACTTCATTTGAAACTGCTTTTCTTTTTCTACAGAAAAAGGTTCAGACAGAAAGGCCCCACACTGGGGAATCTTAAAATATTTCCTTTAGCTTAATCTATAATAATAAAAGAGTAACATGAAAATTGACCAAACAGATAAATGACCATATAGAAGACCTTCTGGATGACCATGCTACAACATGCACTGGTGCCAGGCCAGCCAAGGCAGGTACGTTGTGATTAGTCAGGGAACAAGCCATTGCCCCATGATTGCCCTCCAGAGAGAGGTCCAGGTCATCGACCCATGGGGTGACTGATCAATCAGAGGATTGCATAATTGCCCCAGAGAGGGAAGCCCAGGCTACCCTGTGGTGGTGCTGTGGCTGGTGGGTAGGGCCTCCCTCCGCAGGGGTGATCCATTGTGGAGCCCTGGTTGGGTGGACAGGGCCTACCACTTAGGGGCGATCAATCATGAGACTCCCAGACTGTGAGAGAGCACAGGCCAGGCTGAGGGACCCAAACAGGGCCTCTGGTTTGAATATAATGGGCAGAAGGGCTTCAGGCAGGTGTGACACACCTTCCTCCAGGGAAGCCATTCCTCCACTCTAATCTGGGGCATGTAAAGTTAACCTTTCCCTTTACCACATGGTTTTTTTTTTTTAAATCTCTCACCCGACCTTTAGTTACTATAAGCCTCCTCACTTTTGAATTGTGCCTTTTAATCTTCTTGTCAAGTTTGTTATTTCCAGAATACAATAGGAATGCAGCTTGTCAAATGCATCATCCTCTGGACATCACTTATGTTGCCTCATAAGGACACCAGATTAACACAGATTTCGCAAAAGCCCTCTTCCCTGCGTAAATAGCCCCCTTTCCTTTTGCTTTTCCTTCCTCTGTCAGGGAGAAACTCTGAGCATAGATCTGCCAGGAAAAGACAGATCTACGCCCTTTGACAGCCAGAAGCAATTACAAGAAAATGAAAACTTTCATCCATTTATTCTTCTATAATTTCAAGGCTTCTCACCAAGAAACAGAGAGAGAGAGGGGACTCAACTAATTAAAAAATCAGAAATGAAAGAGGTGAAGTATCAACCAATCTCACTGAAATATAAAGGATTGTAAAAACAAACAAACAAAACAAAACTAAAAAACCCACTATAAACGATTCTATTCCAACAAACCAGACAACCTAGATGAAATTGACATATTCCTAGAAAAATAAAATCTTCCAAAACTACAGAAAACCTGAAAAGGCCGATAACTACCAATGAAATTGAAGAGTAATAAAAACTTCCAGCAAACAAAAACCCTGGTCCTGATAAGTTCACAGGGAAGTTTTATCAAAACATTAAAAGGAGAACAAACACAGATCCTCCTCAGACCATTCCAAAAAATTCAAGAGTAAGAAATACTTCCAAGTTCTTTCTATGAAGCCAGAATTACAATCCCAAAATCAGATAAAGACATGTCACTGAAAGAGTATTACAAGTCAATATCCCCGATGAACATAGATGCTAAAATCCTCAACAAAATATTAGCAAATCACATTCAGCAATACAATAAAAAGATCATACACCATGACCAAGTGGGATTCATTCCAGGGATATAAGGCTGGTATAGTAACCACAAATCAATAAGTGTGATGCATCACATAAGAAACTGAAAGACAAAAATCACATGTTAATATCAATTAATGTAGAAAAAGCATATAACAAAATCCAACACTCTTTCTTGATAAAAACTTGCAGCAAAGTGGCAATAAAACCTTAACATAATAAAAGCCTAATATGACAAACCTATACCCAACATCATTCTCAATAGGCAAATACTAAAACTATTTTCCCTAAAAACAGGAATCAGACACCAATCTTTCATGAATATTTTCACCAATCCTGTTCAACATAGTACCAGAAGTTCTAGCCACAGTGATCAGACAAGAAGAAGAAATAAAAAGCATCCCAATTGGAAAAGCAGAAAACCGACAATATTCACAGATGACAAGATATTATACAAAGAAAACCCTAAACTCTCCATCAAAAAACTGCTAGATTTAAAAAATGAATTCAGCAATGTA
This sequence comes from Pipistrellus hanaki, assembly GCF_964339955.1. NCBI lineage: Eukaryota > Metazoa > Chordata > Mammalia > Chiroptera > Vespertilionidae > Pipistrellus > Pipistrellus hanaki. Next base: position 121,095,480 of record NC_140503.1, on the reverse strand, counting down.
GCAGGATAAAAAATTAACACCAAGAAATCTATGGCATTTTTATACACCAATAATGAACTCACAGAAGGAGAAATTAAAAAATAAAATCCCATTTACTATTGGACCAAAAATAACAAGATACCTAGGAGTAAATTTTACTAAGGAGGTAAAAGACCTGTATTCAGAAAACTACAGAACATTGAAAAAAGAAATAGAAGAATATATAAAGAAGTGGAAGAATATACTGCGTTCATGGATTGGTAGAATTAAAATCATTAAAATGTTCATATGATCCAAGGCAATCTATAGATTCAATGCAATATCCATTAAAATACTAAATTCACAGACCTAGAACAAACTCTCCAAGATTTATATGGAATAAAAAAAGACCCTGAATACCTGCAGCAATCCTAAAATAGAAAAACAAAGTTGGAGGGATTACAAAGCCAGATATCAAGCTATATTACAAAGCCACTGTTCTCAAAACTGTCTGTTACTGGCACAAGAACAGACATATAGACTAATCGAACAGAACAGAGAAACCAGAAATTGACTGAAGCCATTATGCTCAATTAATATTTGACAAAGGAGGCAAGAGCATACAATAGAGTTAAGACAAGGTCTTCAATAAATGGTGTTGGGAAAATTGGACAGATACATAAGAAGAAAGAAAGAAAGAAAGAAAGAAAGAAAGAAAGAAAGAAAGAAAGAAAGAAAGAAAGAAAGAAAGAAAGAAAGAAAGAAAGAAAGAAAGAAAGAAGGAGAGAGAGAGAGGAAGGGAGGGAGGGAGGAAGGGAGGGAGGGAGGGAGGGAGGGAGGAAGGAAGGAAGAAAAAGAAAGGAAGGAAGGAAGGAAGGAAGGAAGGAAGGAAGGAAGGAAGGAAGGAAGGAAGGAAGGAAGGAAGAAAGAAAAGAAAAGAAAAGAAAAGAAAAAGAAACTAGACCACCAACTTAACACGACTCACAAAAATAAACTCAAAATGGATAAAGGACTTAAATGTAAGACAGAAAATCATAAAAATCTTAAAAGAATCCATAGACAGCAAAATAGCAGATATATGTTATAGCAATATCTTTACTGATACAGCTCCTAAGACAGAAATAAGGAGAAAATAAACAAATGGGACTACATCAAAATAAAAAGCTTTTTCACAGCAAAAAAAAATCATCATCAAAACAACCCGAAAGCCTACTGCATGGGAGAACATATTTGCCAATGTTACATCCAATAAGGGTTTAATCTCCAAAATTAACAAAAGCAAGATAAACAATCCAATCAAAAAATAAGCAATGGACCTAAATAGATACTTTGCAAAAGAGGACATACAGAAGGCTGACAGACATATGAAAATATGTTCAAAGTCACTAATCATTCAAGAGATGCAAATCAAAACAACAACGAGGCACCATCTCATAGCTGTCAGAATGACAAATCAACCAAATGCTGGCGAGGATGTGGAGAAAAAGGAACCCTGGACTGCTGGTGGGAATGCAGACTGGTGAAGACACTGTAAAAACAGTATAAAGTTTTCTTAAAAATTTAAAAATGGAACTCCCATTTGACCCAGTAATCCCACTTCTAGGGATATATACCAAGAAATCAGAAATATCAATCAGAAAGAATATAGACATCTCTATATTTATAGCAGCACAATTTACAACAACTGAGATTTGAAAACAGCCTAAGTTCCCATCAGCAGAGGAGTGGATTAAAAACCAGTGGTACATCTACACAATGGAATTATATGCTACTGTAAAAAAGGAAGAACTCTACTATTTACAGCAGCATGGATGGAACTGGAGAGCATTATGCTAAGTGAGATAGGCCAGTTGGAGAAAGATAAATGTCACACAATCTCACTCATTTATAGAATATAATGAACAACATAAACTGATGAACAAAAATTGATCCAGAGACACAGAGTCATTGAACAGACTGTCAAACCTCAGAGCAAAGGCCGGGGAGGGTGTGGTGGTGGGGTAATAGATCAACCAGAGGACTTGTATCCATGCATATGAACATGACCAATGGACACAGACAAAAGGTGGGTGGGGTATGTGCTGAGTAGTGGGAGCAGGAGGGTAGAGCTCAATGGGGTGAAAGGAGACTTATGTAAAACTCTCAACAATAAATAATTTTTAAAAAAGATTACAGGCCTTATTTCTCTAAATGGAGGACTAATACTGTTATAATTAGCAAGTAATTAAGAATTGGAAAAAAGCAAAGAGAGAAAACCAGACGTTATAGGCATGTTATTTGTGCAGGTTCACCAGGAAACTGCAACTTTGCATTCCCCAGGGAACCACCGGCCTTTTCCATGAAAAACAGTCAGGGAAGGGACCCAACAAAGGAAAGATGGATGCATGCCCAGTAAAGTTGGGGTGACATACGGAAGATACTTGCCTGTCAGTCAAACCTAGGGACAGAGATCATTGGCCAGAATGGGCTGGGCATGGCCACTGCAAGCACATGAAAATTTGGGAATACATAATCCCCTGAACAAAGAAGTCATTCTCTTTTGTGCTTTTGGCTCACTCCTGGCTTCCTTGCATTCGCCTGTGTTTCCTCCACAGCCATGTTTCCCTGTGGACCCACCTGCAATGGGCTGATGGTCTGCAGTGGGGAAACACAGAGTACACTAGCTTGATGCTGGACTGGACTGTGCAGACCTGGGAAGGAAACTGGACACTGGCTCTGATTTTAGCTCTGCCGAAGCCCTAGCTATACTTCTATGGGAAACGAGGCTTTGAAAACGTGGAGATTTAATTGCATGAAAGTAAAGACTTCTATCATATTCCATCCTCCTGTGTGAATCTCAGAAAATTCTTTTTCTCCAGGTATCACAAGAATTCCACCACATGAGCCACTGGTGTGGACAAGGATCTCTCCTGTATGGTGACATGAGGCGATTTCAGAATTTCATTTCTAACCATTTCTCAGGTGCCACTGACTCTGCTGATCTGGGGAATACTTTGAAACTCTCTGCCTGAGAATATTGCTTTGAGGCTGAGTTATTATTCCCAATCTCAAAGAACAAATTAAAATTTAGAGCACAGTGGCTTTGTCAGTGGTGAATTCAGATTCTTAGAACTGCTTAGCTATGTTCTTATTTTTGTATCTATATCCCACTTCCTCACAAAAGTAGTATATTTATTACCAGATTCTGTTTTTAGGGGATGATAATTTGAAAATGCAAATCACATGTTCCTGACGCTTTTTTTTTTTTTTTTTGTACTTCCACTAGAATTGGTAGCCAAGTTACTCAGAATTGCAAATGTAAGAAGGGAACACATTCATATATTATTTCAAGTTATTACAACATTATAGACACAAAAAACTGTTTCTACTCCTACTTCAGAGAGCATAAAGCAGATAAAAAAAAAAAGTGTTCTGCTTTCATTCATTTAGACTATTGGTTGGTGTGGTCCTGCAACTGATAGTTTAGGAAACTAAAAAAAAAAAAAAAAAATCCTAAAGGTTATGTTTTAGGTTTCCCTCTTCTAACATTTTCCACTGTTATGAAGTGACTAGTGGCCTTGCACACGAATCGGTGTGCCAGTAGCTCTCTGAGGGGCCTGGCCACTCCACACTCGCTGCCCAGAGGCTCTCTGTGGCCTACAGGCCCATTCATGGCCGGGCACAGAACACTTGCTTCATCGCTGGGGCGATGACACAAGGGTCCCCCTTAACCCCCATGCCTCTCTAGGCCTGCTGCCCAGAGGCTCATGCTACCCATTCTCAGCAGCAACACCCCCCCACCCCAGGACTGGGGGGACGCTGGCGGGGCTGAGAGGACTGGGCCCTGCGATCTTGTGGCTATGGGGACTGCTATCTTTGTGATGGAGTGGTGGTTAATTTGCATATTACCCTTTTATTGGATAGGATCCTTCATTGGAGTTGCAAAAAAAAAAAAAGAAAGAAAGAAAATAGCAAGGAAATGAAATAATTCACAAATTGGACAACTGAAAACGGGCTGAGAGTCAATAGAAATAGTGTTCTAAGATGAAGCAGTAAAGGCATTAACTTGTTGTTGTGGAGTACAATAGCAGCAAAAAAATGGGTTTTTGAAACTTTTCTTTTGTTATTATAGGATGTATGAAAAACACATGTTTTGAAAACATAGGTTCTGACCTTTTCAATTCCAGCAAGACATTATTGATGTTTTCTTTATTTCACATTAAAATACACACATGTAAGCACAAAATGGTAGGCTCAAAAATGAGAAAGAAGGAGCAGAGGAATGCTGGCTCTGGAAGGAGTGTCCACTAACCACAGTGCTTATAGGGATGGGAATCCTTGGGTATTTGCAGTCTACTTTGACCTTTAGTAAAGTGACAGGTCCCTTTACTTGCTCAGTACAAGACAAGGCATCATCTAATGATTTTCCATCAAACTGAGAAAATTTTCTAAACCCTACACTCTGTTCAGTTAGTGATTATTGTGTGTCTGTATTCACTAGGCCTTGCTTAAGGTACACCTTTGTCTGCTAGACCATTTGTTACTGGACTCCAAGCACCCTCCTTCTCGATATGGTAATGCTCTTCTCTGAACACTCTTATCTCAGGTACTTTATGTTTTACAGTTCTTCTGATACTTAAGTAGTTTGCCCAAATCTTTTCCCTTTCATAAAATTGTGATCTTGGCTCAAATGACACACTCTCAGAAAGATCTTAGTCAACAAGTTTATCTAAAACATACCACAGCCAGCACCTCTGCCTCATCCCTGACTGATAATCTGCTCACCCTAGTTCTTTTTCTTCATTGCATTTGTTACTACTCAATTTTAGGCACACATGCATACACATGCATATATATTATGTATGTATGTATATTTAAAATATTTTAGATTGCCCGACTTTTGTAGTCCAGTGGATAGAGCCTGTGGACTGAAGAATCCCAGGTTTGATACCTATCAAGGGCATGTACTTTGGTTGCAGGCACATCCCCAGTTGGGGGTGTGCAGGAGTCAGCTGATCGATGTTTCTCTCTCATTGATGTTTCTAACTTTCTATCCCTCTCTCTTCCTCTCTATAAAAAAAATCAATAAAATGTTTTCAAAATAAAATATTTTAGTTAAATATTAAGTTTACGTATGTAGTATACATTACCTATAATGTATGTAGAATAAATATACTTATATATTATGTGCATTTACACACAAACACATATTAAACTTTATAATCAGAAACTTGAAAACCTCAATGAAATGATTTTGCAATGGTAATATATATTATAAAGTTAATATAACCAATAGAAAATGAAAGTAGTTCCATAATGTATGTAATATTGAAAAAGACTTAAAAATGCTTCAAAACTAGGCTATTTGGCTGTTTTTCTCTTTCAAAATTTCATGAAAAGGTAATTCTCATGTTATACTTGTCATTTCAGAAAATAAAAGAAGCTACCCAATTTATTTCAGGAAGCTAATGTTTGCCCAAGATGATAAAAACCTAAAAAAAATTTATATACAGAAGAAACTCTGAGAACAATGCCACTTATAGGTATCAAAATCCTAAATAAATTACCAGCACACTGCATACAAGAGTACATTGTGCTGTAGACTTTAGTAAAAACTGCCTCTTCCCTCAGTATGTATTAGTTATAATCTTTAAGGAAAGGCAAATCAATCTGAATAAGGAGCAAAGGGACTTGGGGGATAGAAGGAAAATGTAGTAGAAGACTTATTGTTCTCAACTATAAACAGACTCTCTCCAAGAATGTTTCTACCTCTGAATCACTCTACTGATGACTTTTCTCCAGTTCTAAATGTATAAGTAACCCTCAGGTTATATAAACTCTCCTAAACATATAAAATGGGTGATAACAACGAAAAGTACATTATTATTAACAAATAATTCCTTAGTATATTTCCTGGCCTAGATCTGTTTATTTCTCTTAAATATTCAGTAAACATACAATTTATCGATTACATATATATTCGTCTTAATATATAAAATGGTTAAGATAAACTACTTTGTTTCATCACGCTTTATAACTCTGCTACCAAAGTAAAATATGGGAAAAAGTTTTATATTAGAAAGTCTAAACAGCAGACAGTAGTATACATATATCTATATATACTATATAGATAAAGATATAGATATAGATATACAAATAATGGAAATGTATATATATGTACATATGTATACATTTCCATTATTTGTATATCTTTGTTGTTATATTACATGATGATCGCTTAAAAATTCAAACCCTTGGACATCATGAAGAATGATGTTGCCTAATATGTAACACCTGCTGATGAAGGTGCTTTATGACCAGCGATGGTTGGCACAGAGGAGGAAACTCTGGAATAAGAATAGGGTGGTGTGGCCAGCAATGGAAGAAAAATGACTCCGTTAGGGGCTATTTCATGTTGTAAATATCTCATAAATTTTAAGAATAATAGGTTTTCAACCGCCTGTCCTGTGATAATATAGGTGCATAGGGGAGAGAAAAGTTAGCTGGGGGGAAAGACAAGGCCAGTGCCAGCCAATGATGACAACAGTTTATCAGAGATATTGCTTTATCTTCCTCTTTGGTTTCAGCAGTTTCTGTTATAGTAAATCCTGATATTAGATAATTTTATCACCTCAAATACAGAGCAAAAACATTTCCTGTTAAATTAAATATATATACATATATGCATATATTATATACTATATATATTAAACTATACATATATAGTTTTAATTATTCCTGAGCATTTTATTACCTAAAGTGGAAATAAAATATGCACTGAAATTCAGATTTTTAGGCAATGAGAACTGACATGACATGTAGCACATATTGGTTTTGTTTATGTTACTAAATATTTAGCTATTTTATAGCATGTTATATATATACGTAAACATAAAATAAAGTTGGTGCAAAATCATGAAATACATATTTTCATTTGCTTCACATCATATATTTCAAAGGTTTTTTTATAAAGCATAGATTTTGAAAAAAATATTCAATTGTCATACTGAATGTCCACATTGTGTACCATATATTAATACTAAAATATCTTTTTAAATAAATCATTGCATTCTTTTGGAATAAGATTTTATACTTGATTCATTTGTTTAAATATTTTCACTGAAGGCCAGGTGCTAAGTCTTAAGTGTTGTTTAACCACACAAAGGACAAAGTCCTGACCTCCGGAAGTGTCCATTATATTGAGGAAGGGAGATGTGGAGAAAGACAAAAAGCAAGGTGGAGTCTGAGAGGCTGCAGTGCCAATAGAGGGACCAAACTTGAGAATATGTTCAACCCATTTGGAAAGTTTTATCACAAAATGAGAAGATAAGTTTGTTGGGAGCAGAAGCAGACAGTGGGAGCAAGTGAGAGTTTTGTTTGTTTGTTTTTGGTTTGCTTTGTTTTGTAAGGGAATAGCTACAAGAGTGTGTTTATCCAATAGATGAGATAAAGCCAGTGTCTGATAAAGAGAGACAGGGGACGTGAGAGAAATTCTTGGGAAGAGGAGAAGGAATGGGCTCCGCAGCCGACGGAGGAATAGGGTCTTTTCTGAGAGAAAGCAGGTACATGAGAATGGGTTATTCGCTCCAGGAATGATTGGGAGTTCTCTGATGATGAATCTGTTAACGAAATTGGTAGAGATGGTGGTGTGGGGTGGGAAACTTGAGGCAGAGAGGAGAAAACATAAACTGGAGTAATTTTGACTCAGGAATTACTCAAACTAGAGACATGCAACAGCATTTCCCACAGTGCTGAGTGCCCATTAAGGTCATAAATGTGTGTGTGTATGTGTGTTTGCCACTAGAGGGAATTTTGCTATGTTTATATTTTGTTAAAGTATTGCATGCCTATTTTTCAAACACTCAAGTTGTGCTTAAGCTCCAAAGACACGTGCTTTCAATTTCCTTAACTGTTTCTTTTAGTGCAAACCTCTATTTTTATAGATAATATACAATGTGGTGCTTTTTGATTTGCTTATTTTATTGTTATGCTAAAATTTTCACTGGCATTTGTATAAATAGAAACTCCTTTCTTACTGCCTCTTAGAGGCTTCCCTCCACCACTCAATATAATTAAATCAATATTCAGAGTTTATAATATTATTATTTCATAAATATCGCTGTTCACTGCTAAGCTAATAGTGTACAAAGATTAATGCTCTATTTACTTTTTTTTGGCTCTTTTTTTTCCTCAAGTAAACTATTCAATTCATTTTAATTTGCTAAGTTTTCTTTGCTTGTGGCTAATTCTTCAACTCTCCAACATCCTCTCAATACAATTTTTCACCTAGTTAAAATATCAAGTAGATTCTGTCTTCTTTTAGGGATGTCCCAAGTCCCTTGTTTCTTTGGGCTAATCTAGACTGCCTGCTCTGTAGACCTATTCTTTGAGAATTTCTAGGACTTCTCTTCAATGTCAGCCCGTTTCCTGGATCCCATGTCATCCTCTTCCTTGATTTCCTCCTTCATTTTGCTGGAGCACAGTGTGTATGGGATGTTAAATTTTTGAGATCTCTTGTTTGAAATATTACACTCAAAATAAATGTTTAGTTTGCTTGGCTTTAGAACTCAAGTTTGAAAATCACATCTATAATAATAAAAGGGTAATATGCTAATTAGACCAGAGCAAGCCAGTGCTGGCAGCCGGGGGAAGGAAGGCCTACTCTTGCATGCATTTTGTGCATGGGGCCTCTAGTACTCTAATCAACCAGAGCCTTTATTACCATCTAGATATCTGCATTATCTTCTAGCTGTTAGAAGTCTCCATTATCCTGTAATTTCCAATACTTCTCTGATTACATGCCTCATTTTTTGTATGTGACCTATTACATTCACAGTGTCTTCAGACCAGGTTTTCTGAAACTTCCCCCATGGAGGCCATTGTATGGCTCTTTTTTCATTTTCTGACACTTCATCAATCTGGGTAAGTTTTCTGCATTATTTCTTCTGACAATTCTCTCCCTGCTCTATTAACTCTGTTCTTTGTTTCTGGATTTCTTATTATTTGGATATTGAACTTCCTGACTTTGTCCTTAAATTTTCTTATTTTTATTGCATACTTTCCTTGTCTTTATATTCTATTTTGGGAAGAATGCTCTAATTTTATATTCTAATAGTCTTTTTAAGGTTTAAGCATTTTAAGTGTTATATTTTAAATTTCCTAAAGTCCTTTTTTCTATAATCGTTTATTTCTCTTAGACATTTCCTAACTTTCTGAGCACATGAACTATAATTAAAACATTTTTATTCAGCCCTCCACAAGTTTCTGTTTCACCTGAGTTCAATTTTTCCACCTGAGTCTGGTGACTTATTATTTTACCTGTCTTTCATATTAGTGGCTTCCTTCTACACTTGGTCATTCTTATCTATCTAAGTGGATTTAAGAGTAAAGCTCCATAAAAATTATTACAGGGTTTCTGGCACAGGCCGAACTGGTTGACTGATGGACTATAGTTTAAGGCAACAAGGTTCATTCTACGATATCTTTATATTGATGTCATCCCAACTCTCCATCAAGAGAGATTTCCATTTCTGTTGGAGGCTAATTTGGCATGGGGAAGGTATAAGATTCAATGCTGGTGTTTTGGGAGCTGGGAAGAAATAAGGAAAATAGGGTTTTCACCATTTAACATAAAAACAGGTAATTATTCAAGGAACACCTCATAGCTGCCCTCTGCTGATCCCGGTCTTCTTGTGTCTGGAGTCTTTGGCACAATTTCTCCAAAGAATAATTGGGTGGGTGCCATTGGGGGTTGGATATCTAAGACTATTTACAGGCTTTCAACAAATTATTTTTCCAACTGAGTGTTTCATTCTGTGATTGGGGTACTCAGTGCCTCTAACTATTTGGCTTTCTAGAGAGAGAATGTACCTCATTGGAAACCCCCTCCTCAGATGCTTAGATTTTAGCTTTTGCACTCAGATAAGTCATTCTTCACCTACATCTTATCTTCTAAAATGTTATCACCTCCTCTTGTTCTTTGTTGTTTATTCTTCATTGTCATACCCTTGTCAATTTACATGGCTTTTATTTTTTGTTGTTGTTGATATTTTACCAGGTCTGGAAAGAAGAATAGGTAAATGCATACACAGTTAGTTGCTCTGGTGTAATTTATAGGTAGTTGGGTTTATTCAGAAATGAAGTATGTCCCAAGCGATCTGACAGATGGAGAAATGTGAAAGGGGGTTGGCAAGATTACCAAAAGAATATGTTTAATAATGAGAGATGGAACTTAATCTCTGTAAGAATGGAAATAAAGACATGAGGAAAACGATGTTGAATGTAAAAAATAGTTTGGGGTCAACAATTTGGAAATTGAATAAGAACAGAAAGTATTGCAGTGAATATACTAGCTAGATTACATGGAAATATGGGGCACTCTAGTCAGAAAGAGTGATTTAAAAAAAAAAGTATATTTTAGTGATTTTTTTTTTACAGAGAAGATGGGAGTAGTATAGAGAGTTAGAAACATCAATGAGAGACAAACATCAATCAGCTGCCTCTTGCACACCCCCTACTGGGGATGTGCTTGCAACCAAAGGTACAGGCCCTTGACCAGAATCAAACCTGGGACCTTTCTGTCCTCAGGCCGATGCTCTATCCACTGAGCCAAACCAGTTAGGGCCAGAAGGAGTGATTTTGAAATCTAACTAATGTAGCTGGAGGTGGTGACAATGTCCAGAAACTGACCATAAGAATGACTAGTTCTGCAAGGATAGGAGAAAAGCTAATTGGGGAGAAGTCAGAGAATGAAAAGGACCAAGAATATTGTTGAAGAAAACTCCTAGATGCTTAGGTCACTAAGAATGATTACCCAAGTGGAAATTAATACAGCTGAAAGCCAAGATCAATAAATGTGGAAGTCAGATGCCAGGAACAGTGAGAAGCAGCAAACAGTATAGCCAGATGGCACAGTTCTGAAAGGACAGCCTGTGTTGTTATGGCGAAGAGGTAAAGAAAATCATTCTAGAAGATACTAGGGTTCTGGGAAAGTCTGCTGACTACATATCTGAGATCAGAGGACAGAAGGAAAGGGTCTGAGAAAATGGAGACAGCTGGGGGATTTATTTAGCCTAGCAAATATTAAAAAATATATATATTGAAACTACTTGGTCATAATAGATGCTGAGAAAGAAAAATATAGAAAAATGAAAGTTTAAGCTAAGGCACTGAAAGCCTAAATTCTGGCATAATCAGGGCAGCTACTTCATTCAGTATTGTAAGATGAAGCTATGTGTGTGTGCTGTGGGGGAAGGGAAGGAAATTAATGTAATAAATCCTAAATAGGTGCCCCTTTTTCTACCAAGATTCTTAGTAATTGTCTTTTAGTCTTTGGATTAAATATAAATGGTCAATGATGCATGAATAATCAATATTATTTAAAAGTGACTTTACAATGAAATACAAAAAAAGTTTATAATCAAGTAGAAAGTACAAAAAGCATTCATATAGTACACTAACAGTATAATCTTAATTTTAAAAATAAAGAAACATCAACATATTAATTTTTCTTTTATTCTGAGGTTTTCTCTTTGATGTACTTCAGAACTTAAAAATTTTCTATAATAAATATATTAAAACATTACTTTTAATAATAAAGAAACCACAAATATCATTAAAATGTATCACAATGCCATTAATTAAATATTTTCTTTTACTTAGATATGGGCTTACTTTATTAAAAATGTTACTGTATGAAACATTCAGATTAACAAATCAGTTTGCTCTGAGATACCAAAAGGATATGCCAATATCATCCCAAGTGAACATTTCAGCCAATATTTTCCAAACTGAACTCATCACCAGCATCACTAAGAAAGTTACTTTTTTTAAGACAATAAAAAAGATTGATTGAGATGTCATGGCTTCAACTGAGGTTACTGGAGTGAAGTAGTGTCTTTTTGATAATTAGACAACACTTGAAACCACTGTCATAACACAATATAATACAAAATTATATTATATCTAATTAATCATTAAATTAATAATCTAATAAGCAGGCAAATTCAACCAGTCACCATGCCTTTTCAGGCAGCCTGGCTACAGACCTCAGGAATAGAGGAACCCTGTATGGAGGAGTCCCCTGTGGCATTTGTGTGTGTTTTTCTCCTCGCTTTTTGTATATTCCTGCCTAGGCAATAGAAAAGGCCACAACCCATAAGCACCCATAGGTATTGACAATGAAAGCCTGCTCCTTCTATCCATAAAGCTGGTCAAAGGTGGCCCAGCAGAACCGAAACCTTTTAACCACGTGGACCTGTTGTCTAGATGAATCCCATATACGAAACTGTGTCATTTCCTCATACTAAAGGGTGAATTCTCCTCAACTGGTCTGACAGCAGTTCATCTTTTCCTTATAGAGAAAATCTCTCAATAGAGTATGAGAGAAATATATGATAGTCTTGTCTGGTTAATTTTTTTTTTCTCCCTAGAACTTAGAACAGTGTGTCCCTCTGAGCGCTGCAGGAGTTCTGTGGGGGCTGAGCAAAATTCTTACTGTCAGACTTGGGTTCTGCTCTCTCTTCTGAGATCCCATGAAAAATCCTGCTCTGAGAGGCTTCAAGACCAGCCCTGATCATATGCCTCTTCTGTGGGATAACATGCCATGGTAGATGAATCAGGGCCTCTTTTCCTAAGGGTTTTCACCTGGACTTTAGCTGCCTAATTACGTCCTCAACCCACTCACCTACAAACAAAGGGCTATCACCCACAGTTCTCTTTTCCTTCACTGCTTTTGTGATGGGGCTGATGTGGGTGACAGGCAAAGCCTCATTGATGAACCATAATCAGGAGTCATGCTTTACTAAGTTATACATAGAACTGCACAAAATAGCGCTAAAACACAAGCAGTTGGAAATTTTAAAATCTGACCTTTCTTTTTCCTTGGAAAACTAGATGATGACCTTAAGTAAATCATTTAAACTCTCAGTACCTTTGTCTGCAAATATCCACAGTATATACTCTGAGTTTCAGAAAGGCTATGGATATATAATTGTTTCAAGAGTAGGAAAGTATTTTGAATTCTTCAAAAAGAATGACACTATATAAACTCAGCAGTAATGTTTGGTTTTGTTGAATAACAAGTGATGAATAAAATGGTTCTTTCTCTCTCTGCTTGTACATGGTGTGCCTTGTCACTTTCCTTCCAAGAGCAGGTTAGGTAGAGACTCAATTAACACTTTCATCTTAAAAGTCCTTTCATTTCCATTTCTCTGTATGCACTCTGCTTCAAATAATTAGTTAATCTGCATGTATTCCACTATAAATACAACATAGTGCCAGTATTGAGTAGTACCTAATCAAAAGCAAAAATATATGGTAGTCTTGTCCAGTTCATTTTTTTCTCCCTAGAACTTGGAACAGTATGTATTAATTATACACTTTCATATGAAAGAAGTCTGTGATTGCATTAATAGATGATAAGTATATATATTTTTTGATTCGCTAAATCAAAAGGAGAAGAAATGAAGGAATGGATATTGCATGAACTCATCTATATTTTGCAAAGTTAATTCAAAACCTCACATTTTCCATCTGAAGCACCTATTTTGTTTATCTTGGTGCAAGCTATGGTGTTTAATAAATGCACCAATGTCTCACAATAGCAAGTAAGTCCTTTTTCTTTGGTTTGCTCTCTGTGATTACATTAATATTAATGTCCTTTCTTTTCATTTCAAACAAAGAATATTCTTAAGTGTGTTAGGAATGACGACATGGAGAAAATGAAGTGTCAGCTACCACCTCCTCTTGCTTGGAGACATAAAACCTCCCATCACCTCATCCAACAAAACAAGAGTTTAACAAGAAAACCCAATTGTGAAACAGCACTGTGATGACTGTAGCCAATTAGGTTTCTCTCTTACGAAAATGTAATGGAATTAAAAAAAAAACCTCTTAGAATTAATGTCACTATTTCTACAGAATTTCTACAAAAAAGCATGCTGTTTTGTTTAATTGGATTCATATGGGAGAAAATATTCTATCCTTTCAAGTGATTATAATGGCTTTTGGCTCTCAAAAGTAAAGCATACTAAAGTAAAACAAAACCAAACAGCTGTGTTTTTTTGTTTTGTTTTATTTTGTTTTGCTTTGCTTTGTTTTGCAGGCTGAAAGGTGGGATGTAGCTTTTAAAATAATCTGGGCAATTTGAAAGTATACCTGACTTCTGTAAATAGACTTAATATCCTTCCATTTTCAAGGACTCATCATGCATAAATAATAACTTTTTAACTGTGTGTTTTCGTTCCTAACCTCTAAGGCAATGAAGACAGCAGTAATGTGTCTTGTTCGCTGTTTTATCTGCAGCCTGGGAAAAGAGGCACTTTGTGGTCATTCTGTGTACATGTTTTGAATTAAACTGTGCTGAGTGTTTATAACATGGATGGATATCTCTGATGACCCAGAGAGAGAAGAAAACTCAGAACCCAAAACCAAGATTGCCAGAGACTGGAGAGATTTCTTCAGAAAACAAATCAGGCAGATAAGACAATACCCAAGCTAGGAGACAATGAGGAGTCATTTTTGTTACTGCCAAGTACTTTATCTCTCTGTCTTTTCAGCGAGGTGTGTGTGTGTGTGTGTGTGTGTGTTAGGGTCAGGAGGAGTTTCTCCCCAAGCAACATGACTAAGGTGACCAGATTTCATTGGTAAAGCGGGACACCATTGACGCAGGGGGGAGGGGGGGACGGGGTATTCTTGACTAAAAATTTGGTCTATATGGAGCAACAAAAATTTTCATAGAATGCAAAAATAGAATTGTAATATATATATTTTAAATTTCAACATAAGTATAATTTACAAATATAATTTAAAAAATATGTATAGTTGTATGTGTCACTTTCAAGGCTGGCGCTAGACTTTTTGCGAGTACTGTCTGCTAAATTCAAGAAAATTTATTTATTTATGAAATAAATAAATAAATAAATTACTTACCTAAATTATCTGAATAGCTGATTAGTAATGACATCACTTGTTTAACTAGCTTACTAGCACGCAGTACGATGTGTATCATCTGAGAGACAGTGACAAAATGTTTTCGTCGTTGCCAATCCCAAAAAATGTCATTGTTGATTAAGTCCAAACAATGGTGGTCGAATTATAACAACTTATCAACAATGCGAACTTTGATAAGCAGTTCTCTATAATCAGTTCTCAACAATTATTTGTTATTATTAAAGTTTAAATTATAAAATTAACAAAAATAATATAAAACTCTGGGGGAGATAAGAGATCAACCGAAGGACTTGTATACATACATGCATATAAGTACAACCAATGGACACAAAACTCTGGGGAGGGAGGGTTTGTATGGGGGGGGCAATGTTAAAATATGTACACAGATAATAATTTAATAAAAAAATAATAATATAAAACTCATATCCTGGCTAAATAGCCACATGGACGCCGAAAAATGTATATTCCCTTCCCGTTCTCCCGCCGTTCCCTAGCTTGTCATGCATTCTTTCCAAAAATCGGGACTTTTTTAAAACGCCGAGGGACGTGGGACAAATTGTTAAAAATCGGGACTGTCCCGCCAAAAGCGGGACGTCTGGTCACCTTAAACATGATCCAAAGATTGATTGGTTCACAGTATGTCCTGTACAGTAAAATCTGCTAACCTCTCTGGCTGCACTAGTCTTATGCAATTAGTATCTGTTATTAATCAATTCCAGGAATCCAAAGCCCATTAAAGATATAGCAGATTCTCCAACTTAGCACGTTAGCTTGGAGATGCAAAAGGGACAGTCATCACCATTTGATTTGAGACAAACTTCAGATCTCCCAGACAGAAGAGGAGCAGGAACATAGGCACCTTGTAAACTGTTTATTGACCTCATCAACAGGGGGGAAAAAATGTCATCTTAAAAATTAGGTTAGGGAAAGTTGAAAGGAACCTTACCCTAAGGATTAAGAGAATGGCCATTGTAAGAATGGCTTCTATGAAGCAGACCAATGGTTAAGTGAAGAGAGAAGAAAACAAAATGAATACAAAGAGAAATAAGGTAAGAAAGATTATGCAGAAACGTAAATCAACAGTTAAAAATTAAAATCAAAATATATGTTAGAGCCAAAACTGGTTTGGCTCAGTGGTAGAGCGTTGGTCTGCGGACTGAAGGGTCCCAGGTTCGATTCCTGTCAAGGGCATGTGCATTGGTTGCGGGCACATCCCCGGTAGGGGGTGTGCTAGAGGCAGATGGTCGATGTTTCTCTCTCATCGACGTTTCTAGCTCTCTATCCCTCTCTCTTCCTCTCTGTAAAAAAATCAATAAAATATATTTTTAAAAAATGATGTGATTTAAATATATATATATATATATATATATATATATATATATATATATATGTTAGAGATGATGAAAATAAAAATAGACATTTAAAAAAACTTTATTGATGAAATGAATAAACTTGAGAATCTCATTCAGTATATACATAAAGATAATTACTTAATCTATCCAAGCTTCAGTTCCTTCTATAAAATACAATAATATAATAACACCTATATCTTAGGGCAGTGGTTAGCAAACTCATTAGTCAACAGAGCCAAATATCAACAGTACAATGATTAAAATTTCTTTTGAGAGCCAAATTTTTAAAACTTAAACTTCTGCTAATGCCACTTCTTCAAAACAGACTGGCCCAGGCCATGGTATTTTGTGGAAGAGCCACACTCAAGAGGCCAAAGAGCCGCATGTGGCTTGTGAGCCACAGTTTGCCGACCATGATCTTAGGGCTTAACTCAATATATGTCAAAGTGCTGTTATGTATTAAGTATTCTATGAATATTAGCTACTATTATCATAGGCAAATATGTTAGTAAGCTCCTAATATATGGAGTGTACAGTGCTAATTATTATACATATAAAGGTTAAGGCAGCTGACATATTGATGAAAAGTTAATCCCTGCCAGTGTGGCTCATGGGTTGAGCGTTCACCTATAAACCGGAAGGTCACAGTGCAATTCCAATCGGGGCTCCTGCTCCAGATCAGGTGTGGCCTTGATCTACAGTAAGTGCCATGCAGGAGGCAGCAGATCAGTGATTCTTTCTCATCATTGTTTTTGTTTGTTTGTTTGTTTGTTTGTTTTTTGTTGTTTTTCTCTATCTCCCTTTCCCTTTCTCTCTGAAATCAATAAAAATATATTTGAAAAAAGTTAATCAAATGACTAGAGAGAAAATACCAGCAAAAGACTGAACTAGATAAGAAAGAGCTTACTGTCCTAAAATAACACTGATGGCTAAAGAGCAAATAGCAGGAAAATACACAGATGAATCATTTTTATGGTCAGTTTTGCAAACAGGCAGTTTTCTACTTTGCCAATTAAAAAAATACATACAATAAATCAAACCATTTTTTCTTCCAAAGTAAACATTTGACTCAATTGATTTTTTATTTTTATTTTTATTTTTTTAAATTATGATTGTTTTTAATGGCACTCCTCTAACAAAATCGGTGGAGCCATATGATGACTGTCAGGGGTAAACCACCAGGAGAAGCCTTGAGTGTTTCTCAGCTGTGGTCAGCATTACAATGAAAAACAATGGTGTGAAATCAGAGGCCGTGCCAAGTACCGAGGAGGTAAACAAGAGAGCGTGATAACATTTCACACAAAGTGAGCGCTTACTGCTTTCTGGTCCAAGGTGCTGCCCCATTCCAGTGTACATAAAAGGAAACTGGAGATCAGAGAAGTGAATCAATTGGGTAGAAACGACTCAGCTTAGGACTGAATATCCACCAGGGTCCATGACTCTTGACCTTCAATATTAAAATATCTCTAATCTTTCAAACTGTTGTGTGTTTCAATTGTCCTTTTTTTGAAAATGAGATACAAAAAGAAGAAACTTTCAGTGACCTCTTCTAACACTCTCTGTGGTTCATAACACTCCCACCTCCAGGAGTAAGTGTCAGAGATGCTTGTACTCCCAGGTTCCAGTGTGAACCAGCAAGAATATCAGCAGTGTATGAAAAAGATCCTTAAAAACTGGCCACACACAGTATAATGCAGCACTATTATTTTGATTGTGCATGTGATTCTCAAATATATTTTGATCTTTTGTAAAACATATAATTTTCTATACTTTGCCTGAGTATCAAAATATAGCAATTACAATATTAATCAAGAAATATTAGCTGAGAGAGGCAGAGCAGATGCCTCAATCTATAACAGCCTCTTCTCTTTCAAAACCTACTATCTATTTGATGCCTATATTTACATAATGGAATTTTCAAAGAACTTCTTTATACATTATTTTATTCAGTTCTCAGAACAGCCTAAGAAGCAGTCAAGCCAAAATTCTCAGCCCATTTTTAAAAAATATATATATTTTGATTGATTTCAGAGAAGCAAGGTAGAGAGAGATAGAAACATCAACGATGAGAGAGAATTATTGATTGGTTGCCTCCTGCAGGTCCCCTACTGGGGACTGAGCCCACAATCTTGGCATGTGCCCTTGACTGGAATTGAACCTGGGACCCTTTAGTCTGCAGGCCGAGACTTTATTCCCTGAGCCAAACTGGCTAGGGCTTGGCTCATTTTTAAAATGGAAAAATCAACGTTTATGGAAGTCTCACAAGCAATAATTGCAGAAGATAAGAAGTGTCACCTAAGCTCTTAATGTGGGGATCATGAAGGTTTTAATAATGTCTGAGTTATATATTTTGAAACTAGTCTTATACTTAACCAATTATTGAATGCGTATATACATAATCTGAAATAATTTATCTTTCTTAATTCCTTTACTTCTAATATAAAACATAACAAAAACAACTATATTTCCCATCCTTGCATTCATTTCTTGGTGCCTAGGTAGAGCTCCTCATGAAGTTTGCCAGACCTCTAGAGACAGAGGTCCCTGATGTGGACATTAGAATGAACTCTCACTGGGTTCTTCTGGGAGGCCACTCTGAGCTTTACATTCTTAAGAAAGTGAAAAGCAAAGGCCCAAGGATTGTGTGGGAGAATGTACATTGTTAGGATTTGGGAGAAAGGAATTAATTAAGTGAAGACTAAAAATTAAATTACTATAAAGACCAAATCAGTTAACAAAACAGAAGCTGGAGGCAGGTCAAAGAGAAAAGGTTAAAGAGGTCCAGAGTGGTTGAATGATTGTGACAGTATAGCAAAATATAAAGGATAAAAGGAAGAAAAAAAAAGAAGAAGAAAAAGAAAAAGAAAGAAAAGATTGAGAGAGAATGAGGATAACAAGTTTAATCTGCAAATGGGGAAATTTGGTGATGGAAGGAAATAGGTATACAAAATCATCACTGACCATTTGGACCAACATATTTAACACGTGTCTGCATCACTATAATATATTTATTCGGCAGCAACAATTCTTTAAGATATTATAAATTTTAAAAAACCTGGAGAGGTAGAACAAAATAAAATAGTGTTTGTTTGCAGAGTGAGAAAAGTGAAGTGAGTGAAAAAGATTGAGGATGTTGTAAAAAAGAGAAGAGTGCCAAAGGGGAATGTTTCATAAAGACAAGGTCAAGGGCAGTGTTGGACAATCAGATGGATAACCCTAACGGATAAGTTGTTGTTGCTGCAAAATCGTCATGCTACTCATAAAGTAAGCATATAGCTTAAAAACATTTCCTAGAATTCCAGTCTCTATTTGGGAAGTTTTTATAAAAGTATATACTGGTAGAGACCACAGATAAATGCACAGGGCTGCACGTTAGTTTGGGTCAGACAGAAAAAATAAAGTTTACTGTGGAAAATATTGCCAGAATTTCTTGGATCACAACAGTAAATGTAATAATAACAAGAATGAATCATGGCAATTCAGCAAGGAGTAACTGGCCCTTCATATATTATTTTAAGCTATATTTAATATAGAAAAACATTTATAGAATTAATAGTTTGGAAAATTTAGATGAATATGTCTGATAATTGTTCTCACAAAACATTAATTATAAGGAAAATATAATGACTGTCATGAACAATATCAAATAAAACATTTTAATATAGTTGATCTTTTATTGATATTTTTAAATAGAAAATTATAAATGGTTACAATAATTAAACAAAATATTACGTGAAATCCTTAGATACTTCAAAATGTATTAGGTATAATATATTTGGCTCAAGACAATAGATATTCTGTTTTTTTTATAAGCACTGTAAAATTGTAGAGCTTTTTTTTTTAATGTCAATCCACCAAAACAAATATAATAGTCAGGGGAATAGAGCATTGACTATATACTTAGCATTGATTTAGGTGTTTAGCTAATATTAGTTTATTCTACTGTTGTTGTTTTTTTCCTTCATGGGTATGTCTTTTTGTTGATATATTTCACATGGCAGTCATTCAATCTCAGCTATTATAATGGGAATGATTTTGGATAATATTATCTTATCTGTAGAAATATGCATGACTTCTTGGATCTCTAGGTTCTTTGATATCAAGTGTATCTTAAAATCATCAATAGTTACATTGAAGAAAGTCAAGCCCAGAGCGTTAAGAATACAAAGAAATCTGGGCCAATAATGGTCTATAAATCACTTCTCTCTACCAATATATAAAGGGAAAACTCCTAGAAACACACTCCTCCCAAATCTTTAAAAACTCTTTCATTTGCAGTTCATTTTTTTTATTTTATATTTTTATTGATATTTTACAGAGCAGAAGAGAGAGGGAGAGAGAGTTAGAAACATCGATGAGAGAGAAACATCGACCAGCTGCCTCTTGCACATCCCCCACCAAGGGATGTGCCCGCAACCAATGTACATGCCCTTGACCGAATCGAACCTGGGACCTTTCAGTCCGCAGACCGATGCTCTACCACTGAGCCAAACTGGCTTCGGCTGCAGTTCACTTTTAAAATTACTTTGCGCAGAATACTGCAGAAGAACAACAAAGAAAAAACTGATGAACATATTTCTTTTTTTTTTCTTAGATGCAGTTTCAAAAAATATATATATTTTTTTGAAACTGCATCTAAGAGGCCATGGATATCCGGGAACTCGGACCCAGCACACACACATTGCTGTGTCCATCTTCTACATTTCTTCTTGCCTCATTCCCCTGGCAGTCACTTCCTGATTTTCCCACTGTGTGTGGATATTTTTAGCTTCAATTTTCATGCTCTCTCATTCTCTCTGTTACTGTATTCAATGACAAAGGTAGTTTTTTTTGGAAAAAGGTAGTTCCCTAACCTCTTTTTGCTTTAAAGAACAGTGAATTTTAGATTCACCTGAAAGTTAATTGTTTGCAATGGGAGCAAAGGAAAGCAGAGAAATGCAGCCTTTTATTACAGCACAGGCTTCCCTCCTAAAACATAGTGAGAACAAGAAACTGTGCTACTTAATATGACTCCTCTTTTGGGCTCATCTCTGCAAAAATGTGGATAATGGCCATTTGGCCTAAACAAAGACTGCCTTTATATCTGTTTTCACTGGTGTTTCACATATAAACCAGGAAAGCACTGATAAAATTAAATAGACCTTCACCTCAAGGCTGGAAGGATGACTGTGTTTGGTGAAATGTTTTATGCCACACGTCTTGTTAATAAGATGTGTAAGAAAAACCCCACATTTCTTTTAATACAATTTTTCTTTCCATTTTCTTAATCTTGCTTTAGTCTTTTATCCATCAAAATTGTTTGTTCCCACTGGTGGGAGCCCGCCGGGGGAAGCATTACTCCTGCCTGGTGGATGGCAGTGCATATGGAAGGTGATCAATCATTTTGTCATTTCGGGAAAATCACACATTCATCTGCTCCCACAGGAGACAATGCCTCGCCATGAAATCTATGACTGCCTATTCTTAATGCTGTACATGTCAGGAAGCCACTCAGTGTGTCAGCGATAACCCTGCTCATTCTTAAAGAGCTTAATTAAACTGTTAACAGGTGATCCTAGTTTCCATTGGACTCAGCTATCTGGGTCACTGTTGGGATCTCTGCAGCAAAGGAGGGCTTAAATCATCTCTTCATGAAGCTTTCAGAAAAGAGAGGAGAGAGAAAATGGTATTAATGGTATTAAGAAATATTAAGACTTTATATTTCTACTATCTTGTTATACTATTATGTTAATTGGATAATTAATTCAACCATGGACTAAGTCTGAGAGCTACAACGGTGAAAAAGAAGTAGTGCTTATCCTTCTGGTCAGTCGATGGAAGGCACCGCTCATCGTGCACAGTGACTTCTGTAACATTCACATCCCTCCCCTTTTCTCTCAGGAAAAGGCTTACCCTCCCTATTGTGTCACCCATGAACTTCCATGATGTGGGCTGTCTGCTTTAAGAATTTTACCTTCCGTGTCTCTCTCACATGGGCCATGTACTTGAGCGGCATGTTCAAAAGGTATGTCCTTAAATATTTGGTTCTTTCGTAGAAGATACAGCTCCTTCCCTATTGGTAATTATCTATTTATCAAGCTTCACCTCCCCGCCAAAATTCATATGAGTGAGAGGCAGAGCCCACATCCCATTATAGGAATTAAACAGACGCTTGCTTTTCCAGTTTCCATGGCAGCTAAAATGTCAACACGTAACTTGGGCTCCTCCAAGGAGAGGTTAGACTTTGAATTTGAGGCTAGTGATGCATCAAGGACATCATCACTGATAGTGATGGCATTTTCGTAAATCATCCTAATATTCACATAATATGTTACAATATTCTGGGTCAATATAGTGCTCTAGCGCTACAAGCTTAGCACTAGTGTTCTGTGGTAGCCACAGTGATGCCCCTTCACCATTGTTTCTCGCCCGTGAGCATTGTTCTCCAGCCCTCCAAGTATTTCTGTGGATTATGCTATAGTTTTAAGATAAACTCCTTTCCACTTAAATCTACCAGAGTCATTTCTATTGCTTGCAACTGAAAACATTGACTGTTATGTGCAAGATTAAGCAAGCGCTATTCTCTGACTTTGCAAGGCTACTATGTACTTGTCTCATTATATTGTGGCTCCATAGCTTATATGTCTTCTCTGCTATATAAATCATTTTAAAGCTAGGATAATTACTTTTGTTTGTTTGTTTGTTTCCACTTCCTATCACAGGTCGTGGAACATAATAGTGTTCAGTATGTGTTTGTTTGTTTGCTTTGAATGATGAAACTACTTAGCAGCTAAATAACTGTCATTCTGAAATAGTCTACTTTCACATTATGCTTTTTCTCCTTCAAATAATGACCCTCTCTTAAAAATTAATAATTATGCCTAACTAGGCTCACTCTGCCTATATAGAATCTGATGATTCAAAGAATATTCTGATGACAATAATTGAGAAATCAAACAATATTCTTACATTTATCGGGTAAGAAGTATCTCTGAAGATAAATAAGGTAGAGTTCACCATAACACATCCCAACATATTGAAGGGTGGCCAGGCCTCATTCAGTTTTACCATTCTTCAGTTAACTAGAAACACCATCATAGACACAGACAACAGTAGGGTGGTTACCAGAGAAAAAGAGGGGGAGGTGGTTACCAGAGGAATAGAGGGGGTCAAGTATGTAATGACATAAGGATATTTAACTTTGGGTGGTAAACACACAATGCAATATAATTTTATTGTATAATTGTATACTTAGAACTTATATTATCTTTCATTTCCTTTTAAAATTTGTTATTTATTTATTTACTAGAGGCTCGGTGCACAAAATTTGTGCACGTGGAGGTGACCCTCAGCCTGGCCTAGCAGTCCTGGAGCCTTGGGATGGTGTCTGACTGCCAGCTTAGTGGGCTAAGCCATCAGTCGGACATCCTTAGCATTGCCACGGAGGCAGAAGAGGATCCCACCACTGCCGCTGTGCTCGCCAGCTGTGAGCCCAGCTTCCAGCTGAATGGCGCTCCCCCTGTGGGAGCACACTGCCAACCAGGGGGCAGTTCCTGCATTGAGTGTTTGCCTTCTGGTGGTCAGTGCGCATTAAAATGACCAGCCATTCCACCATTCTGACATTTGCATATTAGCTTTTTACTGTGTAGGATACGCTGTAGATGAGGCCCTCTAAAACCAAAAGAAATGCAAAAAATTCAGTTAACTCATTCTCAGATTGCCCCCACTTACAATCAAATGTCCCCTATGGGGCCTATGCTGCACCTTGGGAACCACTGGGCTTGACACTTTTCCTCTCTGAGCTTCATTTCTGAATACAAATGCATATACTGTGGGAATTGTAATCTCTTTTCTGCCTACCTCACTGGGCTGTCATGAGGAGGTTCTGAGCTAATAAACCTAGAAATGTTTCATCAAGTAAGTGATGTCTAAACAGGAAGGGATTGTTATTTTTAAGCCCACGGATACCCTCACAGGTAGCAGGTGCTGATTAGGGGAGGAGGCCATGATTGTTTCCTGGGACTGTAGCTATGGAAGCTTTGCAGAGGGTTCTGCAGGCCTCAGAGAGGGGGCTCTGGCCAGCAGCCCTGTAGCAGTCTCTGGAGGTGCTGGTGGCGGGGGAGGGGGGGGGACAGGGAATTAGGGGAATGCCAGGAGGGCAGTGAGGCTGAAGGGGGAGTAACTGTCAAACCTTCCTGCTTGGCACCATTTTTTAAATTGTACATGGCTATCTTGCAGCTGTATCTGCTCAGGTCGGGGCTCCAATCCCCTGGAACTGGGTGGGGGCTGGGCCAGAGCAGAGCCAGGCAGACTAGGAGGGTGGTTTTCGCCATGCCCCAGTGAGGTTCAGCCCGCTTCCACTGCAGAGATGGCACTGCTGCTCTCAGGTGGGGGTGAGGCGGGGAGGGTCTGACCCTGGGGGGCTGCTCAGGTCTGCCTCTACCTGGGTCTGGACTTGTAGGGAGGAGAGATGTGCCTGGCCTCAGCAGAGGGTGCCCCAAAGAGGTGGGCTGCAGGCCCCGGGGGCCTCAGGTGCACTGACAGGTGTTTGCTGGCATGCTATTGTTTTGGGCGCCCCTGGTGGGAGTGGTAGGGGAAGAGATTGGGAGTTGGAAGTGAGGGCTGCAGCTACCCCCCAGGCTGGGTCTTCTTCCCATTCAGTCAGCCTCCCTGTCCCCCTGGGGTACTGGGGCTGGGATAGGGTGTCCATGCAGGGGGACTGGAAGAGCTCCCCATGCCCGCTTTCTCTTCTTTCTTTGCAGCCTTGGCTCCTGTCAGGAGCTCTCCTCAGACCCCTGGGAACTTGGCTCCAGCTGCCCACCTCCTACTGCACTCACATCAATATGCGAATTGGTCTTTACAGGGACACCATAACAGCAATTAGCAAATGACCTCTCTCTCTCTCTCTCTCTCTCCATATACAATATATATATCTTTATATATATGTGTGTATATATATATATATATATATATATATATATATATACTTTATAGTAGATATACTATTCAATATATATATATATATATACTAGAGGCCCAATGCACAAATTCCTGCACCAGTGGGGTCCCTCACCCTGGTCTGTGAGGATCAGGCCAAAACCAGCTCTCTGACATCTTGGCTTTCTGAGGGGTCCTGGATTGCAAAGGGTGCATGCCAGGCCGAGGGACCCCACCAGTTGCACGATCAGGGAGGGCTCCATGAAGTGTCCAGCCCATCTCACCCAGTCTCAATCAGCTGGATCCCAGCAGCAAGCTAACCTACCAGTCAGAGCATCAGCCCCCTGGTGGTCAATGCATATCATAGTGACTGGCAAATGAATGAACGGTCAGACACTTAGCATATTAGACCTTTATTATATAGAATTTAGAGAACTCATCAGTTGCTTCTTGTAGCCCTGATTAGAGTTCAAACCTGCAACCTTGGTATATTTGGATGACACTCTAACCAACTGAGCTACTTGGCTAGGGCAAAACCTATATAAATTTATTGACCAATATCACCTCAATAAATTTAATAAAAAACACATATTCATGGTAGTTAACTAAAACATTACTGTAATAAAACAGCACCTTGGACTTGTGACCATTTAATTGACATTTTTTAACAAAGATAAAGAAGAGAAATAGTATTGTGGAAGATATTCCATTATTGATATAACATATTCTATTTGGGAAAAGAGCAGAGACTATCCTTTGATAGAGACAGTAAGTCTAGAGCAGATGGGGAGATTGTTTTTTCTATTGACCACCCAGAGCACCTAGAAACAGCACCCCCCGACAGGTCTAGCTAAATGGTTGAGTGTTGACCCATGAATCAGGAGGTCACAGTTCAATTCCTGGTCAGGGCACATGCCTGGCTTGCAGGGGATATCCTCAGTGCAGGAGGCAGCTGATGAATGATATTCTCACATCATTGATGTTTCTATCTCTTTCTCCCTCTCCCTTCCTCTCTGAAATAAAAAAAATATTAATAATAATAAAAAAGAATCAGCACATAATGTTTTTTTTTTCTTTCAGTAAAATCTCTCACCTGTCAGGCTAAACTGACAGCAGTTCTCACTCTCAGTAGAAAGTATTGCTGCAGATTGAACCTAAAGAAAGACCTAGGAGTCAGTTTATAGAGGTTCAGATAACTTAAAAGATGCATATGAATTGATGGGAAATCTATAACATTAAGAAATGATGTCCAGCTGGCGTGGTTCAGTGGTTGAGCGTTGACCTATGAACCAGGAGGTCATGGTTCCATTCCCAGACAGGGCACATGCCTGGGTTGTGGGCTCAATCCCCATTGATGTTTCTGTCTCTCCCTCTCCCTTCCTCTCTGAAATCAGTAAAAATATATTTTCAAAAGAAATGCTAAAAAGTTTTTACAGAGATGTTAATTGAGCCTATAATGTAATTTTATTGACCTTACAACAGTGCATTACGATCATAAATTTGTCTCCATGACAGTCCACTTGAGGATAAGAAATTTGTTGGACTTTACCATTCATTGTCATATTTCTAGGAATAAGCACTGTGTGTTCTTGGCACAATTTTATTTTACTTTTTATTTTTTTTAATTAATTAATTTAATTTTTAAAAATTAAATGACTGCAGTTTTCAACTCTTGTGCTTGTCCATGCCGAGACTCTAGCAATTTGTCAAATGAAAGTCCAGGTTTCCCTGTCCTGGCACTCATTCCTGCAATGGTTCCTGATGGCAGCCCTGCTCCGGCAAGCTGTGACTCCTGTAGTCACCTGTCTGTCACTCAGGTCCTGGGAACAGCAGTTTGCCGGTGTGGGTCCTCCCCTCTCTTATGGCTCCAAGAAGAGTGGATTTTTCAGTGTGCTCAGTATTATACTTGTTGTTATCACATAGTCCATCACAAATTCTTTAACTAAGTGTAGGTTCCAAATGTGTGTGCTGCAACTGTTTGGGGCAGTGGTCTACAAATATCATTTAGGTTAAGGTGGTTGATAGTGTTGTTTGGATAATGTTCATACTTAATGAATTTTAGTCAACTTGTTCTATTGCTAACTAAGATTCTGAAATTGTCTATTTCTCCCTTTGAGAGAGTTTAGCCACTCTTTGCTTCATGAATTCTGAAGCTCTGACCTTAGTTGTATAGATATTTAGATCAATAGGTCTATTGTTAGCTAATTGCCCCTTTTGTCCTTATAAGTGCCTCTCTCTATTTCTTATAGTACTCTTTGTCTTTAAATCTATTTTCATCTGATATTAACAGAGTCTCAGCAGCTTTCTCATTCTTAGTGTCTACATAGAGCATCATATTGATTCTCAAAGGCTTCACCCCTGCTATTGAATTCTTTATGTTAATTGAAAAGTTTTTGGAAGTCCATTTTAATTCTTCTGAGGGGGAATACAAGGGGCCACCTGAGGGGGACGGGGGTAGCAACCTGAATCTGTGCCAGTGACCAGTATCCTAATGCACATGGTTGTTAGCCTATAATTAAGTTACTGCCCCTTCCTTAGGCAAAAATCTGTTTTCCAAAATACCCAGAATTTAACAGCTTAGCCAGAGGGGAGGTCACTGGCACCACCCAGGCCAGGCCTATGGGTATAATCTCAACTTCTCCTGTACCCACCCACAGAGGGACTGCAAAGCCCGTGAAAAGTCTGGCAGCCTGGTCCCTATTTGGGGAGACAAATGAACCAAGCGGATAAGTGGGAGAGACCCTCCGCATTCGGTACTCAGACTTTGGAAACTGCTCCCCTGAGTCACTGTACTAGCACAGCTGCAAATAAAGGGATTTCCTGAATCTTCTGAGTACATGTGTTTTTCATCACCTGGTAAATTCTGCAACACTTCTATTAACTTCTTAGTTATGCTTTTTAAATTTGTTTTAATTGTTGTGCTAGGGCTATAATTATGTATCCTTAAATTATTAATTTCTAATTAGAGAGACTTTTCACTTCTTCCCACTTAAATTTCCTATTTCCCATTTCAAAAATATGATAAGCTCACAGTAGTATAAATCTGGTTAGCCATCTCCCTGGTCCTTTTTGCTTTTTTTGTTACTTCAGACACATTTCATATTTCTTATTTCCTACCTTACAATGTTAAAACATCAGCTGCCTTTTAAGGAAAACAGAGGGGGGAAAAGAAAGAACTTTTTAAAAATATTTATTACTTTTGCCATTCCGGATGCTCTTATTTCTCCTTATAAATTCAAGTTTCCATCTCATATTGTTACCATTGTAACCCGTAAGTTATTAATATTATTAATAGAAAGAAATCAAAAGGGTGGCCAGCATTATAATTATGATCATAATTATGATCACCAGGAAGAGGCAACTTTGCTCTCCCCAGGGAACCACCAGCCCAGTCCCTGCAGATCACTGCGAATCACTGCGGGGAGGGGTCCAACGAGAAGATGAGTAAAGCGCAGTGAGGTCAGGGTGACATAGGGAAAATGCTGGCCTGTCAGTCTAGCCTGGGATAAAAGGATAATTGCCTAGGAGTGGAGCTACTGCAAGCATCTGAAATGTTAAAAGGTCAAAATCCCAGGTAAGGGAATTATCTTCTCTTGTTCCTCTGGCTTTGCTCCTGCTTCCTTGCTCTTGTCTATGGCCCTGTGGCCCCTCCATGCAGTAGCCTGCCACTGGGAACACAGGCTAAGCTGGCCGGATGCTGGACTGGACTGTGCAAATATGGAGCAGAAACGCTAGACACTGGCTGTCATCCTAGCTCTGCGGAAGATGAACTGGGATGGTTTCCTTTGTGGGACTGAGGGCGATAGCACCTTGGAAACTCAGGGGTTTCCATGTAAATAAATATCACTTCTTCTCCCATGTGAATCTCAGGAAGTGCCTTGTCTCCTGACATCACAAGAAGCCCACTCTCTCTGGCAGCGGGCGGGGACATGAAGGACACCCCACGGATAACAACAGCATTTCTCTTGAGCCTGAGCGATATTCTTTTGCATTTCTGATAGTATGTGGCTTCTAGTGACAAATTGTTTTGGCGGGTTTGTTTATCTAAAAATGTATTTCACTTTTGCTTTGAATATTTTAGTAAACAGTTTCTTTTTCTTTCATCTTTTTGGATTTCGGTCCATGGCACGTTTGCTTCTATTGCTTCTGACAGGAAGTCAGCTTTCAAATGTATTACTAGTTCTTTGAATATAATGAGTTGGGTGTTTTTTAGTTTTGTTTTTTTTTTCCTCCAGCAGCTTTTTTTCTTTTCCCTTTAAGTTTGGTTTTTAAAAATTTTACTATGATGTGTTTAGATATGGATTTCTTCATATTTAGCTTGCTTGGCTGGGGTTCGTTGAATTTATAAGTTGATGGTTTTCACTAAATTGGGTAATTTTTTTTAATTTTTATCTATGCCCTTAAATATTTATATAGTCAATCTCATTCTCTCCATCTTGGGTTCTTATTATGAACTAGAGGCCCAGTGCATGACATGTGTGCGTGGGTAGGGTCCCTACGCCTGGCTAGTGATCAGGGCCGATCTGTGGGGCAACTGGTAGGCTAATCAGGGGGCCCCTCCTGTACCCACCTTGGCCATCCTGGCACCATCCACTAGCCAGCCCCAACCCCAGCAGCTGCCACTGGTTGCCTCTCCACTGGCACCCCCCTTGGCTGGCCCGGGGCCTGCGGGCTGGGGGCAGCTTCTGTGTTAAGCGTCTGTCCCCTGGTGGTCAGTGCACATCAAAGTGATCAGTCGTTCCGCCAGTTGTTCCACTGTTCAGTTGATTTGCATATTAGGCTTTTATTATATAGGATATGTAAAACCATTTAGCATATCATATTATCTAACAGGTTCTTAAGGTTCTATTCATTGTATTTGCCAATTCGGTTTTTTTTTCTTTTTATGTTTTTCTGATAGCATAATTTTTATATGAAACTCCCTTAAGTTTGTTTTATTTGAATTGGTTGGCATAAAAGTGGTATGCTACAGAATATGCAAAACATGATATAAATGTATCTAATTTGGGGGCATCAATTTACTAAACTAATTTTAGAAAATATTTTTATATGCACATTGTAGATTATGCTAACTTCTAAAAGGTAAAGCAGGAGACTATCAGGACATGTCACACTTGCAGAGTGGCATCAAGTAGCACTCCTGAACTTTCCCAGGGATATTCATTTGTGTCTTTCTGCTACTAGTGCTCTCTCGGTGAAAAAAAAAAATTTTGAGGGATATTTCTTAGTCACTTGAGGACATTTTTCAAATTTCATTGAGCTTTAAAAATTATCTTAATGCTTTTTTTTCTGTCGGCCCAATCACCTCTCATAGGTCTTTTATCACACAGTGCCCAGACCAGCTGTTATAACTTTTCTGTTAAGGACTAAATATATGCTCACCACATTTTATTTCTTAAAAAACAAAGCAATGCATATTTTTGTGCCTTTTACTCCTGAACCAAGAAGAGTGAAAGCCTGTGCATAGGTTATCTCATTCACACATAAAACAACTTCATTACAAATGTAATATTATGACTTGCTTTATTATATATTTTTTAAAGTACCCATGTGCCAAACATTGTCCTGAGTGCCAGGGACACAGACATAAACAGTACGCAGCCCCATAATTGAGAAACTAACAGAGGAAGCTTTAAACCCTCATTAAATCTAAACTACTTTATGTTTTATAAACATTTTGGGTCATTGGTTAACCAAAAGTTGGAAACAATGTAGTAAGGAGATGAGACAGCGGAATGAGTTTTCCTATTAACAATTCCAGCCAGCAGCCACATGCCAGTACCTTCCCTAATGAACTGCTGAAAAAGGAAATGCTAACCTTTGGATGTGTCTCAGAGAAAATAAACAGGAGAAAGTGTCATGTTTTAAAAAGAAGATGGTGGTGGGGGCGGGGGACAACTAGAGCCATAGTTCACATAGCACAACTTCGTTTTTCCTTATTTACATCTAGCGATAAAACTTGCCTTTTGTTAACAAAGAAAATGGGACTCAGGAAAGAGTTCCTTCAGTCTCCTGCTGTTACTTGTCTTGGTATATTGCCTCATTCCTTGTTGTTGAAGGAAAACCAGAATTGTTTTTCTTTTCTTTTCTTTCTTTTTCTTTTTGTAGAAAAAAAGGTACACTGTTGTTGTTCGAAGTATCATTTAGAAATTAAGAAAATAATTGGATTCCTACCCATTTTTTATATACTGACTTCAGAGACCACCGTCTAAGATTTTTACAAGACATAATGACACCATTACTCATAAAATATAGAAAAATTACTGATAATGCCCTTTAATTAGAATTGACAGTACTATATTCCTAGTTCTAATCAGTACTAGATAATTATTTATATACTGCCATAAAAATATGACTATTTTTATAGGATCTTTTACAATGAATAGTTTTATGAACAATTGCTTTTTCACATATGCACCAAGAGACTAAGTATGAGGGTTAATAGTTAAGAGAATATTATTTATAGTCCAACAGATTTGGTTTATATTCCAATTGTGCTACTTATTAGATGAGTGACTTTGGAAAAGATACTAAATTGTTTGGACCTCAGTCAGATTCATCACCTGAAGACAATACTGCATGGAATTTTCCCCTTAAAATTAAATGGGACACTTGTGCCTGATCCACAGTATTAAAACAATAATCATTTATATTATTAGATGATGTACTATCTATTACCATAACTGTTTTGACTCCTTATGGGATCATGTCATGAGATAAGATCTTTTTGGGAAATGCTAATCTTTAAGATGATTAGGGTCAGATGCTGCCTTGCAGGTAGAGTCACGTGTCTACATAAGCATCAACACTCCCTCCCCTCAATCACTGCACATGATCCAATGGAATGAACTGTTTCTTCTTGTCTATCTCTGATGCCTACAAACAAAGCATGTGGAGGCATAAGTGCCTTTCAACAAAGCAGACTGATAGAGCAGCCTGGTGAGTACCTGCTGGGCCGTGACACAAACTTCACTCTTTCAAACTAACAACAATGAGGTCTCCTATCAGATCAGATATCTAAATGAGTTGAGGAAGATAGCACCCCACAGGATCCCTGGTTCCTGTATGCAGGGGCCCTTTCAGCCCTCAGAGCGCCACTTATGAGTCTTGGTCCTTAAAATCAAGAGTTTGGAGGGAAAGCTTTCTGCAAGGGTTCTGATTAAAAAAGAGATGCTATAGTCGATTTGGTTTATTGAGGAGGGTTTATTAAAGTGAAGGCAAGGTTTTGGCCAACAACAAGGAATGAGGCAATATACCAAGACAAGTAACAGCAGGAGACTGAAGGAACTCTTTCCTGAGTTCAAAAATGTAGTACAGTAGTAGTGGAAGAGGGCTATCAGAAGTTATGTCTTAGGGGGACACAGTTACATTGCAATGGCCCTGAAAGGAGGGCGCCAGGCAAACATACTTTCCTTCTACCCTCTGACCTCTGCGGGTGCATCCCACTGGCTGAATTCAGTGAGAAGCCAGAGAGCAAGGGAGCCTATTGATGCAGCCCAGAAAGGTCAGCGTGCCAGCCACAGGGTGTGGGAAAGAGGGTGGAGAATAGATACGGGGGTGGGTGACAGAGGCTATATGCTGTGAGGAAGGATAGATTGGCCAGTAGTTCTGAGGTGGACACTACATACTAATAAAGAAGGGTCTTTCTAAAAAATCCTAAGGTCAGGGGCTAAACTTAAAGGAATGGGTACTGATTTCCCCCCTCGGTTGTCAGTATTAATGTGAGCTTACATTATAAAAGTACATTAAAATTATTGGACAGTTTAATCAAATACAGTTTTAGCTAACTGAATAAGTAATGTGAAAAATCTTATTCAGGTCAATTTAAGCAATTTTTATTTTACTCACATTACCAACTTGTTTCATACTAGTTGCTATGCAAATTTTCCCTAAAAGGAAGAGAATATACTTACAAAGAAAATGCAAGTGCAAATTGGGCTTGACCATTATCCACAGGGTAAGATAGCTATTCCAAACTAATTATGGTTATTACTACACCTACAGGCCATACTATGAATCAAAGTCAATGAGAGTCTGGAGAAGAGAGGGCTTTCTGGAGTCCATGGTAATGCCTTTGTAACACAAGTCTCTCTGACACCACTCCCTGAGGCCTGTCAGAAACGTGTTCTCTCATGGCCTCCTTCTAACTCACAACCTGGCTAACTGAGTAAGCTACTACACTCTCTACAGAAATACACGGATGCCAGCAATCTTTGATTCTTTTATTCTAGACTCTCAAACTTGCGTTATCTACTCTAGGACTTCAACATTTAAAAGCCCCATGTGTCTTCTATTAGGAATGTTACCTAAATTGAACTTGAGGATGTTCATGCAGATTATGTTTTATTTTTGTTTGTTTGTTTTGTTGGTGTTCTTACATCTTTCTAAGTTATTCAGAGTATTGCGCCAAACTTTATTTTTTTTATTTTTTTATTTTTTGTTCTTTTTTAAAAAAAAATTATTTATTTATTTATTTATTTACATATTTTATTGATTTTGATTTTTTTTTTTGCCCCCTCCCTCACTCCTACACATCCCCTCCCTCCCCAGAGTTTTATGTCCATTGGTTGTACTTATATGCATGTATACAAGTCCTTCGGTTGATCTATTATCTCCCCCAGATTCTCCTCCCCTCCCCGCTGTAATTTGACAAACTGCTTGTTGCTTTACTGTCTCTATATCTATCTTATGGTTCATCAGTTTATATTGATCTTTATTATTGTGCCAAACTTTAGAACTAGATTTATCCAGTTGGATTATATGTGTATGTGCACTCTGATTATTTCAATCTCCCCACTATCTATTCAGTAAAATTATAGCTTGTTTTGATATTATTTTACCTTTCTTTTATCTTCCACTTTTACTGAGGAATTGAAAGAAGCAATGTAAGAGGGTCAGCCATGCAGGTAGACTGCTTTAAATTAAGAAACTCAATATTTTGGTTGCTTCAGTTAGCATTTCACAAGCAATTTTTGTACTGGTATATAAATTT
The DNA here is from genome assembly GCF_964339955.1 of Pipistrellus hanaki. Classification (NCBI taxonomy): domain Eukaryota; kingdom Metazoa; phylum Chordata; class Mammalia; order Chiroptera; family Vespertilionidae; genus Pipistrellus; species Pipistrellus hanaki. Next base: position 121,061,331 of record NC_140503.1, on the reverse strand, counting down.
CAAAACCGGGATGCAAGGTCCAATTAAAAATTTATACATTTTGCCAACTCTGGAGATCACAGAGTCCAGTACACCCTCACAAAAGAAGGGTAAGATCAACCACAACGTTCAATAGATTTTTGGAATACTCTATTATTCTATTTTGACAATTATTCCAGCCAATAAAAGGAGATACATTAACATCTTTGGGCTGGCCCTGGCCAGTTTGGCTCAGTGAATAGCGGGTGTGAGCCCACGAGAGTAGTGTCCGGGTTTGATTACAGTAAGGGGTTTGATTACAGTAAGGGGTTTGATTACAGGAAAGGGCAAGAGCCTCGGTTTCAGACTCTGTCCCCAGCCCTGGGAGTGGCAATGGGTGTGTCTCTCTCATACTGATGTTTCTCTCTCTCTGTATTTCTCTTCCACTCTCTCAAAAGAAAAATTGTTTGGCTGACTTCCCTTGAAAACAAAGTATGTTGTAAAGATTTGATAAATTTAGTTTGGGGTTGAATTTGAATTATATCATTAGAAAATATATTTTAAAAATATATGGCATAAGTTACTAAGATTAGTTTTAATTTTGAGAAAAAGAATGCATTAATTTTTATTTCACTCAAAGTTAATCTCCAGTTCTGACCATTATGAGTTTACTTGCTATTACAATAATAAAAGAACAGGTTTTAGATGTATGGGTTATAACCCAACTTGGGTCATTTCACATGTATGAGTGTTGAGTTAAAAATTTAACTTTGGTAGAGTCATGCCTAGTGGTAGGGAAATATTTTGTAAAATATACTTGTAATTAAATTTAGGCTGCTTGTTCCAGGCACTAAAAATCAACTAATGAGCTTGCATATGAGGCAAACTCACATTAGACTGTAAATAGTGGAACATAGCTATAATACTCATTCTCCCATAATGAAGGCTTTTCATTTCAAAAATGTAACAAATGGTTTCCATTATTCCTTGAAGGTCTAACTTTTTCCATAATTTGTTTGTTGCGGCCTATAATCTGTAATGGAGAACCAGAGTACCACACAAAAAAGTTCTAAACAAAGTCTAATATTGTATTGGAAAAGTTTTGTTAAATAAGTAAAACCAAATCATTAATCTGCCTGCCTCAAGATGATGTCTTTCGTTTGCAATAACCACATTCTTTTATAGTTTTTTTCTGTATTGCAGAATGTACATTTTTATTTGGCATGTAAAGTCTTTGTCTAATGATCAAAAGGCTTTTGAATGTACACATAATTATTGCTTAGTACTCTGATATGCATAGTTTACTTAGAATATTTTAATATTATTCATTATTCACTTTAACCATTTTATCTAACAATAGATTTTTGAATGTTAATTTTAGAATGTCATTTTGTATTATTGCTTGCTATTTATCAGATTTATTATACTATAAATACTATCATCTAAAAACATAATCCACCTGCAGTATAGAGTCTATAGTATATGAAAAATACATTATGAATTTTAAACCTGACAAATATGTGATAAACATATCTTTGGGGTGTTAAGTCTGATAATTTTAGCCCTTTTCTCTTATTTAAGCCTAATTTTCTTCTCCCATGGGACCATAAATAAAAATGAATGTCCAATATAAATAAATGCAGATGACATTAAGATGATAATAATATGAGTAGAAAGCAATTCCTAGATGATTTCTAGTTGCATATGAAAACAAAATTAAAAAGATGTTGCACCATTTTTTAAAAAGACAAAATCTATTACTCTGACAATTCCTTATTTGTTCTTTTTCTCTTTTCATTTTAAAGACAAAAATGTATTATACAATTTCCACATCTCAGCTCTTTTGCTGTGTAATACCATGATTACAGTTATTTCTGAATTACATGAAAAGGAGAAGGAGGAAACTAGATAAGTTCAAGAAATGGACTGAAAGGAACATATTTACCACAGGGTAACAGTGACCCAGAGAGAAACAAATCAGAAATAGATGCTATTGGATACCACATTTTTCAAAATAGTCTATAACAATGAGTCTATGAAATATTTGATGCAAAATATAATTAGGGTAAGAAGGAACATTAATAAAATCTTCAGTGTTCAACCGTATTTTTTGGAAAGACCCTAAAGTCAAAATTTTTTATTTGAAAATATTAAAACACACTGTTTTTTTTTTTATTCCTTCTGCCTTTTCTTAGGGATTATAGACACTCGGATACTACAATGGGCCTGCAGGGAACAGCAGCCCAGGAGAACAGGAGGAACATGCCCCTGGTGAAAGTCAGTTCAATGGTGAGTCACTGCAATAGCATGTATTGGGAGAAGGAAAGTGACTTGAAATACAATAATTTCAGTTTAATTTCAATTAAATAATTCCATCCATCTATGTACACAGTTGAACCCTACTTGGTGGTGCAATGGATGCTTTTCTGCTGTGGAAATAATCTCCAACTCTACTATTGCCTGAAAAACAACATTTCCATAGTCCGATATGTGTGACATATAGACATAAAGCCACACATTGACTCTTTAGGGCAAGGCAATTCTGAGGTTTAGTTACTGGTGATCCCAACTACATCCTGTCTTGTTGAGTTAAAAACATTCCAATTATCTGTATTCTGAAAATGATACTGCAGTTAACTTCTGGTCAGAGGCATATATGTTGCAAATATGATCAGAACTACTAATGTTCAATTTTTATACAAATCATACTCTCTTATTTAATTCCATCCACCAATAAAATAATTTGTATCTGTCATTTCCCACATAGATTTTACGGTGGAAGACTAGAGTTGTATACTGAAGTTCCTATGGACTGAAGGAATGGACTATGAGATTAAAAGGACTCCTTTGGAGATACTGTGGAAAGTCAAACTCTGATTTTAAAGTGTTATCATTACTATTATTATTTTACATATTTCTCAAAATGTATGGTGTGAGCTGGGGGAAAGTTGATTTAAAGGGGTTGAGAATGTGTTGTGAGCAGAGAGCTATTTTATAGGACACTTGTGGGGATCAAATAGATGTGCCTATTGAATATGGCTCCTTCATTTCAGCCATTTTCCTATCAAAACCAGTTAGAGAAATGTATATGACTACTAGTAATGCTGACAGTGTCCTAGAGACAAATAAACTTATGAGTTTCATCCATCTATGCACACAGTTGAATCCTTTTGGTTGGGCAATAGATGGCTTTTTTAGATATGCAAGCACAGTACAAAGACTAAATATTTTTCTTTGCTATAATACAATTTTTTGGAGGAGAAAATGTTGCACATTTTATATAATCCAGAACTGTCTCTCTGTTTGAACTGCTAGACTGTTCCTCACTTATACTTCCTAACTTTTACTTTATGTTTAGTTGTTTGTCCTATGGAGCTCTAAGCTCTTAGTTTTTTTGTTTTGTTTTGTTTTGTTTTTTTTTTGTTTTGTTTTTTTTTTGTCTTCTGATAAAGCAAAATTTAAGAATTTAGTTTTCATGGGGTTTAAATAAAAACAAAGCAAAACAAAACAAAAACAACTTAGTCTTCCTGTTACTCTCATCACCCAAATAACCAAAAGGAAGTGAAACTGTGTGCTGACATGTCTCTTATGGCTTCAGTCTGGGCTTCCTTCACTGGGGGTCTTGCCAAGCATTTAACTTCCACCATCTTCTGTGGAGGTGACTCACTGGAATCTGATAGCAAAGGCTTAAAAAAAAAGTGCCATAATAATTGCAAACAAACCCCAGCTCTGGTGAAGGATTGCTTGGTTTACATTCTTGAAGTAGCTGGAAATATTCTTTCTGCATAGTTTAATAAAATAGTAGTTTTCTTCTCTGGAAAACAGCTCCTCTTCCAGATATTCAAGTTCCACCTTATGATACCACCATTTTCCAAGTTATTAAAAGGCTTAGGGTAATCTTTCTTTTTTCCTCTTCCTTATCACCATCCCTCACTCATATTCAATTAACTATTAAGTTCTAAAGTCACTTTCCAAAATTAATTTTCTGCTACTATCTTAATGCAGAATCACTTTTTACTTTTAGTTTAGTAGTGTGACCATAACTTTTATGATTAATTTCAGTCACTCTAAGCAGTTGCTCCATTTTCATCTTTACTCTTATTTGTTTTGTCTTGTGCCTTTAACAAATTTGACATGATTTCATAGTCCATGGAGAGAAACCAAAAAGGAACAAAAAGAAGTTCCTTTGTCAAGTGACCTTATTCACTGCCTTAGAACATTTACCTTATGTATTCTTGGCATTCCTTTTTTTTTTTTTTTTTTTAAATATTGCTTTTAGATAGAGAGGAAGGGAGAGGGAGAGAGTGAGAAACATCAATGTGAGAGAGAAACATTGATCCTGCACACTCACTGCTGGCGATCGAACTGCCAATCAAACCTGAGACCTTTCGGTGCATGGGATGATGCTCAACCACCTGCGCTACACCGGCTTACATATTAGGACTAAAACTTTTGCCTTTTTCCCAGAATTCTTCAATCTGTTATACGACGAAAAGTGGAAATGGATGATAGTGATGTTTGCACAACAATGTGAATATTGCAACTTATCTCTAAACTTAAAAATGATAAATTTTGTTATGCAATTTTATACAATAAAACAATGAAAAATATACTCATAAGTAATATCTTTCAAACAAATCCTAAAGTATTTTGGAATGTCTATCTTCTAAAATGTAAAAGGAATTTAGCATATATAACTACTCTCTGAATGCTCTCCTCTTTTTGATATTACTACTTCCTAGATTTTAGTTCTGACTTTTTAAAACAAATTTAAGAATAGGTATACTTTTTAGAGTTAACAGTTAGTAAATTTATAGAAGAGTTTACCTGTTTCTTTAATCACCATTGTTTTATGCATCCTCATTTTCCCTTTGGGATAAACTTTTCTTTTTGCTGAAGGAATTATTTCTTTTATTGGAAAATCTATGGGTAGTAAACATTCCTAAACTCTGTATGACTGATGATGTCTTTATTTCACCCTCCCTCACACATGATTTAAATAATTTATCCGAGCATGAAATTCCAGTGTGACAATAATATTCCCTCAGCACTTTTCTAACTCTATTATCATCTGGTACCTATAGTCTTGGGAGAATACCAATGTCAGTTTAAGTTTCTAAATCTTCATAAGTACTTTGTATCTTTTCTCTGAATGCTTTAAAAATATTCTGTTTCCCCTGACGTTCTTGCAATTTTTCCTTGACACATTAAGGTCTCTAGTTTTTTGTCTCGTTTTGTGCACACCTATGCATGTAACACTTTACATGCTAAATTTGAAGTCACGGCTTTATTTCCATCAGATATATTCTCAGCCACTATATTCTTTGAATATTGCTTTTTAAATATTTATCTACTATGTTCTAGAAATTATAGTGATATATATTAAACTTAATCAATCTACCCTTGGTATATCATAGGTATTTTTCATATTTTAAAATGTGCATTCTGAGTCAGTTTTTTAATATCTTCCAATGTATTAATTCTCTTTTCAACTGTGTTCAACTTAAAATCTGATTTTAATTTTAATTTTCATGACTAGTTTTCAGTTTAATTTTTCTTGAATCATAGCCTTCAGAATTTAAAATAAAAAATGCTTTAACATACAAATTTTGAACTTAGTTTAAATTGCTTGTTTTTCCTTTTTATTTCACCAGGACTATATTTCCCAATTGTGATTTGTTTACTGCCTCTCTTATTATTAGATTTTCCTCTGCCTTAGAGCTTTATTTTGTGAGTTTGTGGTAAAGTGGAGTCCCACTTTTATGATTCTCCCCTGTGTAGTGGTTTTAGGTTACTTTTCTTTGGGTGCCCTCCGTTCTCCATTAGGTATGTTTCAAGGCTCCTGTACTGTTATGATACTAGATATCTCAAATATGTAATTCTTATTCCTCTGTGTGGCTTTGTCCAGGTAATAGTTGTAGGCAATCTTGGTCCTTGCTATGTAGGCATTGAGCTTTATAAAAGGTGCATATAAAGACTACAATTGCTATTTTTTAACCCTTATTTTCATGAGTTCTTAAAATTGAATCCTGCTTGAATACCTCAATTCATTCATTCTTCTATTAAACTAGGACTTCCACTACTGATTCTTCTACAGCAGTAAAATGACCAGCCAATTTTGCCATTTTTATTAGGCTTTAAGCAAAAAAAAAAAAAAAATCTCTAGAATCAAACTCTTCCTATTAAATGTTTATAGCTTATTTACTTTCCATAGCATTTTTTATAGCTCTGTTGTCTTATTTGAGGACCCTGGTCTGGTTCATGCTGATCAATTTGCAGGTGAGTTCTATGGGAGAGACTGCTGAGCACCTAGTCCATATGCATTCTCTCCTTCCTTATTGAAAGCACCCTGAAAAATGCCCAGCTGAAAAATTATTAAACTTGTATATTATACAAGCATAAATTTTCTAATATAATAAAAATAATATTGATTTTTATCTTTGTGTGGCTTTAAATCTGCTACATATAAATACAAATTTCAGGTGGCCTCATTTCTTTCCTGCTCATTTTAGATAAATCAATATGTAATAGTTACTTTGAGTGACAAAATTCAGTCTCATTTTGGTGATCTAACTGCTCAATCTTATGTGATCATCAAAGCGCCAAACCTAAAGGTGTGTTTCCTGACTTCCCTTAGTCAGATCCAGCTTTAGGGAGCCTGACCACCTTCAGAGAAGGTGAACTGGCTTTTATTTTTCTCCCTCATCTCCTCCCTTTTCCAACTGCTTCAGTCCATCTGGCATCAGAGTCTGGGCAAGGAAAGGGGAAAGCTGACAAAGAACAATCTTATTTGAGGTGTGCGTCTGTTCTTGGAGCCTACCAAGTGTCTAAAGAATCTTTTGACTTTTCAGAGAGCGGTTTTAGAGTCATTTTGCTGTAGGGTCCCCTCCAACTTCTGGCAAAAACCTTTTATAAACCACCAGGCTGACATTACTAATATGATTGAACATCGGACTCCAGGATTTGTATACTTTTGAAGTATTTCTAAGGGGAATCATGCAGTTGCTTTCCAATGTCCCCACCACTGGTTCATACAGCCCAACAGCCACAGCCAGCCACCTTTAGATAACTCATGTACATAACAAACACCATTCCCCTGAGCTTTACAGCTGTGGGAAACCTATACACGCTGGCTGAAAGGTTTCTATGAAGCCCATTTCACTGTGCTTTTCCTTTAATGATGGGGTGGGGCTCAGCATGACCAACAAATCTTTATAAACCTGCTCCCTCATTATCTTTTTTCTCAATACTTTTAATAGTCTCAATGTTACACAAGGAGTCTAAAAATCAATTTTTTACAATTGGATAATCTTATTAATTTTTACTTCTTTTTAAAAATATATATATTTTATTGACTTTTTACAAGAGGAAGAGAGAGGGATAGAGAGTTAGAAACATAGATGAGAGAGAAACATCAATCAGCTGCCTCCTGCACACTCCCCACTGGGGATGTGCCTGCAACCAAGGTACATGCCCTTGATCGAAATCGAACCTGGGACCTTTCAGTCTGCAGGCCAATGCTCTATCCACTGAGCCAAATCGGTTTTGGCTAATCTTTACTTCTTAAGCTAAACTTCCACAGAATATATATCTTGGCATATTTCTTAGGAAATGGAGGTATATTTGGAAATTGCTATTGGAGCTTCTGATCAAGTCCCCCTCCTTTCCTGTCAAACCCTATTTTGTTTAAATTGCCTGGAAAGGGGTTCTGATGGAGCACCAGGCCCAGAATGTGTCAGGAAAAGCACAGTTTTGGCTTTGGCATTCTTGAACTAATGAAATGATGCCAGAAATCATTTGTCTCTAGAACTTTTATCATAAGAAAAAGGACGTTTCCTTCGGTTTTAAGTCACCCGAGCTCTGCTACTAGAAGCTGGAAGGGCTTTCTAATTGATAAGCATACTGACACAGAGAACGGTTAGGAGTTTTACCAAGGTCACTCCTCTGGCCCAGGCCCCTTTCTATGCCCAATTCTGTCCCCGGAAAAAAAGACCTTTATGAATCACATTCTTCTCTATGTTCCCTTGTTGGCTTTCTATTAGGTTTAGTCAATGGGAGGCTGAGTTGAGAGGGTGAGAGGAGAGATAATTGGGTGTGTTTTGTCTGTTCGCTCTAGCTTCTCTAGCAGGGTGGTTTGTGCATCCTCCAACAACTGTTTCTCCTGCTGTGGGCCCTCCCCACAGTGCCAGCTCTCCCCAGGAGCTCTGGATCCACAATCCACTCCTTGTGCCTTCAGTTTAGGCTTTCTACTTTTACTGGTGTCCTGAGTTCAACATCCCTGTTATTCCTTTAACCTTGCCTATACCTTCACTAAAGTACGCATTCTTATAACTTTTGTCATTTTAGCCATCTGGGTAAATTATCTTTTCTGTTGGGTCCCTGACTGATTCTGATGTATAATTATGAGCTGTTGTTGAGGCAGCTCTTCTATTGATAATTTCATATCCAGTTTTCCTTCTTTTGCACCTCACAATACTCCATTCACTTAGTATTCAATGAATGATTAACTTTTATATATTGTGATGTTTTGCCATAAAAATAAAGAAACATAGGCAAATACTTGTCAATGTGGATATATATTTGTTCAGTAGTGTGATTTATCCTAGTAAACAATATACTATAAAAATAATATATTATATACTATTTATCAACATATACCTTTTTATGTATATAACTTGTATTCTCTCAACATTATAAAAGCCACAGCCAATAGGAAAGACAATGCCTTATAATTTACATTGCTACAGAGAAAATTCTTATATCATGTTTAATTCTAACAAAATTGAAAATAACATATGTGAAACCAGTTTTCAGTCAAACTAAAAAGATTCTCATTCTGACATTCTAATAAGAAAACAGTGTTTTTAGTTTTATCTACAAAGTAAAAAAATATATATTAGAAAATATTCTCATTCCATAATATAATTCTATTTATTGTTTGATTCTGGATTCCCAGGCAATAAATTAAAAGAGGATGTATTTTTCTATATGCAATAATAAAATACATGTCCTCTTCCTTTGATCTCTTTTCTTGCTGCTGCTCCTGTGGTATTTGCTGTAATAAATTTGTCTGCTCACTCATTGCCCACACATAAAGAATGAAAAGGCAAGTAGGAGTTCTATCGTTATAATTTCTGAAAATTATTTTTCTGTGTTGTATGTTGTATGAGAATCATGTATGATTCTCACAAATCTTTGTCTTTCAACAAACAGTAAACAGAAGGATAATATAGACATATAGATTATATAGAATTTATATATAGATTATATAGACATAGATTATATAAAAACCTAGCTACTGATCATAGGTAGTCATAATTTAATTTTAAACTTGGAGACAGAAACAATTGCCATGACCTCTTTCTTCTTCCAGGTGAAAATAAAGAAAGTAAACTGTCGTCTTAAGGGGAACACAGATAGAGGGTGCCTATATCTCAGAATTACAATGGGCAGCAGTTAAGGCAATGGCAAGTGTACACTTGGGCTTTCAGAGGATCAGAAAAACCCAACAGGGGTTTCAAAGTTGAAGTGCACTGAACTACTTAGATCTATCAACATCTCACTAGTAAGGGGGGTAAGTTCAAAAAGTTCTACCTCATTTGCTAGATTGTGCTTCAGGAAGGCAGAGATCAGCCACCTAGCAACAGCACAAAAGATTCTGCTGTGACACAGTTAAACTCATGCTGACTGAGCAGGAAGAAAAGCTATGTAGGATCAAGGCAGGGCTGGATAGCCAGCAGTTCCAGTGCCACTTGGGAGCCTGGCTTGGGAAATTGTAAAATTCAGTCTGAGGAATGACTTTTTGTCAGCATTTTTCTGAACCTCGGGTCTCTTAGCATCTCCACTGGGCTCTCTCTCTCTCTCTTTCTCTCTCTCTCTCTCTCCTTCCCTCCCTCTCTCAATCCAGTGCTTTGGAAACACACACACACGCACGCACACACACACACACACACACACACACACACACACACACATCACACATAACCACAAAAGAAAAGAAAAGATGCCATTTCCAGCCAAGGGCCACTCCATTAAAGCTCAGTTGTGCACATGCAAGGAAAACAGGTAAAGTAAAAACTGTGTTGATGAAGAGGGAACATTTCCGACACAGCTATTTGAGGATCAGTGGAGTAGCAGGCTTTTCTGAATTCCCGATCCCTATAAGACAGACAGCTATCTCCTGTTATCTCTTTTAAAGCAAGTCCTTTGGCATTAGACACGGCCCCAGAAATAACCCACACTTTTCTTCCAGGAGGAGAGAACTATCTACTTAACAGTCAGGTCATACCAGAGACTTTGGAAAATATCTGGACCACAAATCCCTGTCAGCAATGACCAGTGAACCGAATCTGGGCCATGCCCTTCCTTGGAGGATGCCCTCCCTGGACGAGGCAACAGGTCATTCAGGAGGCACTTACATCAAATTGTCAAAGCAACGCCGAGCTCAGCTGTGAAAGCCCACGGCTGGCATGGGAAGTCTAAACACAATTTAACAGCTAAGTGTACAAACAGATCACGTGGCTTTCCTTCTGGGAACGGGGCAGAGAAGGCAAATTAGGGTTCAATGTGCTTTCCATTTTCATAACGCTTTTGGCACATGTGATCGGAGAAGAATCCAGCTCTGGGAGGGAGGCTTGGTGAGAGAGGCTGTTTGCTTCATGTTCAATCACATTCCTGCTCTGTCTGGCTTGTTTGGCTCTACGCGAGGCAGAGAGTGTGTAATGCTTTCTGACATCCGGGTAAGAAAACCGAGGGACAGGCACATTAACTTGAGCGACTGCTAAAAGCAGCCAGTTGGCTGTGCCTTTTATTGTAAGAGATGTTATTTGTTTTTAAATATTGCAACTGTTATTAGGATTTTTAAAAAAATGCATTTCTAAGTTATAGAAGCAGTGCTTAAGAGGAAAATGCAGAAACAAAATATAAAACTGCTCTTTCCCCCAAAGCCAATTTCCCTCCACAGAGGTCACTGAACTCCTAACACTTTGAGGTACACACTGCTAGACTTGTTTTCTTTTTTACATGGACACATTTACATACCCCCCCCCCAATATGCATATTATTTTGGAATTTGCACTTTTTACTAGATATTATATATACTTTTCTATGTCAGGATTTATATGTTCCATTTAAAATATGTAATATCACATTTCACTATTTTGAACTTAAAAAAAAATATTTTATTTATTTTTTTACAGAGAAGAAGGGAGAGGGATAGAGTTAGAAACATCAGTGAGAGAGAAACAATGATCAGCTGCCTCCTACACACCTCTCACGGGGGATGTGCATGCAGCCAAGGTACATGCCCTTGACCGAAATCGAACCTGGGACCCTTCAGTCCACAGGCCGACGCTTTATCCACTGAGCCAAACCAGTTAGGGATACACTATTTTGAATTTTTAAGTTTGTTTTCACAATAGTACTGCAAAACACCCAAATTAATCTGTATCTTTCTTTTTATTATGTCAGTCTAATTATATCCCTATAGTCTATGTATAAAAGGGTCAGTGTCTCTACATTTTATAGAATTTATATGAGACTTTTTTTTTTGACAGGCAAAACTAGAATTTCAAAGATTTATTTTGCACTTATTTATTATTAATGAGGCTTGAATTTTTTTCAGACATGTTGACAACCTTGTCTAGTTATCTATAGTATAAATTCCATTGCTTTGAGAGGATACTATATATGTATACCTATATGTACATGTGGGTATACATATAGGTATACATATATAACAGCTAAGATATAATAGCTAATCTTTGTCTGTAGTATATATGTATATCTTTTTTGTAACCTGTATGCTTCTTAACATTTTTGTTTATGGCATTTTCACCATAATGCAGTATTAAAAACCACCCATATGGTCAACTTATATATTTTCTTATGGCTACTAATAAACTTATAAATGACTTCTGCACTTCAATATTTAAAAATATTTCTCATTCTATATTTCCTCCCAGAATTTTTTGTTTATATCTTTAATAAATCTGGAATAAATTCCTGTGTATAGTATCAATAATAATTTATATTGTATTTTTAAAAAATTAGAAACAGAATGCTTTATTTCATGATAAATAGTATGGAATAGAGAAAAAGTTTTCCCTCAATATTCAAAGGTACATGACTTGTGGGAAATAATTTGTATTTTAAATAAATGTCTAACAATTACTCTAATATCAGTTATTACAAAATCTAGCCCATTTTCATGAACTTGACATGTTACCTATAATATTTAATACTAATTTCACCTGTTTGTAGACTCTTCACTCTATTCCAATAATCTGTTTATTTCTATCACAGCACTGCATTGTTTATTACCATTGTGTTATAGCAAGCTTTGGTGCCACGTAGAGCAAATATCAATCCTTAATTTTTTTTCTTTAAATATTATGTTTATTTTCTAGGTGAACATTACAATTCATTGGTCTATTTCAAAAAACAAACCAAAACCAGAAACATTAAAAAGGCTCTTTGGTTAATTGTCATTTGTACACTATTGCATTTTGCTGCTTCTCGAAAGAAAGTTCATCCATTAAATCTGGTCTTTGAATATTTTCACCTTCATTTGAGCTTTTAGTTTTCTTTATATGGATCTTAAACATTACTGTTAAGTAAACATTACTGTTAAGTGTAGCTTTGTTTATCTATACTAATAAAAGGGTAATGTGCTAATTAGACTGAATAGACCAAACAACATTCCAAACGTTCTTCCTGACAAAGCGGGGGCCTGTGTCTGGCCTGGGAGGAAGCCTCCCAGAGTCTGTAATGTTCGACTGCAGTCTGCCAGGGAGAGGGAAGCCTGAGTCCCGAGTGTGGAGGCAGAGGCGGTTAGGGGCAATCAGGCAGGCAGGCAAGTAATTAGGAGCCAGTGGTCCCAGATTGTGCGATTGGGCCTAAACTGGCGTTCAGACATCCCTCCAGGGGTTCTGGATTGGAGAGGGTGCAGGCCAGGCTGAGGGATCCCCCCACCGCTGTGGATGAATTTCATGCACTGGGCCTCTAGTATTGTAATAATTGCTGCTGTTTCAGAATAGAACTCTGTTCCAATTATCTCCTTCAATTATTATGCTAATGGTAAAAGGGAAACTTACCTAGTGTTGCATATTTATTTTGTATCCATCTACCATGCTGAACCCTTTTATCATAGTAATAGTGATATAGTTAATTTGCTTGAATTTCCTGCCTGTGAATATCTACAATACTATCAGTGTTTCTTCTTTTTCAATATGTTTTTATCCTTACTTCTTTTTCTTGATCCTTTGGCTGAAACATCTCGAGTGAATATAATTCCAGTGATAACAGACTTTTATTTTTAATTTGGATTTAAGGGAAAATGCTTTCAATTTTTTAAAAAAGATATCACATTAAAATTTTGGGAAGAGAGGGACTATATATTTGACTTTTAAAATTTCTACTATGTCCTTCAATCTGCTAAACTTTAAAATCTCTTTCTGGGGGCAATGTTGGTAATTTATATTTTCCCATAAAATTGTTTCTACCATGTGTTGGGTTTGGAAAAGAAAAAATACACCTACATAGACTTTCAAGCTTACTACATTAAATATATTTAAATGCACTCTTTACATTGACCTTTTGAAACCTTAAAATGGTTTTCATTTATGAAAAACTCGTGTTATTATGAATATATTTGTTAGTTCTTAGCAGTGAGTACTATGTTTGAAAAAATAACAGAGGCCACGATCTTAAATTTTGATGATTTGTTCTGTGTTCCACCTAGTTAAGAACTATTTTTTGTTGCTATAGAAATGATTTCTGTAATGTTAAAAAAGAAACTGGCAAATACATTACTAATGCTTCCCACTTAGATGCAACATATAAAAAATGCTCCTTTAAACAAAACAATTATACATTTCAGCAATACCAGAACCCTGTTTAAGTCAAAGCTCCATTATGACAGATATTGTTTTCTCAGTGAATGGCCATTTCCCTAGTCCCCCTCAGAAAAAGGTTAAATGATTTATTCAAAGTCATGGGGTTAGTAAGTGCTCATACTCAAAGCCAGGTATTAGTATTGGCTATTAAAGGTATGAAAAACATGGCCAGTATTTTCTATGACAATTGTCTTTTAAAATTATTACCCACACATTCTCCAAAAGAGTTTTTGAAAAACTTTGTAGTTACTTTAATATTAAGTAAAAATTAAAAAAATTATCTCAACATTAAGCAGTTGCAAAGGATTCACTCTCCAGGCTACTGCAAATAAAACTCTTACACTTTTAAATGTAAACATTGAAATGTAAATACCGTGGTTATTGAATACACATTATCTTCCAATCCATAATACATAAAGTAGTTTGTCTTTAGTATTTAGAAATATTGTTCCTTTTATTCCTTAAACTAATGTTTTGATTTTCCTTACAAAAAGATTTCTGTTTTAAGTTATTTTATACTTTAAAGCCATGGATTATGTTTTTCTGCAATAAAAAAGGACAATAATTTATTTTTAAATTTTCAATTACCATAATTGTCCAAATTTACCTTTACAAATATAGCTACTAAAATTTGAGTAAAACAAACTTTGTTAGTCACAAAAATAAAATTTTATTGGAAATGTAATTCTTAGTAGGATAGACAGGAATATTTTCATAAAACTTTTTAAAAATTGAAGTAGCTTTCAATAAAACTCATACTTCTTTTAAAATAACAAGGTAACAGGAGCACAGAGAATCCCAGAAAGAAGCCATTCTCTCTGGTTGATCTGGCAAAGTTTTCCCAGAGAAAATGTCATCCACATAGGATCTATAAAGATTAAAAAACATTCTTTGGTCAAAGAAGGTAGATAAAGAAGACTCTAGGCAGAAGGAACAGTGTGTGCAAATCTTGAAAAAAGGTAAAAATATAACCTGTCGAGGCATCAGGTATTTTTGAACATGATAAATTTGTGATGCCTATCAGATATCAAAATAAAATCTGAATGAAACTTGGGGTCTTATTAGCAATTGAATTTAAGAATGTAAATGTTAGTGGATAGGTTTGGGCTGCTGATAAATTGTATTCAAAGTTTAAGCAACCCAAGCTTAGATGTGATCATGTATTAAGTAAGGGTAGGCAGAAGAGAGAATTTCAAACACTGAGAACTGGAGCACTCCAATATTTGAGCCTCAGGGGAAAGAGGAGGAAACAATAAAGGAGAATTCAAAGGGTGGCCGATGGTACTCTAGAAACCAGGGAAAGAGGAAAAAGTGACCGGAGCTCAAATACTGCCACCTTAAGAAGGTGAGCGATGAGAAATTACCATTTTTATTGCCTTTTTAATTCCTGGCTAACGCGCCTTTTTAATATAAGGGCTTCCTAGAAATGATATTTAAAGTGTTCAAGAGTTGTTTTTTTCTTTGTCATCATTCTATATTTTTATTTCTTGTTTTATTAGATTACATTTAGATAAATTGGCTGAGCAAAATCATCTGCTTTTATTATTTTTTCTTTTTACTAAACTACGTGGATATAAGGAAATCACATATAATTATATATGTATTTTTTTAAATTTCACTCTGCTTCCTATTTCTCCCTTTTAGCCTTGCTGACTTGATTTTCTTTTCTTTCTTGAAACCATTTTCCTGCCCTGAATATTAATTTGGAATTTATATTTCATATCTCAGTCTACTTTTTCCTAATGAACATATTGACATACAACATAACATAATAACCAAGCCTCTTTAGCTGAGGGATATTTCCCTCCTCTTGGTCATGCTTTCCATATTCAGTCCTGAAACAAACATGACAAGCCACTGGTGTCTCTCAAGTAATGGGGAAACATGGTTCGCGTAGTAGTTTTTACTCTTGTGGATAATTTTAAACTCCCGGGAACCCAAATGACCTTCTTATAAAGTTTCTTTCTTTTTCTTTTTTTCTTTTTTTCCCCCCTGGTAAAACATGAATGTCCTTTCTCAAGGTGTTTTATTTATTTTTTTAAATATATGTTTTTATTAATTCAGAGAGAGAAATGGAGATGGAAAGAGATATAGAAACATCAATGATGAGAGAGAATAATTAACCTGTTGCCCCTGCCCCACCACTACGGGAGACTGAGCCCGCCGCGTGGGCATGTGCCCTGACCGGGATTTGAACCATGACCTCTGGTTCATAGGTCAATGCTCAACCACTGAGCCACACCAGCCAGGCTCTCAAGAAGAAATCCAAAGGTTTTTGTGGTCGGCTTCCTCAGGTGACCGGCAAACTCTTACATTCACAATGACCTGGATGAGAGGTGGGCTTGATCTGTTGTCCTTACTTCTTTTGATGATAAAGGCAATAAATTCTCACCCAGGAATTAAAGAGTAGGGCCTGATATAAAGCCAGCACCTTTTCACAGTGCCCTCTATTTCCTCTAAACTCTGCATTCTCGCCATGGCCGGTGGCTTTGCAGCATCGCACCATAGATGGAAAGGTTGCGGGTTTGATTCTCAGTCTGGGCTCAAACCTAGGCTGCAGGTTTATATGGGAGACAACTGGTCAATGTTTTCCTCTCTATATAAAAATCAATAAACATATTTTCAGGTAAGGATTAAAAAATTAAAAACTCTGTATTCTAAAGCTGTCTTTGTTTAACCTTAAATTCAAAAATAAATACCTGTATGTGACAAATGACGTGGACACTAAATTTACTTGGGAATGAATTTGACACTGTGTAAGTAGAAATAATTTGCATGATTATTTGGCATTTCAGTAAAACATGCTATGATTAAAGAATTGTGCAGAATAAGTCAAATGTTGGATACTGCAAGATTTTTTTGTGAAGCAAATATTTAAGAACTAAACAATCATTAGTAGGGTAAATGGGATTAATTCAATGATGAAAAACCAATGAATAAGTAGTATACTACATGGCATAAAAAAGAAAGATAAAATAATATTGATGGCCACCGTTCCTATAATATCTTGTACGTGTCAGGCACTGTACAGTGTTTGACATATGTCAATCCCTTTACACCTCACACCTACACCATGAGGTAGGTGGTGTTATTTTTTCCATTTTACCAAAAAAAGAAGCTGGAACAAAGGCAGGTTAAGGATGTCTCCAAAACTACACAGCCAGTAAGTGGTGGAGTAGAGTTATATATACCAACATAGAAGAAAGGAATGATATTTCATAAAGAGAGAAAAGAATCCCAAAAAGGTAAAAAGTAGATGCATAAAGTGTAATTTGCATTTCTGTAAGAAACAAAGTATGCTTGTATGTGTACATGTGTTTGTGAAAGGGAAAATATAGACCATACTACTAAAGAGAGTATTTTAATGTTGGAATTTCTACTTTCGGTTTGTTACATTATGGTAATTTTTTAAAAATGTGTAAATATATATATATAATTTTTAACTCCCCCCTCCCCCCCTCCCTCCCTCTCCCTCTCTCTCTCTCTCTCTCTCTCTCTCTCTCTATATATATATATATATATATATATATATATATATATATATATATATATGTAAAATCCTATATTACAATGTAAACTTTTTTCAAATGTCACTTTTTATACCTATGTTGTAGATAGCACTAATTCCAAACATTTGTTACTATTGATAACAATTCTAATTATTTAGACTATTTGAAATTTTTTATTTAATTTCAAAAGTAATATATTAAAATATTTAATGAATTTTCTAGTTAATTCCTTTCTACATTTCTGAAAAAAAAAAAAAAAGATTTCCTTTCTTTTGTCCACCCCTCTCTTACATCTTCTCCCCTATTAGAATTTTCTTATTTGAGAGAAACAAGTTTCGACATCACCATCTGTATTTCAATTTTTGAAGTTTAATTAAAACACATGAAGATGTTGCCAAGAACATAAATCTCTTTGCTTGCTAATTTGAGGCTAACTAGAGTGTGGGAGTTTTCTTGTCTTATCTATAAGGATTGAAGAGCACAAAATTTCAATCTTCTTTACTCTAAAACGTTTGTACTAAATGACATTCAGCTAACTTTCAATATTTATTATTTATGACATCATTCTCAGTTTATGTCAAGAGATTTTAGAAATTAATATTATGCATTCCATCTTTCCATCATGTTATATTATGACAAATTAATTTCCATGAAAATGAATACAAGGAAAAGTATAACTTTGTTGAGATGTGAAATAAATTATGTAATAAATTTGAGAGACAAAATACTTTGAGAAACCCACTAATAATTCAGTTTCAATAATGCCAAAACAGTGTCTAAATATAGTTCATCAAATATTGTTATTTTAATTTATAGACGTCTTTGCTTATTTTAGGGATAAACATTTCCTAAAATTTGAGTGTTGCATGAAAGGATATAAGGATTTAAGCAACTACTAATCAGTATCTTCCAGATACTTCTATATGTTTCCGATGACTTGAATATCAATCTGAAATCAGTTCTCTAATAAGCAAAGTAATATGTCCATTGGTCTTCTAGACTAAAAAGTCATAGACAGAAATATAATTGAATGTGCATTATTTCCTTTAGAATATATGAAAGTTTTGCACAATTCCTTAAAGGATGAGAGAAAAAATTTAAGTAATCTTTGATATACAATGTAAATAACTCCCAAAAGAAATCACAGGCCCATTTTTATTTATTTTTGCTTTAAAAATATTTAAAGTATACAAAGATATATCTTATCTGTACCTTTAACTTTAGCTATTCATAAATAGCCACTGCATAAACCAGAAATAGAATTTATTTATGAATTTTATTCTTTGTTGTTAGAAAAAAGAAGTATGAAATTTGAAATACAAAGGAAGAAACACAGACAATTAACCTGAAATAGGATGATACCCACATAAAAATATTTTATAACCTGATATAAATATTAAATACAAGGAGTAATGAGTATTATTAAACTATATATGCCATGTAATATAAAATGCTCAAAGATGTAAAATCATGTTAAATAATTGAAATTTTTTCTGAAAGGCACTGACACATTACTTTTTCTTATTCAGACAGATACACATAAATAATGCCATTATTCACTATTTTTTTTACCTTATTAACCACATTGCTGCTCTATTATATCAGCCTCAAGAAAAATAAGTAAGCCAAGTGCAATAAATGTTAAAAAAAAAAAAATAGACAATGCTACTTACCGACACGTAGGACCACTTTTTTCCACCACACAAGTCCCACCATTTCTGCAATAAGCTATTGGACACTCTAAAAAGAAAGCATCAGAGAATACCAATGTTAATTATAAATATTACTAGAGGCCTGGGGCATGAAATTTGTGCACTTGGGGAGAGGGTCCCTTAGCTCGGATTGCAAGAGGGCACAGGCGAGGCCAAGGGACCCCACAGTTGCATGATTAGGGCCAGAGAGGGACACAGGAGGTTGGCCAGTCAGGGAGGGACTGTTAGAGGGCTCCAGAGCATGTCTGGCCCGTCTAGCTCAATCCTAATCAGCCAGACCAAAGCAGCAAGCTAACCTATTGGGCAGAGCGTCTGCCCCCCAGTGGTCAGTGCATGTCTTTTGAGTGGTTGAATGGCCTTAGCGCGTTATAACATATCATGCTTTGATTGGTGGAACAGATGACTGGATGACCAGACACTTAGCATATTAGGCTTTTGTTATAGAGGATTAGGAAGATGATGGTCATATCACTGTTAGTCATTTCATTAAATGTAATAATTTAAAATCAACTGCTTTCTAGTTACTAAAAGCACATTAATTCTCCAAGGCTTCTTCTCTGTAGCTCTAAACTTACTCCGTGGCTCCTGCTTCTTGGGAGGTGTTCATTCTCTCCACATGTCGGAGTGGTGGGCCAGAGAAGCAGACTTCTCCCCTGGGTTAGGAAATGTAATTTGCTTTTCCAAGGATATATTCACCATCCTGCCTACGCTTACTCCTTCCTGTTTAATGAATTTCAATAAGGAACAAGGTGCTGGAGACAAGAATAAAGAGCTTTACTCCTCAGGCACCAGGTGCATGCTAAACTGAATAGAACAGATTAAAAATTTCCTTCAAAAACAGGAAATCAGCTGGTTTGATTAGAAATAGCTGACCAATATGATGAAGCATATATAGATACAATCCTTGTTAGATAAACCAGTTTATGGCTATTTTTGGTCTTAAGTACAATTTTAGTCTTCCTTAAAAAAGAGGTTTGTTTTATTAAAACACCAGTCAGTGTCTGATATTGCATAGTATCAAAATACACACAGATGCACATTTCCTTTCTGGGGTTATTAATAATTACTTTGAATGTAGTGAGTAACTAGCCTTATATCAGAATGATTCTATGAGAATCTAGATATGTACTCTCTTACACTGAATAATGGAGCACCTTAAAAAGCAGAAAGTGGTATTGGTCAGAATAAAAGTGAATCCTGGTATTTTGGAGAACAGAAGGTTTGCAGATTATCTCTAATGAGTGTTTATAAGCTTCTGCCTTTGAGCCAGGCTCTTTATTCATAAAATGGAAAAACAGTACACAGTATTTTCATCTTCAATTTACTGAAAACAGTTTAGACCAGAGGGTAGATGAAATGGAGAAGGGCATGGGTATGACCAGTTAGAAATGAAAAAGACTAATTATATCTCCAGCAGCGAAGTAGATAGTTCCCAAGACTGGAACTAGGCATCTATGGGGTTGCTTTTAGAATTAGTACATGTCCCCAGGTTCTTTAGCCACACTGATATCTCTCTGCCTTCTACTCCCTTATTTGGTTATTATGACATGTGTCTGGAGGTCCACACCACTCATAACTGACTTTGTAGAACAATCATTCTTTGAAAAATTCAAGTTCAATCCCAAAGTGGTGTATCACTTTGGAAAAACAAGAACTCCTATAAACTGGACAAGTGATCAATTTAAAAACAAAATTAACTTTTTTTTAAAAAAAATGTATTATTTATTTTTAAAAATATATTTTATTGATTTTCCACAGAGAGGAAGAGAGAGGGATAGAGAGCTAGAAACATCGATGAGAGAGAAACATCAACCAGCTGCCTCCTGCACAACCCCTGTGGGCCTGCAACCAATGTACATGCCCTTCACCGGAATCGAACCTGGGACCTTTCAGTCCGCAGACCGATGCTCTAACCACTGAGCCAAAACAGTTTCGGCTAAAAAATGTATTCTTATTGATTTTTTTACAGAGAGGAAGGGAGAGAAATAGAGAATTAGAAACATCAGAGAGAATGTGCCTGCAACCAAGGTACATGCCCTTGACCAGAATCGAACCTGGGACTCTTCATTCCGCAGGCCAACGTGTTATCCACTGAGCCAAACCAGTCAGGACAAAAAAAAAGTAACTTTTAAATTTAAATGTAAATAATTTACAACTAGACACCTTTCTTTGTTGTTGCTATTGTTTCTCCCAATGTGTATAGATACTAAGGGATTGACAGCTATTACGAGGTGGATTGTTGTGAAGGAATTATCATGTGTGTCTCAGTTTTCCCTCCCTGAAAACTACTCAGTTAATAAGGTGTGTGACCTTGGGCTAGATATTTTAAAGTTCTTCATGTTTAAAGTGAAGATTATTTCACCTTTCTTATGGGCCTGCTAGGAGGATAAATTAAATTTATAACATTTCTATCCTAGTCAATGACATGTATAAGTATTAAAATAATTGTTCTGATGTATCCTTCTATTTCAGGGCATTCTCTGAATTTGCCATGAAATCTAATTTTCATTACCAGTGCACTCTCCATCTTCTCATCTTCCTTTTCTTCCCAGCACCATTGCCATTCACTGCAGACCTGCTCTGTCATAGTCTGTCCTAAGAGTTTTACCGGTGTTACCTCATTTAGCCCTCATAACACTATGTGGTACACCCCATACTTATCTTTTCTTACATAGGACACTGCTTAATGATGTACTGCTCAAGTTAACAGCAAGGAAGCAGCAGGTATTGAACTAAATCCCGATCCTCTCACTCCAAAGCCTGTCAATTAAAAAAATGTCAAATGATCCATTATCCATTATTCAGAATTTCTATCCCCCCTTGAAGTTCTTGACTTTATGGGTTTTTAAACCCCTTTGAATCATGTTGTCTCAATGCGCTGCCGAGGGTTAAATATCCATACACAGTAAACAACTGCATGGTTTCAGGTAGTCTGGGCTGTAAGAGTCCATCGGAAAGCTTGTGCAGCAAACCAGGTTCCCAGCTGGCACAGATTGTTCTCTTTCTCTTGAAATCCCAGCACAGAGACTGCAGGAAAGATTAACTGCTGCTAAGAAACTTGAAATAGCTCCACAGTACTTACATAAGGATTTTTTGTTTTGTTTTCATTTGGTTTTGAAAAATCTTCTGAAATGTTATTTTGCTGTATTATTATTATTAGTAGTAGTAGTAGTAGTAGCATTTTATTATTCATCTATTAAATTATATTTATAATATTTCATCCTGAAAGTTTAAATTTCAGTGTCTTTTCCCAATTCTCCTTCAAATAGCTGATTATCATAGTTATAGTATCACCATTGCATAACCTTAATTAACCTCTACTACTGCAAATGACTGGAAAAACCTTTCAACTTAAAATTAAGCCAGGCAAATTCTGTTCAATGATTTTCTATTGCATAAACAGCCAAACTTGAAAATAATATGTCTTTCTATTGAAACTTAGGAATAGGACCCAGAGAAAAAACTTAACCTGCAATACCCATACATTGCCTGAGCTTGATGTTCTTTTTAATGATTTAAACTTTGAGGTGAGGGCTGACCAACTGCTCACCATCTGTTGTGTGACTCCGGGAGAAGTAGTGGATGCTGTAGGTTTGGCAAAAAGTCTATAAAATGCTGACCTTAGAGGAATATGATGCTTGAAAGAAACAGGAAGGTTTAATGTGCACTAAAAATCTTCGCATGGATTAGTATTAAAGGCACTCTTAAAATGGAAGCATAGTCTTAATTACATTTGATTGACAAACTAAAAAGCAAATAAAATACAAATAGAGAATACATAATATAATATGAATTTTATTTCCGAAAACTGTTCCACTAGTTCTTTATTTTACTTTAACCCCAAAGCTATGGCAATCTGACCTATATGTTTTAAAAAACTGTAAATGAATTGGTAAGTGATTAAAATATATGGGGCAACAAAAATGTACTATTATCTTCTAGAGGCCTGGTACATGAAAATTAATGCACTGGAGGAGGGGTGGCCCTCAGCCCAGCCTGCCCCCTCTCACAGTCCAGGAGCCCTCGGGGGTGGGAGGCGATCTGGCGATCAGGGGAAGGCAATGCCCCATCACACCTGCTGCCACTGATGGCAGTGCAAGCCTCAGCCGGCCCTGGTTACTTGAGCCTCAGGTGACCCTGGGTGGCTGGGCAGCCAATATCTGAGGCTTGCCTGTGCCTTAGGCCTGTGCTGGGTGGCTTGGGGGCTGAGGGGACTAGGCGCCACCATCTTGTGGCTGTGGGTGCCACCATCTTTGAGGGCATGATAGTCAATTAACAGATTCCCTCCTTATTGGCTGTGGGCACTACCATCTTTTTGATGGTGTGAAGGTCAATTAGCATTGATGGTGTGAAGGTCTTTATTAGGTAGGATAGAGTGTCCATCACTCAGTATGAATGGCAGGTCTTTTGTATTTCTTTCTTTTTTTCTTTTTAAATATATTTTATTGAGTTTTTACAGAGAGGAAGAGAGAGGGATAGAGAGTCAGGAACATTGATAAGAAAGAAACATCCATCAGCTGCCTCCTGCACACCCCTCTCTGGGGATGTGCCCGCCACCAAGGTACATGCCCTTGACCAGAATCAAACCCGGGACTCTTTAGTCCTCAGTCCGACTATCCACTGAGCCAAACCAGTTTTGGCAGGTCTTTTGTATTTCTGATCATACTTTTAAAGGTAGAACATTTCAAAGCAAACAATAAACCACAGCATATTATAATATATTTGTTCTCATATAAAATTATACTAAATACAATCTCACCTTTATGTAAATAAATTTTGGTACTGGACTTAAGTACTGTATCTTAATAGTTTCAAAGAGTGGAACTACCTCATTAATATATTTCTAGCTGTCTGAAAAGAGAGCAAGTTTTACTTTTGGGTGTCCAATCTGGTGTATGTGAATGCCTAGTAGAGAAACAATGTTGGAAAGCATTTATCTTTGCATATTTTGTAACACCAGATTTGCTCAATTCTTAATTTCCTTTTGTATTCATAAAATTCAGTGTTATGTGGGTATTCATTTTCAGCAGCATAAAAAAAGATGCCATATACTATGATTTGAATATAATTATCATTCTGTTTTCACTTATAATGTTCTCCTTTCTTGAAAGATATGAAGAGTAGAGTCTTACAAAGAATATAATTTGATATGAAATATCTAAAATTTATTTAGAAAATATGATCAAATACACCTTTTATCACCAATTCATAGTACTTTTTAGTTGTGACAGATTTATATAGACCCTATCTATTATTTTATACTTGAGGCCTGGTGCATGAAAATTTGTGCACTTGGGGAATACCTCAGGTTGGTCTGTACCCTCTGGCAGCTATGAGCCCTCAGGGGATGCCCACCTGCCAGCTTAGGCCTGCTCCCTGGGGGATTGGGCCTAGCTAGCAGTCAGACATCCCTCTGGAAGTCCAGGAATAGTCGGCCTAAGCCGCAGTTGGACAAACTTGGTGCTACAGACATCCCACCACTGCCACTGTGATGGTGTCAGCCTGGTTTGTGACTGAGCAGAGCTCCCCCTGTGGGAGCACAGGGACCATCAGGGGACATCTTCTGCTCAGCACCTGCATATGCAAATTAACCCACCATCTTTGTTGGGTTAATTTGCATGCTCACTCATGATTGGCTGGTGTGTGTCATGAAGGTACAGTCAATTTGCATGTAGATATTTGTAATATTTATTTGTTTATTTTTAAGATTTATTTATTTATTTTATTGAATTTTAAAGATTGAGGAAAGGAGTGGGGGAGAGAGAGAAAGAGAGAGAGAGAGAAATCAATGTGAGAACAATACATCAAACTGCTGTCTCCTGCATGTTCCTACCAGGGATTAAGCCCATAACTTGGACATGTGCCCCAACTGAGGATTTTACATGCTATCTCTTGGTGCATGGAATGATACCCAAGCAACTGAGCCACATCAGCCAGAGCTATATTTGTAATATTTAGATGTCAACATTCTTCCTGTCCCAAACCAATAATAGAAATGCAGTTATTTCATTCTTGCTATTATTTAAATTTCAAGTTTTAATATCATTATTGTCTGCAGGTTAAGTTATTGGCTTAGATTGTAAAGAATATTTGAATGAAAATGAAGTACCTGAACAGCTGGATTCATCAAGTTGCAAGTCCATGCAGTGGGCAAAACCATCACAGCGCTCGTGAGCTGGGATACAGCTGTTAGAGGAGGTGCACAGCAGAGCTCCAGCAGAACAGCTGACATTGGCTGGAAAAAAAAGGATCATCACCATCTTTTTAAAAAATATTTTTCTAATGAAATAATATAATTTATTGTATTATCCTTCATTTTTTAGTTCCATATTTAAATTATATATTCAATTTAAAAAGTTGAACATTTTTCAAAGTATGTTGATGGAATCATTTCTGAGCATTGCATTAGGTATGTATAAAATGCATCATATGTACTATGTAGTAGTAGTCTGAATTGATTTTAGACAAGACCCAAATTTACATCAAAGATCTCTGTTACTCCTCGAATGTCCCTGATATTAGGTGCAATTGAACTGATAGGTAACATAACTCGTTTGAGTGTTCATCAATTTCCAACTGAGTTATAAGTTATGAGTAGTGGCTAGGCGCCCATTAGATCTGGGTGTTGATGTGGTCACTGCAGCTCAATGTGCTACAACTGTGTGACCTTATCACACCGTGTTGGTGCATGATGGAGGTATTTTGTAAATCCCAGAGTATCTTATTAGCCTGACTTTAATAAACAAGCATAAGTCTTATTCACAAGACTTTTATTTTTTTTTGTGTTTTTCCCCTCCAGAAAAATGTCTTTATTGATGTCTGTCAAGGGTACTGACAGTTCAATGGAGCTAATTCTGCAAATGACTGGAATTCCCTTGGATGTTTTCTTAGTCCTTACAATGTATTATTGTGTTCCTCCCTCTCATCCTCTAGTCTATTTAGGATTGTGACTACCTATAAAGCAGGAGGCTGTGTTTTAGACTCCTGCTATGAGTTAGGGCTGAACCAGAACATTTCAGTCTAGGCCATCATGCATCTCTGTTCTCCTGATCACTTAAAAACCTAGAAACCAGCAGGCCTGATCTCTATTTTCTCTGGTTCTACCTCTGTTTTGTTCCATGCCAATATTTAACGTCTTCAAGGCCTTTTGTGTGATAGCTCTTCCCTCTAGCATTGCTGTGTTTGGAATAGAGGGAAAGTGTCAAAGCATGAACCCACTGCACCATCTTCTCAGAAATACAAGAGAGGTTCAGAAAGTGATAATAATGATATTGGTCTACACTGTTTCTCTAACCTGATTCCTTTAATTCATGGTGTTTTGCAGAGATAATGTGAAAGATAGGAGTGGTGAGCCAGGGCTTTCTGGGGCTTAACCCAAGTTCAACAAAAACAGCTCTGCTTTTCTTCAATATACTTAATGATATGATATATCTTATTTAAACATTTTAATTCAAATCTGCTAAAAAGTTTAAAGGATTGATCTAGGAAGTTACTTCTGGTAGAATAAAGACAACTAAGTTCAACCTTCTCAAACTAAATGAACAGTTTATAAGACATGGGGATAGAGATCCCCAAGTATGGTTCCTGCACAGATTTTGTCAGTTATTTAAAAACATTTTATTTTATTTTCTTCAAACATATTTGTGTGCTGGAAGGAACTGTTTAGAGTTATTGTAGGATAATTGGCATAGTTTAGTTTGAGAACTGCCTATCAAAATTTATTTTCAAATTGGACATAAAAATGTCGTTTCTAAGAGTTTGTATTTCCATTGATTAAAATGCTGGCTCTGAATAATTAAAGTGACAGTCTTCATTCAGCAATTCTTCCTGAGGTGCTGGAACATCAATGCAACAGCAATAAATATTATTAAGCTGTCACGAAATGTAAGATACTAGGCTTAGCACTTCAAATGAAGGGCACAGGGAAGATGTGTAAATAAAGGGACATCAGAATGTATAAAGCAACAATAGCAAGATAACAATACAAGCATGATCAGTAGTTCAAAACAATAATAAAAGATACACCATAAGGTCAGGTTTAGTTGGTAAAGCGCTGGTATAAATAAGCATGATAAAAGCTAGAGATTCCTTTAGTGTAGGGAGGTCTATAAAGACTGAAAGAAGAGTAGAGTCTTGAATGTGTTTTAAATTTTAATGTTTCCAGAGAAAAGTCATTTAATGAAGCGGTAATCTATAGACGGAGAATCAATAAATTTGATATTGAAACCATGAGTAAAGCAGTTTGCCTTTAACTGTAGAATTGTGTAAGAAGGTGGTACAAACAAACCTGAAAAACAAGGCTCAAACCAGCTTTTAGAAATGGCTAAGGTCCCAAGGGAAAAGATAATCTTTAAGCTTTTCCAAAGGTTTAAAAGATTTTAGGATTCCAATTCAAAAAAAAGAAAAAAGAAAAAAGAAGCACCTATGAGGAAACCTCATACTGTTTCCCTAGTGGCTGTACCAATTTACACTCCCACCAGCAGTGTACAAGGTGTCCTTTTCTCTCCACATCCCTAATAAATTAAAAACAAACAAACAAAAAGCAAACCAAAAAAGATTTTAGAATATACATTGATAAGATAAATCATATTGCAAACACACATACTGGAAAATCGCACAATTTCCAACGCTTATAAGATTCAGAGATGTTTGCAAAATAATGTATATGTTTATTAATACATCTATATAACCACATGTATGAGCATGTGTGTATATATACATATTTTATTATCAATGCATTGCAAGGAGCTGAGAGATATAAGATGATAGCTTTAAGCTTTTAAAAAATATAATATATTGAAATTTGTAAACAAAGACAATAGGTACTGCTCATCTAATTATAAAGCATTATTTTTAATCCTTTTCTCAGAAATACTAATCCATCCATATTCCCTCACCCTCATCATTCCAGTGGGAATAATAGCTTATCTTCAAGTTGAATGTACAATGAAGATCTGTAGCTTATCTGTAGCTTATCAGTAATATAAAATATCAATTATGACCCAAATAGCATTAAAAGACATAAAATATACCTCTCAGAAAAAAAATTAAAAAAAGGTTTTACTTTTTTCCTTTTAATAGAAAGTTTTCAATTTAGACAGTTAAAAATGGACCCTTTACTTTATAAAATTGAAAACTAAAGCCACAGTTTCTGTGGCATTTTAAATAGTTTAACATTAAAGTTAATGGATGTTTATCAATATTCTTTTAAATGTAGTGGCAAATAAATTATGAATGCAATTAATATTTACTGACATATACAGTAAAGTACATTGTACTAAAAATAGGACAACTAACTGAACTATTGCTCCCTTTTTCCCTTCTATCATTAATAAATATACATCAAGGACAATTTCAAAAATTAGTCCAAATAAGTTATATATGAAATTTATTATTTTTAACTTTATTTTTATTGTTGACATTATTACGCTCCTTCCCCCCTGCCAGCCCCCAACTTTGTCTACCTCCACTCAGCTTTTGCCACCTCTTCCCTTTGGCCATGACTACACTATTGTCTGCGTCTATGGGTTATGAATATAAATGAAATTTATAGGAAACTGGTATTTCAAAATGTTTCCCTTGACAATATCTACTTTCGCCACATTCACATTAAAACATTATGTTTTAATGTCTACACAAATACTTATTTCAATCTGTCATCCTACATTATCTTTCTTACCTAAATGAGCCAAGTACCACAGAGCATTGTGTGGCTTTTAGCTCATTCACTCAGGTACTCAGGTAGATGATACAACTCATGAATATTCCACTTGGCGTTACATCCCTAAAGCAAAATTCCTGTTATAAATTATAATTGCTGCATTAAAAAAAAAAAAAAACCCTAAGTAAAGCATGTATGATTATGGCTGTGTATCCATTCAGTATCTTAGAAGCATGACCTATTCCAAGTGTTCAGTAAGTGGTATTCAACTTACTGGGAAATATCAACTTCTACTGGAACAAATTAAAGTTAGAAAATAGGTAAATCATCCGCTTCCCTTTATGTTTTCCACAGCTGTGCTTATCATTGATGGAGAGCTTCCATTTCCTCTCTTGAGTCATTCCCTACCTCCTCTTCTTGCTCTAGGCCCTGGGAGACTAAATTATAAGGACACATTAACAAGATTCTTTGTCCTTTGGATTTTGATTAAGTTTAACTTTTGTTAAGCTTTGGCAAATGGGTATCATCAGCAGGAGGCTAATACAAGGGAAGTGACTGTGAAATCACCCTTTAACAAAATACCACAACTTTTTAAAAGTATATATATTTATTGATTTGAGAGAGGAAGGGAAAAGGAGAGAGAAATAGAAACATCAATGATGAGAAAGAACCATTGATTGGTTGCCTCCCACACACCTCCTACTGGTGGCCAAGCCCACAACTCGTACATGTGCCCTTGACTGGAATCAAACCCCAGGATCCTTCAGTCCACAGGCTGATGGTCTATGTACTGCACCAAACCAGCTCACCCACCACAGCTTTTCTTAATGGGCTTCTTTGACTCCAGATTCATACCACTGTTTCTTCCTCTTAAATGCTTTGGTCTATAGGTGATAAAAGCCCCTATTATGCCTATCCTGTTTGGTTTCTTTATGCACAATATTTCCCTAATAAATAATTGCTTTCTTAAAATATTTTCAAATTATACAGTATCAATGAACCATCTATTTCTTGACAGAATATTAATGATGTAATATCTGATGAAATCTTGAAATCTTGGTAAATAGATTGTTATCAGTGAAAAGACTGTTCCTAGTTTTGTGTTATTTTCCCATATAACTAAACTATACTTATTTTTCTTCATTTTTTTTTAAAGGGAAAAGGGATAGTTTTGGTAAAGTAAATGACACTCCAGTTCATTAAAACAATGTGTTTCCAATGGAAAGACAATATTAAATACAAATTATCTTTAAATGTTGAACTCATCACTGATTTGTTTAAACATCCTATCACTACAGCATCTATTTTTGCCAGAAAAGGCCTTCAAATATCAATTGCTATTGATTTTCCTGGTTAAAATTCTAAACACCTCAGAATTCTATTCCTACAAGATTTAAACATGTACAAGCCTATCAAAAGATACGAACCAAACAAACAAACCTCTTATTTGGCCCTACATCTCACTAAACGTCAACTTCTTGAAAGAGCTGTCTGTAATTGATTGCTCTTTGCCATTTCCCATTTTCTCTACAAAAGATTGACTTCCAAATTCTTCCCTCTCATTCCAGAACAGGTTCTCTCTTTCCAACATCACCAGAAAGCACCTTTTGATTTCCCAGCCTACATATTTTTTAGACCTAATCTCCCCGAAACATTCCAACCTGTGGATACTCTGATAATTATAGCTTTTTATCATCAGAACATCAATCTCTTTTTGTTGTCCTGAGGTGTCTATGTCCACATATCAGTGTCTTTCAATGCATGGTTTTCTTAACTGTCTTTTAGATGTCCTTTAGGATTTTGTCTGCCACTTTCTCTTTTTACTCTTTATTACCTTATCTACATCACAGTTTTAACCATCATATGTTGAAGACCATGTATCTGTATAGATCTTGCTTTATATCTTTCCTGAGCTCCAGATATTCATTTCTAAGTACTTTCTGAATATTTCTGTGGATGTCCCACAGATAGCACAAATGTAACATGTTTAAAAATGAAGCCACAATCTTACCGTAACAGGTTCTTCTCTTTTTATTTTTCCCAGTTCAGGAAATGGTAGATTGGTTGTCCTGGTGCTCAAATCAGAAACCTGGAAACTATTCTTGATTATTTTCTCTTCCTCTTCACCAGAATGTCTCTTAAATATATTCCTATCTTTACCATACACCATTATTTAACCAATGCCTTTATATTTTGACTACATTTCCTAAGCAGTCCTCTTCCTTGCTTCAGTCCATTCCAGTGCTACTTAAAGAGTTATGTAGGGGAGGCCTCTTCAAGACTGAGTCCTTGCTTGCCTCTCCAGACTTATTTATACATTTCCCACCACAAATTACTCTAGTTGTAGGCAATATGCTTCAAAAAACCTTTTCACTATTCTTGGGACATTCTTCACTGAAATTAAGCATCTCTATTTGCCTAATGACTACTTGTCTTTCTAAACTTGGCTCTAGCACCATAGTTAGAGTTACCTATATATTCAATTACCCTGTATCTCTCTCCCTCACAGAACTTATCACATGGAATTCCCAACTATCACTTACCAATCTCCTTCAGTAATATAAGAAATATCTATGAACCTGACTGGAACAATGCCAAATCCACCTGAATCATAAATGCCCAATAAGTGGCATAAATTGTGTTTCTATTAAAAGTTTGTGAACAAGTGAATGAATGAATGTAAGTTTACAAAATATTCTAAATCACTAGGTAAGCCCAGGAAAACAGTTATTCCCCCTTGGGAGGAAATTTCTCTCATTGGATACATTTATTTTGTAATTTTGTTCCAGCATTTTGTCCATTGTTCATTTTCACACAATTTACCCTAGAGAGTCAGAACTCCTCAATATTTTAGAGATGGGTAGAAGCAAATCTCTCATGATAGCAGTCTATTCCTAATGTGGACTTATTTCCCTTTAGGAGCAGAACTTCAGATATTGCTACCTCATCAAACACCAATTTTCAACAAATCTCTAAAAGTATAAGGATACATGAGTTTTCTACGCTTCTCTTTAAATAGTACTGCTAATTAAAGTCAAATATCACATGATTATATTGAAATTAATATGATTCCTAGCCAAATAATATTAAAACCTTGATGTGACAAGGGATAAGTAATTAGGCAGGCTTTTTCTTTTTATTCATTTCCATTTGTTTGCCTTGCCTCTAAGAAAACATTATAAGACTTGACAAGTTGACTAAACAAGGGCTATTTGTTTTGTCTAGGAACACAACACAAAGAACTATGTTATGGATGATATGGTCATGGTATGACTCTAGAGAATTTTGTTTTATTTGTCAAGCTGATCATTCCCAAACAGCATCCCTTCCCTGGTGCATTAAGTTAGTGAAATGACTCACAGCAGCTGGATTCATCTTCACTTAAGTGGCAGTCAGGCACTCCGTCACATAGCAGGAGGGAGGGGATGCACCCGTGGGTAGAGCACGGGAACTCCATTTCACCGCAGAGCTGAGGAGGAGGGCGGAGAGGACAATCCATTTCATCCGATCCATCCACGCAATCCTCCTGTCCATTGCACTTCCCCAAGAGAGGGACACACTGGAGTGTGTAGACACAGGAAAATTGATCAGCCTCACAAGGAGGTGGCTGAGTTGTGACAGGACCTGAAAAGAGAGCGTATCGAGCTATTTTTGGCATCAGGAGTGTCATATCTCCGTCTGGTGTTGAAACATTGTAAGGTGATATATTTATTCTTTATTAAACATAACATATTTTGGTAATTTAAGTAAATTAATTTCCAGTTAGGAATTATATGAACTCCACAAAACATACAAACATGATGAAAGAAAATGCCTTATCTAAATCTCAGAAGCAACATTCCTGTTTTCTTTATTGATTAAGGTGTTACATATGTGTCCCTATCTCCGCATTGTTCCCCCACCCCTCACTCATTAACTCACCCCATTATGGTCTATGTCCCTTGGTTAGGCTCATATGCATGCATACAAGTCCTTTGGTTGATCTTTCCCCCTTACCCCACCCTCCCCTACCTTCCCTCTGAGGTTTGATGGTATGATTGATGCTTCTTGGTCTCTGTTTTTGTTCATCAGTTTATGTTGTTCATTATATTCCACAAATGAGTGAAATCATGTGATATTTATCCTTCTCTGACTGACTTATTTTGCTTAGCAAAATGCTCTCCAGTTCCATCCATGCTGTTGCAAATGGTGAGAATTCCTTTTTTTTTTATACAGCAGCACACTATTCCATTGTGTAAATGTACCATATTTATATTTATATTTATATTTATATTTATATTTATATTTATATTTATATTTATATTTATATTTATATTTATATTTATATTTATATTTATATTTATATTTATATTTATATTTATATTTATATTTATATTTATATTTATATTTATATTTAAACAATGGTCAATTAAATACTTTCTCTTCATTCATTCTTTTTGTTGGATTAATCTCATATTTAAGGAAGGGCAGACATTCTTAATTTTTTTTCTAAAATATTTTATTCACTAAACATTTATCTTTTGAACTCACCAAAGGTGAAAAAGCTGAATAAAAATTTTTTGCTTGTGATGAAAATCTAGAACCAACTTTAGTAGTGCTCTTATTACTTAGCTAAGATCACTTCTGGGGGGAGAAGGGGAAACAACAAAAAGGAACAACACCACCACAAAATAAAACAAACAAAAAATCATGAGGAAAGTAATTTTCTCTATTTCAAGACAAGTACAAATTTCTTATGCTTATAGACTATTTCAAATGTGTGTATGTGTATATATATATATATATATATATATATATATATATATACTCCTTTATATTTTTCCTTATGTTAGATTAGAGGCCAGTGCATGAAATTCGTGCACTCCAGGGTGTCCCTCAAACCAGCAGTCAGATATCCCTCTCAATCTGGGACTGCTGGGTCCCAACCACTTGCCTGCCTGCCAGCCTGATTAACTCCTAACCACTCCCCTGCCAGCCTGATTGATGCCTAACTGCTCCCCTGCCAGCCCAATTGTCCCCAACTGCCCTCACTTGCCAGCCCAATCACCCCCAACTACCTTACCCTGTGGGCCCAGTCGCCCCCAACTGCCCTTCCTTACCAGCCCGGTCACCCCTAACTGCCCTTGCCTGCAGTCCTGGTCCCCCCACTGCCCTCCCCTGCTGGCCTGATTGCCCACAACTACCCTTCCCTGCAGGCCATCTTGTGGCAGCCATCTTTGACCACATGGGGATGGCCACTTTTGACCACATGGCCATCTTGTGCAATGGCATGAGGGTCAATTTGCATATTACATCTTTATTATATATGACATGTAAAAACAAAATTCTCTCTTTTATTTTGAGGTAGCAATGTCATCATATTTCAGAGCCATTTATATCAAAAGGTACTCACAACTCACTTATTTAAGATCCTTCTAAACAAAAAAGCTGAGGCACTTGTACTATCTGTAAAGGATTCTGTGTTGTACTGTGGATTCTGTTTTCCATCAAGATTAACGTGTTCATTCTCACAACTGCCAGGAAATTACCAGATGACAACTCACAAATGAGTTCAGCTCCAGGAGCTTCCCCCTAAGTTGCACTGCCTCACAAGAACAGCTCCATTCATTGACTAGTTAAATTGTGGATAAGATGACCCAACTCATATGTCTTAATTCGGGACAACTATGAGGGCCATTATAGCCCTAACATTCCCTATGGCAACCACTGAGTCCCACTATTGCACCTGCATCACAGCTCAGCTCTCCCTCTGCCCAGTCCTGCTCCTTCACTTCACAAGCTTGTTCCTTGGAGAATTTCCAATAAACTTTCTACATGGAAATCTTGGCCTCAGAGTTCACTTCTCTGGGAACCCAAATCTAAGATGCTATCCAACCATCAAAATATATCTTGTCTGAAATTAAATCTCCCTTGAACCACTTCTCAAATTTTCCACTGAAATATTTCTAATGTAAGAGAATATTAACTTTCACCCTTCTGGGAGTCTACGTAGGCTCTTAGCCAGAAGCACTTTTCTGTAAGTTCAACATTTCTTTAAAGTCTCTTATTTTATCTAGTGAAAGTTCTGCATATTGATTTTTTTAATATAAAAGCTTCCTCCAGTTCTCATTTCAAATAAATTGATTACTCATGAAAGATGAACTATGTTTATCTTTTGAATTGAAAGTATTCTACTATATTCTCTCTTTGAGAAATTAATAAATTTTCCTGAAAATTTAATATCAATGTATTTATATTTCAATGTCATGCTTAAAATTACCTAATTATCATAAGTCATATCTTTCCATATAATTTTGTAAAAAAATGAACAAAATTAATCGTTTCCTGTTTTAAACTGAAAAATCTTAGCACCACCTTACATGCATATGACTAAGTGAG
Source organism: Pipistrellus hanaki (assembly GCF_964339955.1). Classification (NCBI taxonomy): domain Eukaryota; kingdom Metazoa; phylum Chordata; class Mammalia; order Chiroptera; family Vespertilionidae; genus Pipistrellus; species Pipistrellus hanaki. The sequence goes on along the minus strand of NC_140503.1, from coordinate 121,026,218 downwards.
AATAGTCAATCTAAGAAGGGTATATATTGTCTGATTTCATCTATATAACATTCTGGAAAAGGCAACACTGTGGATAGAATAAAACGATCAATGGCTAGCAGGAGTGGAGGGGAAGGAAAAGTTGAGTATATATAGAGCACAGAGGACTTTCGGAACAGTGTCATTCTGTATGACATTGTAACCGTGGGTTCATGCCATGCCATAGACTGAATGTTTGTGTCTCCCGAAATTTCCTATGTTGAAACCTAATCCTCCATGTCATGATTCTTGGAGATGGTGCCTTGGGACGTGATTAGGTCATGAAGCCCTCATGAATGGGTTAGTGACCTTGTAAGAGTGGCCGAAGACAGCTACCTTGCTCTTCCTGCCTCCTGAGGACACAGCGACAAGGCACTGTTTATGAGGAGCCAGTTTTTTTCTGGGCACCAAACCTGTCAGAAGCTTGATCTTGGACTTCCGAAGCCTCCAAAACTGTGAAAAATGAATATTTGTTGTTTGTAAACCACTCAGTCTATGATATTCTGTTTAGAAGTCTGAACAGATTAGACATGCCATCATACACTTGTCAAAACCAGTGGAATTTACAACACTAAGAGTGAAGCCTAATATAAGCTATGAACTGTGCATGATAGTTATAAGTCAGTATTGGTTCGTTCAGTGTAATAAATGCACCACTGCAGGGGGGCATGTTGATGCTGAGAGAGGCTGTGAGTTGGGAGAGAGATGGGTGTACATGAACTCTCTGAAACTCCACTTAATTTTGCTTTAAAACAAAAGCTTCTCTAAAAAATTATATACTTTATATACATTTTAGCACTAATATTCCCCAGAGCATATAATCTAGCTGTACTGCATGTTTTATGGCTTTTTTTTTTTGTAATTTTCATGTTCAGTGAGCTGCTTAGTCAGGTGGTTTAAAAGCCTTGGAATTGCGTCTCAGACAGTGTGGCTAAGAGGTTGAGCATCAACCCATGAACCAGGAGGTTATGGTTTGATTCCCAGTCAGGGCACGGGCCAGGGTTCCAGGCTCCAATCCCAGTAGAGGATGTGCAGGAGGCAGCCAATTGACGATTCTCTTTCATCATTCATGTTTCTATCTCCCTCCCCAACTCTCTTTCTCTATCTGAAATCAATAATTACAAAATAACATAGTTAAAAACATTGCAATTTAGATGCAAGGCCAGTGAATCCACAAGCAAATGATGCTAGATTAGTCCTAACCTTAAATAGCTTCCTTGGAAATGCATGTTTTCATCAATTACAGGAGAGAGTCATTCTGTGGGAGAGCATATAGCATAAGTACAAAACTAACACCTATCAGGAAAGCAAAATGTAATAGCACATTCAGTGCTGAGAGTGTCATTCATATACCCCAGAAAGTACTCTGAGAATAGAAAGAAAGAAAGAGAGAGAAGGAATTAGGAAATGTTGGTGACCATAACTGAAGGAGAGAAAGAAGGAGGAAAGACACCCCAAGAAAATGCAGATTAATTTGAAAAAACAACTCATTCTTTTTAGGTTAAAGGTTTACTGATGTTAAGGCAACATTCCTCTGATTATATCTGATTAAGGGTGTAGATCTGATTCTGGGGCAGGTAGAAGATCTGCTATGAAAGCTTAGTGGATTTACACACACACACATGCATACTCTCACACCTTATGTATTATATACGATTTAGGGGAATGCTTCTCAAATGGATCACAGGTCTCAAGTTTGTGGAGATCAACAATAAAGTATATCTCGTGTTGTAGTTTGCAATTGATTTACTCTGTATATTGGAGCTGTTTCAAGGCTGTACCAACAGTAAAATTATGCTGACTCCCTAGTATCTCACCAAATATGCTTCTCCAGTGCAAAGTAAGGATGTGGATTTATAGCTATCATCTCAAAATTGTTTTAAGCCATCGCTCTCTTGCCTGTATTGCACCACTCATATGAGAAGCACATGAGCATTAGCTCTCATGAGTTTCAACAGAAAATAGGTTAAGAAACCTGATTTAGAGTACAGGGTTAGTTTTGAGAACAGTGGCTCTGAAACCAAAGGAAAATCCCACAATCAAAGCTATACTAGGGTCATCGTGAAATGTCAGCTGTGTCACGGCCATAGCATCCTTAAGGGGCCTTTCCCCATTGTAGAGGTGTGGCCTCACACTGTGTTTGGACATTCCAAGTCAGAGTTGGAAAATTTTTAACCTCCCTTTGAGAATGCAGTGACATATTCTTCAATAAATACTTCTTAAATCGACGAGTAATAATTAATGGATAAAATAGTTTTACTTTCTATGATTAATTAACACGAGGTAACAATAAATAAAGAATGCATTGACTATTTCCATTGGTTTAATAAACCACAAAATAGTATAAATTAGAAAAATAAAAACTATAAGACTCTTTAAAAATAACTTTCTACAATATATGTAAATATAAATCTATAATTTAGTAACATCTATATTCATTTATATAGATGCTAAGGGTTTTTACCAATTGTTTTAGAAGGTTTATGAGATTTCACATAAAGCACTTTCACAAACAAGGTTATATATAAATGCGTAAAAATAAATCTGCCTTTTGTTTTATAATAAATGTTAGGAGAGAGAAAAATAAAATATTTTAGGAAAAAACCCACCTGAGATAAAAGGTTATAGGAACTGGCATTATTAGCTAGCTTTTACATTCCCTGGAACCAAAAAATTCTTCTGATTATCACATTTTATTTCATTTTGTGCTATGAAGCATGTTACAATTTTTGACATCCTGGTTATTTCTTTGTCTTCCTACAGAATGTTGAGTTTCATTGTTCACTTCGTTTGGGCAGCAGTTGAAATAACTTTCTTAGAGTAATAAAAATTATTCATACTAAAAATTTGCAGTGAAATACAATGAAATGTTCTCATGAATTTCATATAAATTCACTACATGCCTAAATTGCCCAAGGATAATCTGGTGGATTTTTATCATTATGATTAATATGTTTAGTGAAAGCAAAATGAATTGCTGGTGTTGAAAGGAAAAAATAGTTTCAACAGTGGAGAAAATAAGCTCTTGCTAAATGTTGCCATACTCAGTGATATAAATGGTAAATGCTATTGTAAAATACATGTTATAAGTTGATAATTGTTTGTCTCTGGCAGATATTTTATTCACAAAAGTGGAAAAGAATCACAAAAACACATGAGAAAAAAACATCATTTTTAAGTGCAAACCTGGTTTGAAGTTATTTTTAATTATAATTTTATATTTATCTTTTCTTAAGTTTCTTTATAAAGTACAAAAATATTCATTAATTTTTTTAAATTTAAAAATTGTTATCTCTAGGTGGACCTCTAAGAGAATCATGTTGATCTCCTTTAATCTCAATATCTGGTTAGTTTAAATATTCTAGGAAATGTGATAGCATGTGACCTCTGTTTGGACTAAAAATAACAGAAGGTCTGGGACATAGAGAGCAGTGTGGAGCGTGTGGAGCAGGTGAGTCAGGAGGGCTTGTTGAGCCTGCCCAAAAGAGAAGCATTCGAAGGTTGACAGAAGCGACAGAGCAAAAGCGGTCTAAACGTTTCCAGAAGTTGAATCCAATACAGAAGCTGTCAAGCATCTAAGAACAAATGCCAAATAGAAAGCGATAATTATCTTCAAAGTAAGTAGCTGCAGCTAGCCAAGGCTGAAAAGCTACCGTAACTGAAGGAAAGAGCTAACAGATTAAAAATTTAAGCAATATACATATAAGCATGTGTACATGTATATATGTGCATTTGTGCAATTAATGTGTGTGTGTGAATCTTTGCATATGCACACATCCAGTTTCGCCAGTGTCAGAAACTGTTCATCAGGGATAGAAAGGCTGCAGGAGAGAGGCTGGGCAGTGGAGCTGAGCAGTGAAGTTGAGAAAAATCATGAGCCTGTGGAGGAGGGGCAAGAATCTTATTACCAGAGTTCTTTTTGCTCCTCAGCACATACTGAGAATGCAGACTTAAAAGAAACTCAAGAAAATATTTTCCGCACTAGGGAAAATAAGAACTAAAGAAACGGAAGGTACTAAGAGGCCCCAAGAGAGTTATACTTTTTACTCAACATCAATATCTGCCACAATTATAGAGAATTCCTTCCTAACTAAAAATAATGATATCACTGCAAGTGACTGAAATTGTATAAATGAAGAATTTTCTGCCTTCACATAACACAAAATAATGTAAAACTTATGTGAATGAAAAAACATGAAATGCTAGGTTGCTGGCCATTTCTTTCTTGTCATGAGCCCTGAAACCTGGAGAGACCCTCATGGATTACATATTCATTCCTACTTTATCACTTCCAGATGGTTCTTGGTCTGACATATTTTTATTGGTGTGGCCTCTATTATATGCAGTGGTGGGCCAGATTATGTACTTAGACTAATTTAATGCTACTGTTCACTGATAGCTCTATTACATAATAACTACAGCTTTATTTAATGTAATAGTTGAGAATTCCCTAAATGCTAAACTCTTGATTTTTAACTTTAGGGACAATATTATGAAATAAATTCCCCTTTTAATTTATGCTTCACATTGCATTTCCCAAAAGGAAAAATCCTGCTCAAAAATGGTTCTTCAATGCCTTATAAGTTTAACTCCATTATTCTTATGGGATTGAATGCCATTGTCCTGTTGGAATTCAATGATCTGATGCCTGATTTGACCTCACGTGTATTCTAAAACCTAAAACTGCAGAGGAAAAATAATGAACTTTCCAGATACAGCAGTGTTGTACTCTTTGCTGGCTGGGACGGGGCCAGGAAGGAGAATGTCATGTTAATCATGTGAATGGAAAGGCTTCTCTTTACAGAAATTCTGAGCTGGCATTTAGGCACCAATTGCTTCTTTGGTCTTTGTCTTTGTGCAGAAGGCTTAAGAATGGAGGGTGGGAAGCTCTCTCTCCATCACAGACCATAAATAATATAAAGTCAAGGAAATAGAAGAAGTTTTGGGCAATCTATGAGGGGATATTGTTCACTTTCATGCATAATTTTGGAATACCTGCCTCAGGGATGTCAAAGGATTGACACATGGCTTATTGAAGTGGGCAGAAGAAAACACTCATGTGTCAACTACAGTTCTATGGCAGTCTTTCAGAGACCTCCCAGCTGTCATGTCTTGACCATCTCTGTGATCCAACCAAACACAGAAAGTGGCTCTGCTGCCATATTTTCCAGTTAACAGGGCATTGGCACCAAAGACAGGGACACACATGCCGAGTTTAACTTACTACTTTGGGGAAATATGGATGAGGAGCTTGGAGTGTTATATATGAATGTATCACTATTTTTAAAATCACACCATTTTTGAGATTAATTCCTGCCTTGCTAATGAAATAATTAAAATGATTATGTTAAAGTGTGTCTTGGGCTCTCTTGCCCTGTATGGGATCCTACAGGAGGCATGCCTAACTAAACTCACATTGGTTACATTATAATAAAAAAGAGCAGGGGGGGAAAAAAGCAAGGCTATGTGGCTGGCTTCTTACTTGTCATTCTTTTGACAACCTCTTCTCTCCCAATAACCCTCCTTCCCCCACCCAAAAAAAAGACCTGTTTACTTCTCTAGCTTCATGTTTTCTATTTTAAGCAAGTTTATATTAGTAAAGATGACAATTCATGCTTGAAAACCCATTTACTTTATGGTAAGCCAGGAAATGTTTTGTTTGTTTGTTTTCTATTTTCCCATTTCCAACTATTTTCACAGAGTAACCAGCATTTTCTGGGTAAAATGTTTTCACAGGCCAATAAGATGTTATCAGTAAAACTGGTCATTCTGTTGAAGTCATTTGTTTTTCAATTTTTCAGAAAACATTTCCTTAAAACAGATATGCAATGTCACATTCTCATTCTATTTCTTAGGTAATAAACACACAAACGTGTTTTCATAAAGTCTGGATGTTTTCCATATAACAACATACGTGTTCCAGGAAACAGAAAACCCATAATGAAAGTAGACTCTAATAGCCCAAGAGAACAAAACACGGTCAGATTGACCTTGGCTGTGAAAAGCACCCAGGATCTTTCATACATACTTTACCTGGTAAACATTTGGCCTGTAGTGTATTTCTTAGTGAAAAAAAGAGTCAGCAAAGGTTATAATAATTTCTAAAAGTGACTAGGAATTTAGGAATCGGTTTTTGTTTTCATACAGTAGAGAAATTACTAAATTGCCACACCATGTTTTATTGTGTATATACATTATATATATATTTATATAAATATACATTGCAATGTATACATATTTATATATGTATACATTGCACACACACATATATATAAATATACATTGCATGTATATTTACATACTATTTATATACATAAGTACATATATTGATTTGGGAAGTACCACAGTTCACATAAAAGCATTCAACTTTAACACAGAGTGTTGGGATGATAATTTATGGTTTATTAGGTTCACTGTCAAATCCAGGCTAACAGAATATATTTCATAATGTTTTTTCCATGGTTGTCATTGGATTTCTTTCCCTTAATTCAACAAGATTCCTTCCAAACTGATGATCAGCAGGAATCTAAGTATGAACCACTTCATAGTATAACAGACAAGCTTTTTTCTTCCACAAGCCTGCTTGGTACTAGCTTTTAATGCTATTTTCTGGTTCTTGTTCCTTCTTTCTCTTTAAATCTAATACTTCTTCTAAAAGTTAAGAGGAATTATCCCATCCTTTGACAAACTGTGAGGACTTAATAGATTTAAAATCCAAGAATATTCTATAAGCCAATAATAGGGAATTGGGATCTACTAATAATCACTTTCAGCTTTTTGTACATTCATCACTATTCACTTTAAAATTAGGTCCATGAATCACTAACTAAATCAAAATTATAAGAGTGAACCATGCATTAAAACCATGTTTTAAATAATTTATTTACAATTGCTATAACTTCTGATATAAAATGGATATCTACTCTTTATATCAAATGCTGACTTGAAATTTATATTTTTAACCAGCCTAAAAGTAAAAGATCTCTCATTCTCACTAAAACAGAAAAGAAAAAAACACACACAAAAAAACAAAACAAAACAAAACAACAACAACAACCAAACACAAGATAATGACAATGGGAATTTTTTAATGTGGAGAAACTGAAAATGATGTAATACAAGCTACACATCTCAAAATATCACATAAGGCATATTATTGGGGAGCTGCGAACTAAAGGCTAAGATCTAGAACAGAGTCTGGCTTCTTGTGGGGAAGATGAAATATAATTTCATGAAGAAGGTGGCCTTTGTTCTGCCCTCAAAAGTAGAAAAGACTTTGAACTAGAGGAGGTAAAGGGCAGGGTGCTCCCAGCCAGGAAGCAGTAAGACCAAAGTCATAGAGATAAGAGAATATGGGACATAATTAAGAAAGGTAAGAGGTCCCATTTTAAGGGAACATTTTGCAGAGACATATAGATATGGAAGGAGTTGTACTAAAGAATACAAAACCTATTTGGTAAGCAATTGGAGCTTCTAAGCGTTTTATTCATAACCTCTATGAATTTGTATATTTTGACTAGTTTCACTTATATTTCCTCTCTCACCATTATAGCATAGATAGAGAGTTTATTGTCACTGGCCAACTTTATAATTTGGTCCATATATTGCAGAATATTCAGGTTTGATTATGATTTAAAAAGACAGAGAATAGCCTCACCCAGAGGTGGATAATGTGGAAATTAGATACAAAAGATTAACTGAGGAGACTGACATATAAACATATGACTTTGGCTTGGTCTATGGTGTGCTTCCAATAAGTTCTTTTAATTTTGAGGGAGTGACATGGGGACAGATAGAGTGTAGAGTGATGACATGGGAGTTGATATCCCAGCTTCCAAAAAAAAAAAATATTTAAAGGCAGTGGAATTAGCCAGTTTTACCCTCTGTTTTAGTCATTTTTACTTGTTTTCCACTCTCCTCTTTCAATTCTCAGTTTTATACTTGATATTTAGAGCTATGCAGTATCATTTCAATAAACTTATTTTCTGCTTGTTAGCCCAAGCCAGATTTTATTGCTTGCATAAAAATTTATTTTGGTTGTTGTGGTGAAAAAGAAAGATAGAATGTTTACCTTTTCTGGAACTTACACTATAATAGGACTATGGGACTAATTTGGTATTTGTATATGACACATGTCAGTAAATTTGATAAATCTGTTATGTAGACATTACAGAGATTCTGATAAGCAATAAGAAGACCTTGAACTAGAGCTTGAGTCATAAAATAAAACTGAATGGGGAGGAAAAAAAGGCAAATATTTTTTTACAGCCTGAGGTTTGTAGTAAGGGAATAAAGGAGAGAGAGAGAAAAAAAAAACAAATAAAAAAACCCCACAGTGATTTTCAAGTTTATATTTATAAAAAGAAAGGCACTGAAAATTTAATGACATGTCCTATGGTTATGCATAGGACATGTCAAACCAAAAGGTTTCTCAGGAAGTTTTATCAACTCATACAAAGATACAGATATCTTCATTATAGAATACTAGAGGCCTAGTGCACAAAATTTGTGGATGGGTGTCATCCCTAAACCTGGCCAGAGATCAAAGCATGAGCATCTGGCATGGAAGGGCAGGTCCCAGCTGACCTCGGAATCCTGGGCACCACCTGGGCCCCTAGGCCCCCAGCAAGCCCCCCTCTGCCTGACTCAGTACCTGAGTCTCCACACGGAGATGCAGTGAGCACAGCTGGATGCCTTGGGCCAGGGCACAGTGTGGGCCTCTGAGTTACCCAGCAGTGCTGCAAAGAAGCAGGGCAGGCAGCGTGCTCTCTCGTGGCCAGTCTCACAGACCAGCTCCTGCACGAACCCAAAAAAAGCCCAACCAACCCCCTGGCAGCTGCAGCCCCCCTCACCCAGAAGAGGCCACAGGGGTGCGGGCTGGGCTCCCCAAGGGTGCCCGGCACCTGAGCATGGGAGCTTCCCCAGCATGTGAGCCCTGGTGTCCCAGGGGAGGGTAGCAGGGGCAGTGAGAATGAGCTCAACCAACACCCCACATTCTCACCACACCTCTATCCCCTCAGCCCTTGCCACCAGGTAGCTGTGAGAGGTTGCAGCATGTCACTGATGCTCACCATGTTTCACTCTGCCCCTGGTAGTCAGCACACATCATAGTGAGTGGTCAAACTCCCAGGTGAACAACTGCCCGAGGGGACAATTTGTGTGTTAGGCTTTTATTATAAAAGACTAGAGGCCAGGTGCACAAAATTCATGCAACAGAGATGGGGGGCTCCCTTCAGCCCAGCCTGCACCCTCTCACAATGTGGGACCACTGGCTCCTAATTGCTCACCTGCCTGACTGATACCCCCTAACTGCACCCCCTGCCAGCCTGATCACCCCTAACCACCTCTGCCTGCCAGCCTGATTGTCTCTAACTGCCTCCCTTCTCTCTCTCTCCTCCTCCCTGTTGCCCTGGTCACCCCACGCAGCCTGCTGTTGAGTCATTTGGTCATTCCTCACTAACCCCCTGCTGGCCTGGTCACCTCAGGTCACCCCACGCAGCCTGCAGGTTATTACTGTTACTGTGACAGCATCCCTGACAACTTCCATATTCCTTTATTATTAGATAGATGTTTCATTAGCAATATTCTTGATTCACAATGCTAAGTAAATGTGAACCATTCTCTGTTGAACACCATTAGTATAGACAGAGAGTATATTGTTGCTGGTCAACTTTATAATTTGGTCCCTGGGCTGCAGAATATGTACAGCTTCAGTGTGCATTCAGCTATCTAGCTGGGAGGAGGTAGCACCACTGGCCTGGAGCTCACTCCTCTGACCCTGTGTGTGCTGCAGCCTGTGGTATGACTGTGTGCATCTCTTCCCAATCCCACCTCCTGTGATGTCACACTGGTAACCTGCAGCCAATCGTGCTAGGCGTATTTACACCCAGAAAATAGGCAAGTGTTACAAATCAGAGATCCTTTTTTAAAAGAAATAAGAGCTAGATTATGAGCAAACCACTATTTCTCAGAATATTCAATGATGTCTCAAGAAACTACTTTTTGATGATACCTCTAAGTGAAATGAAATCATCTAAGAACACATATCTTAGAGATGAAAGAGTTTCAAATACACTTTATATTGCTTTAAACCTTCAGATATGCATCATTATCGTAATATCTCAGATTTTTAACTCCTGGAGAACTAGTGATACAATTATATTCATATCTGTCCTTCCAATCTAAATTCAGGGCAACTCACAGATTCTCAACAAACACTGACTCAATGAAAAACTGGCTTACTCAAGTTTACAGACACACCAAGTATTGAGAACTCTTCTGCATCTAGTTGCAATAACATTTCTGCTTGTACCTGTCAGCCCTAACCCCTAGACCCCTTTTAACTTCCTTCTCCTTCTCTTTGGACTCTGTTCCTTTCTGTGTCATTCTCTGGTTCCCTTCTGCTGTCATGACCCTTGACAATAAATCCAGTTCATACAATTATAAAATGGCAGAGCTAGAAGAGACTAAGAGATGTCTATTTAATTTCCTCAACGACAAAACATTTTTTAAAAATGTTAAATGATTTTCTTAAAATTATAAGAATGTTTAGTGGCACAGTCATGATTTAGACTCATGCCTTCAAAAGTTTAGTCTAGTTGTCATCTTTGTAGCACTCAAAATAGTCATAGAATCTGTTGGATGATTCACTAATATCTTCTTTTTCTCTCTAAACAGGGGTTTGAGAAGAAGCCTAGAAGGAGAATACATTGATGGTAGTAAAGTGAGGTACCATATGAATTCAGTTGGCAATAACTTTTCTTTATTCATCTATCCATTTAACATGTTTTTTGTGTATTCACAGCATACTTATTGAATATCTACTATAAAACAGGAATACTTCTGGGCTTGTGGAATTCATAATTGAAGATAATATAAATGATGATGATAATGATGATGATGAAAACAAACAAACATCTCAACCTCTAAATAATTTGCATTCAAGAGAATACAACTGTCCTGGAAATGTTCCAGAGTTACCCTTGCTGTTCAAGTTCAGGGATGTGAAAAGAGAAGGACAATCTCTACTCAAGAATGAAGTTGTCCTTTAATAGTGATAATATAAATAAGGAGAATCTGTGGCTGCCTACCCCCTTGAATTTCTAATGAATGTTATACTTTATTTTGTTTGTCACTTTGCTAGTTGTTATCATTTTATATTTACCATGTTAAGATTAAATCTAAAAAAGGTGCCCTACAATAATATTTATTTTCTTTGGAATTTGCGTTCCTCCCTGAAAATTTATTTTCTTTAGATTAAACACATAAGAGCAAATTTGTTATTTACTGTGTATTAGGTAAAAGAGCATCAGACTCAGCACTTTTCCACTAGGAATGTTCTCAGTGTAAAGTGAGATGTCTTATATTGCTTAAGAGTTATTGTTAGGTTTTTCCAAATGATTATTTAATTGCCTGAAATAGTTCATGAGATTATTTTAGACAAAACACATTTTATAAATCTTGACAATAATCATTTCATAGATAAGGAAAATCAGGTCAGATGTGCGGTAAGTTGTTGGAGACCGGGTGTAAGCTAACACGATCCTTGCACACAAAGGGACTAGCAAGGCTAGTCCCCTAACCACACAGTTTTCCCAGACTTGTTTTGATGGTGATTATCAGTAGAATGAGAGCAACTTTTGTAGAATGAGAGCAACCTTTCAAGGCTTACCAAGAAGTCTGTAACTATTTACTGAGATTTGCTGTACTGAGAATCTGCCTGATTTGTTGTACCAAGAATTTGTCCTTCTGCTTTGTCTCTCTCTTAGAAATTAAGAGGAACAAATAATACATTCATCTTGACAGACCTCCTATTCAGTGTTTTGTGTATAAAAAGCATTACGCAGTTAAAGTTGCTGCAGTCTCTAGATGACCTGTAGTCCTCCTGATCCTGCTTTCCTGTCTTTCTTTTCTCAGTTCCCACCTCAGGCCGGTTCAACCATCAGGCTGGCCCTGGCAGTAAGGGGTTTGTTTAAGGAAGGTTTGGACCTACTTCTGGATGGCAAAGTAGAACTCAATGTTGCCACTTGTGTTAGTTTCCTAGGGCTGCTATAACAAAGTACCACAAACTGGGTGCTTAAATTAGCAGAATTTTATTCTCTCACAGTTCTGCAGGCCAGAATCTGAATTCAAGGTGTTGGCCCAGTTGTGCTCTCTCTGTTGGCTCTCTGTTGGCTCTCTACGAGAACCCAGCCCATTCCTTCCTCTTTGCTTCCTGTTTTTCTGGTAATTCTTATCATTCCTAGACTCATAGAAGTATCAGTTCAATCTCTGCCTCTTTCACCACATGGTATTCCCCTCTCGAGGGTCCCTGTTTCCCTGTCCCTTCTCCTCTACTTATAGGGATGCCAGTCATATTGTATTAAGGCCAACCCTGTTCCAATAGAATCTCATCTTAACTTACATATTAATCATATTTGCAAAGACCTTATTTCCAAATAAGGTCACATTCCAAGGTTGCAGGAAGGACATGGATTCTGATGCCACACTATTCAACCCAGGACACCAGTAAACTCTGGTGCTGAGATCATCTGCTTCCTACCTATCACTTTCCCCCCCCTCCAATTGTGTGTACTGATATCTGCTTATTTATTAGACTCATACCAAATTATGTAGAAATATATCATATCTTTAAGCATCCTAAAATTTCTCTGCCATTGTTGTTTCAAATACTTTAAAACACCTTATATATCCTATCTGCTTTGCAAAATGTTTCTTCATCTTGGAAAAAATGTGATCCTCTTTGTTTCAAATTATAGGAGAAAATAGCACACATCTCCTATCCTTGGACACTCACATGGCTAAAGAAAACAGACTGTGAAAACAAATACATTTCTCTGCTGACTCAGAATTGCTGGAGATGTTTTATTGCATGGAGAATGCCTCTATTTAGAAAATGTCCTGGGAAACGGAAAGTAATTAAAGGGAGAGTGGAGAAGTAATAATGCAGAAAGCAAAGATTCTTCGGGGTGGTGGAGGGGCTACTGTTACAGGACAACCTTCTAAATGGAAAGAAAACCACATGTAACTTGTGGTGACAAATGCTGTCTATTCCTTTATTAATGGGAGAGTATATATTTTTGGAGTGGAAACAGGAGGGTAGATAAAACTTCAAAAAAACTAATATGATGTTGAAAGGAGGTTGAGGGCTATTTTTAATCTCAGGATGTTAACTGGGACACGAGAAAAAGCTGGTATGCTAAATGTAATAATCTGGATGTCATATTATAAGATCTGAAAAAAAATAAGTTAATTTAGCTACTTAGTTCATTTGAATGTAGATGGAATCTAAGGAAAGATGGAAAAAGCAAGCAGTTTTGAAAGTATAGATGGTTTCACCTTCTCTGAGGGCTGAATGAAGCACACACATAAGTGAATAAAGGGGAAAAATTTATTTAAACTTCTTTCTCTTCCTTTGCTTAATAAACATTCATAGTAACAGATCCTATACTACTGGAATTTTTGTGTCCTTTTACAACAATATTTTACAGGAAAGCTGTGTGCCTTTTTTGCATTCTTATTCAACATAAGAGAAAATTTGTGTAAGCATATTATAAAAACTTGATCAGTTTGAATTTTTTTTAATGAAAATAATGCTTCCTTTATCCAGCATTTTAGGAAATGAAGTTTTTATGAAAATAATGCTTCCTTTATCCAGCATTACTAGGAAATGAAGTTTTCCTGGCTAAGTACAAACATATAAAGATCATTTATTTTTAATCTTCACCTGAGGACATGCTTTTATTGATTTTAGAAAGAGAGGAAGGAAGAGAGAGGGAGAGAAAAACATTGATGAGAGAGTGAAACATCACTACATGGATCAGTGTCTCCCGCATGCTCCCTGATCCAGGGTAGAACCTGCAACACTGACTGGGAATTGAACTGCCACCTTTAGCTGGCAGAGAGGAAGTTCTAACAAACTGAGTCACACTGGCCAGTGGTAAAGAGTGTTTTTATCCAAGCTTACTGAGGCATATGTGTGTATGTATTTTTCCTTCTTAAAAGCCTTTAAAAATTATGTATGAGGAGCATGACATCAGGGTGATGTTTGAATAGATGGTCCCTGGCTCTCATACCCCACCGCCTCCCCATGGACAAACTGTCTTTGCTGGAGATTTAAGAATCAGGTAGGAGGTTATGACCCTCCATGTGGAGCCCAAGACCAGGAGAGCCACTTTGAGAATGCAGGCCCATACCTTGGTGGTGGGATCATAGAATCCAGTCCTGGATACAGACTAAAAGTAGCCCTGTCCCCCAATGGATACAGTACAGCCCTGCTTAGCTGACATTTTGCACCAGTTCCATCTTCCAAGGGATCTGGGAGGATCCATCCCTGTCTGTGCCCTTAGTCATAGGCCACTGGCCTTGGACTCAACTGTGGATCCTGAAGCAGTTCTGCGACCTGGCTCAATCCTAGACCACCCTTCTACAGTAGTCTAGAGTCATTCCTGCCCATGCAGGGAACAGCAACACTTGTTTGTGCCCCTGGGAAGCAAGACTGTCAGCATTAGTCCTGGCTGTGGACCCTGAAGCTATCCTGTGACTCAGTTCCAACCCTGCTCTGCTGTGGTCCAGGGGCAATCGTGCTCACACAGAATCTGGCAGGAGACATGCCCATCTGTGCCCCTGGTAATAGATCAACTGACCTAAACCTAACTATGGTTCCAGAGACAGACTTGTGACCTGTCTTAAGTCATGTTATACCATGGTGAGAAGGAAGACCTGCCACCCAAGGACCTGGGAGAGCCATACCCACCAGCTCACCCAGTAGCAGACCTGTTGCTCTTGGACAAGATAGCGGATCTATAAGCAGCCCTGGGACCCAGCTAGAGCTCTGCTCTATGATAGTCATAGAGGCCTCCTGCATGCCCAGGGATAGGGTGGGAGCCATCATGTGTATGTCTCCGGTCACAGGTCTGCCATATGCAAGCTTGATCACAGACCCAGAAGAGATCCCATGATCTGGCTCCAGTTTTGCTGGACTGTAGCCCTGGCAGCAGTCTCATCCACTTGGGGGTCCAACAGGAGCTGTGCACTCCCATATCCCTGGCAACTTTGTTCCCATCTGTGGACTAGTAGCAGTCATGTGATTCATCTTAAGCCCCACTAAATTGTGTTCTAAATGCCCTAGGTCTTGTGAAAGAGACAAGCTCCTGTTGGTCTTAAGAAGCTCAAAATTAGTGGGGAATTCTGTGTGTGTGTGTGTGTGTGTGTGTGTGTGTGTGTGTGTAACAAGAGCCAAAAGTGAAATAAAAGAAACTGAAGATATGGAATAAAGGACAGAGAAGACTTTTATGGGAGAAGCTGAGAACAAAAATGATCAAGAAGATAGATTTACTCTTGGAAAAATGTTTTTTGTTTTTTGTTTTGTTTTTTTTTCTGAGACAAATGGTGACCAAAAAAATTGGTTGTAGATATAGGTATATTTGGAGATGAAAAGATAAAATTAAAGGTATTTGTTATAAAATGGCTCTATATTCAACTAGTAACCTGGTGCATGAGATTTGTGCAGTTGGGGTGGGTCTCTCAGCCTGGCCTGTGCCCTATTGCAGTCTGGAAGCCCTTGGGGGATGTCCAACTGATGGCTTAGACCCTCTCCCCATCAGTCAGACATCCTTAGCACTGCTGCAGAGGCAGGAAAGACTTCCGCTACCACTGTTGAGCTTGTCGGCTGTGAGCCTGGCTTCTGGCTAAGCGGCGCTCCCCCTGCAAGAATGCATTGGCCACCAGGATGCAGCTCCTGCATTGAGCATTGCCCCCTGGTGGTCAGTGCATGTCATAGTGACCAGTCATTCTGCAGTTTGATCGAATTGCATATTAGCCTTTTATTATATAGGATTCAAAGGATATAAAAACATTGACAGAATGAAGAAAGTCCAAGGGAGAATTGCTGTAGAAAAACAGTGCCAGGAATGGGAAACACATGTATCTGGGATCCTTGAAGGCCCAGCTAAGGGACCAAAATTTCTAGTTGTCCCAGTGAGCATAAGCATCAGCAATTTGGAAAATACAAATGGTCATAGCAATTCAATTTTAAAGATTGATAAAGTCATTGTGACCAAACATGAGCTGGATACTTGTATCTATTCTACAGGGATGGCCTGATCAACACTTGCAATGTGCTCATCAGAGTTCCTGGCACATAATTAGGACCCATATTTATATTAAAATGAAAGAATCCTATATAATAAAAGGGTAATATACTTTTGACCAAATGGCAGAATGTTGCTATGACATGCACTGACCACCAGGGGGCAGACACTCAATGCAGGAGCTGCCTCCAGCCCATAGCCTCAATTGCTGATTGTAGGCCCCAATCGCACCTCTCAGTCCCTTCCCTGGCAGGCAGGCTCTGATCCATGATGGGGAAAGGGGAACCAGGGGTGGGTAGCCGTGGATGTCAGGTTAAGGTCCCCACCCCACTGATGGCCCCACACACATCAGGGGAAGGGGTCAGTGAGCAGGCAAGAATGGCCAACCTCTTGATCTCTCCCCCAGACCAGTAGGCTCTGATCACTGGACAGTGAATGGGGAACCAGGGGTGGGTGGCAGTGGGGGGCAGAGCCAGCTTCAAGCAGCAAGAGAAGATGGCCCTGATCACAGGCCAAGCTTAGGGACTGTACCCATGCACAAATTGTATGTGCCGGGCCTCTAGTAGGACATTATAGAATTCAAGGTACAGACTTAGAATGGAATTGTGGTGTCTGATAATTACATCTGGGATTACTAGAAAGAATGTAGAAAGAGTGTGTTTTATAAAAAGCACATAAAGCATTGCGAATCTAGAATTTTTTTCGTATTATTTACTATAGGCCTGGTGCATGAAAATTCATGCACTGGAGGGGTGTCTCTCAGCCTGGCCTGCCCCCTCTCACAGTGCAGGAGCCCTCAGGGACAGAAGGTGACCCAGCGATTAGGGGAAGGTGACACCCCTATCACACCTCTGCTGCTGCTGCTGCTGCTGCCAGCAGCACAAGCCTTGGCCGTCCTTGGTTACCTGAGCCTGGGCGGCCCTGGGCAGCTGGGCAGCTGACATCTAAGGCTTGCCTACACTTCAGGCCAGCCCTAGGCAGCTGGGGGATGAGAGGACTGGGGGACTCAGGAGGCAGGAACATGGAGTGGCAAGACCCACCTGGGGGCAGACCCAACACTTCCACATGCCTGTAGCCCTGGCCGGGCTGAGGGGACTGTGCACTGCCATCTTGTGGTTGTGGACGCTGCCATCTTTGAGGGTATGACAGTCAATTAGCATATTACCTCCTTATTGGCTGTGGGCACTGCCATCATTCTGAGGTTATAATGGTCAATTTGCATATTCCCTCTTTATTAAATAGTATGTTGAAAAACAGATTTAGGAGGAGTAATTAAGAAGAAGAGAACATAAGAATTAGATGAAAATTTCAACCTGGATTTTCAGAGCATGTTATAAGGTCCAGAAAGTAATTATGAGAGATTTGGTTAATGAGGAAGAATATTTATGAAGGTGACTAGCATTGAAGGTCAGTGTGTGATATAAGCTCAATCACCGGGAAGTTAAGATTGTCTAGAATTTAGGATCCAAAGAAAAATCATAAAAAAGATAAAAACCCCAATGTGTGACTAGAAGAATAAAATTTTGGAAGAGGCATCAAGTAGGAAAAAGATAATGACCCTATTGTCAAGCATTAAAATTTTAAAGACTAAATTTAAAAGAGAATAAGTTGCCACTTAAGAAAAACATCGTAAGTAGGAGAAGGTCAGATTTCAGTTAAAGAGATTTTTTGTTTTTTGTTTTGTTTTTAAGAGTCAGTGACAGGACTTTTGTTTTCTTTATGCAATAGAATAAGAATTCTAGATTGTAGAGAAGAAACAGGAAAATGGAAAAAGCCTATGGAAAGGCAAAAGTTGACATGAATGGAAAAGACAATCTGAGATATGATAGGTGACCAGAGAGATCTTTACCTTATGCAGTTACTGCAAACCTACATGAGAAAGTAGACAATAAAGCTATATTAATGAAACCAAATTTCTGCCATGCTTTTAAAAGAACTTTAGTCAAAGTTATTTTGTTGTCCAGATGACATGAAAATTCCATAGTGAAGTGTCATGGTCAGAAAAATCTTTGCCTCCTACAATATAGACTATTCTTTCTTCAATATATAACTAGGATGGAACATGGAAAAAAATGCTATTCCTCAGAATTCCCCATTCTTCTCTTTTTAGATATTAAAAACAATGCGTGCATATCCCATTTTCTAAAGGAATCACTTACCTCCAAATACACATTCTGGGGTAAAGGAGATGTCATCAAGGGCAATAAAGATGTGTTCATCACCACTCAAATCAGCTTCAAATGCCACCTTAAATGGACTGTTACTGGAGAGATGTACATATCCATATACCCAACCGGTTCTTTTATTACCAACCACTGACCACACCAGGATATTTAGTCCAGATTCCTCAACGATATACACCTATAGGTGGGGGAAAACGGAGAAAAAGCAACGCTTTATGGTTTGGATATTAGAAATATATATTTCTACCCAAGGCAGGATAATCTTCTCAATGTGAATAGAAAACACTTTTGACTTGTTTTGGCTTGTTTCCATGGTGTTTAAGAAAGAAGGAAGCCTGGAGAGTACTCTAAACTGACTTGATGTTTTTAGTGTTTTTTTTTTGTTGTTGTTTTTGTTTTTTTTTGTTTTGTTTTTTTTTTTAATGTAGGCGCTAGTTTTAATTCTGTGTAATGTACCCTGTCAGCTGCTACAGGTTAAAATAGGATTTTAATGGGCCATGTGATAAACCCATTTCCTCAACAATGGCTTGGTGCTTCAAAGGGCAAACTTTGAAGTGGACTGCCCCCACTTGAATCCTGATTCTGCTCTTCATTGGGCACCCAACTTCTTAATGAGAGAACGTGGCCATGTGAAAGCTCACTACCTTGATTATAATATTTTCTATATGTACATTCTATGGTTATAAGGTGAGCACAGTATGTTACATTGTCTTTTGTTAATTAAATCTTTGGTTTTGTCATGTTAATTTCTGTGTATCAAATTGGACATGGTAAAAACTATAACATTTTGCCGAAGCCGGTTTGGCTCAGTGGTAGAGTGTCGGTCTGCGGACTGAAAGGTCCCAGGTTCGATTCCGGCCAGAGGCATGTACATTGGTTGCAGGCACATCCCCGATAGGGGGTGTGCAAGAGGCAGCTGGTCGATGTTTCTCTCTCATCGATGTTTCTAGCTCTCTATCTCTCTCCCTTCCTCTCTGTAAGAAAATCAATAAAATATATTTAAAAAAAAAAAAAAAAGAAAAAAAAAACTATAACATTTTTAAGCATCTAAAAAGCTGGAGGTGTTTACAACTAGAATCTCTCATTGCTAAGGAGAAATTCATGTCTAACTAAGATGTATCACTGGAAAAAAGGAAACCCTCACAGTAAGTGACTATGAGAGTTTTCAAGTAATTTCAGAAACTAATGTCAGAAAATATTTAATATTTTAACAGAAAATCTTTCTGAATTAACTAACATCAATATTCAGGATGTTTTAAAGTTCACGGGCTAATAAAGTTCAGGATTCAACAAAGAAGAAATGAAATAGAAATACAGTTAGTTTTTAAAGCAATTCTTGTGCCAAGTTTTAATAATTTTAAATAAAAAACCTGTCATTTATAGCTCTCTTTACCAAAAATTCAGTGCTTAAACAACAAAAAAATGTAAAGCTCCAAAGTTATTTTTCTAAATTTTATTTTTTACTGAATTTAATAGTTATCAGTTCCCTAGATTATTCGTAATGTACTTGAGCAATCACTTATACTATTCTTGCTTCTATAGAAAATCAAGACCCAGAGAAAACACATAGATTATAATTTTCTTGCATTGCAATAGTCTTGTTTGTACAATGACATTCCCCCTTATTAAGTAATATTACTTTCTCACTTTTTTCTTAGTGTCAAAATTTATCCTATAAAAATCTATCCAGAATATGTACTAACACAAGAAGATGATAAGACCATTCATCCTACTGTATAAGATATTATATTGATATCTAGATATACTACAAAGAATTGTCAAATATTCCAGACCTGGAAATTAAGCATGTTGTCAATGTTCACAACTATAAAAAATTTGAAGTCAAACCAAAAACTCAACTGTTAATAGACATTAAACAAAACAATAAAAATAAATCTAGGGAAGGGGGTTAAACTGAAGAAAAATAAAAAGCTTGCACAGCATGAAACCTGAAAAGTACTAATTTAACATTTTGAAAAAGCAGATATTTCTTCAGCAAAAATCACTTTTTATATTGATGTTTTAATAAATGAAATATGCTAAGTCTCAACATGAAAGGAATTTGAGTCAGTTAAATGTTTCCAGTCTCACACAAAAGAAAACATTCATCCCAAAGAGTCTTCAGCTCCAGGATTTGGTGGATACATAGTGGTCACATTTATGCAAGTTTCCCCCACATCCCTTTTTTAAAACTTAAAAGTAAAAAAACAAACAAAAAACAAAACAAATAAACAAACAAACAAAAAGAACTCTAAAAATATATGAAGTTTTCAGTTCAACTTGATAACCAGACAGCTCTACAAAATTATACTAAACTAGAGGCCTGGTGAAATTATGAATTTCGTGCATGGGTAGGTATGTCCCTCAGCCCAGCCTGCACCCTCTCCAATCTGGGACCCTTTGAGAGATGTCTGACTGCCCATTTAGGCCTGATTTCAGTAGGATGGCCCAAATGGGCAGTCGGACATCCCTCTCACAATCCAGGACTGCTGGTCCCAACGACTCGCCTGCCTGCCTTCCTGATTGCCCCCACCACTTCTGCCTGCCAGCCTGATCATACCCTAATCACTCCTCTGCCAGCCTGTTTTCCCCTAGCTGCCCTCTCCTGCAGGCCTGGTCACCCCTAACTGCCCTTCTCTGCAGGCCTGGATCCCCCCAACTGCCCTCTCTACAGGCTGAGTCAACCCGAACTTTCCTCCTCTGCTGGCCTGGTCACCCCCAACTGCCCTCCCTTGTAGGCCTGGTCCCTCCCAACTTCCCTTGCCTGCTGACCATCTTGTGGCAGCCATCTTTTGTCCACATGGGGGCAGCCATCTTTGACCACTAAGGGGCAGCAATCTTAAATGTTGGAGTGATGGTCAATCTGCATATTACTCTTTTATTAGATAGGATAGAGGCCTGATGCATGGGTGGGGGCCGGTTGGTTTGACGTGAAGTGTATCCCTGATTAGGGTGTGGGTTCCCTTGGGGCATGGGGTGGCCTGGGCGAGGGTCCTGTTGTGGTTTGCAGGCTAGCTATGCCCCCTGGTGACCCAAGTGGAGGCCCTAGTATCTGGGATTTATTTATCTTCTATAATTTAAACTTTGTAGCCTTGAGTGAATGTCTGGGGCAGCCAGGATGTGTGGAAAGCTTGGCTTCCTCCATTGCCGGGGAAACCCAATCCTGCTGTTCTCTCTGTGACCAAAGCAATTTGGGTTGGGTTAATTTGCATACTCACTCCTGATTGGCTGATGGATGTGGCTTGTGGGTATAGTGGAATGATTGTTAATTTGCATATTGCTCTTTTATTAGATAGGATTGAGTTTTTAGGTTGTTTTTTTTTTTTTTTTTAACATAAATTCTGGGTTATTTCACAAAGATTTACCATGAAATAGCTTTATTTTATAACTCTACCTGGGAAAATTAGTGCAAAAACTAATTACATGAAATATAACACAAAACTTTGTCACCCCCAAAATTCTAGCATATTATGTATTTTAGTTATTAATGTATCTATTTTATTTACACTTCATTGTATTCTCTACCTTCAGTCTTTTAAATCTTTAATCAACCCTGGATACTTTTGCCAAACTCCTTTTTCTTTCATTGTCCTTTTACTCTACTTCTCAAAATCTCACCCCCTGATTGCTTCCAACCTCCCCTTCCCACCCTGCCAACATACACACCATCATAAGCTATATCATTATGTCTCCAATAGATGCCAACCTATCTTGTCTCATTATTTCACCCTATTATAGTCCAAATGAGTTCTGGTCAACTTCATTAACTTAATTGCAATGAAACTCTTTTTGAGGAAGCAACTCCTTAGCACTTGAATAAACATCCCTTTGGATTAAAATATTCAATAACAAATATGAACAGATAATATACAATATGAGTGATAATTATTAAATTCACAAAATTATGGATATCAGAGACTAGTTATTTCAATAATACCCATGTGGCTAAATTATCCAGGTAAGAATTTAAATAACGCGATTAGTAGCTGTTGTTGAAGCTCCTCTCTTCCTTCCTGTTTTCTTAAGACAGGTAAGACAGGAAGGCCAGAAAAGTCTGAAAGTGCTTGTTCCCCTTCCCCCACCTGGAAAGCTATCAGAGGCTGGGATGGGTGTATTTTCTTTCTCCAATTTGTTAAGCTCTGGTAAACTCCAATAAATCAAGCTCTCTTTAAATAGTTTGACTTGAGGGCAGATCTGGCCAAGAAGATTAGAATGCTGGGCATATTTCAAAATGCTTTATTTCCCCCTTTTCCTACCAAATGGTTGTAGTGACTTTTCTCTGTTTTTCAATGTGAGAACCTTATAAGGCTGTTGTTAGAGGTCAAACTCACAAAAGTATGGTATTCTTTCCAAATGTTTAACTTTCAAACTTGTCCAGAGTGGGCCTCCAGCAATTCATTAATTATAGCTCAGGTTTTCTTACCCCAATACTGGGTAAGAAGCCCAGGCCCAGGCCTTGGCTTAGCAGCTGTGTCTGGGCTTCAGATCCAGCTCTGTCCTGGGAACCAGGGGGATAAAGAAGGATGGCAGAGGCCTCAGTGCATATAGGGTGCCCTGTCCTCACTTTCTCCTGTCCTTCACAGGACTTTGGCAGGTGGGTTGGGGGATGGTTGGTCTAGAGTGGGGGGAACAAAGGGTCGAGGCTCTTAGAGGCTCCCTGGATGGTGTGGGGCCAGTTGCAGCACTGAGGGGAATCTGGTCCAGCAACGGGCACAGGGGTGGGGCACATCTCAACAGGGCCCCTGCTTTCAGGAACTCCCCCCACCTCCCCCCCACCCCCGGCCACCACTCCCCTGCCTGCCACACCAATATGGTAGAATTTATTCAATTCCAAGTATGATTGTAGCTATATGAATTTCTGGGAAAGATAAAACTATACATTAAGCAAGAAAGATTAGTGATTGCAAGGGATATAGAGGTGGTAGGGAGGAATGAATAGGTGGAGCACAGGTGGATATTTTAGGGCAGCAATGCTATTCTATATAATAATCTGGAAGTGTCATACCTTTGTGAAAACCCATGGAATGTACAACAGAAAGGGTGAACCCAAAGGGTGAACCCATAGATTTTAATGAATAATAAAGCATTAACAATGGCTCATCAATTGCAACAAATGTGCCACAATAATGCATGATATTATAATAATGGAAACTTAGGGTAGGAGATTCAAGGGAGTATATGGAAATTGAATGCTGCTGAGTTTTTCCTGTCAATCTGTAGCAGCTAATGAGAAAGCCTATTAATTAAAAAGGAAGCAAAAATACACAAGTACAGAGCTGGTATGGAATTTTCCTTATTTGCTTTGATTCACTCAATTGCCTAATTAGTGGGAAAATCACAAATGTCTCATCCATTTTAACGTCAGTTAAAACAATTATTCAAATGGTCACTTGGTTCTCTAATTACATTTACTCACTTTTCCCTCCCTTCCCTCTTTCCATCACACTTTCTAATTTCAGATATTTTAAAAAGTCTGGTGGTACATCATCTCTAATTTTACTAATTCAACTGCTTTCCCAAGCTCCCTCTCCTGAGACCTTGCCACTTTGCCTGATCAGAGGCAAGGATGATCAAATACCAGGTACATTATGGTATCAAAGGAAGTACTAAAGAACTCAATTCCTAATAACAATTTTTCTAGAACCGGGCCCCCGAGAAAAGTTAATGAGAAGATCCTTACAATGCTACAAAGCTTTCTTCAAGATTTCTCTCCCCTGCCCCTTTTCTCTGTTTTGTACCTCTCTCCCTCCTTGTGTCTATCCACAAGGCCCCCTTGCTACTCCTCCTAAACACCAGGGACACTAGACTTGAAGCTTTGCGCTATTTCTTGTCGCTGTCTGCAGTGTTCTTCCACCTGCAGCTCGTGGTTGCATGGCTTACTCCCTCACCTCCTTCAAGTGTTTGCTCAAAATTTACATTTTTACTGTGGCCCCCTCTGACTGTGGTTTTGAAAATGAGCCCATACCCAGCTCCACAAACCTATTATTCTGCTTTACTGTGTTATACAGTTTTTAAGAATAATTTTATTGAATTTATTGGGGGGATATTGGTTAATAAAATAATATTGTTTCAAATGTACAATTCTATAAGACAGCATCTGTATGTTGTATTGTGTTTTCACTACTCAAAGTCAAGACTCCTTCTGCCATCATTTATACCTCCCTTACCCTCTTCTACCTCCCCACACCCCACTTTCCCTCTGGCAGTCACTATGCTGCTGATTGCGTTTATGAGTTTTTTTGCTTTTATTTTTTTTTTCCTTAATCCCATCACATTTTTCACCCAGCTTGCCAACATACCTCCCCTCTGACACCCATTTGTCTGCTTTCTGTATCTATGTGTCTGTTTCTATTTTGTTTATTTTGTTAATTAGATTCAACATTTAAATGAAATCATATGAAGATATTTGTCTTTCTCTGACTGGCTTACTTCACTTAGCATAATATGATCCAGATAAACCCATGTTGTCACAAAAGGTAAAATTTCTTTCTTTTTTTAGGTTGAATAGCAGTCTATTGTGTAAATGTACCACAGCTTTTTTATCCACTCATTTACTGATGGGCACTTAGGCTGCTTCCAAATCTTGACTATTGTAAATAACACTGCAATAAACACAAGGGCACATATGTTCTTTTGAATTCATGTTTGGGTTTCTTTGAATATATTAATAGAATATTAATAAAAGTGAAATTGCTGGGTCATAAGGAAGTTCCATTTTTATTTTTTTAAAGAAACTCTATATGTTTTCCATAGTGACTGCACCAATCAGTATTCCCACCAGCAATGTATGAGGATTCCCTTTTCTCCACAGCTTTACCAACATGTGTTTTTTGATTTATTGATGATAGCCATTCTGATAGACATGAGGTGATATTTCACTGTGGTTTTAATTTGCATTTTCTGATGATTAATGATATTGAACATCTTTTCATATGTCTATTGGCCATCTCTATGTCCTCTTTAGAGAAGTGTCTATTCAAGTCCTCTGTCCATTTTTTAATTAGGTTGTCTGTATTTTTTTATGTTGAGTTGTATAAATTCTTTATACATTTTTGGTATTATGCTCTTATCAGGTGGATCATTGGTGAATATATTCTCCCATTCAGTTGTTTGTCTTTTCATTTTGTTGATTGTTTCCTTTGCTATGCATTACTATTTGTTTATTTTGTCTTGTTTCCATGTTACATGACTTTAAAACAACTACCCATCTTATTTATCACATTTCCTGCTTGCTGTTTTCCTCCATTATAATGTAAATTTTATGAGGGAAGAGAGTGTGTTTGTTTCATCTAATTATGTATCCTTAATGCTTAGAATATGACTGGGTACATAATAGATGCTCAGTAAACATTTGATAAATAATGAAAGAGTGAAAAAGGTAAAATTTTAAGAAGTTCAGTGTTTTCAAAGGATCTTGAAGATTAACTGGTAAAAAACTTTTAGAGAACTAGAGGGAATAATTGACTCATTAGTCAATAATGGGAGCAGAAGTAGAAGCTCATATTTCTCATTATGAAATTTCTATCTCAGCAAATTTATTATTTTATTTGAAAAAGAAATGTATGTACTTACAAAACTCAGAGTCATTCAGAATTTTCCTTATTTGCTTTGATTCACTCACTTGCCTAATTAGTTGGAAAATCACAAATGTCTCCTCCATTTTAATGTCAGTTAAAACAATTATTCAAATGGTCACTTGGTTTTCTAAACACATTTACTCACTCTTCCCTCCCTTCCCTCTTTCCATCACACTTTCTAATTTTTTTAAGACATAGTAATGCTCTAATCCCTATGTTTATAATTAATTACTTATTTACACTAAAACATCACCTCAACTTCTTTTCTTTGTTTACTATTAGAGATCACTGTGTTATAATTAAGCTACATGTCTTAAAATAAGAAATTCACCATAGATAAGGATGGGCATGGGTAATTTTCTATATATCTGACACACATCTAGATAATATGTATTATATATGTATACAAACATATAATTTTACATATATTATTATATGTATGTATATATGCTTAGAACAATCAGAATATGAAGATCAATTTACATTTAAGCTCTATCTTTAAAGGTTGAATAAATAGATCACTCTTTTTTCTTTCTTATTTGAGACAGAAGATAAAAAATACCAGTTTGTTCTCTAATGTCCCAAAACAAATTCAATGAGTTCATTCACATGAAATCCATGTTGAAACTATAAAAGACTATCTAAAGTTGGCTGGTGATTAGTAGTAAATGTGGTATAATGAGGCATTTCTATCATATTTTAAAAGCATACAGCTTTCCTTCAGTGTTTAACCTACTTAGCAATAAGAAGGATGAACTTAAACTGGGGCTAGAACCCAGATTCTAATCCTGGTTCTGCCAATACTAACTGTGTGTGTGTGTGTGTGTATGTGTCTGTGTGTGTGTGTGTGTGTGTGTGTGTGTGTGTGTGTGTGTTTCAAAAGCATTGTTAGAGTCCTCTAAATAAGGGGATGATACCAAGAGCCTTAGAAATTTTCAGTGTCCAGTCATTTTTAACTCAGAAAACTAGTCTGGGACAAAGGTTTTCCTGTATTCCAGTTGATTGCCCCTCCTGAAAATCACTTGGGTTGCAGTAAACAGCAGTGGCTGAATCAGAGGAGGAAGAGCTGAGAAAACTACGGCTTCTATGCACATGGGAATGGAAATGGCAGATCTGTATTTAGCTCTACGACATTAACCTCACATTCTTTGAAAGAGCCAGACTATTTGGAAATAATCAGAAATCAAGCAACAGCTAAGTGACTCATACACTAGCAGAATGACCTGTGTAGCATTCAATATTAGCCTGATATTTACAGGTGGTTTTCCCCCTCCCAGCTAATAATATTGCTGTACAGACCACCTTCAAAATGCCTTCAAAATACCTTCCCTCAAAAAGAAGAAAAATTAGCCGGCAAAACAGCAAATAGAATAAAAATGGAACAGGGTGTTAATTTAGTTTTAGCATGTTCTGCAAAATTGCAAATATTTTTTAAAAAAATGATCTGTGATTCTGATGGCAAAATGAAAACACATGCTTACCTATACTCCTCAAGAATATTTGACTGCAAAGACAGGAAAAATACAGAAATAAATCTGACACACTGGAAAATCAAGAGCATACTGCCAACATAAAAAAAAAAAGAATTTTCTGAAAGTTTTAAACTGAATAGAAACTGGTGAAAATATGTAAGTAAAACTGCGAATGTTGCGAACACCTACAAATGAAGAAAAGACCAACCTAGAAATGACTGTTCCCAGCAGAATTCTGGGAGCATAAAGACGGAGCTGTGCATGTGTCACTGGCTAGTAATGCATCTTTATAAAAAGTCAGGTCACTCTCTGTGTAAGGAGCTGCTGATCTAGCATCCGTGCCTGAACACACAGCGGGAGTAAATACTAGTACTGCTCCTGTGGGAGATCTGACACAGGAGTTTCCATGAGTGGGCACTGGGACCAGAGCAATGAGGAGGTGTCTCTTGTGACTGCCATGTAGTCCTCATACCTTCCTCAACAAATAAACAAGCTACCATTACATCAGAATTTCAAGCCCACTAGAAATTCAGCTCCTCCTTTACACCAGAGCAAAAGAGAACCAGAGATCATGATTCAAAATAAGTATACACTTTTAGGGGAATGAAACTTCTTACTTGGTTGGAGGCAATGAAATACACACACACACACACACACACACACACACACACACGAGGCCTGATGCACAAAATTTGTGCAAGGGGCTTGACCCTCAGAGCCTTGGCTTCCTCCGGAAGGTCATTTGGACGGTCGTTCTGCTGTTTGGTGTAATTAACATATTAGCTCTTTATTATATAGGACTAGTCAATGTAGACTTATCCACGTGTAGAAATACAAAACTAATAGTAAGTAACCAAAACAAGTGAGGATAATTCTAAGAGACATTACATTGAACAAAATACCTCGAAGTAGATTGCTAATAGATTAAGTGGGCAATAAATAATGTATGTAACTCCCTTGAGAGATTTGGATATCCTATATATAATATCAATAGAATAGAATAGGATAGAACTCTGAATGTTTCTTTTTCTTAAGAAAAAGAAACATTCAGAGTTCTTGGAAATTAAGAATATGATTGCAAGTATAAAACCCCAGAGATTAACTGAATAGCAGAATCAATACAAATTAAATTCCAAAAAGTAAACTGGAAAATTGAACCAAGTAATCAGACTACAGTGCCAGAAGACTGAAACATAAAACCTTTGAGGATATGTTAGAGAGTAGCAAGGACAGAGCCAGAAGTTTACACATCTGTCTAATAGATTTTCCCATAAGGAGATAATTAAATCAATTACAGAATAAAACCACCTGGTGATAAAACAGGATGAGGGTCCATCAAACTTCCAGGATGATGAACTCCAGGAATAAAAAAAAAAATTTTACACATTTTCTGAGAGAAAAGATTTGTAAAAATCCTGGAGGAGAAATAATCAGACTGACATCTGTCTTCTGTAAGGCAGACAGATCATGGATTTTAGAATACAATGCAACAGCACCTTCAATAACTTCAGGAAAAATAATTTTGAACCTAGAAGTTCATACCCCATCAAACTACCTTTCCAATATCGGTACATAACAGTTTTTCAATTAATCAAGAACTCACAAAGCTTACCACCCATGTATACACTATTTTTGAAATGTGTGTAAAGAAGACATGTTATTTGGGGCTGAAGGTGTCTGCCCCAGAGTTCATATGTTGAACCCTGAACCCTAGTATTCTAAAAAGTGGCTGTATTTAGAGACAAAAGGTAATTAAATTAAAATGAGGCCCTTGGGGTGGACCCTAAGACATTTTTTCTGATGTTCTCAAAACAAAAGGAAATTTGGACACAAGAAGAGATATATACCAGAGATGATCACACATAGAGGAAAATTCACGTGAGGGAAGAGAAGGCTACTATCTGTAAGCCAACGAGAGAAAATGCAGGAGAAATCCAACATGTTGACAAGCTGCTCTTGGATCAGTAGAATCTAGAAACTTGAGTAAATAAACTTCTGTTGTTTAAACTGCCCAATCTGTGGCATTTTGTTATGGCAGCTTAGCAGGCTAATATACACAGTAAACAAAAATTCAATATAGTGATTGCATAGGAATTGATAAGGGCTAGTGAGCAAAGATAACTATAAAAGTTTTACTTGATTATTATATATTAGTGAGGCATGTCAAAGATGTGATTGCCAAGAGAGGGGATGAATTACACCTCAAATCTTCTGTTCTAGCCAATTTTAGTAAATCATAGAGCTGGGAGGATAAGCCAGGTCAATAAAATCTTGCCAAAGATCTTCATTTATTTGAGGAGTGGGTAGGTTGGAAGTATGCAATTCATTTACAATAATAGTGGATAAATATTTTAAAGCAAATTAAGCATCCACTTCAGAAAAAGAGACACAGCAATTAAAATGTTTAAATACTGGGAATAAGCAAGAACAAAAGACATAAAAATGGAAAAGACATATAAAGGGAAAAATAATGAAACAAGGAGAGAGACACAGAAAATATAGAAAAATAGGTCTCCATTTTAATAAAACAATAACCATAACACTGAGTTGATTTTGTAAAAGAACAGAAGCTCAGATAACAGGAAAAAAAGATACCCCCAGCCTTGTCTTTATAACTGACATAATGAAAGCCAACTGTCATGGAATAATAAAAATAAAAAGATGGGTAAAATTTTATAGAAATTATTATTATTATTATTATTATTATTATTTTAATATATTTTTATTGATTTTTTTACAGAGAGGAAGAGAGAGGGATAGAGAGTTAGAAACATCAATGAGAGAGAATCATCGATCAGTTGCCTCTTGCACACCCCGTACTGGAGATGTGCCCGCAACCAACGTACATGCCCTTGACCGGATTCGAACCCAGGACTCTTCAGTCCACAGGCCGACGCTCTATCCACTGAGCCAAACTGGTTTTGGCAGAAATTATTTTTTAAATGGTAAGAACATCCAAGTTATTAACAGGCAAAATATTTCAGGGAAAGTATAAAGAGGGGTGTTTAAACTTGATAAAAGTTCTAATTCCCCAAGCAGATATAACTGTTGAATTCTTACACAATCAACAATATAGCTTTGAGCTATAAAGGGCTGAGATGGATATAAACAAAAAGACAAACTGAGAATTCTATAATCAAATTGGAGGAATTTAAAATACATTTTTCCCAAATTGACAAACTTAGTAGATACCAGTAAGCATGTAGAGGATTAGTATGTATCTCTGTGTTTCTATTGTCTTTCTATCCCTCTATCTATTTTTGAAATAAAATTAAGAAACAACCTTTCTTTTATGCATCTGTAGAAAATTTACAAATGCATATATAAATTTCACGTATAATAACGGAAGCATGTCAAATCAACAGGAGAGAACACAGTACTGAATCAATGGTGGTGGTGGAGGAACTGGCTTACAAACAGCAAAAATTAGGAGCTTCTAACTTCTCACCATACGTACACAAAATGAAGTATAAGAGGATTAATTAAGTATAGAAATCAAAACTGTATAAATCTAAAATAAGTAAGATTATTTTTATGGCAGGAAAGTGCTTCCTAAACAAAGCATTAAACCCAGGATCTCTAAGGAAAATAGATTAATAGATTTCATGAAATAAGAATGTAAAAGAAAATTACTTTAATCAAATATGACATTTTAAAAATTTTATATAAAATAAAAGACCTAGACTTTTTAAAAAATATATGTCTTACTGATTTTTTACAGAGAGGAAGGAAGCGGCATAGAGAGCTAGAAACATTGATGAGAGAGAAACACTGATCAGCTGCCTCCTGCACACCCCCTACTGGGGATGTGCCCACAACCAAGGAACATGCCCTTAACCAGAATCAAACCTGGAACCCTTGAGTCTGCAGACTGACACTCTATCCCCTGAACCAAACTGGGTTTTGTCAAGACTCAGACTTTTAAGCAAAGCTGGTTTTGGGATCTTTCTTATGGTGACTTTATACCGACCCAATGTTGGCAGGTGTAAGAAATACCTTCTTTTGCAAATTCCCATGTCTGTGTCTTAAAACTATGACATGATTTTAATGTTTAGCAGCATATTTATTCAAGTTGAGGTTACTTTTCTTTTTCGGATTTTATTATATTCCAAAGGAAAAGTTTATTGTGAAGGTCAGATTAGATTAGCTCCTTCTCTTGAGTGTCAGCTTTTACATTTCAAATGGTGCCTGACCACTCAGCTCCATTTATAATTTAATTGTAACTTATAGTAGTATGTTTCACCATCACATTTTTTTCTATTCTCTGCAATGGGAGATCACAGCACATCTCAGCATAGTCGGTTTTAGCTACACTATTGAAGTATCTCTTTGCTGGCAAGATCTACACACTCACCTTTGCTAATCTGGTAACAAAAGCCCTTGATTCTTATGTTGTGATAGATGATGGTTGTGTGTTAGACACACTCTACAAGGCAAAGCTCGTCTGGCATGCACCCCACCCAGCAAAATGCCTGGCACATGGCACATGCAACCTTACCTTTCTCTTTTATTTAATATAATAGGACCTATCAGATTAAGATATGGAACACTGATACTATATTGAAAAAAAAAAACCCACCTTGAATCTATTCTCAAAAAGGGAGGAAATCACATAAATAGTTAGGTTCATTTTAACAGTTTTTATTATATATTACTTTGTTACATCTTACAACTGATTGCAATGCAGCAGTGTATGTGACACGTGGAAAACTACTGTCCCAGTATATTGCTTCCTATATTTCCGCTTAAAATACATAAGATGCTCAATTTAGAGTACAATCTAGATCTTCTGAAAGACTGTTTAGATAGCAGGAATGTGTTATGCTCCATGACTCCTACACATATATCTACCATTTATATCTGGGGATATTGCATATACTATGGTTTCCTCTCTTAAACACAATCTACTATTATTTTCAAGCTAGAGGCACAGTGTATGAATTCGTTCATGGTTGGGGTCCCTCAGCCTGGCCAGTGATCAGGGCTAATCAGGGCTAATTGGGGCCGGGTGGCTGGAGGGAGAGCCTATGCAAGGTTGGCCACCCCGGGAGTTTGGCTGTGGGAGTGCACTGACCTCCAGAAGGCAGCTCCTGCATTGAGTGTCTGCCCCCCGGTGGTCAGGCCACATCATAGCTACCTGCTGGTTGTCTGGTCTTTCAGTTGTCTGGTCATAATGGTCGCTTAGGCTTTTATAAATATAGAGGCTGCTCTTGATAAGCAGTGTGCCACCACTGGTGAAAACTATCACCATGAGCTTTAGCATAAACTGGGATGAAAGAGAAGTGGTTAATCTGGAGCATCAATAAAAATGTGCTTTTAAAAAAGAATAATATTATAGATGTAATACTGATAGTGACTCCCAACAAATCTCATAATATTAACATCATAACATTTTAAAATTAAGCATTAATAATATAAAAAAGGAATAAAACAAAATAACCAGATGTGTAAATTGCCTTAAGGACATATAATACAATGAGTACCTATTTAATTTTTAATACATATTTTTAAAAATGTAAAAAGCATTTTCAATATTTTTTCTCTTTTGAAACAACATTTTTTTTATTGGTTTTCTTTTTCATTCAACATATGCCTGGAGGAATTTATGCTGCATTCATGATAATTACAAAATGGGCCAGGTCCTCATCTGTGTGGTGATATCTCACAGTAATAACAGGAGCCTTTTTGGCATCATTTTAACAGAGGTTATCAGTTTGTAAGTTATTCTTCACTGTACTAAATGGTAAATGGTGCCACAACTAAGTGAAAATAAATCTATTTTTCCCTCTACTACTAGGAAACGTTCATGCTCCATATTTCATTGCTTCATTACTCAATTATTCTTCATAACCATAGTTATGTGGGTGGTAACATTAGGTGCTGATTGGTACGTCAAATGTCCTTTCTAGGTAATCTCATGCCCCAGCAGGCCCACTCTCACTTTGTGTTTTAAGAAACAAGGTTGAATGGGATGAAACTCTTCCTCCTTTTCCAGACTTCTTACTCTGAAGGTCAGGGGTCTGGGAGCATCCAGGGAATAAAGAGAATTTCCTTTGTCATTAGCGTGCAGAAAGCCACCCTCTGAATGGTCTGACTCTTCTACTAGGACATCTGTAAATGTGATGAGAAACTTGAGAAGTTCAAAACTGACCAGAGAAGGTCTTAATCAGTTTGACAAAGAGATGTAGTCTTGGTGATCCTTGAACTACTCTTTCAACAGTTAATCATTAAAAGCAGCAGAACACTTAGTACACTGCTGATGGAATGCAGACTGGTACAGCCATTATGGAAAACAGTATGCAGTTTCCTCAAAAAATTAAATAAGGACTGCCATGAAACTCAAAACACCAGTCAGAAAGAATGTATACACCCCTGTTTCATAAAAACAAAATTTAGAATAGCTAAGATCTGAAAACAGCCCAAGTGGCCACCAGCAGATGAGTGGATAAACAAGCTGAGATATGGAATGTTATGCAGCTATTAAAAAGAAGGATCTCTTACCCTTTGAGACAGCATGGATGGACCTAGAGAGTATTATGCAAAGTGAAATAAGCAGATCAAAGAAAGACAAGTATTACATGATCTCACTCATAAGTGGAATCTAATGAACAAAATAAATTGATGAACAAAATAGATCTAGAGACATGGAAGCATAGAACAAACCGATGAATCACAGAGGGAAGGTGGGGATGGGAGGTGGGTTGGGAGAGATTAATTGGGGAACTTGTATGCATATATATACACAGCCTATGGACACAGACAATCGTATGGTGAAGACCTGGGAGGGGCAGGTATGGGGTGGAGGTAGTCAATAGGGAAAAAAAGGGGGGGGGACATATGTAGTGCTTTCAATAATAAAGACATTTAAAAAAAATATGTCTTTACTTTAAAAAATAAAAGAAAGAAAAACAGAAAAAAAGGATGACATGGTGGATGACATAGGCAATTATAGGTAAAACAAATACATATAGCACCCACTCACCAATGTTTAAAGGACTAGATTTCAATAAATATTTGTAGAAAATAAGGAATAATTTTGAATAATAAAAATAAAGAAAACTAAAATGTGCCATAAAAATTGCTATCTAGATCTGAAAGAGTAAACACAGACTGGAGCCAGTGGCTCTGGGGACGCCAAAGCCTGCCACCTCCTAGCTCTAGGACTTCAGACATGCTCCTGAAGCTTCCTCTGACACATTATTTTCTTTATTAAAATGTGGATAATATTAGCCCTAGCTTGTTTGGGTAAGTGGTTAGAGCATCAGTCCATAGGTCATAGGTTTGATTCGGGGTCAAATGAGGTTCTGCTTCCCAGCATATGTCAAGAGTTTGGCTCAAATAAACTCAAAAAAAATTGTTTACAGGTTCAATGGTTGTTGTTCATTTGTTTTTTGTTTGTTTGTTTGTTTGTTTTTTACATTAACATTACTTGGCATAGTCACGACAGGATTCCAAAGAAGCTCACCCAGGACCATCCCTTGGACTTGGACTTGGTGCTAGGATCCAGCAAAGGGCTGATTGAGCCTGTGGGTTCTCCACCCGTTGGCTGAATGTGGATTCCTTGAACTCTAGCAGATGATGAGTAAAACCCTGGCATTAATGTCACCTAAGATAAGGACATCTAGAGAAGAAGATTCGCCAGAGCGAAGAAAAGAAGTGAAGCACTGATAAAGGTGGGTCACAGAAAATTCAGTGGGGAGATTCACTGCGTGTAAAACTTGCACCAAGTCTTGGAGGTCGAGAGCCTAAGGTGGGCAAGAAAGTCTTTTGTTTTGAGCCAGGCCATAATGGGGAAGGATTTGACCAAAAGGCAAAAATATTTTTGTAAATTTTTAGCTTCCATGTTCAAGGATAAAGAAATTAAAATGTTTAAAGATACTCTTTCAAATCAGGCTCAAGGAAAAAGAGTGCCATTGTCATCTTTAATTATGTGGGGTCTTGTTCAATCACTATTATGCCTAATTTGTATCAGGGATAAAAAGTCCGTATAAGAAAAAGGGCCTTGCCAGATCCTCTGCCTCTCCTATCCAGAGGTTCAAAGGCAGCTAGAGAGAGTGAGCTGTTAATCATCTCACCAGGGAATGCTCTGATGCTTTGTTTAAAAATTACCATAGGATGCCTTGGGACCAGCAGATTTTAGCTAAAATAACTTTAAAGGCCAGTCAATGCTTTGGAGAACAGAATAGGAAGAGATTCAGGAAGGGAACAGCAATTTATTAAGTCTATATGTTATCTGTTGAATGTAGTTTTATCTGTCATTTTATTTGGTTGGTGTATATTGTTAGTCTATTAAGCATGCCTTTAATTCAATAAGGAAACCTGGGCCTCTAGGTCGATTGCTAAATTGCCTGAAGCAAGCAGGATGTGGGGGTGGAGAGACACCTGGTGTTCCTGTAAAATGGACGCCCACTCCTGAGAACAATCTCATTGCTTCCAGCAGTCAATGGCACATACATCCTTTGTACATTCCTGAGCCCTGGTGGGTGGGGGTGCTTTCAGGAGGCAACATGATGTGTCTCTCTACATTTGATGTCTTCTCTCTCTCTGTGTGTGTGTCTGTCTCTCTCTCCCTCTTCCTATCTCCTACTCTCTCTAGAAACCAATGAGAAAAATACCCTTGGGTGAGGATTAAAAAATAAATAAATAAATAAAAAGCAGACAATGTTAGTGCTTGCCTCAATGAGGATTAGACCGGTCAATACATGTTAAACACTTTAGACAGTGCACAGCATATAGTAATCATCTAATACTACTCTCTGCTATTTTTATTTTTCTCTGCTCTTACTATCTTCCTAAACATCACAGCAAAGCAAAGAAAATCTCACAAACACTGACTACAACAATAATGACTTCCTGAATGGGACAATCACATGCTTAATTCCATAGGTTTTAGCAGAAATCATTTAGGTCTAAAAAACCCTAACTCTATGTCAACACAAAAGGTTAACTGTTCTGAAATATGAAAAATAGGCTACTAGAAACCCATATAGATATATGAATTCATCTCTTAT
The DNA here is from genome assembly GCF_964339955.1 of Pipistrellus hanaki. Classification (NCBI taxonomy): domain Eukaryota; kingdom Metazoa; phylum Chordata; class Mammalia; order Chiroptera; family Vespertilionidae; genus Pipistrellus; species Pipistrellus hanaki. Next base: position 120,989,866 of record NC_140503.1, on the reverse strand, counting down.
CACTGAACACAGTTTTAAGTATTTGGTTATGTTTTTTTTTCTTCACAAGCAATTAGAAATTTCTACAAATTACCCAAAATAGTTGTAGAAGTATTAATTATTCAAGTTACCTGCCTTCCTTTGTGTATCTTTAAAAAATGAGTTTGGATATTAAAGGATAATAGTCACTTTTTACAGGAATGCTTTTTGTCCAGTGTCAAACTTTACCTCTTTTCATAGATATTAAGTAACTCACATGAGTTAGTATTAAATATTAAAACAAGCTAAAATACTGGGATTAAATAATCTCATGGGAAATTTATTTGGTTCACTGAGGTTATTTTGGCAATGTGATTCAAAAGTAACTAGCACTGTTTTAAGGAGTGCTTTTAATTTTATATGTAGGTAGGTAAGTGGGGGAAAAATGACCTAGAAAATAATGTATTAGCATCATTCTATAATTTCCTGAGCTTTTGAATAAAAGGATATTGATGCCTGTATGAACATTTTATTATTCTGAATATTATTCATTCACCATCAGGCTTCCCAGTTCTTATAAAACAGTTGCCTTCTCTATGTAACATCTACTTTGCAGGCTGGGATAAATCTGAATTGTTTGGCTTTTTATCCCAAAAAGTTATAGAAAGCTCATAATTGAATTTCACTTTGATCTCCTCAACTGTACAAGTCTTCTTTGACTAGTAGATTTATATGATGCCCTCTATAATATACTATAACATTAAAGCATGAGTAATTTAGAAAATAATCTTAATATACCAGTGAAAATTTAAGTCTTGCTCATTATGTAGAAATTGCTTTTAGTTTATCCTAACACTCCACTTTAGATCAAGCCCTAACTTCTTTGCCCAAACTTCTAGAAATCATCTAACGTGTCTTCTTGCTTCACTTCCACTTCTGTCCTCCTCCTGCTACCAGCACTCATTCCTTTTCCCTGTAGTTGTGGGGCAGTCTTTTAAATTATCAAATAAGCTTATATTATTCTACAGTTTCACACTCTGCTATGAATTGGATGCTTGTATGTCTCACCAAATTCATATGGCGAAGCCCTCATCCCCAATGCTTTAGTTTTTGGTGGGGCCTTTGAGAGGTAATTAGCTCATGAGGGTGAAGGCCCTCTGAATGGGATTTGTGTGGTTATAAAAGAGACCCAGGAGAGATGATCTCTCTGCCAGTGAGCACACAGAGAAGGCATCCATGTGCAAACCAGGAAGAGGATGCACAACAGAAACTGAACTAGCTGGCATTTTGACCTTGGATTTTTCAGCCCCCAGGACTGTGAGCTGTAAATTTCTCTTGTGTAAACCACCTAGTCCATGGTAATTTGTTATAGCAGTCCAAGACACTCCCCAATGACATTGCATGGTTCTTAAATAAAATCTAATCTCACAGTCATCAGTCCCTACAGGAGCTGGCCCCTGCCTGTTTGATATATATGATATATGATATATATATATATATATATATATATATATATATATATATATATATATATAATTTTGTGCCAGCTGTTCTGGCCCTCACATTCCTTTCACCTTTGCACCTTTTTATTGACTTACTCCCTCTGCCTAGAACAAAGCTGGCTCTGTCTTGTCTTTCTTCTTTTTTTTTTTTTTTCTTTTATCTTTTTAAAAAATATATTTTATTGATTTTTTTACAGAGAGGAAGAGAGAGGGATAAGGAGTTAGAAACATCAAGGAGAATCAGCTGCCTCTTGCACACCCCCTACTGGAGATGTGAACGCAACCAAGGTACATGCCCTTGACCTGAATCTAACTTGGGACCTTTCAGTCCACAGGCCAACGCTCTATCCAAGGAGCCAAACCGGTTTTGGCTCTGTCTTGTTTTTCAAATATAAATTCAAACATTATTTTTCTTAGGGAGGATTCCTTACCATTCAGTATAAAATAACACTCTCAGCAGACCCTAAGTAATTATTCATCACCAAAATCTGTTTTATTTGCTTCATGGTATTGTATCACAAATTGAAGTTTTCATATTAAGGTGTTTCTAATTTTGTTTTCTGTCTTCCCTACCAGAGGATAGTTTTTAATAAGTTAACATAAGCAGACAAATTTAAACTGACTGGTGCTGACTCAAAATTTTTCATTATTTTACAAATTAATATTTTCAAAAGATTTGTATTTTCTTTGGGGTGGGCACTAATATCAGGCAGGGACAAGCTATACAATATAAACTACTCTAACATATTTCAAAAATAGAGGAAATTTAATATGGGGAATTGGTTACAAAATTTATTGCAGAGATGAGAAACCACCAAGAAATTTATGAGACAATAGATGAGTATGCACAGGAAGATGTTTCCACATCCCTAAAACTAGAGCATTAAAGGGAAGTAGCCACCAAAATTGAGTTGCTGAAAGAAGCTAGAATTTGGCAGGCTTACTTAGTGGGAGTTAGAACTAAGGAGCCAGTGCCTATCTGGATGAAACAGAGTTACAGTTGAGATGCAGTTAGAAAGTCAGCCAAAATAGAGAGAAAGGGAAGGCTTGCCTCCTCTTCCTGCCTCTGTCTTTGGCCAGTGCCTTTCATTGGTCAAACTTATCCAGGTAGCAGAGAGCAAAGAAGCTTGGGAAATGTAGTTCTCAGGGATACAGAACAGAACAGAACACAGAAGGGCAGAGATTATGCAGTACTTAATATAATTTCATTAAATTTGTGCTGGCAAGAAAGCACACTAACCACAATCTACAATTGGAAATCTCTATTAGGAATGTTGTACTATTTTCATTGCCTCATAAATCCTCTACTAGAAACCTCACCTTAGGTAGTTTCCTTGCCACACCCTTTCTAAAGGATTTATGTAATCACTGTAAGTAGTTTCAGATTAGCACAATTATACTCTGCCATGTGCTCCAAGACTACATTTGCTCTTTATGAACTCAAGTGGTCATCTGTTATGGCACATTCTACAATAGATCAGTGTCTCTCAGCCCTCTCAATTTAAACACCCTTTAGATATAAATTTTTTAAATTAGAAAGGTATTGCATATTTAATGCAGACAATTATAAAATTAATGAGTAAAAATAATAAGATAACATTTTTTCTCCACCATCTAGAGATAATTAACCATTGTTTGTGTATGTTTGCATATATTTCTTTTAACAATGTAGATATTTATATAGATTAATATATATATATATATATATATATATATATACACACACACACACACACACACACACACACACACACACCCCGATACACTCAAAATTAGATATATGTTTTAAATGACATTCTGGAATGCATTTTTATTAACTGCTTTAGTTATTAATGAGATATAAACATTTCTCTTTATCACTAATTATTCACTAACATAGTTTAATATATTACCCTATCTAATAAAAGAGTAATATGCAAATTAACCAGCACTCCACTACACCCATAAGCCATGCCCATAAGCTACACCCACAAGTCAATCAGGAGAAAGTATGCAAATTAACCCCACCAAGATGGCTGTGGCCACAGAGAGAGCAGGAAGGGGTTGGGTTTCCCTGGAAATGAAGGAAGCCAAGCTTTCCACACACCCTAGCTGGCCCAGGCTTCCACTCAATGCTACAAAGTTCCAATTATAGAAGATGAATAAATCCCAACAAAAATAGTGGCAGCCATGGAGCTGGAGAGAGCAGGAGGCTAGAGTTTCCCCTGGCGATGGGGGAAGCCAAGCTTTCTGTACACCCTAGCAAGCCCAGGCCTCCACTCCAGGCTACAAAGTTTCAATTGTAGAAGATAAATAAATCTCAGATACCAGGATCTCTGCTTGGGTCACCGGGGGGAGGTGGGGGGGGGTGCTGTTGGCCTGCAAACCACCACAGGGGGGGGGGGGCGTTGTTGGCCTGCAAACCACCACAGGCCCCTCACCCAGGCTGCCCCATGACCCAAGGGAACCCCTACCCTGATATGGACACACTTCAGGGAAAACCAGCTGGCCCCTACCCATTCACCAGGCTTTTATCCTATCTAATCCTATCTAATAATAATTTTAAAAAAAAAAAAAAAATATATATATATATATGTATATATATATATATATATATGTATATATATATGCAAATTGATCATCACTCCAACACACAAAATAGCTTCCCCCCTGTGGTCAAAAATCCTGCCCCCATGAGAGCACAAAATGGCCACCACAAGATGGCCAGCAGGGGAGGGCAGTTGGGAGGGACCAGGCCTGCAAGGGAGGGCAGTTAGTGGCAATCAAGCCTGTAGGGGAGTGCAGTTAGGGGTGATCAGATCTGCAGGGGAAGGAAGTTAGGGGCAAACAGGCTGGCAGGGGAGCAGTTAGACATCACTCAGGCTGGCAGGGAAGTGGTAATGGAATGATCAGGCTGGCAGGCAGAAGAGGTTAGGGGCAATCATGAAGGCAGGCAGGTGAGCAGTTGGGAACCAGCAGTCCTGGATTGAGAGGGATGTCCAACTGACCATTTAGGCCCGATCCCACTGTGTTCAGATTGGAGAGGGTGCAGGCTCGACTGAGGGAAACCCCCCCACACCTGTGCATGAATTTCATAGATCTGGCCTCTAATGTTTTGATAATTATTATAAAAAATATGAAGCTTTCAATTACCAAAATAGTCTTCATAATTTCATATTGATAACAACAAATAAGAATATTTATCCACATATATACCAACAATGCACATTATTATTCATTTTATTCCTTTAAAAACTCTTTTTAATATTAAAATATAAGAGATTCTTCCTCATTACAATTCCAGATAATATTAGTTAGACTTTTGGTCTTAATTACTTTAGAAAACACATGAACAATTGTTAAGTTCTCAGACCCCTGATAAGGAGTGATCTGTCCTGTCCAGCAAACTTCCCCATGTCATAACTGCAGAGAGTTCTTACAAATGCAACACATCTGTTGAAATACCTCTGCCCCCATGACACTGATATGCCCAAATTAGAGATAATAAGAAAGAAAAAGTTTATAAGATTATGAAAAAAACATGTTAAAAGACATCCTACAAAGATTTTAGTGCAACACAATCTCTGTCTTGCTTTTGTACCTTTAGTACTCCCATACTCCTGGGATCGGTCATGTAGAACCAGAACCGAACGGTACACATTCCGAGGCTTGCCGGGAAGTACTGAGAAGTAGTGATTCTTGCGGTGTATCCTTCTTTGGGACCAGATGAGTTGACATACACAAAGTGTTGTCCACTACCTTGAAATAGATAAATAGAACTTTTTAAAATTAAATTATATATTTTATAGCAGGAGGCAGAATGTAGTTATAACATGTACACATTTCATTTTTCTCCAAACACACACACACACACACGCATTTAAACATAATTCATTTACTTTTTGTGAGTTATATATCAATAACATTTATTTTTTTGAACAACAACAAAAAAGAGTCATGATTATGTGATTCTCAAAATTCACCCAGGGATGTGACTCGTGCATAAAGTGATAAAATATTTGTGTTTTTCCCAATTTGCTTAAATTGTCAATCAGTTTCAAGCAAATAAAATATTTTGTGAGTTGCATGTTGAGCAGGTATTGGGGACTGATTGATGTATCTCATGTTCTGATTCACACACTAGCTACAGTAGTAATGAATGGTGATGCCAGCAAAATGAAATGTAATTCTCAATGCCACTACATTATTTTTTCTGAGCAATAAATGACTTCTCCTCAATTGCATTATGGGATGAATATGTGAAAGATCTCTCTATTTAAACACAGCTGGATTTATTTCCCCTGCATACATCATCATATGTCTTTTGGCATTTTGTAAGTACTGTCTAGAGAAATACCTATTCCGGTCCTTTGCTCATTTTTTTAAAATTAGATTGATTGTATTTTTAATGTTAAGTTGTATGAGTTCTTCATAAATTTTGGATATTAATCCCTTATCAGATGTGTAATTGGCAAATATCTTCCACCATGTGATAGTTTGGAGAAATACCTGAGATTTTACTGCCTATGTTTTCATCTCAGGTCATTATGGTTTTCAGTCTAACATTTCAGTCTTGAATCCATTTTGAGTTTATTCTTGTGTATGATAGAGGAGGTGATCTAGTGTTTTGTTTTTGTTTTGTTTTGTTGTTGTTTTTTGCATATATCCATTCAGTTTTCCCCACACCATTTATAGGAGAGATATCTTTTTCTCATTGTATATTCTTGCCTCATTTATCAAATATTAATTGAATATAAAGGCATAGATTAATTTCTGGGCTTTCTATTCTGTTCCATTGATCTAAGTGTCTGTTTTCATGTCAGTACCATACTGTTTTTGTTAACAGTATAACCTTATAATATAGTTTGATATTAGATAGCATGATACCTCCAACTTTTAAAACACTGCTTTAGCTACTTTGGGGGTCTTTTGTAGTTCCATATAAATATTACAATTATTTGCAAAAAAATGACATTGGTATTTTAATAAAAACTATATTGAATTTGTAGATTGCTTTTGATGATGCTGTAATTATTCCTATTTATGAGCAGAGTATATGTTTACATTCATTTATACCTTCAATTTCTTTCTTCAGTGTGTTACAATTTTCTGAATACAGGTCTTTTACTTCCTTGGTTAAATTTATTCCTAGGTATTTTTTGATGCAATTGTAAATGGTATTGCTTTCTTAATTTCTCTTTCTGATAGTTTGTTATTGGTGTATAAAAATGCTTCTAAACTCAGAATATGAATTTTATGTCCTTTCTATTGAATTCACTTATTAGTTCTAGTAGTTTTTTAATGATGCTGTAATTATTCCTATTTATGAGCAGAGTATATGTTTACATTCATTTATACCTTCAATTTCTTTCTTCAGTGTGTTACAATTTTCTGAATACAGGTCTTTTACTTCCTTGGTTAAATTTATTCCTAGGTATTTTTTGATGCAATTGTAAATGGTATTGCTTTCTTAATTTCTCTTTCTGATAGTTTGTTATTGGTGTATAAAAATGCTTCTAAACTCAGAATATGAATTTTATGTCCTTTCTATTGAATTCACTTATTAGTTCTAGTAGTTTTTTTGTGGAATTTTTAGGATTATCTACATACAGTATCATGTCATCTGCAAATGATGACAGTTTTTTCTTCCATTCCAATTTAATTAAAAAAACCATTTTTATTGATTTTTTATAGAGAGGAAGGGAGAGGGATAGAGAGTTAGAAACATCAATGAGAGAGAAACATTGATCAGCTGCCTCCTGCACACCTTCTACTGGGGATGTGCCCACAACCAAGGTATATGCCCTTGACTGAAATTGAACCTGGGACCGTTCAGTCCGCAGCTCTATCCACTGAGCCAAATGAGTTTCAGCAAGCCTTTTTTTTCTTGCCTGATTATTATGGTTAGGACTTACAATATTATGCTGAATAAAAGCAGTGAAAGTGGACACTGTCTTGTTCCTGATTTTAAGTGAAACATTTAGTTTTCCCTTTTGACTATGATGCTAGCTATGCATTTGTCATATGTGTCCTTTATTATATTGGGGTATGTTTCTTTTATTCCTACTTTGTTGAGCATTTTAACTATAAATATATATTGTATTTTAAGTGTTATCTGCATCTATTGTCTCAATCATATTTTTATTCTCAATTTTATGTGGTTTATCACATTAATTGATTTGTGGATTGAACCAATTTTGCACTCCAGGACTAAATCCCACCTGATCATGGTGCTTGATCTTTTTAATGTATTGCTAAATTAGATTTGCTAATATTTTGTTGAATATTCTTACATCCATGTTCATCAGAAATATTGACCTATAATTTTTTTTTTGTAATGTCTTTGTGTTTTTAATTCAGCAAAGCTGTCCTTGTAAAATGAGTTTGGAAGCCCTTCTTTAATTTTTTTGGAATGATAGGAGTTAATTTTCCTTTGAATGTTTGGTAAAATTCACCCTTGAAGCCATTGGATTAAGGTTTTTTTAAAAAAAATATATATTTTATTGATTTTTTACAGAGATGAAGGGAGAGAGATAGAGAGCTAGAAACATCAATGAGAGAGAAACATCGACCAGCTGCCTCTTTCACACCCCCTACTGAGGATGCGCCTGCAACCAATGTACATGCCCTTGACCAGAATCGAACCTGGGACCTTTCAGTCCACAGACCGACACTCTACCACTGAGCCAAACCAGCTTCGGCTGGATTAAGATTTTTTTGTTGGCAGTTTTGTTGTTGCTCTTGTTGCTTTTAAATTAATTAATTATTATTTTTTATTACTGATTTTATTTAGTTAGTAGGTATTCATCTATTCAGATTTGTTGTTTCTTCTTGACTCAGTCATGGAAGACTGTATGCTTCTAAGAATTTATTCATTTCTTATAGATTGTCCACTTTGTTGTCAAATTTATTTCATATGCAAAAAGCCACAATATTAGGGGATGAGACTATTAAACACTGACCAATTTCTCAAATTTTTAAATTGGATTGAACATCTTCACTTCCTATTCCAAATTTTTCATTTCATATTTATTTCCCATTTCATATTTATTTTCCCCAGTATTTACTTTTATTAGAGTAACTTCTAAAAACAGTTTATTAAATATATGATATAATTACAAGGATTTATTACAATCTAAAATTTGCATTTTAGGAATATATTATGAAATTTAATTAAAATATTTATAATTCACTGGGTCTAATAATAATCCATCATTTCACTGAAGCTTATCTACTTCAGTAAAAGACAAACAGTGTTATGTAGAGCTCAACATCAAAGCTAGCAATTCCATTTATTAGTTAGTGCACTCTAAGTGTGTTTTCAAAACACACCTAACCTTTTGTAATTTGCATATTCAATTTTAGTTTTACAAAATACTATGCCTGATCACAAAAATCAGAAAGTCAATCCCTGGTTAATGTGTTAATGCATGAAAATGTGAAATTTTATCCATTTTAAAATTTAAGAATGCAAAACCATGCCTGGCAATTTAGAAGAGACCATTGCAAAGTTGGTCTTTGGGGATTTTTAATTGTGGAATTCTAGCATATGTAAATTTGGCTTTGTAAGGAGAAAAGACTTGTTGCAATAACACATTTTTCACTTGAGAACTATAAAGATTTAAAAGTTGCTTAGCCTCTTGAAATTATTAATAGAATTAAGTGAATTATCCAGGAACTATATAATGTGTAACAAATTTATAAATCCTTACATTGGATTACATTTTCAGAAATAGACTCATTCTTTATCTTGCAAATTCAGACCATACCCACTTTCAAACATTGATAAACTTTCAGTTGCTTCTTTGGGAATTACATATATATATATATATATATATATATATATATATATATATATATGGCAAAATCCTTGGAGAAGGTCACTCTAACATCCCACACAAAGTTCATAATCCATTAAAGCAGTTAATAAATCTTAAACATGTAAACTGCTAAAGCATATTTAGAATGCAGTGGTAAATCATTAAATCAGTTCACTTCATTTGTGTGTGACTCCTTGTAATGATCAACAACATTCATGTGCAATATTTTTTTTTGTTGTTGTTGGTTTGACTTTGGACTATTTTAAAGCTTTCTACTGGCCATTTAAAAGTTAATTAACTCTCATATATTAGATCTCATGCATTAAATTACTTTGTAAAATCTAGCATTGTTAATTAAGTATTACTAGATGCAGTAGTCTGGAATGTGGGTATTCATTAAATATGTCTGAATGTATTTTTAAAAATTTATCTTTATTGCTGAAAGTATTCAGATCCGGGGACACAGTGTGATAAAGGCCTGGGAAGGCTGGGTGGAGGCGTCAATGGGAATAAAAAAGGAGACATCTGTAATACTTTTTAAAATAAAGATAAATCTTAAAAAAAAAGAAAGTATTACAGATGTCCCTTTTGTACCCAATTGACCCTCTCTACCCCCCTTACCCTCAGGCCTTCATCTCTGCCTTCTGTGTTTTTCTGTACACTTTCAGATACTACTTTAGTTTTGCTTATACAGGTTTTATAAGTTTTTAATATTCTCTTTTTATCGATAAATTATCACCTGAGGATATGTTTCCATTTATGCTTTTTTGTTTGTTTGTTTTTTAGAGATTGAAGAAGGGAGTATATATAGAGAGAAACATCAATGTGAGAGAAAAACATGGATTGGTGCACCAATTGGGGATAAAACCACAACTTGGAAATGTTCCCTGACCAGAATAGAACCTACAACCTTTGGTGTGGGAACAATGCTCCAGCCAAATAAGTCACTGGCTAGGACTAAGTTGTTAATATTCTTAAAGAATAGATCTTATTTTTCACATATCAGTTAAAATCAGGCACTGAATAGAAGTTTCTCATTAATATTCCATTTTTTACTTTAAGAACTATTTAAAGAATTGCACACATTTTAGAAAATTGGGGACTACTTAGTGCCCAATAGTGTAAATTCAGCATCAAAGTGCATTGTTTACAAGTCACCATTGTTACTCGATATTGGGTTACCCAAATGTACAAGCCATACTCCCCACCCATCCCCATGCCTCACGGACACTTTCTCCTTCTGGTGCTGCCTAAGAGGAAAGGTCACAATTTGTCTTTTAGATGTTGTGAGCTACTATCTGGAGTTTTTGAAAATGGTTCCTCAAGTTATCAGGTAATCAGTTTGACATTTCTTTTTTTAAAAGGACAGTTAGTACTTTTAGAAGACAGCATGTTTTCATAGCTCCAGTCCCCTCAAGCAGAATCCCACTCGTGTGTACTGGGGTCAAATCATAAAAGACAATTTCCCACTTCAAGTCATCTGAATTCAGTCTTTGCTTTAAATTGTAGGTAATTTTAACTTTTTCTCCCCTTGCTCATAAAATAAGGCTGCCTAATTTATTTTATTTATTTATTTTTTAATGCAGTGCAATGCCTCTCTTTTAAAATAGCAAATTCCTTCCTGCTTCAGAGTCAGACTTACATAAGCTTGGCTGCTCATCCTCTGATTTCTGCCTGCCCCTCATTCTAAAATGGAAGGGTGCATAGCGAGTGACTATCAGTTGAAATGCCCTCAATCTCTTTTTGCACTTTATCCCCTCTCCCCATATTTTCAAGGTGGTAGCTATTTGTGGCTGCAAGTTTTAAAAGCATTAACAAGTAAGCATGCTCAGAGAGAAAACAAAAATTTCCTCAAAGCTGCCAAAATAGTAACCACAGAATGAATGCCTCTGAAATCAAATGAAATATTATCATGGTCTTTGATGGAAATGTCTGTCCTTATGTCACTATTTATATATATATATATATATATATATATATATATATATTATCAATTTTTTACAGAGAAGAAGGAAGAGGGATAGAAAGCTAAAAACAGATGAGAGAGAAACATCGACCAGCTGCCTCTTGCACACCCCCTACCAGGGATGTGCCCGCAACCAATGTACATGCCCTTGACTGGAATCGAACCTGGGACCTCTCAGTCCGCAGATTGATGCTCTATCCACTGAGCCAAAAATGTTTTTGGCAACTTATGTCACTCTTATTTGCTTTTTGAATGGCTGTATAATGAATGGATTAGCATTTTTAAATATCTGTCGTTCCCAAAGTTTATTTTTTAGGCATTATTCTCTTTTGAGAGTAATTAAATACTTTTCAGCAAAATGTCTCATTTTAACACTATTTACTATTATAAAATTTAGAATTATTAACTTTTCCCTGTCACTATGGATGGATCTGATATAGAAATGAAGTTTCTAATTATGACATGCCAACACAAGGTAGATTCATCTTATTTTAAAAGCTTCTAATTACTTAGCAGCAAATATATCTCAACCACATTATCTTATACTAGAGGCCTGGTGCATAAAATTCATGCATGGGGGAGGGGGGGCGGAGGAGGAGGTGTCTCTCAGCTGGCCAGCACCCTCTCCAATCCGGGACACCTTGGGGGATGTCCAAACACCCCTAACTGCTCCCCTGCCAGCCTAATCGCCCCTAACTGCTCCACTGCCTGTGGGATCTAGCCTAACTGGCAGTCAGACATCCCTCTTGCAATCAGGGACCACTAGTTCCTAACCACTCACCTGTCTGCATGCCTGATCACCCCTAACCACTCTGCCTCCCTGCTTGATTGCCCTACCCCCTGTCTGCTTGCCTGATTGCCTCTAACTACCTTGCCTACTTGCCTGATCACCCTTAACCTCTCTGCCTGCCTGCCTGATCACCCCTAACCACTTTGCATGCCTGCCTGTTGGCCCCTATCCACCTCTACCTATCCTAAACACCACTTTCTACCTGCCTGATCACCCCAACTGCTCCCCTGTTGGTCAGATTGCCCCCTAACTGCTCCCTGCCAGCCTGATTGCCCCTAACTGCCTCTGCCTCCACCTCCACCTCCACCACCATTGCTTTGTCAGGAAGGACATCCGAAATGACATCAGTAAGGTCATTCAATCTAATTAGCATATTACAGATAATAAAAGCATAGTATGCAAATTGTCCCCTTAACCAAGAGTTGTCTGAGAGTTTGACCAGGGGGTGGGGCTGGCTGGGGGAAGGGAGGGAGGCCCTGGCTTGAAGCCAGCAGCTCTAGGGACCCTACCATTTCATGAATTTCATGCTCTGGAACTCTAGTAATGATATACTACCCTGTTTCTCTGAAAATAAGAGTGTATTATATTAATTTTTTTCTCCCAAAGTTGGTAGTAAGGATGAAATACTGAATCTTTTATTTCTCACATTAAAAGAACTCAAAATACTTGAAATGTGTAACTTTCTTATCAAGATGCTTTTGGAAACATGCATTGACTTCATATCATATTGGAAACTTGATTTAATTTGACAAATGGAAATTAAAAAGGAAACTAACTTGATATACATGGAGGAAGGCAGAACTAATAAATCATAAATCTTTTTCTTTAGGTAAGTGACTTTGTTTAGGTTTGAGATCCATTTAAACTGAATGAATATGGAAAACAAATAGCAGAACAATATTTGTTTTCATTGAACATAAAAGAGTTATTATCATATTCTTTTAATGAATATGTACTAAGCAGAAACTGTGGGGCAGAGCTTCCTCTAGGTAAGCCTGTAAGCACTGAAGCTGTGGGTTTCAGTTCAAATCTTGATTCTACCATTTACTAGAAATGTGACTTTGGAGAACCTATTTAACTTCTCTAGGACTAAAAAGAAATAACATATAAATATAGTAGGTACTTTAGTCTCATGAGATTGTGGTGAAACTTAAATGGTACACTAAATGTAAAGTGCTTCGAATACAAGTGTAAATTAGAGCTATTCTCCTGGGAAATTAGAGAATAGGTAAGAAATATTATTTTAGCAGTAGTAAAATACTATTAATCACAAGTTATTGATTGAATAACTACTGCCATATGGAAGGCATTATGTGTTGCATTTGGACGTTAGGGAGTTGAACAAATCATGGCTTGGAAAAAATGAAACAACTCAAAGAATCTAATGATTAAAGACATCAATATGTACTATTGAGAAACAAGCTCTAGATCACACTAGGTTCAAATTCAATACTTGCCTTTGATTTTGGGAAAATCATTATATACCCACCGTGTCTTATATTCATCATCTATCAAACAAGAAATAATTAATGATAATAATAATAATAGGCCTTCAATGGGATTATTATGAATCTATTATACCAAATATTGATATAGATCCTAAACTATTATACTATTTAGCAGATAAAAGATAGTTTAAATTTGGTGATTGAAAAAATACTTTATGAAATATGTGTCATTATATCAAGATATGATGACATATGACATGTATGAGGAAATAGTGAAAATGGTAGCAGGCAAAAAAAAAAAATCAGTTTAGAGTGGCAAAGATTCTTCTAAAAATAATAACAATGTGGGAGGATATCTGGTTTCTAGTTCAGCCTGTAAGGAGCATGGAAGGTATCAGTCTCATCTTCACAACAAAAGAGTTAAACTAGCCTTAGCTGGTTTGGCTCAGTGGATAGAGGATTGGCCTGTGGACTGAAGGTTTGATCAAGAGCACATGTCCTGGTTGTGGGCTGGATCTTCAGTAGGGGCCATGCAAGAGGAAGCCAATCAATGATTCTCTCTCACCATTGATGTTTCTCTCTCTCTCTCTCTCTCCCTTCCTCTCTGAAATCAACAAATATATATTGAATAATAAAAGAAGTTTAACTAAAACTCACAAACTCTCCATAGATCCACCAGACACTAAAGTAGAGGTCACAGGGCAAACTGCCATCCTCAGCAGGAGAGACAGGTAGGCACATACAATTTAGTGGAGCAGAACTTCAGGAGCAGGAATTACGAATGGAGCCCATCCTGGTTGAGGAGCATGGCAGCTAAAATTGACAATCTGGAGGCTCAGGGTGGAAAATCTAGAGATATGAGAATTCCAAGGGGACGAGGCTTATGGGTACCCTCCAAGTTTTACCTCCAGAAGCCCTAACAAGTCCTCACAGTGAAGACTGGAGAAAAATCCTCTCTGTTTTTTTCAGGGGAGGGGAAAGCAGGCACTCAGAAGTATGTCTGTTTTTCCTCGCCAGGTCTAGATGTCCTCTCTCAGGTGAAAAAGAGCAGGAGAAGCACCTCTCACAAGTGCTTCCTATTTACTGAGAAGCACGTGTGAAGGTCACAGTGAAAGGCTTGCTGAAATCACAAGATTGTAGAATTCTTCCCTTCCCCTGACTTTACCACCTAACACCTTGCACCTTACCACCCCATCAGTAAGGCTCCTGTACATTAGTAAGGCACTGGAATGGAGAGAACTTTATCTCTCAGACATTACATCTCTGGGGGAACCAAAATAAAACAAGGGAGACAAAAACAAGGCTGCTAGAGGAAATTTTACCTTCTGATACTTACAGCAAACAGTAATCACATCCTTACTCCAGGTAAGATAAAAACTAAAAGCCTATTTACTGCAGTTCCTTTTACCCAGTGCATTGTGTCCACTATCAACCAAAGATTACAAGTCACGCTAAACAATGATATGACCAAAAGTTGATGTTTATAACACCAAAAGCATATTTGAGGAGGGAGAATGCAGTCTTTGGAGCTGAATAACATAAAAACCAAAATTAGAAATGCAATTTGGAGAAGAACCTACGCAGCCGTTGGTGTCAAACTAAAGGTCAATGAGGAACTCCTAATGATTTGGAGGAGCAGATTCAGGAATATTAATCCTGTGTCAATGCCAACAGTGGCTTGATATAGGAGAATATCTGCATTGGCTATTAGGCTCTTTGACATCTGCAATGGCCCAAGAGTGAATTAAGATGATAGAATTGGAAATACAAAAAAGGGGAAAAAAGAAAACATGTAAGTTGAGAATGAAGAGCTGATAGAATTTGAAATTGAGAGAGAATTAAGTGTTAACAATAATAATGCCAGTAACAAAAACTAGGACTCTTTCTAGAGAGAGGGAAACATGGATGTGAAAGATACACATTGATGGATTGCATCCTATAGGTGACTGAACTGGGAATCAAACCAACAACCTAAGTATGTACCTTGACCAGGAATGGAACCTGAATCCTTTTGGTATGCAGGATAATGCTCCAACCAAATTAGCCACCTGTCCAGGGCATCATATCCGATATAATAAAAGCCTAATATGTTAAGTGTCTGGTCGTCCGGTTGTCAACCAATCAAAGCGTAATATGCTAATGATACACTAAGGCCACTCAACCACTCCCTATGATGTGTACTGATTACCAGAGGGCAGGCACTCTAACCAGTAGGTTAGCTTGATGCTGAGATTTGGCCATTGAACTGGGCCTAACACACCCTGGAGCCTTCCATTGTCCCTCCCCAGCTGGCCATTCTCCCATATCTCTTCCTGGCCCTGATCATGCACAGGTGGGGTCCCTCAGCTTCTTGCAATCTGAGACTCCTCAGAGGATGTTTGAGAGCTGGTTTTGGCTTGATCCCATAAGTCAGACCAAGGGACCCCATGAATTCATGCACTGGGCCTCTAATATTTTGATAAGACCCAGTATCATTTGACTTTTCAATATCTAACTGTGTCACTGACCTAACTCCTACTCTCCCAAGTTAATGAATAGGGGAATCTCCCTGTAGCAAATATCAGGGTGAGACGGCCTTATAAGCATGACCTGAAATAAAGGTTAAGAGGCCCCATATATGAAGATACAGATGCAGCAGTAAATAAGGACCACACATGCTATGGTGATACCCTGGCGAAGGGCTTAGAATAGGCCCCATTCACTGGGGGGCTTCAGACTTAGAGAAATCATTCAACCTTTTTTCCTCAGGATAACATAGAAATGATGTCTGTTCTTCCTGCTGTAAAGGAAGTGTGGTTATCATCTGCCCAGCCTGCAGGGCTCTGTCTACAAAGTATCAAGTATATTACATTTGTTGAACACTTTGTACTTTAAACTGCTATTAACACAGCAGAGCATTAACCTCACCAAGATTGGGGTTATTGTTTGACCTTGAGTTGTGAACACGGAAGTAATAGTGAGCATGTGGGTTATATCGAGCAGCATATTTCAGTCCAGTAACTTTTCAAACACTAGTTAATTCATAGCCTCAGTTCTCAACACATTGTGTGTGGTGTTTAATATGCATTCAAGAAATGCTCGTTTTATTAATTAATTCAAAATACATGGCTGTTTAAAATACAGAATGAGATACATCCAAATAACATGACCTACACAAGTATTTATCAAGTAATATTCAATCTTAAATGTTGGAGTGAATATAAAAATACAAAAGATGTGACTCCTGGAGTTTATAGTCTAATTGTGGAGATGGTCAATTATGCCATTTTTTTAAAAAAAAGAAAGTGATGAAGGAAGGGAAAACAGAGACAGCGGCCCTCTACATTATACCATTGTTAATTCATGTCACACAAATGTCACCCATGCCATTAAATCCCATGTACACTACGTCTCAACACTATTCATGTGCAGACTAGAGAGTGGATTAATGTTTGTACTGTAGTTTCTTTCTATAGTTTCAACAATGACTCCAACAAGACTCATAAATAGTCATGTGGTGGGCATTGAAAATGTCCTCCCTATGTATCTAATTCTTCGTCCTGCTAACAATAAATGAAAAGATCCACAAATAGAGTTTTAATTAACAGCAATGCTGTGATGCTTATAAATGGACCAGAGGCTCTTTGAATTGGTTGGCCTTCTCAGAAAGAATTTTGTTTTTCCCAGAGGGTCAAAATTAATTAATGTTCATACAATTTATTTAGCAGCCTATTACCTTAGAGATGCCTAAACAAGTTCAGTGAACCATGTTAGTGTATCAAGGATGACATAATCAAGCAGCTTTGAAGAGAACACTTTGTAAAAATATACTGTATCAAGTAGTAATTAACAGGGAGGATAATAAAGAATTCTGTCAGAATGATTACTTTCCTTTATCTCTGGACAACATTACTTGGATACAATATTAGCTAAATAACCAGACACAAAACTTTTTATGGGTCTTTAATTAACACACACAAGCTATGAAAGTTTTTTAAAAATAGTGCCATTAAGAGTCCTTAATTGTATCATTAAAATATATCAATTGATGACTTTTGTTTGTCTTTTTGAACATGCATGAAACCTTCTCATATCCATTAATTATACTTCTATTTTTCCTAAACTGAACCTATAATAATTTTTGAACGATTAGTAATATTATACTAGCAGTATTTTCAATACTGTCTTAAGAAGAAAGAAAATGATACAAATGTAATCTAAGGAACTAACACATAAACAAACAAAACAAGAACAAACTCATAGATACAGAGAACAAACTGATTGTTGCCAGGTGGGGGAGTGAGGGGGGGTAGAAGAGGTAAAAAGGTGAAGAAATTGAGAAGTTACAACCTGGCAGTTACAGAACAGTCATGGGGATGTAAAGCACCACAAAAGAATATGGTCAATAATACTGTAATTACTATGTATAGTGTGAGGTGGATACTGGACTAACTGGGAGGATCACTTTGTAAATTACATAAATTTCTAACCACTAGGCTGTATACTTGAGACTAATATAATATTAGATGTCAAATTAACTGACACAATTTTTTTTATTATTTAAAAAATAATTCACAGGCATGTGCATCAAGATATTACAGTCTGGATCTTAGTAGCAAAATTCAAAATTGGCTTATGTCTCATAACTTCTAAAGTAAAAAAAAAAAAATAGAATTATCCTTAAGAGTAATCATAAAATTTTAAAAATGTATATTCATTGTTATTTATATTAAAAATGTAATAAATGACACAACAACAAATATATAGCTAAATATATATTAACTAGAGGCCTGGTGAACAAAATTCATGCACTGGGGTGTGTGTCCTTTATCCCAGCCTGCACGCTCTCCAATCTGGGACCCCTCGAGTGATGTCCGACTGCTCAATTCCCTGGGTGAGGAGCCTGTGGTGATGTGCAGGCTGGCCATGCCCCACAGCGACCCAAGTAGAAGCCTTGGGAGGCCCTAGTACCTGGGATTTATTTATCTTCTGTAATTAAAACTTTGTGCTACTGCAACTGGTGTTAGAGGCCAGGGATACTGCCCAATATCCTATACTGCACAGGACAGCCCTATACCAGCTAATTCCATTACCCTAACCATCAGTGGGACCCAGGTTGAGACACCAACTAGGTGTCTGACCTCAGGGCATTTGTCACTGGCCATCACTCTACTGCCACTCCGTCACTTTCCTTAGACATTCACATGGTTCACTCCTCCCCTCTTTCAAGTTTTTTTTTTTTTTTTTTTTTTTTTTTTTTTTTATGGCCTTTTCTGAATGCAGCCTACTTTGATCAGTATATTTTAACAACCATCCCTCACTACCTATTTCCCCTCCAACTGCAATGCACACACCCATCCTTGGGCCTTCTTGGTCCTACTTCATTCCTTCTTTCTCCTCAACTTCTAACAGTCCATATAATCAGAATTGTTTGTTCATTATCTTGACTCTCCTTGTAGAAAGTAAACTCCACTTCGGCAGCAATTTTTATCTGTTTTATTCACTAATATACTCCCAGGACAAAACAGTGCCTGGTATTCAATCTATACTAATATAAGGGAAATATGCTAATTAGACCAGACGTCTACCAGACATCCTTCCAGATGTCCTTCCAGATAAAGCCATGGTGGCAGGGGCCACAGCAGAGGCGGTTAGGGTGGTCAAGCTAGCAGGGGAAAGCAGTGGGGGCGAGAGTGTAGCCCAGGCTGAGGGACCTTCTCCCCCCACCCTCGACATGCATGAATTTCATGCATGAGGTCTCTAGTAGACCAATAAAGCAATAAGGAACAAATAACAGAATGTATGAATCGTGGACATTTACTTTATTTCCTTTTATTTCAACAAATAATGATGCTGAATTAAGATTCCCTATACACATGTGCTTCTGTATCGGTCTTTTTATTTCTATACTAGATGCCTGGTGCATAAAATGTGTGCACAGGGAGGTGGTGGTCCCTCAGCCTGGACT
Organism: Pipistrellus hanaki; assembly: GCF_964339955.1. Classification (NCBI taxonomy): domain Eukaryota; kingdom Metazoa; phylum Chordata; class Mammalia; order Chiroptera; family Vespertilionidae; genus Pipistrellus; species Pipistrellus hanaki. The sequence goes on along the minus strand of NC_140503.1, from coordinate 120,970,456 downwards.
GCACCCTCTCACAGTTCAGGACCCACAGGGATCAGGCCTAAACTGGCAGATGGACATCCATCTCACAATCCGGGACCACTGGCTCCTAACTGCTCACTTGCAAGCCTGCCTGATCTGCCCTAACCACTCTGCATGCCTGCTTCATTGCCCCTATCCACTTGCCTGCTTGCCCCATAGCCACTAACTACTCGCCAACTGCATATCACCCCTAACTGCTCGCCTGCCTGATCATCCCTGACCATTCTACCTGCCTGCCTGATTATCCCTAACTGCCTCTGCCTTGGCCACTGCAGCTTCGTTTGGAAGGATGTATGGAATGACATCTGAAAGGTCATCCAGCTGTTTAATCTAATTGGAATATTACACTTATTTTATTATAGATGGTCAGAACATTTTCCTATCCATGAACATTTCCCAAAACCATGTTTGAATATGCTTTCCCTGCTTCTCCACTCTTTCTTTCAGCCATCTATAGGTGGCTTTTGAAAATCTTATTCAAAATTATTATTTCATTTGCATTTTTCTGATGACTTTTGAACTTGAGCATCATTGAATATATTTGTTGATGATATTAATGTAGTCATCTGGGAATTGATTATGCAATAGAAAGATATAGATAGAGATTATAATAGAAATAGAGGCAGAGATGACATAAATATAATCTTACTTGTAATCTGTAAGGAAAATTTTTCTAATCTATTATGTGCCTATTGTTTTTATTTATGAAAATTTTAGACCATGGTTAAAATGTCACATAATGAAATATATACATTTTTCCTTGTGTAGCTTCTCAACTTTAGATCCTGTCTTTAAATTTCACATTGCTTAACCTCTGTTTTCTTGCAAGAATTTTATTATTTGTTACATTTAAGACCTTAATCAATCTAGACTATATTTCTGTATATGAAATATGTGGAAGAAAAATGGGTTTAATTTCATTTATTTCCAGGTGAATAACCAGATATACCAGCACCATATTAAATAATACATCTTTTTAAATGGAATTAACTTTTGTTATATCTTAAATCCTCCTAATTACTAACCACAGTATCTTGATTCTCTTTTCTGTTCTTTTAACATATTATCTAGTGTATATTAACTTCATGTTTTTTAAAGAAAAAAAAAAACACAAAACAAAGCTTGGTAAAAGGAAGAGAAAATATAACCTAGCAGGTCAAAGGAAATTAACATATTCAATTTGAAGATGAATTAGGGGACAACTTTAAAATAAGAATGAATACACATGTTGTAAGTGAACATCATGTCATTTTCAATCTGCCTAAAATGTAAAAACAATAAAACTATAGTTCTATTCTCACTAGTCATAAAATGTCTGGGCCAACCTCATATATTTTTTCTATGAAAAGTTATTTTAATTTATATAATCTTGCTCTTTCTCTTTGTGCCTATGCTTCCATCCTTTTGAGTAATATTTTACTGTATTTGTTATGTTTCTCCAGAAAAATAGAACTAATGGAATGTATATAAATATCCTTTCTAATAAAAGAGTAATAAGAAAATTAACCATCACTCTGTTATATCCACCAGCCATGCTCACCAGTCAATCAGGAGTGATTATGCAAATAAACCCATCCAAGATGGCTGTGGCCACAGAGAGAGTAGGAGGGAGGCTTGGGTTTCCCCAGCAATGGAGGAAGCCAAACTTTCCACACGCCCTGATCAGCCCAGGCCTCCACTTAAGGCTACAAAATTTCAATTATAGAAGATAAATAAATCCCAACAGAAATGGTGGCAGCCACAGAGCTGGAAGAGCAGGAGATTAGGGTTGCCCCAGGTGATGGAGGAAGCTAAGCATCTGCAGCCCTGGTCTGCTTTGGCCTCTGCTCAATCCTACAAAGTTTCAAGTATAGACGATAAATAAATCCCAACAAAAATGGCTGTGGCCACAGAGCAAGCAGGAGGCTTGGCTCCACTCCAGGCTACAAAGTTTCAATTGTAGAAGATAAATAAATCCCAGATACCAGGGCCTCCACTTGGTGACCCAGGGAGTGTGGCCAGCCTTCAAACCACCACAGGCCCCTTGCCCAAGTTGCCCCATGCCCCAACAGAACTCCCACCTGATTCAGGACACCCTTCAGGGCAAACCAACTAGCCCCCACCATGCACCAGGCCTCTATCCTATCTAATAAAAGAGTAATATGCAGACTGACCATCACTCCAACACATAAAATCAAGATGGCTGCCCCTTTGTGGTCAAAGATCCTGCCCCCATGTGGACACAAGGTGTCCACTACAAGATGGCCAGCAGGGGCTGGCAGTTGGGATGCACCAGGCCTTCAAGGGAGGCACTTGTGGGTGATCAGGCCAGCAGGCAAGGGCAGTTGGGAGGGACCAGGGCTGCAGGGGAGGGCAGTTAGAGGTGACCAGGCCGGCAGAGGAGGAAAGTTGGGGGCAAACAGGCTGGCAGGGGAACAGTTAGACATCAATCAGGCTGGCATGGGAGTGGTTAGAGCACATGTGTCAAACACAAGGCCCGCGGGCCAAATCCAGCCCGCCAGGCCTTGCAATGTGGCCCGCACCACGCTGTCATCACTGCACTCCGCTGTCAGTTTATGACATTGTCAGTTTATGACTGTTCAGTAAACCATTCGGCCCGCGATTTAGGCTGGATTTTAGATTTTGGCCCCTTCTCTGATTGAGTTCGACACCCCTAGACTGTTAGAGGGTGATCAGGCTGGCAGGCAGAAGAAGTTAGGGGCAATCAGGAAGGCAGGCAGGCAAGCAGTTGAGAACCAGTAATCCTGGATTTTAGGAGGGATCCCAGATTGGAGAGGATGCAGGCCCTCCCCCCATGCACGAATTTCGTGCACCAGGCCTCTAGTAGAAATATATTTGTTATAAGTAAATGAATCATATGATTATGATGCTGGTAAGCCTTAACTGTCCAGTGTGGGCCAGCAGGCTGGAGCCCCAGGAGAGTAAATGGTGCAGATGAAGTCCAAAGGCAGTCTGTTGGTGAAATTAACTTTTGGTTGGGCAGCCCATTTGTTTTGTTCTATTAGGCCATCAATTGATTGGATAAGGACCGCCCACATTATGGAGGGCAATCTGCTTGAAGTTTACTGATATAAATGTTAACCTCATGACATATAGATGGTCAATAAGCATATGAAAAGATGCTCAATATCACTAATCATCAGAGAAATGCAAATTAAAAGCACAATGAGATGTAATCTCATACCTGTCAGAATGGCTATCATCAATAAATCAACAAACAAGTGATGGGGAAGATGTGGAGAAAAGGGAACCATCATACACTATTGGTGGGAATGTAGATTGGTGCAGCCACTATGGAAAACATTATGGAAGTTGCTAAAAATATTAAAAATGGAACTGCTTAAACCCAAAACACTAATTCAAAAGAATAAATGCACCCCCATCCTATCTTCACTGCAGTGTTATTTATATAGCCAAATTATGGAAGCAATCTAAGAACACATCAATAGACGAGTGGATAAAAAAGCTACATTAGCACAATGGAATATTACTTAGCCATAAGAAAGATCAAAATCTTACCATTTCGAAAGCATGGATGGTCCTAGAGGGGGTTGTGCTAAGTGAAATAAATGAGTCAGAGAAAAATAAATACCATATGGTTTCACTTATATGGAGACTCTAGAGAACAATCTAAGCAAATAAATAAAACAGAAACTGAATCCTAAGTACAGAGAACAGACTGATGGTTGCCAGGTGGGAGAGGAGTTGAGGAACGGGGAGAAAAAGGTGAGGGGATTGAGAAGTATCATACATATTGGTAGTTACAAAATAGCCACAGGGACACAGAGTACAGCATAGAAAATGTAGTCAATAATGCTGTAATGACTATATATGTTGCCAGTTTGGTGCTGGAAATATCAGAGGGAACACTTTATGTATGCTTGTCTAACCACTATGTTGTACACATGAAACTAAAGCAAAATAATACTGAATGTAAAAAAAATGTTAACCTAGTCCAATAACACCCTCTAAGTTGCTACATAATTTTAAGTTGCTACATAAAATTAACCATCGCAACTATCTCATGTTATTTTTTATTCCTAAGAAAACTTATCTATAAAAAAGTTATTTTTTTTTTTTTACCCAAGGGGAAAGTTAATTCCTGAAGAAGAAAAGTTCAGGGTAGCCAAGATTTCAGGCTCAAAATAAATAAGGTTACTAGCCTACTTATACTCTGATTCTACTAACTGTAAATCCATTAAATATTACCTTTACCTAAAATCACAGGACACAAAGTAAAACCTGTCAAGATTTTGTGGATGCTCATTCCTTCATCACCAACTTACCTCTCTGTCTTGGACCTTCAGAGAAAATAAAATAAAATTGGTGGCCAGCTACTGGCCATTGCATATTTTGAAAATTCTTATAATTGCTAATTGTAAACCTTTCCATGCATTAATCTGATTGCCCCCTACTTGTCCCTGCTCTGATTGTTGATTTAAGGGACACATTTAGGATAGAGGGAAAACATTTTGTGACTCTCTTAAAATATAAGTCATGGATTTCCTTGTTGTAGCAATGTCAGTTCTCAGTCTATTCAGTAATTCAGGGGTTAAACAGAAAGTACTAACTTCCTTTTCATAATCCCTATTGATTTCTAACTCCCCCTCTTCCCCCACATGCAGACATAACAGACATACTCCAGCATTCAATCAAATAGATAACGCAGGTTTCCAGGAGTTGGTTACCTGGCCTGTGTATCTCTAGTAGGGTTACCTGGTGTATGATCAGAGTCTGCACTCAGTGCTTCATCAGGAATTCTGTTGCCAATGGCCCAGTCCAAGTCATCTTCAGAGTGTTGAGTAAGACCACAGGCTGTGGTCCAATTTGTGGAAGTTGTTTCAAAATTACAGCTTCCTGTTGTGGTTGTGTACTGGCCTAAGGAAACAAACATTTTAATAATAAGTTCTGAAAATCTATATTGCACTAAGTGATACTTTTGTGATGATTTTAATTAATATCTGCATATTCTAATTCTTTATAAGTAAATGCATAGAAGTAGGACATTTGCACCCATTGATAAAATCAGATGTAACCAGCTTTTTTAGTCCAGGATCTAGAAGCAGTGCATGAATATTGTCATTTATTCACTAAGAAGCTATATGGGTTGACTAAGGATACTTATAAATAATAGGTAAAACTGTCTACACATAAACAATGAACATAGCATTATAATACCTATCAAATCAAATAAATCAACAGCTTCAGTTGTCTGGATATTAATTCAGTTCCTCTGAGTGCTCTGGTGTTTGAACAGCATAGACTGTTGGAGAGGCAAACTCACTTGCTAAAGAAAAGGTGCCTTAAGGTGAAACAGTGAACTGTACGGACACTCCCTTTGGGCATAAGATACAATCACCATGTACAACATTTCAGAACTAGTCAGCAAATAATGAAAGATGTTCTCTTCTAAAAGTGTTGATTGATAACTCATTAAAAATTAAGTTATTCACAATATAAATTACTAGATAAGAACTGTGTTGTGATAATAACTAGTTGAGATAACAACTAGTCATCTGTAAAAGTGCCATCATAATATTCTGATATCTGCTTTCATTTTTCATTTTATTTTTTTGTATAGCAACTGAGTCTGTCATTGACTTTTCCTGTCTATATATATATATATATATATATATATATATATATATATATATATATAAAGTTTATATTATTTTTAACATTTCTTAAAGTAATTTCTTGTTTATAACTTTTTCTTAACATCAAACTAATACTAGCACATAGAAACTTCATCAGAAGAAAAATTTGCCATTAAAATGGACACCAAATATATAACAAAAGTAGTTTTCATATTTTTATAGAAAGTTTTCTGGATCTCTGAGAGAATTTTCATAAAGTATCAGCATTTCACTTCTCAGGCATGATTGCATTTTATCTCCAAAAGTAAAATCACTTTAAATTGTGTACATTTATTTTATTCATTTTCCATAGTTTATAATTAGTTAATTTTTTGTGTTTCTTTATGGGCCCTGTATATCTTTATGCTTTTCTGTACCAAACCCATGGCTTAGATAGGTTTATATTATGCAAACAATGTGGATAAAGGTGAGAGATTCAGTTCTCCAGGTGTTTAGCCAGCACAACTGCAAAAATGCAGAACTTATCAATGTCCATACAAGACAGCTAGTGTGGGTTCTTCAGAATAATGTCACATTCAGGCTCTGTACTATCGTATTTCCGTGTAACTGACTCCCCACCATATAGGCTTGACAATAATTATCCTACATCCTTTTCCATTCTCTGTGACCACTCTGTCCTTCTAGCTCCAATTTATTTAATAAATGACCTTTATTTTCGACCCTAAGGATATGCATGCAATCAGGATCAATTCTCTTATATTTCATTCTCTTTGCATCAATTTTTGAAACTTGTCCTTTCTAAAGCTATTCTCAGTTTATGATCTCTACTCCTTAGCAACACTATTTTTAGGATTCCACAGCCTCATTTATTTCAAAGTTACACAATTTTTCCACATTTGCCAATCTCACATTCTCCACTAATTACTTTCCTAAAATTTGCAGATACAGTCACGGTGTCCCTCTTGATTTAAAAAATATGTATTTATTTATTTAAATTTCTCACTGTATATCTTCACTCATCCTTTCCAGGGGCCCTTCACACTTTTACGCATATGGCTTACAAATAAATCCGCATCCATGCGGGCATTTGTCTTCAAATGCTTTTGGAACATTTCACTTGGAATACACAACCATTACCTCAAACCAAACAAGCCTAAAAAAAACTCATCATTCACTTCTCAAGTTGGGTTCTTCTTTTTGAGATGATTGACTAATTTCATAGGATGAATCTTCTTTCTTTCTAAAAATTCTAACTTTGGAGTTATCTTTAATTCTGCATTCTTCATTTTCATATCCAATTTCTGATATCACCAATACCTGTAGATTCTCCCTTTGAAAACGTATTTAATTCATTTCCTTCGTTGCAGTTTTATAGTGCCTGTTCCAGTTCCATTGGTTTCAGCCACCTGGTTTAATGGAGTCTCTCTCTCTTTTTAATATATATATTATTCAGTTTTTACAGAGAGGAAGAGATAAGGACAGAGAGTTAGAAACATCGATGAGAGAGAAACATCGGGGATGTGCCTGCAACCAAGGTACATGCCCTTGACTGGAATCGAACCTGGGACCTATCAGTCTGCAGGCCAATGCTCTATCCATTGAGCCAAACCGGTTTTGGCGAGTCTCTTTTTTTAAACGTAGCCTTAAATCTATCAACATTACAAATGCAAACTATATTAATCACCTTTAAGAATGTTCTTATGTGTTATTTCCCTTGCTAAAAAGAATATTCAAGTTTTCACATTGTCTGAAGATACTCTCCAAAATCTCTAGCCTTGAATACAGTAACCTTTATGCAATGCAAAAAGTTTTTTAGGCTGAAATCTGTCTCATGTTTAAAATCGCCTGCCAACCGAATTTTTCAGAAAATTATCTCTTGACTAAAAACAGACTTCCTTCAACTTTTATGGTTAAAGCTAATTCTCACTTTTTAAAATGTTTTCTCTAGCATTTGGGTGCTCATTTGTCAGTCAGCCCTTCCCTCTCTTGTTCAGGAGAGAAGTGCAGTTTTCTCCAGGGATAACCCTTCTCTCAGTCAGGTATGTGCTTTGTGGGTGAAACAGCCCTCATCAGCTCCAATAGCGACGGATGGTTAATCTCAGCAATTGTGATGCCATGTTCCTCTTTCTTAATCAGTATAAACATCAACGTGGGATGCAATTCTAGACAATGAGGCTTATTGGAGAAAAGGCACATAGGAATTTTTTTTTCTTTAGAAAACAATCAAAAGGAAGAAAACCTATTGGTCCTTTCTCATGATAGCATTACAAAAATGAGATACTCAGGACTGCAGAATTTGATGGGGAGGAGCTGGCTTTACAGAATACCAAATCATCATAACTCAAACAGACAGGAGTTGATTTATTTCAATTAACAGTAAGCTGGGAAGTTGTCAGTTTAAGGTCGGCATTGTGGTGCAGCCGTGCGGTGGGTGCGGTGCCAAGCACACATTTCCCACCTTTCAGTGCTGTCACCTTGTCATCCTCACACTCATGCATGGATGCAAGACAACTGCTGTACTTCCATGGGTCACAGACATTCAAGCATTGAGGGAGACAAAAAGAGGAAAGCGCCTTTTTTTTTTCTGAAAGAGACACCTTTCCAAAATCCCCATGTGTATTCATTGGCCTCTGGTGGCTGTAAGGAAGACTGGAGATGATGGCATTTGCAGATGCTCACAATGCTGCCCCAGATAAAATTAGAGTTCTCTTTTTAAGCAACAAAAAGAAATAAAAAGCAACTATCAGGGAATCCTGTCCATCTAAACTGTGTAAGGTTGGAATTTCTGTTATAAGTATCTCTATCTCCTCTTCTCCATTCTATCTTCCTTCAATATCCATTGTCTATACCATCTCTCCCTTTGAAGACGATGCCAGTTCTCGGGGCATGTGTGGGTTTATGGCATTATAGTTGTTACCACTAATTTCGAAATTCATTGCTTCTTTATTTTATATTGTCATCTTACTTGTTGTTTACTATTTTATTACTATTGTATAAACATTTCCAGTAATCTGTAATTTTTAGTGAACTACATCATGTATATCAAAGTGTTCCCATCCATAATTATTGCATGATGAATGATATGAAGACATTGCAATATTTCTTGATGAGGACTATGTAACATCTGCATTTTCAAAATAGCTATTGCTTTAGAAAACCGATAGTGTGTGATCTTTATCATGAACCTTTGAAGGATTCAAAGCATTAGTAACATTCTTTAAACAACTGGCATTTTCCCAGTGGAATAATATGGTTGGTCAGTGTAAATATTGATCAATTAACATATGTTTAAGAGATAGCACCATAATTATCTTTAATTCCTTACATCCACATATCCACCTTACTTTGCCATACCATAATGCATAATACATGAATACTAAATAGTTTATCCTCATTGTGAAATGGCTCCTTTGCTGCATTGAGAAGGATATTTAAGAATCTGGGGAGACTGGGAAAGAGGATGTTTGTCACTGTAAGAGGCAGGAGAGAAAGGGGCCACTAGCATGCTGCACATCCCCAGCTGAGAACACAAGGTGCATTTAACACATTTTACATAATAATTTCCTCCCATGAAAGAAGAGAGCACATTTTCTGATTTAACTGTTGTGGTTTTGTTTGTTTTTTTAAGAATTGACCTCACTTAGTAGTAACCAAACATTTTGCAACAGGAGGTAAAGATGCAAAAGAAAATTTTATTTTATGACACATTTTTTTGAGGAATAACTGCATTTATTTTCTGATAAATTTAAAGGCTATGTATATAAGACATGACTGACAAATTTCCAGAGAATGTAAAATTTGTGATATGGAAAAAGCTAACATTATCAATTCTAGGATACTGAACAGAGACATTCTTTACATTATTTCATTTAATTCTCAAAGCACTCAATAGGATGGATGTTATTGTATCTACTGAACAGATGAGAAAAGTGAGTCATTGAGAATTTAAATAATTGCCCAACAAGTGAGGGTCAAAGTCAAAATGAGGACTCCAGTTTAATAATCCAAAAGGTCAACTCTTTCTTATATTTCTCCAAAGGTCATTTAAAAAATGTGCAATTTATTCCATTATGCATGTAGATTATCTGACTTCAGGAATTTAGCCCTGATGATTTACATTGGAGAATATATATAAAAGACCATCAATATAAAATATAAATGAAGTCCATTTACAGAACTAAGTCACTTGTATATTTTTGTAATCTGTGTAGTTTTGTTTGTGGATATGAAAAAAAAGTGTATCAAGAGACTAAGAAAAGTGACTTTTTAATTTGTTAATATATTATTTATATATTAATAAATTCAACTACTTCTTGCAGTTGTCCATCAAAGTTGTGGTTAACACTAACAGATATAAGTAATTTACTTCAGTTTCAGAAAATCAAAACTTCCTGTGTGTGTTTTCACATCAATAACTGTGAGGGGAAAAGCATATAAGGCAGTCTGAGAGGAAAAAATGAGTGAAGCCAGATGAACATGGGCAGCTTTCACATTTGAAAACCCGAATTACCCATAACTTTCCCTAGCATTTTGTAAGCCTATTTCTATATTGCACATACAGGTGTATACACACACACACACACACACACACACTATTCTTCATTTGTGCTCTCTGAATAAGCTGTGATAACCTTATTCTTGATAGAACTGGTTACACTTTACAATTAACCAGGAAACATTTCATTTATTAACAACTTCTTTTAAAAAAAGAGAAAAAACATATTAGATTTAAATACATTTTTCTTCATAGTTTCTCACTCACACAGTATAAACTAAGTTTTTGAAGTCTAAAACTATGTCTTATTCATTTTTATATATCTAATGTTCAGAAAGTTGTTCCTACCCCATATTAAGAATAGGAATAATGAAAGAATATACTTTATATAAAATACTAGAGACCTGGTGCATGAAATTCATGCACAGGTGGGGGGTGTCCCTCACCTCAGCTCAGCCTGCACCCTCTCCAATCTGTGACCACTCGAGGGATGTCCAACTGCCCATTCAGGCCTGATCCCGGTAGGATTGAGCCAAAATGGGCAGTCGGACATCCCTCTCACAACCCAGGACTGCTGACTCCCAACTGCTCACCTGCCTGCCTTCCTGATTACTCCTAATCACTTCTGCCTGCCAGCCTGATCACCTCCTAACCACTCCCATGCCATCCTGATTTATGTCTAATTGCTCCCCTGCCAGCCTGTTTGCCCCTAGCTGCCTTCCCCTGAAGGCCTTCCCCCTCCCTGCCACTGTCCTTCCCTGCAGGCCTAGTTACCCCCAACTTCCTTCCTCTGCCTGCCTGGTCACCCCTAACTGCCCTCCTATGCAGGCTTGATCGCCCCCAACTGCCCTCCTTTGCAGGCCAGGTGCCTTCCAACTGCCCTCCCCTGCTGGTCATCTTGTGGTGGCCATCTTGTATCCACATGGGGGCAGCCATCTTCGACAACATGGGGCAGCCATCTTGTGTGTTGGAATGAACGTTAATTTGCATATTATTATTTTATTAGATAGAATTTTCATATACATAGATTTTTATATGAAAGGAAGATAATTTTACTATCTACAGTAATGTTTCTATGTGACTGTAACAGTCTTTCTTTCTCCACTGAATATATGTTATCTATGCCATCATATTTTAATTATTTTTTTCCTTTAGAACCTTTATAAATTTGGCTTAGTTTTTAATGTTTTACTGGTGGTTATAAAATGTTCTTTTGTCATGTCTTGTGGGAAAAGTGGTGATTTTACAAGTGTTTTAGAATTCCATTGAAATCAATTTCTTACAGTAAGTATAAAAAATACATTTTCATCCCTGGCCAGTGTGGCTCAATTGGTTGGAGTGTTGTACCATATATGAAGAGAAGGCAGGTTCAGTTCCTGGTCAGGACACATACCCAGGTTACAGGCTTGATACCTGTTGTGATGCACTTAAAAGAAGTCATAAATAACAGGAGCAATTAGACATCAATCAGGATGGCATGGGAATGGTTAGGAGGTGATCAGGCTGGCAGGCAGAAGTGGTTAGGAGTAATCAGGAAGGCAGGCAGGTGAGCAGTTGGGAGCCAGCAGTCCTGGATTGTGAGAGGAATGTCCAACTGCCCATTTAGGCTCAATCCTACCGGGATCAGGCCTGAATTATTTTAAAATTAATAATATAATGTATAACGTTCATAGTATAATTTAAACAATGCCAATTACTTACACTTCCTTTTATATTTTTATTTAAAACTAAAATACGGGATGAATGTTGAGGACATTATACTATGTGAAATGAGCCATTCACTAAAAAAGTTAAAAAAAATTATGTATGATTTCACTTATATGAGGTACCTAGAGTTCTCAAATGCGTAAAAACAAAAAGTATAATGATGGTTGCTAGGAACTGGGGTGTGGGAAAAATAGAGATTTACTGTTTATTGGGTACTGAGATATACTTTCTCAAGATAAAAACTTTCCGGAGATGGCTAGTGGTGTTGGCTACACTCAGAGTTCTATACAGTGACATAATGGGAAAGTTTTCTAACATAAATTGCTATAGATTTATTGCCGTTTTCAATATAGGAGTAAAAAGAATAAGAGAGGACTGCCATCTGGATATTTTCATAGAGAAGTTAAAAAAATGTTTTGGCTATTCTAAATCTACTATAGTGAATGAAAAGAACATTTCTTCTTAGCTCTGCCAATATGTTTCTCTACTAATAAAGTGAAAATCTGTGCTGAGCTGGCAGCATTAAAACAGACAAATATACTTACCACAGTGAGCTTCATCAGACCTATCAGAGCAGTCTGGTTTATAGTCACAGACAAGGTGGGATGCAATACACTTTTTGTTGTGGCACAAAAAGTCAGTGGCTTCTGGGCAAATTTCAGAAGTCTCTCCCACTGGGGGAAAAAACAAAGGTGTTACTTTGTGATGGTTTCATTACATTTGATTACTCATTTTAATCATTTTATATATTTCACACTATTAAATAAGTTAGTGATTTTAATAGTTGTCCAAGGTAGATGTTCACACAACTTTCCCTCTTTCAGTCCTACCTCCATTGTTCAGCAAGTTACATAGATGATAATTTCAAAATATCCTTTAATTACTCAAAGGCTGACCATTAGCTATTATATAAACCCAAACTTCTAACCAAGGGATTACAAATCTTTTGTTTTTTGGTACCAACTTGTTTTTTAATTCTCATTTTTTGTGGCTCTTCTCATAAGCATCTGCAACAGAAGGTTTCACAAATATGTCATTTGTTCTTTATTTTCCCATGTGTTCATATGTTGTTTCTTTTACCTACACTCTTATGCTTCTGCTGGTATCCTCAACCTCAAGTCTCAAGGATACAACTCCTCTCTCTACCTTTGTCTTGTCTTTCTCTTTATCATCCAACTTCCTGGCTGAACAGCCCGTTTTATGCCACTGAAGACCCCTTTTATTCCTGTTAAATAGTCAGCACCTCATATAAGAGCAGTTTACATGCCTGTCTGTCCCTTCAGACTCCAAGCCCCTTAACAGGAGGAGATTTTGCTGTATTCTCTTGGATTTTAACATGGCACCTACTATGTACTTTGTGCTTCATCAATGCTAGTTATAATAATCGAAGGTATAATGGTTTCATCTAAAGGGAACTAAGAAAAGTGAATTCACAGGATTTTCAAAGAAAGTCACATAATAATTGATTATCCTTTGAAGTGATATGAAATCTAATGATAATTTTCACAGCTCCCAAATGATACACATTAAAGATATGAAACTATTTTTATCAAATTCAACAAATTAAATAAAGCTCAGCAATTCTTTTGATACATAGACTATAAGTTCAGGATGGAATGCCTGAAGTAAGGTAAGTTACTCAAGGTTAGGCAGTATCTCCATAAAGGAAAATGGTAAAACACCATAGATTTGATAAAAGTGCATTTTCATATCCATTGAATCATTCTTCCACACAATAGCTAAAACCTGAATAATTTGCAGGATACTTTAACAGTAATATATAGTCCAAATATGAAGATTGAAGAAAAAGCATCTAAGACAATAGCAAATATTTCAACTAGGGACATCACTAAGATGAAGAATTTACAGTCAGGTTTGTTGGCTGATTTAGAATCTTTCCCAAATAATTTTAATAAACACTAGATAAAATTTACACTTATCCAGAGCAACATGTAGACATTATTTAGTATGCAAATATATGCATTGGAGATTATTTCATACTCCACAGAGGAAATGTCTTAACCCATAATCTATCTAAATAATAAGATTTTTAGTTTTTTAAAAATTTGAATAGGCTACATCTCTAAATATGGATTATTTACCTAACAGTATAGGATAACAAAAACATGAAGAGAAATCAAGTCAGTGCTTTGAATTTCAGTAAACCAAGCAACTGCTAAAATCCCTATTGTATATGAATTATATTAAGAAAATATTAGAAAGCCTACTATTCTAAGAAAAGAGGATCCTAAAGACAAGAATATAGTCAATCAGATTGTAGTTAGCAAAAACATCACGGTAAATAGAAAAATTAGATTATTTGAGTGATAATGTTTATACCTGTTCAGCAAGTTTAAATTTCTTCATCTAGTCAATATGATAAACTCTATAGATTTCAAATATAAGAAATAAAAGATAATTTCAAGTATTCTATAGTTAATGATGCAGTGCTGAAAGCAGTTGGTGCTCATAATAGAGAGATGAAGATAATCTGGCTGGCAGAATATGGCATATGAAAATAACTAAATTATTACGTTAGCCAAAAAATAAAACATACAAGATTGACAGATTCATAAAGACCTAAAACTAAAGCAAGATAGGCTGAAGAATCCTAGAAAGAAAAAGCCTGAATATTATGTATCCATAAGAAATGAATATTTAATCCAATGAAAGCATGAGGTATATACAAAGGGTTAATTCATATGCATTTGAACAAACTGTCACCATCCTGCATGTGACATCAATTGAAAGCTGGTTTTATTCTGCTTTGAAACAGAATTTACAGTAAAGATGTCCTTGACTATAAATTTCTATTTGAATTTAAGTAGTTTTATACACAGGATTCATTCTACTTTATTTTATTGCTCCCATTATTCCAGTTTTGTCCAGGGGAAGCTCTTAAATTAGTTCTCATGTCCCTTTGACATACTCATCAGTGTAGTCATTTCTTTTGGATACTACCTGATTTTCTAGCACTGTAAGTTGATCAGGGCTAACATATATTTCCTGACCCAGTTCTAGAGTCAGTCATCAGCCATTTGGAGCACTGGTTTCCTTCACTGGAGAATGCCCTTAGAAACCAAGATCTGGGTACCAGGTTGCTCCTTGCTACTGAGGTGCCATTATTTTCTATGCTATGATAACTTGAAGAGTCGTGGCATTTTTCAATTATGGAAAACGATCAATATATTCTGTTTTGGAATTCTTATTCTCACATGACATACTATCCTATATGTGGTGTGACACAAGTTTAGGGTTTTGTTTTTGTGCTGGTAGCTTCTATCTTATTTGTTTGTTTTACCTTCACTTTTGCACAAGCTCCTGGAAAAAACAACCACATTTCTTTGAGCCTGACCTAAAAAGACTAATCTGTATGAAAAGAGTCATGTCTAGATCTTCTCGTCTCATACAGGATTAGAAAATTCAATCCCCACATAATTTAGGCCACTGGGAAGTTAGCTTCCACCTATGATCGATATTTTGATTCTCCTCTTTGGTCTTGGGTCTAGTATATAGAGTATTAATAAGTGTATTAGACACTCATGTTTTCAGTGAGTGGAAATAATATCTTATTATATGATTTTGTCAATTCTTCTATAGCCTAACTTTCAATATAAATTTAATATTTAAAATCTGTCAGTATCCTATGAATTCTAAAAATAACCACAAGAAAGCCACAGAAAACAATTTTCTCAAAGTAATACTCTTTATTTAATGTAAATTTTATGATACTGGAATTTTTTTCCAATAGCAGATCTTTGTTTAAAGAAATCTCTCTTTATTTTGTATTTATATAAAAGTAAATACATGTAAGCATCTGAGTGTACTCAGAGCAAGAGAAACATTAAGATGCATTTGTAGTGGTTAGAAGAGGAAACTTTTACAAGACCAGGGTTTCTTTTTACTTGACAATGTATGAATTTTCTTTGTAATTTGTCTATTTTAATTTGATAAATTATCCCTGGATAGTTTTCTTTTTTTTTATAGGTATGTCTCAGAAGTTTTGGCATTCTAAATAAAAGTTTTTCTTTAGTTAAAGCTGACAATAATGGGCAGTAAATACTGATTGCAAATAAAAGATGTGGACCAAATAAAAGATGTGGACCAATATAATGAGTTTGAACTACATTCATCTATTGCCTCTCATACATGTGCCCACAGGGGATTAAACCCAGAGCCTACATGTGCCCTTAGGAATCAAACACAATAAAATTTCAGTGCCTGGTCCAACCAACTGAGCTACACCAGCCAGCTCGTGAACTCCATTCTTATAAAAGCTGCAACCTTAGGTAAGTCATATAATATTGATCTCTAAATGAAAACATTGATCAATAGTTTTTCATACAAAAGACTATAAGCTTTTACATCTAGTGATATCATCTGTTTAGAATCTTTAATTATTCATCCTAGAAACATATAGTAAGCAAATGTCAGACACACTGGTAGATATTATGATAGTTCTTACCTTCAAATAATTCATAATCTGCTGATGAAATTTTTTTTATTAAGATGGTATATGTTGTGCTATAATTGAAGATATTTATGGTTGGCTGTCAGAGGACAATAAAAAGTAGCTCAAGTTTATAGTTATGTTAATAAATATTTAATACATTTATTCAGTTGATGGACTTTAAAGTGCCTATCATCTCAGTCATTCAGTCAATTAATAAAATAGGCCAGATGATAAACTGAGAGGAAGCAGTTCCTACGTGAACTTTCTTCCATTCTTCTTAGCTTCCTTATCAAGAAAATTTGACCACATTGAATATTGAAGATTCAGATTTATTTAAAGGAAGAGAAACATTTTGGATACTAAAAGGAAAATAGGCCCAAGAATAGATATTTTGGAAAAGATTATGCACCTCAAATCTTTCTTCACTTATGAATTTCTTATTTCACTTGAGTACTCTTGTTCTAGAAACATCAGGGGTGAGTTTGCACATAAAAAGAAGTCTCAACACTGCAGAAGACTCAATATCACACAAGTATTTTCAAATGTTTAGAAAATCATAGTGTTTCATATTTTCTATTTACCATGAACACTTAAATCTGTCTTATGTTAGAAAAATTGCTAAGTTTTAAGGTCAGTGCACATATCAGACAATTGATAGCAACATATCTGAAACTGTAACCTCAGTGATCTCAGTGACCGCAGAGCTCAGTGTGTGTCACATTATCTGAAGTGTTACTGGAGGTACTGGACCATGTTATGTACAGCAAGAGTTTTTGGAAATATAAAAAATCTGATTCTGTTTGTGATGCAGAGGCAAGGTGCCTGCTAAGTGGAAAATATCATAAAGATCAACTTTTCATGTTTTTAGACAAAAAAGGGTGACTACAAACTGTGTCTATATTTGTCTGAAAGAAAATTATATGTACAATCCTCCCTTTCAATGAATGAATCTCAGATTTTTATCTTTAAATTTTTATATCTGCACATAGTTTAAGTATTTAGTTTTCTTTGTGATTTTTCATATATTTTAAGGTCAACAGATAGCTCAACCCTAAGATATTATATATATATATATATATATATATATATATATATATATATATATATATATCAGTAATTGGTTTAAAGATTTATATAAAACAAAAGTAAAACACATGCTATTTTAGAAGGCCCAGGAAGAAGACAGAGAAAATAAGTCTATCTAATAAAAGAGCAATATGCAAATTAACCATCACTCTGCTGCACCCACAAGCCATGCCCACAAGCCACACTGACAAGCCAATCACGAACAAATATGCAAATAAACCCAACTAATATGGCTATGGCCACAGAGAGGAGGGATGCTTGGGTTTCCCTGGCAATGAAGTAAGCCAAGCTTTTTGCCTGCCCTTGCCAGCCTAGGCCTCCACTCAAGGCTACAAAGTTTCAATGATAGAAGATACATACATTCAAAGAGAAATGGTGGCAGCCACAAAGCTGGAAAGAGCAGGAGGCTAGAGTTGTCCCCGGTGATGGAGGAAACCAAGCTTTCCATACACCCTGGCTGGCCTATGCCTCAACTCCAGGCTACAAAGTTTCAATTGTAGAAAATAAATATACCCCAGATACCAGAGCCTCTGCTTGGGTCATCACAGGTTGTGGCCGGCCTGCAAACCAGCACAGGCCCCTTGCCCCAAGGGAACCCCACCCTGATCTGGGACACTATTTAGGGCAAACCAGTCGGCCCCCACCCATGCACCAGGCCTCTATCCTATCTAATAGAAGAGTAATATGCAGATTGACCATCACTTCAACACACAAGATGGCTGCCCCCATGTGGTCAAAGATCCTGCCCCCATGTGGACACAATATGGCCACCACAAGATGGCCAGCAGGGGAGAGTAGTAGGGAGGGACTAGGCCTGCAAGGGAGGGCAGTTGGGGGCAATCAAAGCTGCAGGAGAGGGCAGTTATGGGTGACCAGGCCTGCAGAGGAGGGCAGTAAGGGGCAAACAGGCTGGCAGGGGAGCAGTTAGGCATCAATTAGGCTGGCATGGGAATGGTTAGGGGGTGATCAGGCTGGCAGGCAGAAGCAGTTAGGGGCAATCAGGAAGGAAGGTAGGCGAGCAGTTTGGGATCCAGCAGTCCTGGATTATGAGAGGGATGTCCGACTTTCCTTTTAGGCCAGATCCCACCATTATCAGGACTAAACAGGCAGTCAGACAGCCCTTGAGGGATCCCAGATTGGAGATGGTGCAGGCTGGGCCTAGGGATACCACCCCTGATCCCCGTGCACGAGTTTTGTCATCAGGCCTCTCGTAAGAGAAAATAAAACATCAACAACAAAATTCAACTGATTTAACTGACAAAGAGCACACACTTTTGTGCATGAAAAAAACGTTATTAATGGTTTAATGTCTCAGAAGTCCTCATCAAATTCTCAGCTCTTTTTAATTCCCATTCCTCCACCAGAAGATACCTTGCTCAATTACTTGACTTTTAAATGGTAGTTTCTAAATACCATTTAAAAAAGACATAGCAACCATTTCTATTCTGGACTTTACTGCTGCTTCTGATATGCCAAAAATGTCTTTCCTTTTGTAACCCTTATGCCCTTATGTGTTTGGCATCATATTCCTGCTGTTCTGCTGTCTCTTAACCTTCCTTCTCTTCTCTGGGCTCCAGGTCCAATATGGACATGTAAATGCCTGTGGAGCATATTATGACCCTGACTCATTTTCCTTTGCTCTTCTCCTGCATCATATTTATTGTCATGGTTGTATCTACCAACTGGGGGCTGATGCCCCAAGAGCTACATCCCAATCTGTAACTTTTCCTGAGTTTATACACTTACACACCTTCCATTGGATTTTTCTGTAACATATTAGACACACTAAACATGACCAAAGATGCATACACTGTGTTTTCTTCTTGCCTCCTACTTTATCTTTCCCAACTTCTTGCCTCACAATAAACTTCACAGTACCTATCTATGTACAGTCCACAGATGCACTTTCCCCCCCACCAATTTTGTCTTTATTCAGTTTTTATGCCTTCATTCTCCCATTTCCTATGGTGGAGATGGCTGGCTATTTACAAGACATGCTCAAATTTCACTTACTTTAAGGACAACAGATTGCTCAATTGATATATATATATATCTCAATTACTGATTGGGATAGTAATTGGTTTAAAGGTTTATATAAAACAAAACACACACAATTTTAGAAGGACAAGGAAGAAGACAGAGGAAATAATAAAATAAATCAACAACAAAATTCAGTGTCCTTGATAATCTCAATGATAACAGATGTATTAAAATACAATACCATGATACATTTTCTGTTGCATTTATTGACTATACAGTGGACAAAATAATCATGCTTATTCTGAAAAAATATATAGGAACATCTTTAAAGGAAGTAACTGTTTTAGATTTATTTCTATACCCCAAAACATAGCACAGAGTCCAGACTCCTTTCAAGTGATAAAGTAATATTTGCTAAACTGTGTTTAAAATTTGTAAACTGGACTTTACCATTGCAATAAGAATAGTTGGTTATTTAAACTTAAAATTAATTAAAAACATGCTAAAAATACTAAGAACTGACAAGTGCATTTAGCAAATGTAAAATGCATTGGATTAAATCTTTCCTACAAAATCTTGCAGTTAAAAATAATTATAAAAGAACTGTCAAGTACTGAAAACTGTTCAGAGGATAAATGGGCTGTGTGGTAATTATTATCACTGCCTAATATAATTTCTGAGATGTAATATATTCTGTGAGTTTGATAGTCCATATAAGCACAGCTAATGATGTAATTTATTGGTTGCTACACGGGCAAGGAGGCTCAGTGATGTGTGATGACATGAGGGAGGAAGTAAAGACAATCTAAAGAGAAATGGGACAAGGCAGCATGGAATATCCTATATAATAAAAGGGTAATAGGCAAATCATCCTAATGGCAGAACATCAGTTGCTGTGATGCACCCTGACCACCAGGGGGTAGACGCTCAATGAAGGAGCTGCCCCTGGTGATCAGTGAGCTCCCACAGGGGGAGCACTGCTCAGCCAGAAGCAGGGCTCATAGCTGGTGAGCAGTGTGATGTGGTGGAGCTTCTCCGGTCTCTGTGGCAGCACTAAAGATGTCCAACTGACGGTTTAGGCCCACTACCCAAAGGCCTCCAGTTAAGATAATAAAGGAAGATCAATTTGAGGAAGAGGAATTTGGTATTCTACATAAAATTGTAGGAAAAGAAAAAAATTACTTAGGAAAATTACAATCATCATTAAAAGTGGCCCAATCATTAAAAATATTTGTTTACATGGTAGATTCAAGCTTGGACTTAAAAAAGATCCATGATGGGTGGAATATGTCATGTGTTTAGGTCAAAGTAAAAAATTTTAATTGCTATATTAAGAAGAAATACACACTTTGCTCAAAATTTATCTTCACTCCAGTGGAGTGTGGCATAAGAGGAAAGTTGTACATTAAAGCACCAATGTCATAGACATCTGACAGGGAATGACAAAGGGAGCAGATTCAATTACGTATTTAATTACATTTGTCTCAGAATATTATTGTCTTTGCCTTTGCTCAGGTAACTTTTTATTTTTTTTAATCTTCACCCAAGTATATTTATTTTCCATTGATATTAGAGATAGGAAGGTATAAAAACAGAGAGAGAAACATGAGAAACATTGATGTAAGAGAGAAACATTGATCAGTTGCCTCCCGTGCACACCCCCAGGGATCAGGGATGGCACCCGCAACCTGGGTATGTGCCCTGACCTGGAATTGAACCTGACACCTTTTGGTGTGTGGGATGATGCTCCAACCAACAGAGCAATACTGGCAAGGGCTGTTCAGCAACTTTTGCATGAAATTCATACTGAAGCATTTGCTTCAAAATATCAGTTCAAAATATCCTATATAATAAAAGCCTAATAGGCTAAGTGTCCAATTGTTAGGCCATTCAACCAGTCGCTGTGATGTTCATTGACTACCAGGGAGCAGATGGTCCAACTGATAGGTTAGCTTGCTGCTGGGGTCTGGCAGATCTGCACTGGGCAAGATGGGCCGGACATGCCCTGGAGCCTTCCTACAGTCCCTCCCCACCCGGATCATGCTCCGGTGGGGTCCCTCAGCCTGGCCTGTGCCCTCTCACAATCCGAGACCATTCTCAGGAAATGTTAGAGAGCTGGTTTTGGCCCAATCCCCACAGGCCAGGCTGAGGCACCCCACTGATGCAGTAATTACATAACATTTAATAAACAGTTTATTAATTTTGACCACATTGAAAACTACAATTTTTATAACTTACCAATCAAGTCAACAATTATGTTTGTTTATTTCTATTTCTCTTACAACCACTGTGGAATGATAGGTTAATCACTAAATTGATAGTCAATATGCCTTATTTCTATATTTGTAAAACCCCAAAACAACTTGAAATAAAATCATTTGAACACTCTAGATCACATGTGTCAAACACAAGGCCCGCGGGCCAAATCCAGCCCACCAGGCCTTGCAATGTGGCCCACACCGCGCTGTCATCACTGCACTCCGCTGTCAGTTTATGACATTGTCAGTTTATGACTGTTCAGTAAACCATTTGGCCCGCGATTTAGGCTGGATTTTAGATTTTGGCCCCTTCTCTGATTGAGTTCGACACCCCTACTCTAGATTGTTAGGTCTTTTCCCTCTAAAATTCTAAAAAATATTAGATATTATCTGAAAACACTTTCTTCGTTAATTCGCTGAAATTTTTCTGTTTTGTTTTTTTTTTTTTTTTTTTTTTTTTTTTTTAATAAATGCAAGTACAAAGATGCTGTTCACAAGTAACCTATGATTATAATTTTTAGCTGTCCAAAACTTCCAAAACTACATTTGTCTTAGAGGTAATATGTAAGAAATAAATTCTGTTAACATTTTTTGACTTTAAAGAGTTAAAAATTACTCTTGTAGACTGTTTCACAATATTGATATCCCCACTCCAGCATGTATATTTGCACTGGAAAGGAGACATCAAGTGTTACATAAAGCTGAAGACTTTATTAACATTGATCCCGTAGAAATAAAGTGTGGGAATAACTGGAAAAAAACAAAACCATTACATTTGTGTGTGTGTGTGTGTGTGTGTGTGTGTGTGTTTAAAAAATTTATAAAAAATAATGAGGTAAAGAACTTAGGCTCAGGAACAGAGACCCCTTGCCAACTGGGAAGGAGTGTAGCAGGAGGGAGACAGGGTAGGGCCCTTTAATGCTCATTACCAAGAATGTCATGGTGGTATTAGCTTGGCTGACTGATCACAGGAGAGACAACTAATTAAAGAAAGGCCAATGGGATTATTTCTATCGAGAATGAATGTTTTACCAAGACACACACAAATGGCAGGATTGGGGGCATAGGTGTCTACTGGGCGCTTCTCTGGAACAAATTTCCATGAGGCCATGTTGCTCAGGTCCTTGGAGCTCATGCCCAAGGCTGGCTTGCACAATTGTTTCTTCAATTCTCTGATCTACCCCAGAATCTTTAACCAAAAATGACCCTGATTTATTTACTAGTAAGTTTGAAAAAGTTGGTACATGCACTAAAAAGATATAAGCTGTTAACTACTGTATTTTCCGGCGTATAAGACAACCCCCTAATTTTACAGTTAAAACATAGGTTTAGGCCTATATTCACTGTATAAGACTACCCCCCACTTCCTAGGTAACACCAGTTCTTTTTTTAATTAAATTTTTAATGAATGACATTTTTCAAACATACCGTAATATACCGTACATTGATACTATAAATGGAAGGTCTCTTCACAAATGGCAATGCCATGAACTTGACCGAGAAACAAGAAATCCAAAAGAGAACATTAACAATGATATACTCGGCGTATAAGATGACCCCCGATTTTTGGTTGACTTCTTTTTGTTTCAAAAGTCTTATACGCCGGAAAATACGGTACCTTTGTTATTGATCTAAGTTGGCCCCACTCTAGAAGTAGAAGGGCTGCAATAATAATCAATGATATGTGTAATAAAGGAGAACAATCCCACCCATGTTGGAGAAAATGTATAGCCTTCCTTAAAATATAAGGTTCTGGAATCTCTCAGATGGTGATCCCATTAATGGGCGTTAATGCAGAAGAAGAGTTTTTGACATGCTGAACAATCTGATTCTGACTTTTTAATTAGTGCAACTTGTCTACCATTTAAAAAATGATGGTATAATTTTCCAAAATACATATTATCCTATATAATAAAGAGTTACATGCAAATTAACCCTCACAAGATGGCTACCTACAACCAGGCTGGCAGTGGGGGCAGTTAGGGCCTATTAGGCTAGCAGAGGGAAGCAGTTGGGGGTGACCAGGCCAGCAGGGGGGCAGTTAGGGGCAATTACACTGGCACACGGAGGCAGTGAGGTGCAATAAGGCTGGTGGCGAGGGACATTAGGGGGTGACCTGGCAAGCAGGCAGGTGAGAAATTAGGAGCCAGCAGTCCAGGATTGTGAGAGGGATGTCTGACTGCCTGGGATTGGGCCTAAACCGACAGTCGGACATCTCCCAAGGGGTCCTGGATTGGAGAGGGTGCAGGCTGGGCTGAGGGACACCCTCCCCCACCCCCCAAATTTCACTCACCAGGCCTCTAGTAAAACATTATAAAACACCTCTTGTTAATTGTGTACTTTAAAGTTTTAAATATTATGGATAAAAGAAAAGTATTACTTCCATTTTTGGTGGGATGAGAATTAAATCACCTCATTTGAGAGGAAGTATCTGTAATGTGTAATAAAATATTGAAATATATTTTAAATTTAATACTATTTAAAGTCAGAAATGAAATTAATTCAGCCAACAAAGAATATCTGTTAAAATCTTCAGATAACTTCATTGGCTCAGGCGCCACTCAGGGCATGAAATTTATTGGAGGCTCCCACACAAAACTGAAATCTATAGATTTATACCTGCTGCATTAAAGTAAATGAGAAATAAGCCTCCTTATCAGAAGTGGTGGACATGAAATATACATCACCTGGATCTCAAATTTATAGGCAATAACAAAAGGCTAACAAGAACCAAAATATCCTGAGAAAGATCAAAATCAAGAGACTATATAACTTATATAATAAAACTTATCTATTATAAATTATAATAAATAAAATTAAAAACTTATAAATTATAATAAATAAAATTATGTGGAATGGCAAAGACATAGACTAATACACCATAGCAACATAATGAAAGACCTAGAACTGGGTCTCATGTGTTTAGAAATTTGATTTTTGGCAGACTTGGCATTCATGTTGGAATAGGAAGAATGAACTAATCATTTATCAGCAATCTTCAGGCTGAGTTAAGGGTACATTGAAGAGAATATAAGACCCTGCAAGGAAGAAAAAGGCATATAGTTTTAAGAAATCAACTTCTATCTCAGCATTTTCAAATACGAAGCTTCCTAAGATCAACATGCCTGAAAATGCATCTATGATCAGCCTAGATCTCCTTTGTACATTTCACAATCATACTCCCTACTTTCCAGGGAGCAAAAGAGCTTCACATCTTTCCATTTATTCAACATTCGAAAATATGCATGGTCAAGTTGTGGCAGTACCTCATTTAAAGTCTCACATCCTATATAATAAAGAGATAATATGAAAATTGACTGCCATGCCCTTGCCCAAGATGTCCACCCCCATGTGGTTACAAGATGGCCTTCCATATGTGGTCACAAGATGGTTGCCTTAATGTGGTCACAAGATGGTTGCACCCTTGTCATCGCAAGATGGCCACCCCCATATCATCACAAGATGGCCGCCACAAGATGACTGGCAGGGGAGGGTAATTGTGGGCAATCTGGCCAACAGGGGAAGGCAGTTGTGGATGAACAGGCCAGCAGGGGATGGCAGTTGGAGGTAATCGGACTGGCAGGTGAGTGGTTAGGAGCCAGCAGTCCTAGATTGTGAGAGTGATGTCCAACTGCCCTTTAGGCTCAATTTCATAGGGATCAGGCCTAAACGGCAGTGGGACATTCCCTGAGGGGTCCAGGATTGGTGAGGGTTCAGGCTGGGCTGAGGGACACTCTCCCCCACCCCCAGTGCATGAATTTCATGCAGCGGGCCTCAAGTCTTTATATTTGACTATTTTCAAAGAATGATTTATCTAGATAGAGAGCTTTAAGAGACTGAAGTAAAAAATAACATGAAACTATTTATCACACAATGTTATTTACTACCAACACATTAATCACTTAAAACAACCCTTATTTTTTATTAAGAAAACTAAAGATATAAGTGCAAATGTAAATAAGTTTGATGTTTTAGAATTCTCATCAAAGTTGTCTTTGGAGGTTTGATACAAATTAGCACTGCTCATAGTGAAAGATAGGGAGAGATACACATCATTAGAAAAATGACAGTAGCTGATGTACTATTAGTAGTTACATGTTAAATGTTCATTTCAACACCTCAGAAAACTGATTTCCTATAATGACATAACTGCTATTGATGAATGTCTATGATGGCAGAAACTGTTGTTCAACAGGTTATATAAAAATTATGGTAGATTAACAAAAAATAGCTATTCCTTAGGACAAAGAAAATTATGTTATCACTGAGTTTATAATAAGCAAAAAGGCGATTGCTGAGTTTAGAGTTTTACACAAGTATATTTGAACTTACAATAGAAATGAGGTATATTTAGAAATATTTACATATTTATATTTACTTATATATTTATGTTTTCTGATGCAGCTGCTCAATGATAAAACAATGGATGGCTTCATTGCTCATATTCATCTTTATACTAATTTTAAAAAGATTGGCTTAAAACTCAACAGCAGAAAAACACACAAACAACCCAATTAAGAATGTGCAAAGGACTTCAAAATATATTTCTTCAGGGAAGATATACAAAGGCTCATAATCACATGAAAAGATGTTTATCATCACTAATGCAAATTGGGGAAATGCAAATAAAAACCAAATAAGATGCCACCTCTCCCCTATTAGGATGCTTCTATAAAACAACAACAACAACAATAAAACCAAACAAACACAATAACAATAAAACAGAGAAAAGCTTTGGTGTGGATATGAGAAGTTGGAATGCCCTGAAGAACTTAAAAATAGAATTATCATATGATCCAGCAATTCTAATTTGGCACATATACCAAAAAGAATTGAAAATATAGACTCAACAGGTATTTGCACACCAATGATCATAGCATTATTATTACAATAGCCAAAAGGTAGAAGTCACCCAAGTGTCCATTGGCAGATGAATGAATAAACAAAATGTGGTCCATACTTACAGGCTTAAAAGGGAATTCTTTATTTTTTATGGAAAGGTGGAAATTTGTTGGAAACAAGTACAGACTCCCACATGGAGAGAGGATCCCAAAGGGGGTAGCCCACTAAGCTCCTTTTTCCTAAGGTTTATAATGTCTTCAGTTCTTTGTGTCCTGATATTCTAAAAGGGAATTCTTGTGTATGCTACAACATGGATGAACTTTGAGGATATTGTGCTAAGCGAAGTAAGCTAGTCACAAAAGGACAAATATTGTATGATTCTACTTATATGAGGTATCTAGAATAATCAAATTCATAGACACAGCAAGTAAAATGGTAGTTGTTAAGGTTGAGGGCTTCAGAAAATATAGTTTAATGGATAGAGAATTTCAGTTTTCCAAGGTGAAAAGAGTTCTTGGACAGATGCTGCTGAAGTTTTCCCAGAAATGTAAATGTACTTAATGCTACAAAACTATGTGCTTTAAAATGATTGAGATGGTAGATTTTATGTTCTGTGTATTTTAATACAAAAATATATGTATACGTGTACAAGTGCATGTACATCCTATATAATAAAAGGCTAATATTCAAATTGACCTAGCTACAGAATGACTGGTCACTATGACTTGGCACTGACCAACATGGGGCAGTTGCTCAATGCAAGAGCTTCCCCTGGTGGTCAGTGTACTCCCACAGGGTGCTGCTTAGCCACAAGCCCTGAGCCGGGCTCACAGCTGGTGACCCCAGCTGCAGTGGTGGAGCCTCTCCCATGTCCATGGTAGTGCTGAGGATGGGGAGTGGGCCTACGTCATAAATCAGACACCCCCTGAGGGCTCCCAGCTTGTGAGAGGCCTGGGATAACCCCCCTCCCAGTGCCCAAGTTTTGTGCACTGGGCTTCTAGTGTGTGTGTGTGTATATATATGTACTGATTATCTACTGAGTGTTAGGCACTGTTCTAGAAGCAGATGTTTCAGAATAGCCCGGCTTCTTTTTTCTCAACTTAAATTTGGAGACACTTTTGTTGATAGCAAGCTTTTAATGCTAAAATACTTAGCCTTCACTTGCAGAGTGTGTGTGGCAGAGTGTTGGTAAAATGACAAATATTATTTTCTAGAAGAATAACCTGTATAATTTTTTTAAAAGACATAAAGAATATGGGATATTTACATTCAGCAATTATTATATTTAGAAGTGAGATAGCTGTCATGGAAGGTGTATTTACACATTTATTTGAATTTTAAAAATAAAGATAAGTTTATAATGATGAAAACTAAGTATGTTTTAACTGGCTGATTTACAGAGAGCTGCATTTACCAAATATTATACTTGTCAGACATTTTAATAAAAACTAGTAAACTAAATCTGCAGTTTTGATATAAATTTGTCTGACTTATGTAAAAAATAATTATTTTATAAAAATAATGGATATTTATATTAAAACTAGAGGCCCGGTGCATGAAATTCATACACTTGGGGGGTGTTTCTCAGTCCAGCCTGGACCCTCTTGCAGTCCAGGACCTCACAGGGCATATCTGATTGACAGCTTAGGCCTGCTCCCAGCAGGGAGTGGGCCAAAATTGGCAGTCAGACATCCTTAGCACTGCAGCTGAGAAGGGAGAGGCTCCCACCACAACCACTGTGCTTGCC
Source organism: Pipistrellus hanaki (assembly GCF_964339955.1). NCBI lineage: Eukaryota > Metazoa > Chordata > Mammalia > Chiroptera > Vespertilionidae > Pipistrellus > Pipistrellus hanaki. The sequence continues at coordinate 120,942,273 of NC_140503.1, read as the reverse complement.
AGCCAGGAGCCCAGCTCAAGGCTTCTGGCTGAGTGGTGCTCTCCCTGTGGGAGTGCACTGACCATCAGGAGGCAGCTCCTGCATTGAGTGTCTGTCCCCTGGTGGTCAGTGTGTGTCATAGAGACTGGTAGTTCCACCGTTTGGTCTATTTGCATATTAGCCTTTTATTACATAGGATTACTCATTTTTCAGCTTTTTACATCTTTATGACAATTTGTGAAGAGCAGTGGTCGGCAAACTCTCTAGTCAACAGAGCCAAATATCAACAGTACACCAACTGAAATTTCTTTTGAGAGCCACATTTTTTAAACTTAAACTTCTTCTAATGCCACTTCTTCAAAATAGACTTTCCCAGGCTGTGGTATTTTGTAGAAGAGCCACACTCAAGGGACCAAAGAGCCGCATGTGGCTTGCAAGCCACAGTTTGCCTTCTATGGGTGTAGAGTAACTTGGGGATCACTTTAATATTAAACTAGCAATATACATTAAAAATACAATTTTATATGTATATTAAGGGCTCAGATAATAAGGGAAAATTAGAATTATTTGAAGCTTTAAAAAATGTGGTTGCCTTTACCCCACATCCAGAGATAATGATTTAAATGGTCTGAAATGGGGCTTGGGCAGAGATATTATTTTAATCTCTCCCAGAGATATTAATGTGCAGCCAAGATTGAGAACTGCAATCATTGATTCATTTCACAATAGAAAGTGAACATTTTTTTTAATAAGATAAAAAAAAAGAGAGAGAGAGCCGAGACCGGTTTGGCTCAGTGCATGGAGCGTTGGCTTGGGGACTGAAGGGTCCCCGGTTTAATTCCGGTCGAGGACATGTACATTGGTTGCTGGCGCATCCCTGGTAGGGGGTGTGCAGGAGGCAGCTGATCGATGATTCTCTCTCATTGATGTTTCTAACTCTCTATCCCTCTCTCTTCCTCTCTGTAAAAAATCAATAAAATATATGAGAGAGAGAGAGAGAGAGAGAGAGAGAGAGAGAGAGAGAGAGAGAGAGAGAGAGAGAGAAGTGAGGGAAGAAGAGACTGAAGGAGAGCCAGAATGAAGAAAAATAATTTTTGCCTCTTCAAAGAATTACCTTTGTCATAGTGGATGGTGGGTAACATTAGTGTCAGAAACAATGAGAGAAAAAGGTATAAATTGAGGCACGGAGTGGACTGATTTCTGGAAATGGACATTCTTGGATCCCATGTAACTAGAGAACCAAATTTTTTCAGATCATTTAAACACTGAGGCTACCCATCGTCGGTTTACCTCACATTGAAGGCCTCCGTAGGCTTTACAAAGGCTTACGTTCTCATGGTTTCTGGTCAACATGCCACAGCTTATTGGGCAATTGCATCCAAAGCCCAAAGATGGCTGTATTCCACCCAGCTTCATTTCAATATACTTACAATACTTAATAACTATTGAGATAAATTTCAATCAATCACTAAACTCATAAAATTATACCTAGGCATAAAATAACTAACATTAAAGATGGTTTAGAAACATATTAACATGTAAAAAAAAAGTAGTGAATAATTATTAATTTCTTAATATTTTAATTTGTTTTTTATTAGCTCAACCAACACATTTAGCTTTAGTATAAATAAAAAGGGCCTTTCAATACCTTGGACTAAGTTTATATTTAAAGCAATAAAGAAAATGAAAGCATCCCCCTGCCAAATGAATCACTATGAGTCCTTGATAATCAGGGGAATCAATGAATTTCACATTTAGAGTGGGACAATTAAGAGAACCCTATTTAACTATTAAAGATAAACAACTAAAATGAATCCAGGGTGTTCCCTCAGTGCAATGGACAACAAAATAAAATAGAAAATAATTACAATAGTAAAATGTGTCAACATGTAAAGGAAAAAAAAATCACAAAGCAAACGTGTTGAATTATTTTGGTAGAGGACTTGGGAAGAAGGATCAACCAAAAGTATAAAGCATTATTAGCTAGACAAAATCTGGTGAATAAATATGTATGGCTCAAGGGCATTTAAATATTAGCATTAAAATGTAAAGATGGAAAAAACTATGAAGAACGTTTCATCTCATAGTGTTTCTTAAGCCTGGTGATAAAGATAAACCTATAAAGTAAAATTTTGATTATATTAAATTAAATAAATTACATAAATCGTGCTCTATAAAAATTTAAAAAGTGACCCGACGGTGTCATCCTAGTGGATCAAGGCTGTGGGTTCCATCCCCGTCAGGGCACATACAAGAGTCAACCAATGAATATGCATAAATAAGTGAAACAACAAATCAATGCATCTCTCTTACTCTCTCTCTTTTTTTCTTTCTCTCTCTTTCCCTTACTCTCTTTCTCTCTCTAATCAATATAAAAGTTCAGTTATAAAAATATAAAACATAAAAAAGAAAATGAAAAGAAGGAAGAGGGAAAGGGAGAGGGACAAGGACAGGGAGAGGGAGAGGATTATAAATAATGTAAATATCTGTGTTTTCACCACAACAGTTTCTCATGTTGTGGTGACCCCCAACAATAAAATTATTTTTGTTGCTACTTCATAACTGTAATTTTGCTACTGTTATGAATCGTAATGTAAATATCTGTGTTTTCCGATGGTCTTAGGTGACCCTGCTAGCAGTTCTCCACCTGTGGACCGCTGCTCTAGAGCCATGTGCCATACAGATGTGCGAAGGCAATGACACAGCAGTGTTACTGTACGCACTGCGCAGGTGCACCTTTATCTTACGTAAAACTGATGTCATGATTTGGCAAGAAGCCTCAGGCTTGTCTGAGTTAGTATAAAATGTGTTCCTGATCAGCTGGTGGGCTGCTTGGGGGCTGCTGTATTTGCAATGGCTGCTCTGTGTGGAATGAAGGATGGCCCATTTTCCTACACTGCAGTGTCTTTTTCCAATTCCCAGCATTCAAAGCGGTCAAGGCCCTGGCAGAGGCACTTGGACCCAACACCTCATCTCTATAATTAAACTCCCTTTAAATTTGATGCTATTGTCAATTAAACTAGACCTAATTAACCTAGATATTTCCTATAAATTATCATGAGAATGTATAAAAATTAAAAAAACAAAAAGTAAAGTACTTGAAGTAAATTCAAACTATGGGTTTTTTGTTTATTTGTTGTTGTTGTTTTATTTGTGTGTGTTGTTGTTTTTTTGCTGAGCTCCTTCATGAACTTTTAATCAACCATTTAAAGCTGTATTTCCCAACTCCTCAGAGGTAAATTTCCAGACAATTTATGTGCTTCTATTTTCCTCATATCCTTTGAGAGCCTATTCTGAATTAAAAATCATCCTCTCCTTAAAATGAATAATGTGTGTGCTGGGTCTAGTTTGATTTTGTCACCCACTAGGTGCTCAATATATATTAGTTTCCTTCCACTGTCTTATCATGTATCCAATGCATGTTTTCATAAAAACGAAGTTTGTATGCAACTGATTGATAAAGGAATTAGGTCAATACAACACTGAAGTTGTGCTGATTCCTATATGATTTTCCCCTCTACAATAACGACTGGTGTTACAGAGGCACAGAGGGAAAACAGGAAACCGCTGAGCCCAGACAGCCAGGGCAGACACGTGGCTGCTCAGGCTGTCTCACCCTGGTCATGGCTGTTTCTGCACAGACTCCCTTACAGAAGCACTATCTGTCCTATGGTTTTTCCAAACTTCAGTCATTTTTCCTTAGTCTCCATAATTCAACAGCTCTTAAATTTTTTTTATACCTCCCTTCCATTAAGATTCCTTGCCTTCCACCCAACCCCTTCCCTTTCTAGGTAAAATTCTATTTTACTGAAAAGTTTCTTTATGTATTAGAATCATATAATGTTTTAAACTGTCAGTATTTATATTATGGTTGCAAATATATATATATATATATATATATATATATATATATATATATATATATATCAGAGCTCTATAATTTAGTGACCTCTGCTCATTGTGGCTTGCCCAAACCCTATTTTCCCATCAGTTTTTTATTGTGGATTATTCAAAAAACTGCTTTTCAGAAATTCATATACTGTATACCTCTTTGTGTATGAGTGTGTGTGCATGTTCCATTACATTCAGTGGACAGGAAAATTGGTTTCTGGCCCTGCTTAGTATTTATGCATATATATTTTATTGAAAAATATTTCTTTATGTTTGATCCAACAGGATATAAATTTCTCGAGTTCCACATCTACTAATTTTAAGTACACCTGTAGCTTATATGTCTTAATATTTATTTCAGGACTGATAAACATATCTTTCAACCATATAATAAAAAAAGATGTGTCAGAAATGTAAAGTTTCCATTTCTTATTGATAAATATTAATATTAACTTTGAATAAAAAAAGTAAAATATAGTTCAGTACAAATTGAGATGCCATATTGTCACAAATTCTCAAAGCAATGATCCTATTGACCCAGATATTAAGTGTGAAAATGTTCAGTGTAATTGAGACAAGCTATAATTAGAAATCATATAAACTGAAGATAATGCTAACATTCAGAATTATAGTAGCCTTCATCAGGGATATTTCAAGGCTATTTAAGACTTTCTAAAATGTATTACAAAGTGATTATTTTTATTTAATATTATGAATAGAACTAAATCATTGTATAACATTAATTTGATTATACTTACATATAAACATATTAATTATAATATGCAGTATATTATGATATAATCAAAACTTTAAATGTAGAGCATTTTGACAGAAATGCAAATTTTATAAATTATATTGAAAGATAAAGTCATCTTTGATATTTCCTAGGTGTGTTTTAAATGGTTGGCTTAAATGCAGTGTTAAAGTAATTACATAGATTCATAGCTTTGACTTTTTAATTTAAAATAGCTGGTTAAAGATATAATAAGAAATTAAATTACATAGTCCCATTATTTAAAATATGAGCATGGGAGAGGATTAAGATTCTAGTCCCTGATTAAAAGTAAGCAAATAATTTGGCTCAAAGTCTTAATGTAGAATGTAGTTATTGGTTGACAATTGCAATGAGGCTTCTTGCCTGAGGTCTGTCTCAAATCAATTCAATCAATAAAGCAAAGTGAGGGCAATAGCTGGCAATTGCTGTGAGGAGAGGTTGATGCCACAAGAATTATATCCAACTTTTGGTTCTGAATTTTGTTTGGTGCCAACTTTATTTCCCCGACTTCTTTCCCCACAAGGCTGGAGCCAGGGATGCTAAAAAGCTTTTTCTTAATTTATTTAGCATATTAGAATCTGAAAGGCAAGCATACTTCTCTCTCGTTGCATTAGTTTGCAAAAACACCTGAAAAGAATTGATACATTTGTTGTGATTTTTGGAGGCCATTAATTAAGCAACCACAACCCTCATACAATGTCTTTAAAGAAAACAAATGTATTTGCTTCCTGTACTACAATGCTAGGTAACTCAATGTCAAATACAACATTCTCTATATATTTGCAGAATGAGTTCTATAGTAGCCTTAATTATAAATAATGTTCCTCCATGTAATATAGGAAATTACATGGTGTGTTAGTTAGGATCAACTGGATTATATGACCATAAAGTAACTTCCAAATTTCAAAAACATTTATTTTATTTTTACTATCATTATTATTTTTTAAATCCTCACCCAAGGATAGTTTTTTTTTCATTTATTTTTAGAGGGAGGGAGGAAGAGAGAGAGAGAAAGAGATCTTATATGATCTTATTATCCAATGTCACTGCAAATAAATCAATAAAACTATCACCCAGACGGGGTATTTTTAAAACACAACATCTTTTGTTAAGCAATAAAACACATTTGCAGAAATGTAAGGCAGTTATGTCAAATAAGTCTATTTTTTTATTTGAGAAACCATTTGGTATTCACCCAGCCAATAAATAAAGTTTATTTTGTAGTATTAATTTAAATATATGAATTGGCTCTAAATAAAGATTCCATTTAACAAATTTTGACAATCCTTGGCAGAATACTTTAGCTTTAGGTATGGAAGATGCATTTCAGAAGAAAACCTAAATAAAAATAGTCATTTATAATCTGATAGTGAAACTACTGTGACATGGATTGGGCTCAAGTTCTACAATATTTGTATATAAGGCTTAGTTTCTTTTTTCTCCTTCTCTTACTGAAAAAATTTCTGGATCCAAAATAAAATAAGTCTTAAAAATGAGGATTTTTGAACATTTTTTTTTTTAAAAAAAAAAAAACAAGATTTACAATGTTTTAAAATATTTCAATTAGTGTCGCTAAAACACTCCACTGTTAGTAATATGTCTGTTGTTTTCAAGAGCATTTGAATTATTGACAAAATAAATATGGCAGGTACTGTGTGACTGCTTTTAACCCAACGCTATTCATGATAGTGTGTTCTGTGCTATTATGACTAAACTAGAGGCCCGGTGCACAAAATTTGTGCATAGGGGGTGCCCTTAGCCCGGCCTGCACCCTCTCTAATTCGGGAACCCTCAGGAGATGTTCGACTTTCTCTTATAATCCAGGACCACTGACTCCTAACTGCTCACCTGCCTGCCTGCCTGATCACCACTAACTGCTCCCCTGCTGGCCTAATCGCCCCTAACTGCCTCTACCTCACCTCACACCTAGGACCCAGGATTCCCTTCCTCTGGCTGGCCACAGGCACCCAGGACTGAGGCCATCTTTGCCCAGGTTGGCCACAGCCACAGGGGATCATGGGCTGGCAGCTTCACTTGAGCTGCAGCCGTAGGTGCCCAGGACCACAAGGCGGGCAGCTTGTCCCTCTCCAAGGCCACAGCCTGGCTGGTCCCCATTCCTCTCTCCCCAGTGTTGAGTGTCTGAGCCTTTATGGCATGATGGCATGATAATCATTTGCATTTTAGCTCTTTATTAAATAGGATATGGCTAAAAGTTTCAGTGCCAATTAATATCAGTAAGGAAATCAACCTGCTGTTATTATTCAGTGTAACCTCTTCATATCTCAATTTTTCAGAGTTGAACTAAGGATTAATTAAATAGTGCTGTGATAATGATACATATATCAGTATATTTTTTTAGATTCCACATATGAGTGAGAACATGTGATACTTGTCTTTCTTTGACTGGCTTATTTTGAGAGCATAATACTCTCCAGGTTCCTTCATCCTGTTTCAAAGGGTGAGCCATCCTTTTTTTTATAGTTGCATAGTATTCCATGGTGTAAATGTACTACAGCTTTTTAAAAAATATGTTTTTATTGATTTTAGACAGAGGAAGGGATAGGGATAGAGAGACAGAAACATTAATGAGAGAGAAAGATGGATTGGTTGCCTCCTACATGCCCTCCATTGGGGATCAAGCCTGAAACCCAGGCATGTGTCTTGACTGGAAATTAAACCATCATGACCTTCTAGTTCAGGGGTCCTCAAACTTTTTAAAGTGGGGGCCAGATCACGGTCCCTCAGAGAGCTGGAGGGCCGGACTATATGAACTACTAATCCCTACTGTAACACCTTGGCTGCGCTCACTGCCCAAAAAACCTGGCAGGCAGGATCAGACTCCCCTGGGGGCTGCATGTGGCCCGCGGGCCGTAGTTTGAAGACCCCTGTATCTAGTTCATAGGCCAATGCTCAACCACTGAGCCACATTGGACAGGCTGTACCACAGCTTTTTTATTCACTCATTTACTAATGGGCACTTGGGCTGTTTCTAGATCTTACCTATTTTAAATTGCACTGCTATGAACATAGGGGTGCATATATTTTTTTCTGATTAGTGTTTTAGGATTCTTAGGATATATTCCTGGAAGTGGAATTACTGGGTCAAATGGCAGTTCCATATTTAATGTTTTGAAGAAACTTCATACTATTTTCCATAGTGACTGCATCAGTCTGCATTCCCACCAGCAGTGAACTAGGGTTCCCTTTTCTCCACATCCTTGCCAGCACTTGTTGATTTATTGATGGTAGCCATTCTGACAGGTGTGAGGTGATACCTCATTATTGTTTTAATTTGCACCTCTGTGATGATCAGTGACTTTGAGCATTTTTTTTACATGTCTTTTGGCCTTCTATATGTCCTCTTTGGAGAAGTGTCAATTTAGGTCCTTTGCCCATTTTTTAATTGGATTGTTTGTCTTCCTTTTGTTAAGTTGTACGAGTTCCTTAACTATTTTGAAAGCAACCCATTTCTAATGACTAAGCTCTGCACAATATGGCCTCTGTTCTCTCCTCCCTTTGTTTTCTTCTGACTCATCAAGGTGCTCCCCTCCCAGACAACCTGCCTCAGTAGTTCTGAGGCCAGGGTGCTCTTCCCCAAGGTGTTTGCATGGTTGCCTTTTATTTCATTGAAGCCTTTGCTTAACTGTAATCTTCAAAAGGGCAGTTTCTGACTCACCAGGTTAATCATTCTCCATCACGTTCACCCTAGTTTGTTCATAAGGCCTATCACTATGTGAGACAATATTGCCTATTGTCTGTATCCACCACCAGAACGTAAACTAATGAAGGCAGAAACTTGCCCTGTTTGGAATTTTTACACATACATCAAAATTTGAATAAATTCTTTCTACGAATTCATTTCCCACTATCTAACCCTTTATCCATCTATCTATCCATCCATTTTCCTATTTTCCATCATATGTGAATCCTTACATTATACAATGCTACCTACCATCTTCCCCCCCCCCTTTCTGACAATTATTTTTTAAAGAAAATTGTGAAAGAACTAAATGCAACATCTGGAACACATATGTTGAGCAGAACTATAGCTTTTCATCAAACTAAGTGAAGAAGGTAAGTTTTGAAATCAAACTCTACATGGTTCTGTTTATAGATTTATGCATTCATGAGCTATATATACAGCAATCACTTTTGTGGTCTCCAAAGCTCAATTCAAATCCAGAGTGAGGCTGCCCTGAAATCATTATCATCAAGCCACTATTTTTCACTCCCGATGAATTACTGTTTAAAGGACACTTAGGAGTCATACATACAGTTTTAAGGGGAAAAGATGAAAGGTGTGAAAGTAGTTATAATAAAAATTATGTCTTTTCAGGCTATGTGTAAAGACAATGTACTAGACATCTAAAATTATGGCACTGGCTTCTCTTATTTTATTCCCAAGTTATTTCCTTCCTTTCACATTTATGATTATTTGGGGAGCATGATGTGTTTTGATCTGTATGAATTTAGAGAGGGACTGAGTAGCTATTGTTTACTTAGAAGATTTTATTGACTTCTGGAAGCATTTTCTTATTCCCTAAATTATTTCTTTTTCACTGAACTGAAAACTGGTCATCATTCAATTGAATTTCCTAGGTTTTTCAGTAGAAAAGGCAACATCTTATATCATTATTGGCTCCCACATGAGTCACCAGGTTAACCAGTGTCTTGGAGACAGTTCACAGACCAATCCTGGAAATATAAGATGGTTGGGATGGTGGGGGAGCACATGGGGAAGAAGAAGAAATGCCAGGAGTCAAGAAAGGATCTTAAAAAGGTGAAATAGAAAAATAAATAAAACAAACACTGTGAACAACATGCATTTCGCCACTGCTCTGAGGAGTTGGGCATAGTGCATGGTACAGAGCGTCCCTCCACCTATGCAATCATTAATTGCTTGCTGAACCTCTCAGTAGAACAGAACCTGATCTTAAACATGGACGTAAAAAGTATTGTGCTAAAACAATGTCAAGTCTTTTGCTTTTGTTGCGCATTTTTAGTTTTAGCCAACAGATTTTTAGTGCTTGTTATATCTCATGCATTCTTCAAAGCACTTTATGTAAAGTTAATGATTTAATCCTTGTAAGAACTCTATTGGATGGAAGCATTGTCAGTTCAATTTCCTAGCTGAGAAAATGAGACAAAGGAAGGTTATGCCCAAAACCACAGAGCAGGCAGCAAATGGGTAAGCTAGGACTTGCACAGTGGTCTTGTGCCAGAACCAACAGAAATGCTATTTAGTATTAATAGTAAATGCAATGAGAATCAGGTAAATTACTATACTTAATAAATAATGTTCTGATTGAAAATTGATTAAGCATTAAATTTAAAAGTATCACATTTATAATTACAATGATGGAATATTCCTTTTCTTTTCATATAAATTATCCTCCTATTTCTCTGCTCTATAGAATGGTAGTTGCAAATTATGATTTTTGTGCAAGCTATTTTAAAATCAGTTTGAATTTTTAAAAAAGATTTACCAATTTCATAATCTTTCACTTATTTTTTTTTATAACTAAATTACTTGCTCCCTTGTTAACTTGTCCAAAATGGAGATATGCTTTTTAATGTTTCTGTGGGCAGACAAAAGAATATATCTATTCTTTGGTCTCATTTTTCTTTTTGAAAAAAGTATAATAAATTTGATAGTAAATTGAAGATAGTACCAGAATGCAAAGAAATAAGAAGACTATATCTCTCTTATTTTAGCCATGTACTAAATATTATATTTTAAATTCAATTGTAAGTTTTTTTTATGGAAAGTAAAAAATAAATATGAAGCTCAAACAGTTTTTTTATTTGCAGGTAAAGTAGATAAAGGAGATATATATATCTTTATCTTCTTCCACTTTTATTCTTAATCAATTTTAAACTTTGCTCTCATGGAACAAGTCAGACAGAAATAGTCAAGAATCATGTATACACTTTCACTCATATGTGGGATCTAAAACTGAAAGTAACAAACGAGCAAACAAGAAAACTAAACAAGCAAAAATTCATAGACACAGACAACAATATGATGGTTATCAGAGGAAAGGGAGGGTTGTAAAGCCTATTGGGGGCCAAATTAAGAGTGACAATAAGATTTGACTTTGGTGGTAAGCACACCATGAATATACAGATAATGTAATCATAGAATTGAAACCTGTATAACGTTATTAACCAACTCGAGGCCGGAGCCTGAAATTCATGCCCAGGAGGTGCAGGTGTGAGGAGTCCCCCAGCCCAGTCTGTGCAATCTCGCAATCTGAGACCCTGGGGAGGTACTGGGCCTAAACCAGCAGTCAGACATCCCTCTCACAATCTGGGACATGCATGTACCAATGACATACTTTTCATGCAGGTGTAAGGCATCTTGTTGTTGTATTGGCAGTTACATTTTTTTTTTTTTGCCCTGATTCTAAAAACTAATGCATAACATGATTCCTCTGAGGCAGTAGTACCATTTCCCCCATCTTATCGGTGGAATAACTGAAGCAGAGAGAAGTAATTGGTTTTGTCACACAGTTATAAGTGTCAGAATTAGGGCTGACCACAAAATATGCAAGCCAGAGTCCATGTATGTCATTCCTGCAAGATCCTGTTTTTTCAGTCTTAGAGTAGCTTTGCCAGGTTTTAATTTTTAAATCTAAGAGACTCTTCCCAATATATAGGGTAAGGTCCCTAGGCCTGGCCAATGATCAGAGACATCTGTGGGGCAACTGGTGGGTGGGGCGATTGGGGGGCTGCCACTGGCATTCACCTTGCTGGTGGCTTGGTGCTGCCCCTTGGCAATTACCATTGCCAGTCTGCCCCCTGGTGGTCAGTGTGCATCATAGTGACCAGTCATTCTGCTGGCTGGTCCTTCTGCATTTGGTTGATTTGCATATTAAGGTTTTATTATATAGGATGTCACCCCAATAAATGTATTTAAAAACTAAAAAATAATAATAAATTAAATTCTCGTTGTGTCAAATGATATATTTTTCAGTAAGAAAAATATGCTGGGTTCTAGAGTTGTCAATTCTATGAAAATCTCAGAGATGGTCTATTATGATCCTATCATTTTGCAAACAAGGAAACTGAAACTCTAAAATGATATGAGAAATGTTAGGTGATTAGTATCAAAGTCTATAGAACTTAAATAATGTATACAAATATGATGACATGCATTTGAGATTTCCTGATTTATTTCTCCTCCATCACTTGGATGCAGTGTTCTCTTTCATTTATCTCTGGTCTACTCAATTTTGAATCCACTCCCAGTGGTGCTTGATTTGGTTTTTCATTGTTTTTTTCTTTTTGTTTTGTTTTTGTTTTTATTTGTATTGGTTTTGAACACGGGCTGCTGTACTGAAGAGGTATCTTGGTGAATCCATTTTGAGAGTTCACTGTAGCTGGATTGCTCCAGTCCCACCAACTCCCATAGAACACTTGGGCCCACTCATTCTCAAAGTGGTAAAATCCCTCCCAATTTTAGCTGCCATTTTCAAACTGTCTGACTGATTTTCTAGTGAATATCTGCCTGTTGGCTCTATTGTGATTCTTCTGCTTTCTCTTTTGTAGACATAAATAACACGCAGGTCTTGAGGCTGTTGCCAGTTTGTCTCCTGTAGCTTGTAGGTTTTGTACGTTTCAATGCTTATTGACTTTGCTTACTAGGTACTCTGAGTGTTTTGATATGAGGACTTTGAAAAATCCAAAAGCTATTCTAACACCACTACTACCATCTCTCCAGAATTATCCCTCATTTCTTTTTTTTTTATTTTTAAGAGCTTTATTAATTTATAACGTACAATTTATATTCCACTAAGTTAATCCATATGAAATTTAAAATGTAATGGTTTTAGTACATTTATGAAGTTGTGTACGAATCACCATAAAAAATTAGAACATTTTTTCAACCCTTAAAGAAACCCATACTCAATAACAGTCATTCTTTAAATCCATACTTTTTCAGCCCTAAGTAACCACTAATCTACTTTATATCTCTATAAATCTGCTATTCTGTACATTACATATAAATGTTATCATATAATAGCAGTCGTTTGTGATTGGCAGGAAGTGACAGAGAAATTAACATTGCCATTTTAACTTTCATTTCAAATGGGAAACAGCAATGATTTATTGATGAAATATTTTCATGACAAATTATTTACATATGATATAAGTTGATTTGCTAATACAGGGAATAGAGCACTATTTGAAAACATGGCATAATAAATAATAATGATGATTATTACAGCAATCCTATATAATACAAGGCTAATATGCAAATTGTTCAATTTACTGGGAGTTTGGCTGGGAGTTTGACCACTGGGTGGGGCTGGCTGGCCAACCACCAGTGGCCCTGATAGTGGCAGGTTGGCCAGACCCCATCCATGCATCGGGCCTCTAGAAAAGTATATAAATTTTACTAAATGCAAGACTATTCTAAGTGCTTCATTTATATTATCAGATTTCATACTCAAAGCAATCTATGATGGAAGTATCATGACTACTATCCCCATTTCATTGTTAACAAAACTAAAGCAAAGTGAAAAAACACATGCTCAAACACACCCAAGTTAGACAGTAGAAGAACTAGATCCCACACTCGGAGAGTTTGATTCAAGACTCCTTGTTCTTAATCACCATTCTATAGTGCTTCTCTGATTTTAGGGTGTTTTATCAACTATTATTCTCTTCTTCTAAATTGTAATAGTAAAGCACAACTTAGGGTAACATATTCTAAACTTTTTCTCATTATCCATACTTCATAGCACTGACAGTTTATTGCTATATGAAGTGGACATAGAGGAGATACATTTGATGACAAAATAATATTAAATTAAAATTTAAAAATAAATAATTATATGTGTGATGATTAATTATTAAAAACAAACTAATATAGATCATGGTTTTTTAGTTCCATGCTTAGTTTGGTAAACTTTTACATAATGCTTTTTTTCCTTTCTATTTTGATTCATATATAATTTGAAAAACCTCATTATTTGTATGAAGCTGGTCTATTAAAGACAATTAATTTTTCCTAAAATATATTTAATATACAATTGACTACATTCACATACAAGTGACCACAATTTGCCTTTATCATTTATGACATAGAAAGAACTATAGTAGTTTGTCACTAAATACATATTAAAGAATTACTCAGGCCGAAACCTGTTTGACTTAGTGGTAGAGCATCGGTCTGCGGACTGAAAGATCCTGGGTTCGATACCAGTCATGGGCATGTACCTTGGTTGCGGGCACATCCCCGGTAGGGAGTGTGCAAGAGGCAGCTGGTCGATGTTTCTCTCTCATCGACGTTTCTAGCTGTCTATCTCTCTCCCTTCCTCTCTGTAAAAAATCAATAAAATATATTTAAAAAAAAAAAAAAAAAAAGAGCCGAAGCCTGTTTGGCTCAGTGGTAGAGCATCAGTCTGCATACTGAAAGGTCCCAGGTTCGATTCTGGTCAAGGGCATGTACCTTGGTTGCAGGCACATCCCCGGTAGGGGGTGTGCAAGAGGCAGCTGGTCGATGTTTCTCTCTCATCGACGTTTCTAGCTCTCTATCTCTCTACCTTCCTCTCTGTAAAAAATCAATAATATATATAAAATTACTCAGTAAATTAAGCATTGGATTGAACTGAACAAAATCCTATCTAATAAAAGAGAAACTTGCAAATTGACCATACCTCTGCTATACCCACAAGCCACACCCATGAGCCAATCAGGAACTATTGATAGTATACAAATTAATCCAACCAATATGGCGGTTAATTTGCATATCCAGGCGCAGAGTGAGTGAAGACTGAAGACAGCATAGAAGGAAGCCAAGTGCTGCAGAAGGGAGTGAAGCTGCAGAGAAGCAAGCAAGCAAGCAAGAGGGGTGGTGGAGAAGGGAGGGAAGAAGTCGGGTAAGTGGAGACCATAGCAGGAAGCCCTATTCTTGCAGGAATTTTCCAGCAACAAGCCTCTAGTTAACTATAATCATGTAAATTTTCACAGGACTTCAAGATAAATACAGGAGGAAACAGTGTAAACTTCTAAATGAAACCTGGCAAAGTTCGAATAATTTTCCGTTTTCCTTTGTCCTGAATCAAACTACCTAGGAATCATTCTGCTTCCCTTGAGAAGAAAGACATCTCTCTTGTTTAATAAAGCTTCTTTTTTTCTAAAATTTTCCAAAAATGCTTTGAAAAAAATGTTTAAGTTGCTAGAAACACATATAGCTTGAGTGACAACTGTAATAGAAATTTACCATATTTCTAGGAAAGTTACTAAGGAGGAGCTGAAGCAGCACATTGTGACCTCTAAGATACCTTTGCATGATTATAATTCCTTTCTGTCATCCAGCATCCTCTCCCAAACTCCTCTAAGCCAGGCAACCCTGTCTCCTATTTGACACAGATACAGGGAGCTCTGTGCTCCATATCATCTGGGCATGGATTCTGACTTTCTGTAACGTGTTCCAAGAAACGTAATGGGGGAAATAGAACTATAGAACTGACTTCTAAGCAGAATCCTTTGAAGCAGCCCTGGTCATAAAAAGAGCAGATGGCTCAACATCACCAAAAGCTAAAGTCATATTTTTTAACTGCCTCAGTGAAGTCATATTTTAATATGAAAGCAACAGTATAATTAAATAGCATTCAAGTTTAGCTCTCAGTCCCAGGTCTTACCTCTAAGTTATACCATGTAGAAAATCACAGGAGACATATCTCTCATTAGCAGTGCATATCTCACACCACTACTTTGGAAAGCAGATGGAATAATTCCTCAGAAAGAGCTATGCCAATTGTGAAAATGTGCAAGTGTATTTATAATTATTTTATACATTTTCTAGGTATTTTTCTAAGAAAAATCTATGTAAAGTTAGACTTCACATTTAGAAGCATGATAAATAGCAGAGTTTTGCAAGTTGCTGTTCACTTGCTAGAGTGGCTTCTTAAATTCCTTAAGCATAGACTTCAACTGAAGTCCTGCTTGAATTGACCCTAGTTGAACTTATTTCTCATATGTTCACCAACTACTAGTTTTCTAATCAAGAAGATTCATCTTAAATTATTTAAAGTAGATAAATATTTATATAAGTATTAGGTCTACACTTTAAATTATATTGAAAATAATTAATTCAAAGGAGAACACTTCTGCATGTTAGAAAGGAAATGTGTGAAAGGAAAAAAGACATTACTTAAGCAATTAACAAGTGAAGAAAATACAACCTCTTAACATGTAAGTGTAGGTTCAATAATTATAAAATCAAATTATAAATTTATTTTTATTTATGTACAGAACATATAGCAGAAGAACACTTTATAAATATGAAATATAAGACAAAAGGGCTAGATTATAAGTGTGCTTCCAAATGGAAATGCTTTCCAGAGACTTACCAGTCGTGCAGTTTTTAAATTCAATGTCATCAATTGCAGCTCCTCCTCCTAGATCCCTTGTTCTGATCCCTTGGAATATAACTTCAAAATTTCTTAATTTTCCTAGCAGGATGACAGCCTTTTGCCACTGATCGCCAGAAGTCTGCTTACTTTCTTGCCATACTTTTGATAGTCCTTTCTCTGTCTGAAAGTAAAATAGTTTACATAAGAGAAATAATTAAACACAAGAGAAAAAGAATAAAAAATACCCTCCAATCATTTCATCAGTGAAAACTCAATTTAAAAACATTGAAACTCTGATTATCTATCTATCTATCTATCTATCTATCTATCTATAAAAACCTAAGTGATCAAATGAATGACTGGTCGACTGGTTGCTATGACGTGCACTGACCCACCACACTCAATGCAGGAGCTGTCCCTTGGTGGTCACTCTGCTCCCACAGCCACTTCCTAAAGCTGGCCATTCTCCCACAGCCCCTCCCCCCTGGCCGGTCTCGATTGCCAGCCAGGCCAAGGGACCCTACCAGGCCTCTAGTGATATATATATTACTGTATTTTTCCGTGTACAAAATGTTATTATTTTTTCTAAACTCATTAGACTGAAAATTGAGGGGCATTCTTATAGATTGAAGTCAGCTGAAGAAGAAGCCTTGTCAAACAGGCTTCACCAATCATGAGTCTTATTATTACTGATGTCAGCTGATGCTGTAATTCAAGCACGTCAAACTCATGGCCAACAGGCAGCATGCCTCATTTATTTGGCCTGTGTTAGCCTTTGAGTTTGACATGCTTGCTGTAATTGGAGGTGGAGGTGGAGAGTGCAGAGATGCAACAGGGACGAGAACATTCTGAGCCCAAAAAGATGTCAAAAAATAAAAAGATAAGTAGTGGTAAGTGATTGTCTTACTCTGAAAAATTCAAACTGATTGTTATCAGCTATGTAAAAGAGCAAGGAAAGCGAGCTGCAGGGAGACAAGTTGGACCTCCTCCCACTGAATGTATGATCAGACAGTGGAGAAGACAAAAAGAATCCCCTAAGATGCCAAAAAAGAAGAAGGCCTTTAGAGGACAACCAGCAAAATGTTTGAAATATTTATTTCTTAATTTGGGGTTGGAAAAGTGGGGGGCATCTTATACATGGGAAAATAGGGCACATCATCAAAACAGACATATTAATCTACTGCAGTGTTTCCTAAAAGCAATACTAGCAGAAGTCACAATAACTTTGTTTTAGCATTTTCAGAGATGCCATTATTAAAAAACTAGAGGCCCAATGCATGAAATTAATTCATGCAAGAGCAGGCCTTCCTTCCCCCAGCTGCTGGCACTGGCTTCCCTCTGGCACCTGGGACCCAGGCTTCCCTCAAAGCCCTGGCTTCATCCAGAAGGTTGTCTGGAAGGATGTCTGGTCTAACTAGCATATTATACTTTTATTATTAGAGACTAGAGGCCAGGTGCACAAAATTATTGCACAGGGTTGGCGGGGAGGCATTCCCTCAGCCTGCCTGCACCCTCCTCAATCTGGGACCCCTCTGAAGATGTCTGACTGCCAGTTTAGGCTTGATCCTAAACCAAAAGTCAGACATCCCTCTCACAATCCAGGACCACTGGCTCCTAACTGCTCACATACCTGCTGCCTGATTGTCCTTAGCTGCCTCCCCTGCTCGCCTGCTCACCCCCAACTACCCCCCTCTCCCACCAGCCTGATTGCTCCTCACTGCACTCCCACCAGTAGCTCCTGGGGGCCTGGTAGCCCCACACAGCCTGCTACTCAGTCATTTGGTTGCCCCTCACTGCCCCCAACTGCCAGCCTGGTCACCGCTAAATCCCGCCCCCCCCCCCCCCCCCCCTTGTGGGCCTTTTTGCTCCAGTGCAGCCTGCTGCTCAGTTGTTTGGTCATCCCTCACTAACCCACCTGCCAGCCCGGTCACCCCACACAGCCTGTTCAGTTCTCCGTTTGGTTGTTTCAGATGTGATAGTCACTTATCTATATCTATCTATCTATCTATCTATCTATCTATCTATCTATCTATTTATCTATCTATAGATGTCCATCTGGCCAGCATGGTTCAATGGTTGAGCATAAACGAATGAACCAGGAGTTCATGGTTTGTTTTCTGGTTGGGCTACATGCTTGGGTTTCAGCCTTGATCCCCAGTGTGGGGCATGCATGAGGCAGCCAATCAATGATTCTCTCTCATCATTGATGCTTCTATCTTTCTCTCCCTTGATCTTCCTTTCTGAATCAATAAAAACATATTTTAAAAATATATCCTGCTCAATTCAATACATCTCTCCTGTCATGTATACAAAATTTTTTTTTATATCTTATGGAATCTGAACAGTTTATAGAAATCTGGGATTTATAGCTCTGGCAATTCCTTCAAACTTCTATTCATATTTTTAATTATTTAGACTGCACTTTCCTTTAAAGAGCTGAAGTAACTTAGAAAAGGAAAGGAAAAAAGAAATGAAAGGAGGACTATGTGGGGAAAATCACTTATCCCTGATGGATATGATAAAGGAACTGTGGAGTATTTTGAGTATGGGTGAAAAGTGATAATTCCTAAATTCTGTCAGATTTCAAAAACCCTCTTATTCTATTATTTTGATTACTTAAAATTCTATTATGATATTATTATTATATGAGCACTAACTATAACTATTTCTATACCAAATTCTTTATTTATAAAAAAATTAATTTCTAAGAGACTTATGTAAATATCTCCTCTAAATGTCTAAGATTGGACTACTAGTAGTATAATATTATGATATCTGAATAATCCCAATGTAGTACATATAACATGACATGACATATAACATAAACCTAATGATAAAAAATGATGCCTACAGTAAAACAAAATATAAACTAGTTAAGCTCAAGGACAAGTCTTTGTCTATAATTTTCTTTGATAATTTTGAGCTTAGACTATCTCTGGGAATTAAATGTTTAATAAATCATGATAATAAAAACAAGAAAGATAAATATATACATGCATACATATATTACATTTTGTTTGTGGTTAGCCTCAAATAATAATTATCTCAGGCTCTAGTGCTGTGTTCTTATGATGAATTCACAAGAAAAACTGGCTTTGAAATTTATAACCAAACAATAGAATAAAGAATATTTAATGTAATGGCATTCAGGAAATAAAAGAAGATATTTCAACAGATTTATAGCATACAACTCTGAAACATATAAAGAATAAAGAGAAATGTTTGAAAAAGATATCCAAAGGAGTTATGCATTTAGTTTCATGTTTTAGGGATCTACTGTTAATAAATATTATTGACTCCTGTTCTGCTGAGGGAGACACAGATCAATAAAGTGGCTCTTCCTCTGCTGAGTTACAAAGAGAAAGTAGAACTCCGTATCACTTCATCTAAAATTAACTTCACAAAGCAACTAAGGTAGATCTTTCAACATACTTTCCAAAACAACAACAAACCTTTACAACCAGAGACTCTTATAACTTCTGCATGAAGATGAAAAATCCACACCTACTTAATGGAGCTTTGGATCTTTCTGATGGCTAAAGAAGAGAAGCCATTTTCAAGGTTAGTCTTTGCCTCTTGGTGATATCTCAGTGATTTGGAATCAAAGGAATGATTAGTTAAGTTAAAGATTAGAGTAGAAGGGTTCTGTCTGACACATAGCTATATAACAAGCAAGGATATTCATAAAGTCAGTCTTAAGTTGCAAATTTAATTCACTTTGCTAATTTTTCCTTTCAACCTGCTTCTGAAGTTAATAGAGCCACTCATCAACCATGTCTCAAAAGATTTTCAACAAAAATCATCAAAGAAGATTGTGTAATCACTTTAATAAATAAAAGAAGAATCATTCCTTAAATCTTACAACTGGCTTTTTAATAAAAAAGACTAAAGGTCCGATGCATGAAATTCATGGAAGAGCAGGCCTTTCTTCCCCTGGCTGCCAGCACCCAGGAGCCTGGCTCCCTCGCAGCCCTGGCTTCCTCCAGAAGGTTGTCCAAAAAGGTGTCTGGTCTAATTAGCATATTATGCTTTTATTATTATAGCTATTTGAATAATACATTAATTGTCATTTTATGTGTTAGTGAAAGAAGACAAAGATAAATTCTTTTAAAAACCAACTATGGATTAACCTACTGATGTGTTATTGGAGAATATAATTTTATTTACTTGTTATTCTCCACTTTTATATATAATATATAAAATCTTATCCCCATAATTACCAAAAGCATTTATCCAAATGTGCAATGCATACTTATTTATTATATGCATCCAGTCATTCATTTATTTAGCAAACATTTGATGTTCATATAGATCCAAATACTATGTTACATACCAGGAACAAAAAGGTGGGGTGGGGGGGGAAGGAGTGTCTACCATGTGATGGTATTAATCTAATAGGAGAGAATCATAAAAGTAAATAACTATAGCCGAAACTGGTTTGGCTCAGTGGTAGAGCATCAGTCTGCGGACTGAAGGGTCCCAGGTTTGATTCCTATCAAGGGCATGTACCTTGGTTGCAGGCACATTCGCAGTAGGGGGCGTGCAAGAGGCAGCTGGTCGATGACTCTCTCTCATGGATGTTTCTAACTCTCTATCTCTCTCCCTTCCTCTCTGTAAAAAATCAATAAAATATATATTTTTTAAAAAGTAAATAACTATAAAATTACTACAGAAATACAAAACAGCAATTTTTAAAAAAGTAGTTACATATAAATTCTCAAATGTTTGTTTCACACACATCAGTACTTTATTTATTTACTTAATATTCTGTTTTTAACTTTTTAAATTGAGAAAGAATGATATCTCAATTCAAAGTCACATCTTTGCCACTACCCACTCTTTTATCATATGGATACTAAATTCAAGAACTCAAGGCAGTACACCACACTAACCATAATTAAAAATACACATTAATACAAAATGTTTAAATTGTAAAAATTGGAAAAATATTCTCTTATAATTTAACTTTTCATACAATTTTAATTGAATTCCCATCTATTATGCATATTAACACTTTCATGTTATATTAGAGGCCTGGCACACAAAATTGTGTGTAGGTATGGTCCCTAGGCCTACCTTGATTGCAGGATAGGCCTAGGGACCATACCTACACACAATTCCCTGCCTCCATCCCCATTCCCCGTTTGCCATCCAGCAATAGGAGCCTGACAGCAGAGGGAGAGACCAAGAGGGCGACCATTCCTGCCCGCTCGCGCCAGCTCCAGCCCCTGCTGCCCATCCCCTTCTGTGTTGTGGTGTCCAGTGGGTAGGGACCTTGGCCTGGCGCTGCCCACATCCCCCACCACCCACCCTGGTTCCCTATTTGCCATCAGTTATCAGAGCCCTCTGGCTAGGGAAAGGGACCAAGAGGTGGTCAATGCACCTCATAGTAACTGGTTGACTTGTTCTGGTCGTTCTGCCATTATGGTTGCTGTGCTTTTATTATCTAGGATGGCGCTTATCTGTTTTTTTCAGTGTGTTTGTCTTATACTTTATTCCCTTCTTTCCCTTTGGGTCATGTAAAGAACAGTGGTAAGAAACAGTAAAATGGTATAGCCACTTCTAGTTGTAGATATATATATATATATATATATATATATATATATATATATATATATATATATAGTACTATATAGCCATTTGAATTTTTAGTTTCATATGTTTGAGGTGAATATATAACTTTTCTTGAAATTATTTATCTAAAACCAGTTGTTCAACAACTCTTCCCAACAGTTTTTCTCTTTATCATATTGTGAATCTGTTTTTAGAGTTCCCATTTCAGTCTTATCTGTATTCCTCCATCAATATCATATTTATTAGCTTACTACATTTTGCTCTGGGAATATCTGAGTGGACTTAATTTTCATATTTTTCTTAAACTCCTGTACATTATATTCAGTTTTATATAAATATTAGAGGCCCAGTGTTTGACATTCGTGCACTGGGGGTGGGGGTGCTTCTCTCAGCCCAGCCTGCACCCTCTTGCAGTCCAGGACCCCTCCTCAGAGAATGTCCAACTGCTGGCTCAGGCCCACTTCCCAGGCCTAAGCCAGCAGTCAGACTCCTGTCACCACTGCTGCACTCACCAGGCATAATCCCAACTTCTGGCTGAGCAGCGCTTGCACTGACCACCAGGGGGCAATTCCTGCGTTAAGCATATGCCCTCTGGTGGTCAGTGTGTGTCATAGTTATCAGTCATTCTGCCATTTGCTCTATTTGCATATTAAGGTTTTATTTAAAAGATTCTAAAAAGTGGAGAGAAGGCAGACTAATCAGAGATTTCAGGACTCAAGGAACCATAGCTTGTGAGTTTTCTAAATTTTCTTTTGTATGACATATTCCAAAACGAACATGAGAATCTGGCAATGTGGAATTTCAACAGCCACAGACTGCTCTATCTTAGCCAAAGGACCAAGAGAGGGAAGTCTAGCAGAAATAAATCATTTCAATAATAATTGTTCTATAACAGCCAAGCACCATAGAAAATACAGTCTGACTGCCCACCCCAACAGCAAAGGCCAAATAGAGAGCTTAGATGGCCACACAAATTAGGCCCCAAGGGCCCAAGACCCCTTCTTCCCAGGCTTTTTCTAAACAAAGGAAAAATAAAAGAATTTGTCTTCAGTAGACCTACCCTAAACAAATGGTTAAAAGAACTTCTTTGAACAGTCAGGAGAGTAAAGATATGTTAGAGAGATGTAAGGTTTGTATGCTTGAGTCAGTTAAGTCTTAATGTTATATTATAATAGTCACATTTTCATCCTTACTATTATTTTTATTCTTTTGGCTTTCTCATACATTCATTCTTTCAAATGAATTTTAGAATAATTTAATGAATAACTGAAATATTTAAAGATTTAATTATTTTACCATGAAATATCATTTATCTTTTGATAACCTGTGAATCTTTTTGTAGGCCTCTTTTTATGCCACTGACTAAAATTTTATAGTTGTCAATAAATAAGTTACAGACCTATTAAAATTTATTTCTAGATATGTTACAGTGTTGAATGGGATATTTCTCTGTTATTCTTTGCCAACTGTTGATAATATAAAAAATCATATTGTAAGTATGGCAAATTAGCAATAATTGTTAGCTCCCTCACCAAATATAAACCTTGAAATACTATAGAAATTATTGGATAGAACTAGTTTGAGGAACAGCAAGTGGGAGAAAGAAAGAAAGAAAGAAAGAAAGAAAGAAAGAAAGAAAGAAAGAAAGAAAGAAAGAAATGAAGGAAGGAAAGAAGAAAGGAAGAAAGAAAGAGAGAAACAGAGAAAGTGAGAAAGAAGAAGGGAGGGAGGAAAAAAGAAGCAGAAATTGTGAAACACCTGGGACTCTATAGGTTTTCTTAAGTACCAGTGTTTGCGGGTGGGTAGGGAGTTCCTGCAGTGTGGGAAAAAGGGAGCTAGAAAGATCAATGAGTATGGGCTGTAGGGGAGCTCCTGTACAGGCATGTCTTTCTTTCCTATTGCTTGTAAGAATGATTGCCAGGCTTCACAAAAACCAGTACTTCAATTTTAAGCTGCAATATCTGTGATCTATTAAGGCAGCTGAAATATTAATGTATGCAATTTAAAAATCATTTAGGAAATTGAAATATCTCAGGAAGGAATGTGAACTGTGACAAAACAATCTAAATGTATTACTAATGTATAAAATAATTTCACTAATGGGTTGGAGGAGAAAGGTGTTGATCTAAGTAAATTTGGAATGAATGGAATCTGTAAGACAAAGACAAAAAGGAACTGTAGCTGAAGCTGGTTTGGCTCAGTGGTATAGCGTCGGTCTGCGGACTGAGGGGTCCCGGGTTCGATTCCGGTCAAGGGCATGTATCTTGGTTGTGGGCACATCCCCGGTAGGGGGTATGCAGGAGGCAGCTGGTCGATGTTTCTCTCTCATCAACGTTTCTGGCTCTCTATCTCTCTCCCTTTCTCTCTGTTAAAAATCAATAAGATGTATTTAAAAAAAATTTTTATAAAAAAAAAGGAACTGTATATGAGCACTGTATTCTAGTTTATAGGTTTCCCATGAGAATATAGGAAAACAGTTTGAAGGCACTACACACATACATGTACTCCACAATTAAAAAATAATTAAATGCAAAAAGGATAGTGAGGGCCAGGTTTATCACCTTTGTAGTAAGAGGTTACAGAAGAATGAGGACTAAAGCTAGAATCATCTATGTGGCAGTGAATTATAGTAGAGACATTATAAGTTCGCATTTAGATTACCATAGATGCAAATGGTTACATATATAATAGAAATATGTATAAATATGTGTATATACATAGGTTTGTACACACACACATATATTCTAGCTCCATCAGCTAAAATATGCTATATGTTAAAATATCCTAACTTGATATTTAATTGAATTCCCATCTATTATGCATATAGAACCCATTAGCAAGGAGAACACCTAGTGCCCAGATTTCATAATAACATGTATGTGTATATATGCACACACACACACACACACACACGCATACACTAATAAAAGAGTAAGATGCAAATTGACCATACATTCATGACACCCACCAGCCAATAGGAATGGGTATGCAAATTAACCCAACAAAAGATGGTGGGTTAATTTGCATATACAAGTATAAAGTGGTGGGGGGCAGGGTGGAATGTTTGCATTGTCACCATGGTGATGACACAGGCAGTCCACACTGGCCCAGACACTCCAGGCCTTTGGGAAGCATGGGAAGGTGGAAAGGCAGCTCTAGCCAGAGCGAAGGCAGTGCCAGCAGGCAGGGGATGGAAAGCCCATTCTTGCACGAATCTTTGTGCATTGGGCCTCTAATGTATATATATATATATATATATATATATAAAAGGCCAATATGATAAGTGTCCTTTCCACTGTCCAACTGGTCATCATGATGCACAATGACCACCAGGGGCAGACATTCAATGCAGGAGCTGCTGTGAAGCCCACTTGCCATTTACGGAGAA
Source organism: Pipistrellus hanaki (assembly GCF_964339955.1). Classification (NCBI taxonomy): domain Eukaryota; kingdom Metazoa; phylum Chordata; class Mammalia; order Chiroptera; family Vespertilionidae; genus Pipistrellus; species Pipistrellus hanaki. The sequence continues at coordinate 120,917,300 of NC_140503.1, read as the reverse complement.
ATGGCAGCATGGACCTGGCCGTCAAAGTAGCACTTGGCCCCACCACCAGCCAAAGGGCAATGGCAGTGGCTTTGGCTGTGGCAGCAGAGGCAGGCAGCTCAGCTTTGTTTTGAGTAGATGAAAGAGGCCACCTACACAGTAACCCAAATTATCAGATCTCCCTCCTCCCTATCTTGTCCAATCAAGAGGGGAAGGGCGATGGGCGTGGAGGGATGGCAGGCAGGAGGCAGAGAGCAGAGGAGGAAGAGGATGAGGAAGGGGCCAATTGCATCCCTCTTTCACACTGGGAAAGTGAAATGCTCTAGTGCACCAACCTCTCCAGTCTTCCCCGCCTGCCTTGCTCCTCCCACCTCTTCCCCTCCTGCCTTGCTCCCCCCACCTTTTCCCCTCCGAGCTTCCCCCGGGAGCAGGAGCGCCAGAGCTGCACAGAGGAACTCTCTGGAGAAGGAGGGTGAGGAGAAAGCTGCCCTGGAGCACACAAGGCTTGCCACCTCTGCCACCACTGCACAGGCTGCTGGAGCGAGCCAGGAGTGTGCTGGCAGCCAGGGGAGGAAGGCCTATTCTATTAAGAGTAATTATGTAAATCTAAAACTATTATAAAATAAAAGAGTTTGATAAACACAACTTAAAAAAATCTACTTTCTATAATATGTAATTACATCTATGCTTTAATACATATTATCTTATATAACTATCTCTCTTTGCAAATTATATAATTATATTTCATGTAATTACCATGAATAACTAGAATTTAGAAATCCAATCTGAGGGCAGAAAAAAAAAGAACTATCAGAAACTGTTTTCATTAATAAGGTAATAATGCACAGCTTCCAAATATTCCAATTTAAAAAAAACCAAAACTTTCTTTTTGTGTCCATTAAATTTTTGCTGTTTTTTTTTTAAAGGTTTTTCATGAATTAAAAAAAAATTAAAACATGTTTAAGTAAACATAATCTTCATAAGAAATTGAGCACATAAATAATATATTACAAGGATGAAATGCCACACAGAAATCACCTTGAAACTAAACAACAACAAACATAATTTAATATATGTGTGGCCCTACTCATTGTCATAGTAGCTTAGTTTTCTCTTCTCCTTCTGAACAACATTAAAACATTGAATATTTGAAGCCACATGGATGACTTAACTAGTATTAAAAGCATCCATGGTTATAATAAAATATTTTAAAGTACTTTTTAACAAATGGAGTGGAGTGTCTAAGGCCTAGAAAATTTTCTAGCAGATAAATTTATATAATTTTTTAAATAATCTAAAATATTAAGTATTTAAAAATACTAGAAATTCCTTTAAAACTTAAAACATATTACACTATTTACAGTTTATGTACAAGTTAAGGTTATTTTGAATTTTTGAAAATAATAAAATTATGTAGGCTATTTTAAATTTGCATAAAAATCTCTTCCCCAGAAATATCTTTGACATAACTATTATGTTTCAAGTAAGTTCTCTAACTCAGTGATTCTTGTGTTTACAGAAAGCCTTCTGTCCTGAGATAATCATGTTGAGGATTAAATTAATATACTCATTGGGTAGATGTGTATGGTTTTAGATGGATATTTTATAAAATCACATTAAACAGACAGAAAACTGTCACATTTTAGCCAGAATAATGTTTTGTTACATCCAAAATATTTATTTCTTAGCAATTTTCTTTTAAAAATCTAGGCAACTAATATAGACCTTTTAGTTGAAATAGACAGTTTAATGAAAAAAATAGAGATGAATGAAGCTGAAGTTGGATAATTAACTAGAGGCCCAGTGCACAAAATTTGTGCTCGGGGGTGGGTGGGGGGTAGGATGTCCCTCAGCCCAGCCTGCACCCTCTCCTATCTGGGATCCCTCTCACAATCCAGGGCTGCTGGTTCCCAACTGCTCACCTGTCTGCCTTCCTGATTGCCCCTAACCACTTCTGCCTGCCAGCCTGATCACCCCCTAACCACTGCCCTGCCAGCCCCATTGATGTCTAACTGCTCCTCTGCCAGCCTGTTTGCCCACAACTTCCCTCCTCTGCTGGCCTAACTGCCCTCCTCTGCAGGCTTGATTGCCCCCAACTGCCCTCCCTTGCAGGTCTGGTCCTTCCCAATTGCCCTCTCTGCTAGCCTGATCGCTCACAACTGCCCTCCCCTGCTAACCTGATCCCTTCCAACTGCCCTCCCCTGCTGGCCTGTTCAGTCCCAATTGTCCTCCCCTTCTGGCCATCTTGTGGTGGCCATTTTGTGTCCACATGGGGGCAGAATCTTTGACCATATGAGGGCAGCTATCTTGATCTTGTGTGTTGGAGTGATGGTCAATCTGCATATTACTCTTTTATTAGATAGGATAGGTGCATGGGTGGGGGCCAGCTGGTTTGCCCTGAAGGGTGTTCTGAATCAGGGTGGGAGTTCCTGTAAGGCGTGGGGCGGCCTGGGAGAGGAGCTCGTGGTGGTTTGCAGGCCAACCATGCCCCCCTGGCAACCAAAGTGAAGGCCCTGATATCTGGGATATATTTATATTCTACACTTTAAACTTTGTAGCCTGGAGTGAAGCCAAGCCTTCTACTCACTCTGTAGCAGTGAGTAGCCATTTCTGTTGGAGTTTATTCACCTTCTATAATTGAAACTTGGTACCTGGAGTGGAGGCCTAAGTTGGCCAAGGCAGGTGGAAAGTTTGGCTTCCTCCATCGCCAGGGGAAACCCTAGCTTGTTCTCTCCAGCTCCATGGATGCAGTCAATTTTTCTTGGGATTTATGTTCTATAATTGAAACTTTGTATCCTTGAGTAGAAGCTTGGGCTGGCCAGGGTGTGTGGAAAGCTTGGCTTCCTCCATTGCCGGAGAAACCCAAGCCTCCCTCCCACTCTCTGTGGCGGCAACCATCTTGGTTGGGGTTAATTTGCATAGTTGCTCTGACTGGCTGGTGGGCGTGGCTTGTGGGTTTAGTGGAGTAATGGTTAATTTGCATATTACTCTTTTATTAGGTAGGATGTCTTATAATCACATTCATTTTACCATACTAATCTTACTTTTTTCCCAGTGTTTCCAACTGCAGAAATCATACACTCATTCACATTGTATTAGAAAGTTTAGTTTCTCTTTCATTCATATAAACACATACAGATGATCCATCCATATATCTATCTATCATCTATCTATCTATCTACACATACATACTTACACACACACACACACACACACACAGATAGTGGTCACAAAGTCCCCCATGCATGACTCTCTCTTAAGCTTTTCTCTTTTCCATATAGATGTTAAAGTTTTCCTGCATGTTCACATGGTCATTTTATTCCATGTTTAATGGAGCAATATATGATATCAACCTTTGGATCTATAAAAGATAACTAACAGTGTTAAAGTATTTCCCTACTATGGTTGTCTAAAGTTAATGGGCATAAATTGTTTGGTCTGATTATCAAGAGTGCCATAACAAGTCTGATCTGTGACCATTCTTTCATCCACTAAAAGTGTCATTATGATATTATTTGCCCAGCCAGTGTGGCTCAGCATTTGAATGTAAACTCATGAACAAGGAGATCAGGGTTTGATTCCCAATCAGGGCATATGCTTGACCCCCATTCTGGGTCAAGAAGGAAGCAGACAATCAATGACTCTCTCTTATCATTGATGTTTCTATCTTTCTCAGCCTCTCCCTTCCTCTCTCTGAAATGAATTTTAAAAACACATATAAGAAAATATGTTATTTAACCAGAAAAGCATGAATTGCTGGATCATTATCTTCTAGAATAACTGTTGCTTTGGCATATCTATTATCATGGTGGAATAAATTATGTCTGGATAAGCACTGTGTGTATTCAATAAACAATATGACTGACACGCTATTAAACACAATTTGGTTCTATCAAGTGATCTTATAATCAATGTTCATACTATGAAAGGAGGTGGCTACCTCTCAATTAGCAGGCACACAATCTCACGTTAAAGCAACTCAGAGATTCTCTGCCCAACCTTCTTTCCTACCAGGTATCCCTTCATTCCTCCTGTGCCATCTACACCCACCCCTTGTCAGTCCTCGCACCAGTCACCAATTAGTGGTCCATGAGGTCTGAAAGGTTGGCTACCTCTGGTTTAAGGAAACCGTTGGAGTCTGATGGCCCAAGCTCCTTCCCATTTCAGCACATTTATATGAAATGGTCCTTTGCTTTTCCCCTTTCAATCCAGTTAATTCCCACTCTTGTTTCAGTGGAATCATCACTGTCTCACACAAACTCATTGATCTCAACCTCTCTACCATAGACTCTGAAAGCATTTTGTACTTCTCCTTCACAGCTCTTATCTCACTTGTATTATATAGTCTTTACTAGAGCGAGGACTTAATAAATATTTCTCTTTATCAGACAGAATATAATGCTGGGTAAAATATGATCAATTGTACCTAGCTAGCATAGTGCCTTGCATATAGTAAGGTGCTTAATAAATAACTACAAAACAAATACATATGTCTACATGTAGAAAATAAAAATAAATTATTTAATTGATACTAAATGTGTATGCAGTATAAAGAATGTAATCTGAAAATATATTCATTATAAAGCATCAAAATATATTTATTTTAAAGCTTCTAAAATATTTCAATTTCCTTTTCAAACTTTTTTCAGGAGCCTAGGATACTGGGATTTTGAAGAAGGAAGACAAGACCAGTTCATAAGTGCAATTACTGAGATTACAGAATTACAATATTGGAGATTATATTTTCCTCTTTAAATGTCACTTTGGAGAAGCCTTCCCAGGACTTCAAGGGTGGGTTCCACTCTCAATCCTATCATATCGTCTTACCTCAATGTTTATAGCACATTTTACTTCTCATTTTTTTATTTTCTTCCTGTGTTTTAATTATTTTAATAAATTGTTCATTTTTTGTCTCCCCAGAACAATTTAAAGTCTGTGAGGATGAGAATTTCTTTATCTCATTCACCTCTGGATGTCACTTGCTTAAGACAAAGCTTGGCATAGGTGTGCACTAAAAAAACATTCCTTTATTCAATGAAAGCATATTGAATTTTAACTTGGTGAATTAAGATATTTCCTATAAAATTTCAGATTCTTTCTTCAATATAGGTTAAAACTAATTTTAATATGTTTAAATTGAATAACTTGTAATAAACATTAAAAAATTACTAAAAAGCATGTTCTCTAAATACATTCATATAGATAACTTTCTGAGACATACTATAATTGTTCTAAATCTTATGTGATACAAAAAGAAGTAAGAAGTAGTTATAATAAGAAATAGGCTGTGGAGCTGATAGATCTGACAAAGTTACATTCAGAAGGATTCTTGCAAGGTCTTTGCTATACACTGTAGAAAAGGCTCACTAACCCAATTAAATTCTCAATCTATGATAGTCAAGGTGATTTCCTACTTATTGGTCTCTACTGTCTTTCACTCTTACATTTAGTTCTTGAAGGAGGAAGACATTGATATGATTGAACATAGGAGAACAATGTTGGAAAAAATTAAAATAAGGAGTCCTTAGGAAGCATCTGACAGGAAGAATAATAAGAGGAGGCAGGAAGGTCTGGAGCAGGATGTCTGTCCTGAATGATTTTATCTGCCCATTGATACACTACTACTCATGAAGGTTGATAACCATTTGATGCAAACAGAACAACATTTTATGACAAAATTATTGGACATAATTCAGCTAAGTGTCTTCCTCCAGGAGAGAAGAATAATGAAAGAGAAAAATGAATAAGTATATGTGAATCAAACAGCAAACAAGTACAAATGAAAACTCAGATCCTTATACATTTTTTCTTACAAAAGAAACATTGTTTACAAAAAATAAATAAAAATATTTCAATAGAGTATTAGAAGTAATATTTTCAATTCAAAATCCTCTGAAAATCAATACTATTTAACGGTAGTCACAAAAGAAAATGTATAAAGGTGCTACTAGTCAAATATATATTATGTATATATGAAGAATGGGAGGATTTTCTTGCTTGAATAAATTATTGGATTCAGCCAACTAGAAATACAGTTTGGTATTTAACAAACTAGTAAAAAATATCCAAACTTTTACTCTCCAACATATTGATGAAATAAAGATTATATTGAAAAAGCTATTGTAAAGCTAATATACAAACATAAAGATGAAAATATAGTATCATCTGTTGCTAAGTCAATAACAAAGGAGGTAAGTCTAACCACCAATTCACAAATGATAGAAATAAAGTAGAATACTCAATGATTTATTAATTTTAGATTATAAACTCAAGATGTTAAAATGAACTTATTTATTTATACTTCCTTACTCTTATATGGAGCAGCAAGTCTAAGTCAGGCATCCTTCTACTTGATGCTAATTTATAATAATAAAAGCATAATATGCTAAGTAGACTGGATGTCCCTCCAAATGTCCTTCTGGATGACCTTCGGGATGAAACCAGAACTGCGAGGGAAGCCGGGGTCTTGGATGCCAGAGGGAAGCAGTACCAGCAGCCAGGGGAAGGAAGGCCTTGCCTTACTCTTGCACAAATTTTATGCATTGGGCCTCTAGTATGTTATTTCAGCAAAGCTGCAGTAATTTAGATGTTCAATTGGAATTTATCAAAATTGAAAGAATAGAAATGAAACTTAAAATGAAGATTGTTTTACATAAACTCAAAGGAGGAATTTTAACTTACTCACTACATTTTAATATTCCCTAATGCAAGTGAGGACAATGCAATCAGAATACTTACCATTCATGTGAGTTACATTTTAATTTTACTTAGCTCTTATTAGGTGTCTTTTGTATGCCATTAATTAAGCCAGTTGTCAAAAAGAAAAATAAGTTATGATTTAAGTGGCTCATAAATAAATGGGAACAAAAAAACAAACCATATAACTATTATACTTGAGTGTGAGAAAATTCCTTTGTAGTGTAAAAAAAAGGTATAGTACTTTGGTGAGGTTGCAGTGAAATGAAGGGCCTATGTGAAATTAGGAAAGTGAAATAAAGAGTATAGCATTTGAACTGGGCTTTAGAAATGGAACAGGACAGCATCAAGTACATAAAGTAGATGAGGACATCTAAGCAAAGAAAAACAACATGAGTAAATGCACTGAGGTATGAAAGTGTTTTAATATTTTGGAAGCCCTGAATAGGCTGATGTGGTTAGAATACCAAAAGTAAGTTAGGAACTGAGGAGTCACAACTAGATATACAGACCAAGGCCACATTATGGAAGGTGTCCTTCATTACATGTTGAGGATTTAAGTCTTACTCCTATATAGCCAATTGGAAGCCACTGACAATTGTTAAGTTATGGTGTGCCTTCACTCGATCTGCTTTGGAAGGATCAGATCTTTCTGATAAAGTTGAAGGGGAAAAACGGACAAGATTTATAAGTGAATCTGGATAGGGTAGATGTCAACAAGGAGCTATAAAATCGAGAGTAAAGGTGGAGGTTCCTAGGAATAGACAATGCTTTTAGAATGAATGAATTGAGGGACTGCATTACAGATCTAGTTAAAATTGGATATCATAAATTAGTAATGGAAATGATCAACATACAGTACATGGCTTTCTCAGTAGGCCAAAATCAAGAACTAGAAATCATAAAAGATTGTTAAAAATGTATAGGGAGAGTTGTGAAAATGTAGGGCTACAGCAATTATCAGAAGCCACATGCTTGGGGTCCAGGTTCTGGATCCGGAGTGAATTCTGTTTGAACCTTGTTACACCCCTTACTTAATGTATGACTTTGGGTAAGTCACAATTTATTTTGGCCTCTTACTTGTTAGTTGTAAAATGGAGATGACAGCAATATTCATTCAAAGTACTTTACCTCAGCCCTTTGTAATTAAATATTTTTTAATTCAAAAACTTTCAAACATTTAGAAAGATATTAGAGTACTATATTTGAAGTGTATACCCGGTACTATTAATTACATATAGTTGTGTTGGTGAGTGTTTAGAAGAAAGGAAAGAGGAGTTAAATAAACATAGGCTTGTGCTTCACAAAGAAGGAATATCTTTGATAAAATTAACCAAATGTAGTATAAGCCATGAAAGCTAGGTAAGACTTTTAAACCATCCACTCACATCCAAATCACCAGCACTTCAACTTTCTAAGCCCCTCTCAGATCCCCGAGAAGACATGAAGGTAGTAAGGGAAAACTGATATTGGGTCAAACTGTTCTTTAGTCTCTCCACAAGGTGGAGACGTTGATCTAGAACAGTGGACACTGGTCAGAGAATCTGGGCAGGTGATGAAAAAGAGGCAAAGTATCTACAGTACCTTAGGTTTCTACGTTAGGATATTTTGTCTGCTTGCATATGTGTATATATTACTCCAGGGTGGGCAAGAGTAGGTATATACTTGTTCATAAGGAAAAAGACATACAGGGTCTGATTATTACAATAGCTTTATTATCTCAAAAGAATGTCATTATGGCACAGTAAACCTACTTTTGCCCACTTCTATATATAGTATATATACTAGTATATGTATTTTATTGGAATGCATTTCTTCTTGGGAAATGCTGTGTCTTATTTCTTTGTGTTTCTCTACCAAAGATGCCTAATGCAATATGTCTTATAGAGAAGATGTATACTAAGTTGTAAAAGAATTGAACCCTTTTTTAGCTTTCATGATGTACTATTAAATATAAATTCTAGTAATATTAACCTACTAGTAATTGTAACTATTTGGGGGTCTTAGATACAGTTTGTTTATTGCTAATCACAACCCTTGTAAATAACAAGACTAAAGCTCAGTGGTGAGGAAACTTGAAGCTGAGAACAAACATAACAAGAAAGGTAGTAGAGGTTGAACCCAGATTTGTCTGAATCTAATGCCCTTGCTGATGTCCACTACCTGGAACAGGGAGCTACACTAACAAGAGGCTGTCTACAAAGCATGGATTAAGTCCTGGCTAAGCAAGATGCAATGTTTTTCTTTTAAAATGTAATAACAAGCCCTAACCGGTTTGGCTCAGTAGATAGAGGGTCAGCCTGCGAACTGAAGGGTCCCAGGTTCCATTTCAGTCAAGAGCATGTGCCTTGGTTGCGGGCACATTCCAAATAAGGGTTGTGCATGAGGTGACTGATTGATGTTTCTCTCTCATCAATATTTCTCTCTATCCCTCTCCTTTCCTCTCTATAAAAAATCAATAAAATATATTTTTAAAAACGTAATAACAATACTCTATAATGTATTATTTGGACATTTTAACTGCTGAAATACAAGGTAGTAAAGAACAAAAGTTTCATTTGTTTTAGCCTTTCAATTTATTATGTATGTACAAATATGAGATCCATACCATTAAGGTTTAATGTCCTGAAAGAACCATGAATGTCCCTGAAAGCTCTGAGATCCAAATGCCCAAGAGAAGTCAATTAATTACCCAGCAGTAAATGGTAAGAAGTTTACTAAGGACAAGAATACTCCGTGGAAAGAATAATTATTGCATTTATTTAGTCATACCTTTCTCCCAAGGACATGACCTAGATGTCAGCCACAGACGCTCCTCATAGCCACACTCATTAGTAAAATGAAGCTGCAAATGCATACACACATTTGAGATGCCAGAATCTCCTCTTATTTATTGCAGGCTGGAAATTCCACACCTGTATGTGGGCTTAGCAGGACAATGTCATGGCCAGTTAGTGATGTCTCCATGAGACCCTATGGGAAGACAGTGTTGCTTTTGCAAGTACTTCCAATTCCTTCAGTTGTATGGTAAGTGATCAATGAGTTAAAATCTCTCACTATTTTCAAACTTGACTCAACTATGATTACTTTAATTTGAACTCAATGAAGTCTAATGGAAATAACTAACATCTCTACTAATTAGGCATGTTTTTAACCACTTTGAACCTCATTTTCCACATCTGGAACATAAAAACTGTTGCATTTACCTTGTAACCTTTTATGAAGATTTGAAATCAACCATTTAAGGTTTCTAACACGATGCCTGATATAGAAAATATTAACATTTTACCAATATATTTTCATAATAAACATTGATTAATAAAATCTTTATGAAATTATAAATATACTAGAGTCCTGGTGCACAAATTCAGGCACAGGAGAGGTCTATCTGGGTGGCCTGTGGGGACTGGTCCCCAGCTCACATCAGCAGCCTTGCAATTCCTCAGCCCTGTCTGGCACCCTGCTATGGCCTGATGCTGCCTGCTCACCTGCTCCACCATCCCGCCTGCAGGGTGATTTATTGGGGCCACCACCCGCCTATGCTGCTCCCTCAGCACCTGGGAGTAGGGCGGTGGCCCCACCCCCACTGCCACTGCTGGTTGCCATCTGCAGGGGAGCAATCTGGCATCTGCTTGCACCCTCCTTGGCTTGGTGCTGCCCTCTCACCTGCTCCACCCTCCCGCTGTGGTTCTGCTCTTGTCGTGGCCTATCAGGGCTAGCAGCTTCTCCACTGCCAGCACTGCATTGCAGATGCCTGTCATGGTGGTAAGCACACAGCATAGTGAGTGGTCGAACTCCTGGTCTCCCAGTTTGAACTCCTGGCCGAATGACTGCCCGAGGGGACAATTTGCATGTTTAGGTTTTTATTATATAGGATTTCTATAATATTATAAAACTCATCATTGTTTAAACAGTATCATCCCACAATCTATTTTCTTTCCAGTGAGATGTTTTTGGGGAAAGATGAAGAAAAATAAAAAGTAGTAAAGAAATATATCTTCATTCTCAAAGATTAGGTTAATGCCCTGGGATTCTGGGGCAGTGGTGGGGAGACGAATAAATGTGTTGGTAGCATGTGGCTCAAAGGAGACTCAAAGGACAAATAGTTACTCTGCAATCACCTTGCTCTACAATTGCCTGGACCACAGAGGTTACCACATTAAATCCATCTGTCCTGTCCAATTCCATACTTACCAGACTCAAAAACACAAATAACAACAAAAATGTAGATATTTATTTATACATCTTCATGTACATGTACATATATACACACCATGTTGTGTATATTTACACACTTATGTATGTATGCATATATATTACCATACTGCATATATACACACACATGTATATTTACCACAGCCTAGTCAATGCTACTATTTTTTGGGACTCACAAGAAGCCATTCTCTTTTCCACAGTGGGGAGTCACCAACGACTAAGAAAGGGAAAAGGGAGAAATCATGACTAACAGGTAAAGACAAAACTAAGGTAAAATCCAAATAAATAGTCAAAACTGTATTCTTAAGGCTAAGAATAAGAAAAAATACTTATTTTTTTTATAACTAATCAAAAGGGCTTCACATGTTGACTTCACATTGTCATTTGCTGGCTGTTAAGGGCAGATCACCACTGTCTTGGAAAGCCACCCTGGCAGACACAAAGATATGGAGGAAATACCCTTGATCATTTTTTAATGATGTGATTAAATGTACAGCTATAATATTTAAAAAGACTAATCCAAAAATAACTCATGGCCACCATTAAGATGCTTTTGGAAAAGTGGTTCCTGTTTCAATGTTCTTTTTATTCCATTTCTTTGAACTTCTTGACATTGTCTTAAAGAGCCACCCTTTGTTAGTGATAGACCCACACTTCTCTGGTGCCTGATGTTAACCTGTTTGCTGGTCCTTGTTGCCAAGCAAACTCAGCTCAGGATTTTATCACTTCTGGACAAATTCCATTTCCAGACTTAGAGAACAAGAACTAATGTGATTTTAAAAGCAAAATTTTAAAATATCAGTATAACAAAGCACATTATTAAATCCTCCTGATAGTATCAACAGTAGAATATTTTTTATTGAAAAAAAATAAAAGCAAATGTTAATACTTAACACCAAACACAACTGGAAGAGGTAATATAAAAGCAGGTAATAGTGAGTTATCTATTTCACATGAGCAATAAACACATTTTCTATATTTTAATTGTAGCATTGGAAATAATTTTAGCTTTAATTTTTGAAATGTTCAAGGTAAAGAAGAAAATCTCATGATAATGTATGTTTCTGTGTAGGGCTGTCTGTAACCTTTCTCTTTTTCTTTTTCTCTTTCTTTCCTCTCAATGTTTTCTGAGTTGAAATTAGTTAAGATTATGTTAAAGAACAATTGGCTTAATTCCAGAAATATGAGCTAAGTTCTCTTGGTTTAATTTCTTTAATTTAATTCATGTTCTAAACAAATTCTTTTTCCTTTTTGGGGGGGGGGGTTGGGGGAGGAGACTCTTCTGTTTTAATGTTTGATTAATCCTCTCTGGGATTGATTTCATTCAATATTTTTCTATGTCATCTGTTAGATTAACACCCAAAATAAATTATCCAAATATTTTCCTCACTTCATTCTTGTTAATTTGTCAACTTGTTCCTATGTCAAAGTGTGCTCATTGTTAGAATAATCATTCTTGTGCTTAATGAAATAAAACTCCCTAGTGCATCCTGGCCTTCAGAAGTGCTTCAGGATGTCACAAAACTGCCAGTCATGCAGTCTCTTTTCAGCTTTGTTCAGAGTTAGACTCTGGACATCATGTGGGGAGGCACACACAACCTTCCCCGCTGGGCCTCAACCCCATGATTTATCCTCTCTTCATTATTAGTAGCAGGGTTAGTTATCTCTGTTATAGTTATCTACATGAGATAACTATGTCTTTATACACATGACGACCTGCCATTGGGGTCCCTCAATACTCTGAGATTATTCCCTGGACACTCAGGTGCCACCTATACTTCTTGCAGACAGGGTGATGTGTGGCATAATGCATTTAGTTTAAATTTCAACATCATTATTTGCATAGAGCACTCCATTATAGGGAGTTTGTTTTGGTGTTTTGTTATTTTTTTTAATCATAGTAACTTTAAAGGCTATTATTCCTGAATTATGGTCACTTGAATTAAATAAACTACCTTAAATATAAAACAAAATAGAGGCCCGATGCATGAAGATTCATGTAAGAATGGGCCTTCCTTCCCCTGGCTGCTGCACTGCCTTCACTCTGGCCAGAGCCAGCTTTTCACTTGGGACCAGAGCCACCTTTCCACCTTCCCACAGTCCCGGAGTGGCAGAGGCGCTTGTGTCGTTGCCATGGCAATGACCCAAGCATCCCACCCCAGCCCCCAGCTGTTTGGCACCTGCATATGCAAATTAACCCACCATATTTGTTGGGTTAATTTGCATGCTCACTCCTGATTAGCTGGTGGGCGTCATGAAGGTATGGTCAATTTGCATCTTACTCTTTTATTAGTGTAGATATAATTATTTTGGTATTTGTTAATGGAGTAGTCATAAACTTCTGTCCCCAAAGAAAAATACTTAGAGTAAAACATTAAATAGGATTGTATTTTACTACAGAACGGTGATAGTGTACAATAGATCTGTGCTTTATTGCAACAATATAAACAATTATAACTTTATAAAGTTTTCTAAGTCAGATTTGGCCAAACCTCATATAGCCAATTACTAGGCTTCACAAAACTTCTCCAGTCAGAATAAGCACTGTTATTTGTTGTTGCTGTTGAATGCAATCTTTCCATTTTAAAAGGAACTTCCAACCTGGCATCATACACCAGGCAGGCGTGAGGACAGAGTGAGTACAGCAAAAGCACATGAAACTCCCTGGGGGCTTACAGCTCAGGAATAGGCCAGTTATAACCGCTGCAAATGAGCACAGAGCCTGGTTAATGAAGGATTTCCCTGAAGAGAGAGAGAGAGAAAGTGAGAGAGAGAGAGAGGGAAGGCAGGCCAACTACTTTTCTTGGGGGCATACTTGAAACACCAGAGTGAAGAATTAAAATGCTATCATTATTCCACACTTTGCATTTCTCATAGAAATTTCCAGCCCAATTAGCAAGGCTTCATAACTTTCCACAATGAAAGGAAAATGAAAACTCAGACAAATTAAACTTCAAGAAAAAATTCTAGACAAAAAGTGAAATCTGGCTTAGAAGATAGTATAATGTAGTAATTATTTTACAGTGTTCCAATAAACCATAGACCCAGAGAATTCTGCATATTATTATTAGGTATAAAAATGCAATTCTCATTTGTTAAATTTCACTCTAAATCTGTACCTCTGGAGCCAGAAAGCAATTTTTGCTCTATGCACAGATATTATGGGAAAATAATTATCTTTGTCATTCTTGAGTTCTCTACAGCATGTTGTCTCATAAGACGTTGTCTTTATTTCATGGCTTCACAAAAAATTGAAGGTCTTCTGGTTTTAGTCCATGTGTTGCTGTGTTTGTTTACTGTATATAGCATTAGTAACATTGAAAGTAAACTTTTCTTGCTAAAACTTTTATTATTGTTTTGTTTGAAATTCATTTCTCATGCACATGACTATGTTCTGCATAAGTGTATTTTATTGATCATAAAATTGAAAAAATATTGATAACACAGCATCAAGTTAAGAAAGAATATAAATGAGACAGAGCTCAAATAGGAGCAGTAAGACTTCTTTATAGAGTTTAAAGAAGTAGATTATTTTCCTTTTCAAAATTTCTTCCTGAAAGAAATGCTATTTTTCTGCACCAGTGGCCTTTATCAGTCTTCCAGAGGGTTTTGTTCTTGAATAGAATCATTCACCGTTCTTGGTTGTGCTTTAATTATTTTTCTGTCGCATCATCAAAGGCAGCTTGCTACAGTCGAGTTCAGTCATATGCTCCTTCCATCCTTCTTCCTGGCACAGACACACTAACTTTGGCTCTGTTCTTTGAAATCCCTGTACCTAAGCCAAACTCTCAACGTGTCTTTCAAGTTAAGGGTTTTAACCCAGTTATGGTAAAAAAAAAAAAAAAAAAAAAAAAAGCAATAACAGTCTACCTTTGAGGACTGGAGGGTGATTTGATGGATTATCAAAATCTTCTTTGTGAATTACTGACAAGCCAACACCAATAATGGAAAACCCATAACTATTTTAATCATATTAATTTGAGTGGGACATATAGGATATGTTTTCAGCATGGCAATTAATCATTGCTGTATTTGGTCAAATTTGCAATATTAAAATATGTTTCTTCTTTATACTCTTCAGTACAACTTCTGGACATTCTCTAGCCCTGGAGTAATTAACCAGGGACACAGTAATTAGAGGAGGTCAGTGTCTGAGATACCTTGTACTATTCCACTGTGGCCTCTAACCAAGAATTAAAAATGCCCTTTTCAAATTCCCTAGGTCTTGCCCTACAGTGACCTCAGGTGAATTAGCTATTACTTATTATTTCCTATTTAAGTTTGTGAGTTTCTTTACACATCTCCAAAGTTAACATTACAATGTCAGTGCTTAGAATCAGAATATATCAGAAAGCCAAGGTTCAAGTAATAATTCTTATTAACAGAGTTTATGAAATATAGTGTGTAACAAATCCTAGATTTAAAACACACATATATACATGGACACACACAAGTAACAGAAACATCTACAGTGACAGAAAAATTAACAACAGACATTTTAACTGAAAATTACCAAATTTACCGCAAAATAAGATGTCATATTCAATACATTAAACATAATCCAAAGCTTCTTTTCAGAGTCTTATAGTGGAGATATCTCCTTTTCCACCAATTAAGAAAAATGTATACTTCAATTCTCAAAGTCATACCTAAAATATAATTAAGTTGAAAAATATAATATTTAATTTTTTTTTGTTATAATCATCTATATCATGGCATTTTTGTTTGAAAGTAATGTGTGCAGGAGTTGGGTATATTTTATTTATATATAAATATTATATAGCTAACTAGGTAGCTGAATATACTTATCCTATCTTATAAAAGAGAAACATGCAAATTGGCCATACCTTCGCTATACCCACCAGCCACACCCATCAGCCAATCAGGGCAAGTATGCAAATTAACCTTACCAACATGGTGGTTAATTTGCATGTCCAGGCGCAGAGCCAAGACTGAAGACAGCTTAGAAAAAAGCCAAGCACTGCAGAAGGGATCAAAACTGTGGAAAAGCAAGCAAGCAGGGCAGCGGAGACCGCAGCAGGAAGCCCTATTGCAGGAATCTTCCTGCAACAGGCCTCTAATTTATTATAATCTACATTAATAAAAAATAAATATGCAAATTGACCATCACTTTGCAACACCCACCAGCCAATCAGGATTGAGTATGCAAATTAACCTAAACAGATAATGGTGTCCCCGTTCCTTGCTACTGTAGGCCTCTGGACAGCACACATGCAGGCACAGAACAGCTGGGTGGAGCAGGATGACTGCTATTAGGGGGAAGCTGGTGGTAGGGGGCGGGTAGGCGGCAGAGGGAGCTACAGGAGTGGTGCTCTGGCTAGGGCAAAGACTGAAGGCAGTGTCCAGAGTGAAGGCCTGGGCCCTGGTGCTGGCAGCCAGGTGAAGGAAGGCCTATTGCATGAATCTCCATGCAATGGGCCTCTAGTATATTATACATGTATAAATCTAAAATATGCACACACATATATGTAGTCACTCTGAATTTTGATCTCTACAGTCAACATTGTGATGAATAAATGAGGAAAAATAGAACTCAATAACTACCCAGGACATACACAAAAATGGATGGCATCAGTTTAGAAAAAACATTTTATTTACTTAAGCATTTTTATTAAAGTACATTTTATTCCTTTAAAAATATTACATATGTGCCGAAACCGGTTTGGCTCAGTGGATAGAGCGTCGATCTGAGGACTGAAGGGTCCCAGGTTCAATTCCGGTTAAGGGCATGTACATTGGTTGCGGGTACATCCCCAGTGGGGGGTGTGCAGGAGGCAGCTGGTCGATGATTCTCTCTCATTGACGTTTCTAACCCTCTATCCCTCTCTCTTCCTCTCTGTAAAAAATCAATAAAATATATTTTAAAAAATAAATAAATAAAAATATTACATATGCTTAAGATAAAGTTTTGTATATTCCTGCTTTTGCAAATTATTATAGTAAGGTTAATTAATGACTTATAAGTAAATTTGTTCCACTGATTAGAGTTAAACATGCATTTATCTTAGAGTCTATGTTTGCCTTGCCATATTTACATATTAATTTAATTCAATGAATATTAAGCATCATTGTGCTATGTGTCATAACAAATATAAAAGTGTAAACTGATGTTTCAAAACTCTAAGTATTTACAAACACTCTGGGAAAGGAAAGTCATATGTACATGACGCTATCTATAGTAATAAAAGCATAACATACAAATCAACCCAACGACTGAATAGCGGAACAATCATCAAGACCACCTTCTGGACCACACACTATGACACGCACTGGAGCCAGGCCAGCCAAGGTGGGTGCAATGCACATGATCACCCCGCAGAGGGAGTCCCAGGCCACCCTTTGTGGGGCAATCAATGGGGTGGGGGGGTCTGTGGAATTGGGGAACCGGGGGGTGTGGGGGGTGGCTGCAGGACTATGAAGACCTATCCTTGCAGAATTTCATGCATCAGGCCTCTAGTTATAAAAATATGAAAACTTAGAGAATGCACCCAAATCAAAGTTTAATTTGTATACTAAACTTATTAGCAATCCAATTCATGAGGCAGTTTTGATGTGAGATATGGAAAGGAAGCAGTGGGCATTTAAAGCTATATGAAGGGGCAAGCTATTATAAGAAGATGCAAAGAGAAAAATAAGGAGGCAAGGACCTGTCATGAGGTAATCGAAGGTTTTATAATTAGAACAGAGATAATAGAATTGGAAAAGGATATGAGAAGGAAAGATATAGAAGTTAGAAGAAAACCATGAAGGTATTCCATATGTCAAGCAAAGAATAAGAAAGTGTTTCTACCCGGGGATAGCCATAGACATTGAATACTGCTGAGCAGCCAAATGATTTGGGCACAGAAAAGTGTTAAATGGCTATGCAGGGATGAAACTGGCACCTTTTCAAAAGAAGATTCAGTGCAGTTTTGAGGGTTGAATACAAGTTGGCTGAGGAGTGAATGCAAGTTGGAGAAGTGAGAGCAAAGTAACTTTTCAAGAAGGTTGATGTTGAAAGGAAGCCCAGTATAGAGATGGAACATGAAGCAAGAAATAAGATAGGTGCAAAATGGTAAAAGGATATGTGTATGCTGATTTGATGACCCAGTGAGGAGTGAAACTAAAAACATAGGAGAAAGGGTGTCATCAAGAAAGCAAGCACAGGAGAAAGGAGGAAGGCTTACAGAACAGAACATATATGGATGGCAACTGGAGAAGTGTGAGATAAGGATGCAAAAGTTGGTGCCAAACTGTGTTGAGAGTAATATGCAGGATAACAGGTTTGATTTTTTTTTTTTCCAGCTGGAAATGAAAAACTGCTCAATGTATATGAGCAGTAAGGACTGTTAGAATTTACATCCATGCAGAATAGCTGGCAGCAGTTATCAGGATGGCCTCATGGCAGGCAACCTCCATAGTGGCCCCCCTAATCTACCAGCTGGTACTTACTGACCTGTGGCTTGAGACATCCTTGATTAGCCCCTTCTCCCGTTGAACAGTGCTGGTCTATGTAACCAATAGGCAATTGTGGAAATGACTGCGTGACTTCTGAAGCTGGGCTGCATAAGACATCATGACTTCTGCCTTGTTCCCTTAGGCAAATTACTTGACATGCTAACCAGCCCTTTCATACAAGCCTTTTGTTTACACCCAGAAACAAATAACAGATCTATATGTAATAATTTTCCTTAAAAGCCCATTTCACTTAGTGAATAAATATTCAAGGGCCTCTCTACTAAGCCCAATTCTCAAACCTTGGAATTTGTCTGGGAACAAAATAGACAAAAAACTAATTTCTTAAAAAAAAATGGTTTATTGTCCAGAGAGGATAACAACCAGGAGCACACACTTTGCTGCAGGCAGTATTATGTAGCCAGGGTTTTTTATTTTTTAGAATTCGTTATATTTTTATTTTTATTATTTCAAAATCGAACCTGTTATCCTGCATATTACTCTCAACACAGTTTGGCACCAATCAACTTAAATATGAAAACTATATTGATTTTTTTAAAGAATAATTATCATGTGGAACTCTGTAGAAATGATCTATTCTCTAGGGCCTATTTCTTAAAAGAGCACATTTATAAATTTAAAAATACTAACCATTAAAATTGTCTGGTAATTTGTGTATGTCCTATTTTTATAAACCCTGCTTTCCTGTCTAGTCTACATGTAGAAATGGCTCGTGATTGCCATTTATCATGTTTAAATATGCTAATTAACACAATTAGTCAGAAGACAGTATAATAATACATTATTTGTGAAAATATAAATCATCTTAATTAACAGATTCTCAAAAAAGCAAAGAACTATATATTTAAATTATAGATTTAGTCTAATAATTCAGAAGAAGGGATCCCAATATCATTAGCTATTTTTCAAAAAGTTTATATAAACAATCTTCATTCAAATGAATGTGGATCTTATACTGCTCTGAAGGTATGATCAATACCTAAACAGAAAAATCCTTTTATGGCTTCCTTATTAGTATGTGTGCTTAGCTGGTTGGCAGCCTATTTGAGTGGCTATTGAGGCCTTTATCATCCCCTCCCAAGTCCTGTATCTCCTGTCCATCTCCTGCTGGGCATCCTTTAAGTTTAGCTGTTTGATTCAGTGAGCCATCCTTAATGCCACAGTACCTAATTTGGAGACCTTCTCCCAATTCCAATCCTATGTCTTTGGTTTTAAAGATATGATGTAATTTTTATGATTCCATAGTGTTTCATGACTGATGCCTTACAACTGGTCAGAGAGGCTCCATAATGTGTTAAGTCCTTGGTTTAGTTTATGTCTCTGAGTTAAAAGAACTTCAACATGGGACTGAGAAGTGCCAAGAATCTGACTTTCTTAGGGAAAGACACCTGCCAATTAAAGGGGCAGTGACATTAGTGTGAAGACCTAGGACTCAGCTCAGATTCCTTCTGGTTAGACTGAGGTTTAGCCAAAGACACAGAATAAAACAAACAAATTATATGTTAAGAAGAAGAAGAAGAAGAAGAAGAAGAAGAAGAAGAAGAAGAAGACGACGACGACGACGACGACGACTGATGGGTCAGAAAGGACCTTTCACTGAGGGAGAAAACAAACAAAGAAGCAAACAAAAAAACTAAGTAGGATAGAGAAAATGAATTCTTGATTTCCCTCTACTTCCTACTTGCAATTTTTATACCAACCATTAAAAGACTTAGGCAAAGACTTAGGCTTTTTAGTATGTCTTTTTCCCAATTCCAAGTCACAAACCACTTACTTAATGATTTTTTATCACAAAATTTTCATATTAGTTGTGACAAAATGGTTTACCAATTTTTACTTTATGACAGTTTTAAATTACACTTGAGTGGACTTACTTTTTCTCCCCATCTAGTGCATTCTAGTATTACCATTAGAAAAGCCTTCTGGAAAAGACATAAAGATGTTTTATCCAGGAGTTTAACTACTGAACACAGTGTGTTGCAAAATGATAAAAAGTTAAAGACATTTTACAAAATACCAGTGTATAATAACTAACCCCCCCAAATTTCAAAATTATTCTGTTACAGTTCACTGTCATTGAGAGCTATGAAGTCAGAGAGATTTAAAATCATTGAATCATTGTTCCTCGCTTGTAAAATGGAGTAAATTAACTATTTCATAATACTGTTAAGGGACTTTTAATACATCATGTATATAGTGTACCTGCACATAGACAGATAGAGGGTTTTTTACTTTTTCTTCAAAGATTTCAATCCAGGTATTTCAAATGAGTTCAATATGTAAGAATAAAGTTATCTAAAACACATCATACAGGAACAAGTTTTCTTCCTTCTCTGTAAAAGGAAATGTCTGATCTACATACTAATAGCTTATAAAATGCACAGTCCTCACTTAACACTACTATGAGAAGGATCAGTGATACACAACTACAGGAATTCCCCCCCAAAAAATAACCAGATACAAACTTGGGGATAGAATGGCATGATAGCTTTTCGGCTTTATGGCGGCTCATTCTGCCTTCTGGTGGCTCATTTTCTACATTGGTTTGCCGCTCCTCACTGAGCTCACTCTCACTCCCCCTGCACCCCCTCCTGGGCTGCCAGGGCTCCTATTCTGGGGAAGGCCCCCCCCTCCCCGCACTCAGGTGCCAGGAGCCCAGAGGAGCCTGCCCCACCCCCACGTGGCCTCTTCCGGGTGAGCTGGCCACGGCCACCAGGCCCTGGGCTCCTGCCTTTGGTTCGCACAGGAGCCGGTCTGCCAGGACGGCGGGGAGAGAGCCGCTGCCCGCCCGCTTCCCTGCGGCACTGGCACTGCTGGGCGGCCCAGAAGCCCACTCTGCGCCCGGCCCGTGCTGTCCAGCTGCACTCACTGCATCTCTGAGTGGGGCCGGCGCCGTGACTCAGGTGGGGGGCACACAGGGCCCAGAGGTCAGAGGTCAGCTGAGACCTGCCCGTCCACACCAGATGCTCGCACCGGGCCTCTACTGTGATCATATTAACCGATGTCACCCCAATAAATTTAGTAAATAAAAAATAATAAATTGGACCATCATGAAAAAAAAAACTAATCTGAACTT
This sequence comes from Pipistrellus hanaki, assembly GCF_964339955.1. NCBI lineage: Eukaryota > Metazoa > Chordata > Mammalia > Chiroptera > Vespertilionidae > Pipistrellus > Pipistrellus hanaki. The sequence continues at coordinate 120,895,858 of NC_140503.1, read as the reverse complement.
TGGTACAAAATATCAGAAACCATTTATTGTATAGCTAAAATTTAAAATTTGACATGGGATAATATAGATAATATGAAAAGAAGAAAAGTGTGAAAATAATACTTTTGGAGGTAAGAATTGCTGCTATAAGGGTAAAATTGACATGAAAATGCAAGAAGCCAGGAATATTATCTTTGTATTTATGACAGGGCATGGCTTGAAACAGAAACAGACCTAGCTACCAAGTCACTAAAATGTGAAATGCCATAAGCTAAGATTACCATGGTATCCATTTCTGATAAAATCAGGAAGTACAGATTATTCATAGCTAAATATAACATTATAATTAAGAAGATAGAATACTTTCAGACACTATAAATTGCAGAGAAAGTTTAGCTGGGTAAAAGATGAAGCAAAACCATCATTAGGATTTTCATTTAACACAGGATTATTTTTAAACTGCCAGTTTTGATGTAATTGTAGATTCACATTCAGGTGTGTTTTTTAATGCTCTTTTTTATTGTTGAAAGTATTTCAGATGCCCCCCATTTTCTCCCTCCATCCGACTCCCACCCCCTACAGCAATAACCCTTTACCCACTTGCCCCAGTGGAAACATCTTGTAGAGCTACAGGAAATATTATCCCCAGGACATCGACAGTGACACAGAACATTTCTTTAAGCACAGGGACCATTCCTATCTCTCATTGTCCTCTTAGAGCTACACCACTTCTCCCCCACTTCCATCCCCATCGAATGATGAACGGTGACTTCTCTTCATTTAAGATAGAAGCAAAGCTGGTGTGCATTTGGAGGTGGAAGGTGAGCACAAAGATTCTACATGGATATCTGATGAAACGAGCTAAAATCATAGCAACCATTAAATTATCCTCCTCACCTCAGTGCTTTTATGGAGAACTGGCGCTCTAGTAACAAAGCGTGGGCATTGTATTGCTTCCCCAGCACAGAGCTACTAAATGAGTTATCTGCAGAGCGGTGTCATGTTAATGATCCTCTAAGTGTGAGCTATGGTGATAATTTGAACGTTTGTCATGTGAGAGAAGGGGAATGAATGTCTTCTAATGGATTATGCTGACATATCTAAATACGCTTCCTTTACTTTAAAAACAAACATCTTAGTTTTTTTCTGGGTATTTAATTGTCCTGAATAACCCACCTCATGACAGCATTCTGCTTGTCTAGCACCATCTCCTAAATGACAGACATCCCAGGTTATGGGAAGCACACAGTAACAGCTTGTGCTCTGAGCCTAATGCCTGACAGAATCGCATCATCAGCTATCAGTGAACAGAGGCACAAAGTTCTATGCACACCCTCCACAGGCAATGTGTGAGAACGAACAACATAACGGGTTCTGGCATCAAAGAGAAGGGCATAATATGAAAATCCCCAGTTAGATAGTAATGAATCATTCATGTTTAGATGATACATATTCTTATACAGTTAAATTTATTTTTATCCAATATAAGTAAATATTCGGAGTATTACTTTTCTCTCTTTTCTATGCTTACTTTTCATTATCAATTAATAGAAGAAAATGACCTAAAACTTATTCAATGCTTTATGGTTTTGAAGCACATTCTCACCCATTATTACAGCATTTGATGACCCTAAAACTATTTTAGCTCATATTATGACCATTTTTTTTAAACACAGAGAGATGGCAGGACATAGATGCTAAGTGATTTACCCAAGGTAATGAATAATAAATGTTAGAGCTGGGATTCAAGTCTAAGTCTCTCTATCTGACTACATGTCTAGTGATCTTTTGTCATATCCAGAAACCTACTGAGATATTCTATCAGCTAAACACCTTGCATTTGGAAAATGAACTGATATAGGCCACTGTATCTTGTGATTGCTCTGGTAAAAGAAAGAAAAATGTATCCAAGGTCAAGACCATTACTATGTTTGGGTTGATATTATCTGAAACAGGAATCTATTTTGCATTGGAAGGATAAAATCGTGTGATTCCTTGAAAGGTTTGAAGGAAGATCAAAAGTGAAGGAAAAGAGTAAGACCGAGAACTAATTAGGTTTCTCTTCCTATGTACTAAAATTCTAATTAGTACAACTCTTCTGTAAAATCTGACATACACTTATGCCTTGTGTTTGTAGTTTTTGTTTTCCATTAATGGATTGATTTAAAGGGAAATGTGGTTTTCTTCCTGTGTTGAAAACAGCAAGGAAATTGCAGCAAGGTGTCAAGCCAGGGATCTCAGAGTCCCAGAAATCACCTGGAGCAGAATAATCAATGGCCAGAAATGTATGCAAGTAAAAGTACACAATGCTGAGAAGCAACTACCTGATAAAAACCCAGGGGTGGATAATAAAAATAATTTCAAAATATGAGATGTGAGACCTTCAAGGAGGGAGAGAAGATGGTCCTTCTTGTTGAACATTAATTTCCATAAAAGAAGTGACTGTTCATACAACTACTTCTACATTCTATGAGTTCTAACTTCATCAAAATAACCAGGAAGATGTTTTAAGATTTATTATTAAATTCATAAATATTTTTAAAATTACAAAAATGTTACTGTATGCAAAAGACCAGTAATGCCTCCTTTCAAATTGCATTGTTTTTTTTCACAATCCTTTCACAGGATTGGATTTTTGGAGTCAGCATGTAATACCATTAAATAAAATGCTAATTATCTTATTGAATACATATGTAGATCTTTCATTTACATGGATACATTTATAGTAAGTTACAAGAAAATCCATAAATTTGCTTTTTCTTCTCTGTGCATAAAATTTCATATATTTTCAGAGTACTTTTCCTATATGAGAAGGTACACATGGACTAGTTGAGTACTGTGCCTTGTACTAATATAATGATTCTGATTCTAGCAATTCAATTGTATTAAATTTAACAGAACTTTTATGATGTTCTGACTTAAAAGAGAATTGAAGTAATTTATATTATGTGTGTGCAAAATAAAATGTAATATGGATTTTTCTTTCCCAGAGAAGTAGGAAAACTAAGTAAATCTATATTATTCTGTCAGTCATGTTGAACCATGCACTCTCATTTACTTAGCTCTAGTTTATTGTCTCACTCTGTTTGCATTCATAAAATTTTCTTAAAAATATAATAGTGCTTAAGTTATGCAGAAAAAAACATATATTTGCCTAAAAATTTGAAGGTGGGGGAAGGGGATTTTCAAGAAAGCAGGGCATATCAAAAAATTCTAGTATGAGATAGAAGGTAGCACATCTGACCTAAAAATAAATTATATAGAAAAATGTTTTTGTAGACCCATGCTAATGCTATGCCTTTAATGGCTTCACAAAATATAAAAACGTTTTCAAGTATTGAGCTATCCATTTTAAAGTATTCCATGAATTTTTTCAAATGATGTTTATTGCTGCATGGATAGAATAGTAATAAAAAAGCATATCTATGAAAATAAAACTGTTCACAATCTCTCCACATCTAAGTAAACAAAGTAATTGAAAAATATTCATTTATATATTGCTATCATATTTTATGCTCAAATGTAGAAAGAAAGTTTTTAAAATTTCTTTGATTTTGTCTTTTTTTTTTTTCTTAATTCACCTTCTGGTTAAACTTTTTTTTTTTTTTTTGTAAAATATCAAAGGAAAAAAAGTTGCTTAGCTTGTTTAATACCATTTGGGATATAATTTTCTTCTTTTAAATTTAGGTGCACTTGTGTATATGTTTATGTTCCTTTGAATACAAAGAAAAGTTAGCTCCAATGCTAATAAAGCTAAGAAAGTTATTAATTTCAATATTCTACCTCATATTTTAAAGCTTTTCTCAAAAATTGCCAAAACCGGTTTGGCTCAGCGGTAGAGCATTGGTCTGCGGACTGAAAGGTCCCAGGTTAGATTCCTGTCAAGGGCATATACATTGGTTGCTGCACATCTCCGGTCCGGGGTGTGCAGGGGGCAGCTGGTCGATGTTTCTTTCTCATCGACATTTCTAGCTCTCTATCTCTCTCCCTTTCTCTCTGTAAAAAATCAATAAAATATATTTATAAAAAAGCTTTTCTCAAAAATAATTTAAGTGAACTCCCCTCCCAAATAAGCCCTCCTCTTCTAACCTAAAGAGTTTTTGTTGTTGTTGTTGTTGTTGTTTTTCCATTCTTTCATAATTTAGAAGCCATAGGACTTCTAAATTTGGTGAGATTGTATTTGCTGAATGATCCCCAATGAAGTCAAAAGGAGTCAAGATAAACTCATTAAAATATGACTCTTAAAATCCTTAGGGCTTGTGAATGCTGAAGAACTAAGTAAGCTATCTTGCCACCAGCAGATTAGCATAAGAGAAGATAAGGCAATGTACAAAGATCATGTGTAGTATATAGTGAATAGCATTCCTTGAGTGGAAAATAAAGTTCATTATTACTTTTAACCCTTAACAAAGTCTTCAATGAGATATTTATGGAAATTTGAATGTAAAAGCTTTCGTATGTATGGTCTGATCCATAAAGTAAGTCCATAAATAGATGGTCTAATTTATTAAAAGAACACTAATCCACTTTTGTTATCCTTCTGTTTTTCTATTCTTTTAAAAAAAATATATATTTTATTGATTTTTTACAGAGAGGGAGAGAGAGCTAGAAACTTCGATGAGAGAGAAACATCGACCAGCTGCCTCTTGCACACCCCCTACCGGGGATGTGCCTGCAACCAAGGTACATGCCCTTGACAGGAATTGAACCCGGGACCTTTCAGTCCTCAGGCCGATGCTCTATCCACTGAGCCAAACCGGTTTCGGCTGTTTTTCTATTCTTGACAGAGTAATATCAACCATGATGCAATATAGGGTTTGCTATTAGGACCATAAAAGTAATTGTTTTATGTAGAATAATTTGTCGAGACTACATAGTAGGTAATTTCATATTTGGCTCCCACTCAAAATTTCCCCAAAATCTTCTACTTGTAAATTCCTTTAATTATGTGTTTATATATTATTCTCCCTGTTTATATATATGAACTTGAGGCATTGGGAACTTTTTATTTTTTTCTAACAAATATAATATGTGTTTACAATGAGCCATTCATTATGAAGGACACAAAAATAAATTGTACCTCTATCCGACCTTCAAGAGAGTGATAGAAAGTGATAAGTGACAAAAGAATGGAAAAAAAACATTGATTTTTTTAAAAAATTAAAGTTATGTATAATGAAAAGGCATGGATAAGAACATAGAGGAAAATGTATATGAATAATGTGGTTATATTTGCTTATTGAGAAATATTTTAAAGTTATATTTGCTAAACTAAATTTAGCAAAGGTGTTAAATTGGAAAGCTTGCCTTTGGGAAAGATGAACAATGATGTCCCTCAGAAGAGAAAAGAGATTTCAGAATGTTACAGATGAAGAGAGGAAAGTAGAAGGGAATAACATATATATATATATATTTTTTTTGAAAATATATATTTTATTGATTTTGTACAGAGAGGTAGGGAGAGAGATAGAGAGTTAGAAACATCGATGAGAGAGAGTCATGGATCAGCTGCCTCTTGCACACCCCCTACTGGGGATATGCCCGCAACCAAGGTACATGCCCTTGACCGGAATCGAACCTGGGACCTTTCAGTCCCCAAGCCGATGCTCTATCCATTGAGCCAAACCAGTTTCGGCGGGAATAACATATATTTTTAATGGGGCCAAATCATTGGTTCTTAGGGAGTAAAATTTTAGATATTTCAATGATATGAAGCCTTCCAAAACTTAATATTACCGAGAAAAATATTATTCTTTAATATTTAATTAATCTTTTTTTTAAATATATATTTTTTATTGATTTTATACAGAGAGGAAGGGAGAGAGATAGAGAGCTAGAAACATCGATGAGAGAGAGTCATCGATCAGCTACCTCTTGCACACCCCCTACTGGGGATGTGCCCGCAACCAAGGTACATGCCCTTGACCGGAATCAAACCCGAGACCTTTCAGTCCCCAAGCCGACACTCTATCCATTGAGCAAAACAGGTCCCGGCAATATTTAATTAATCTTGTTGGAGATTTTTGTATCACATGAACAGCATTGGCATGAAAGTCTTTAAAGTTATTTAAATGTATGGAGGATGAGTGCTATGAAATGTTGAGAATAGATGATTCTGGAGAACCTACTCTTAATCCATTTTTCAATCTTAAGTCTTATCACAAGAGTGCCTATAGGTTGGCACTATCTTGTCAATGTTGTTTATGATGATCCTAAGTAATTTTGTGTATAACTTGAGCTATAAAAACTGAATTAAAAAAATCATTTAAATTTAATTCTATAAAAGTTATTCAACATGTGTCAATTGGTGAAAAGAAAATAATGTTGACAATATCTGAATAGCAGCTCATTTGAAATTTATTTTCTCATATCAAGCAAAAGTTAAAAGTTAAGCCTGTTAAATACACTTTTAACAATTTACATTTTCAATTGTCTTCTTTAGCTGTTCAAAGAGCAATTTTGAATTATTTTTAAATTTGCTTAGACTATTACCAGTATTTATATAAACCATTAATTTGCATTTATAATTTGACACATTTCAATTTATTTAAGGTGAATACATTATAAGTTACTCAATATATGGGTTATAAATTTAAATTAAAGCTAAAGATAAGTTATCCAAATTCTTCTTAATTTCAACATCAGGTTTCCTCTAAACATTTTCAGTCCATAAATGTTTCAATAGCTTTCAAATTTCTCACATACTAAATGGTTTGTTCTACATAGTTGGCATCTCATTATTTACTGCTTATGTTTTCACTCATTCGATTATAATACCCACTATATGCTTGACACTATATTTCATACTAGAAACAGGACAGATGTATCCTGTCCGTCATGAAAGCTCCCTAGTCATGAGAATAAAACTTTCTGTAGAAAGGGTCATCATCCAGTGTAGTAGGGCCATGAAACAAAGACTCAGTGGTATGGGAACATAATGTTCCTTAATTAGGACCCATCACATTAAACCCAGAGGTCCCTGTTTCAGGAATTCAGCACAGGAAGTCGTAAGTCACCCTTTCAGAAAGAGTGTACTTTTGGAAAGAGGGCAATAAAATATTGAAGAACATGCTGTTTCTAATGGGATAGATCTGTTTCTCATAGAAAGACTGAAAGTCATATTGTGGCTTTTGCAAGAATTTAAGTCTACTCCAAGCTTACCAGCTCCATGACAGCAAGTGTGTTTGGTACAAGCTCACTGGAGTCTTATTAGAATGCATGAATGGAATCAATGAGTGGAAAGAGTTGGGACTGAGCTGGCAACTCAGTATTTGCAAAGGAGTGTTGTAGTCCTAAATCAAAGGGACTGAGTTAGTCACAGACAGTCTGAGTAAGTGCAGTGGATATCCTAAATAGCCCAGCTTTCTTTATTTGTATCTTTCACAGAATGCTACCCACAGATGTGGAATCACAGCAGAATTTTCCAAGGAGCTTTGTTGACATAAGTCCTAGATTATTAAAAAGAGATTCCTGACTTCTTTAGGAGATGTGGAGAGTTGTACTAATTTGGAAAATACCAATTTAAACCTATTTCTTCAGTGTTAAAAATTATGACTTAAACATTTGTTTTATTTATTTTGTTAATCTTTATTGTTGAAAGTATTACATATGTTTACTTTTTCTCCCATCGCCTGCCCCCACCTCTTTTCCCCCCAAACATTTATTTTATTAAAATTCACAAAATATTATACATAGGAATGTGTTTTATACCATATTTCCCGGCGTATAAGACGACCCCCTAATTTTACAGTTAAAACATAGGTTTAGGCCTATATTCGCTGTATAAGACTACCCCCCACTTCCGAGACAACACCAGTTCTTTTTTTAATAGACCGCCTCTCTGACTTTGGCCAATCTGAGCAGGCTTTTTACTAGAACACAGTGTACATGTTCTGTACCCGAAGCGTGGTAGAAGTATATGTTGCAAACTCCATAGCAAATTAACAAAGCAGATGTTAAAAATGAACTGATAAGAACTTATAAGTTCCAATAGAATTACTATTATTTGCTAAACATTACTGTGATTTTTCAGACAATATCCTAAAAAAATAAAATAACATAAAAATAACGTTTTGCCATGAAAACATTCTTTTAAAATTGTTAAAATGCAAATATTAGAAATAAGCCAAAGTTAAAGTGAAATTAATTGGCACTCAGGATTCCTACATAGGACAGTTCTGTACAAAATAATTGTGCCTATGAATTTTCTTTGGGCAAATTAACAGTAACCATGTGAAGCTACTGGCCAACTATATCTTAAACTAAGCAAGTCACAATATTTTCTTTTCCTTCTCTTTCTAGTCTAGATCTTATCCTATATAATAAAAGGCTAATATGCAAGTTGATCAAATGTCAGAATGACTGGTCACTATGACACACACTGACTACTAGGGGGCAGACATTCAGTTCAGGAGTTGCCCTCTGGTGGTCAGTGTGCTTCCACAGGGTGAGTGCTGCTAAGGTGGAAAAATAAATAAAACAGCAGAAGTTGCTGAACAGAATCATCTCCCCTCTGTAACATGTGTGGGGAACAGGCCTATGGATTTATTAATATGTAAAGATGGACATCTCTAATTTGTATGATTTCTGAACCACTAGAAAACTTTGATGGGCAGTAATATCTTGACACCCTGAGTATAAAAGTGGTTTCAATGCAAATAGCAGAAGTTAAAAGTAATGGTTAAGAGGGTGGATTTTGAACTTAGACTTGGCTTTTAATCCTGATTATACCACTTACTATTTATGAGATCTGGGTCTCAATTTCCTTCTCTATAAAATTAGGGCAAAGAATCTACCTCACAAATTTATTTTGCAGGTTAAGTGAGTTAATATATGTAAAAGACTTAGCACATTGTATGAAAAAAAGGGGGGGGGGCAGAGAGATCAGCCAATAACTGGACACAAGAATAGTTGCAGTGGAAATCTAAATGGAAGTGAAATAGCAGCTAGAGTAGTGAGCATAATGTTCTGCACTGCTGACCATATGTGTCTCATGTAAAGCAAAAACTCCTGGGTTTAATTAAACAGTGTTAGCATCCTAGATAAATGTTTTCTCTGTGGCAGAAGGGATTCCAGTGGCACTGGCTACACAGAAGTCGTAGTGGATAGCAGGAGAGGAACCTGAAAGAGGTAAGAGATGTAGGAAAGAAGCAAGAAATTTAAAAAAAATCTTACTTAGTAAAAAGTATGCCTGGAACAAATATGCCATGTTCTCCAGGGTGATTAAAATAAACATTTATTATATATAAATCAGGACATTGTGATCTAGTGGCAGCTGATTTAATAAATCTCTGAATGTGCTGATATCTTGCATGGCTCAATAATGCAATCAATATAGCTCCCACTGTATAGATGAAATTGTGAAGGTGCTGAAACAATTCTGATAAAAAAAATAAATGTTGATACTAATAGTTTAGTATAATTGATTTATAAAGTCCACATGGCAGTCTAAAATAATCAAGATTTCAGAATATGTATCAATAGAGATTCTATGTATCCTCTCTATCCATATTTTCTACATCATTTTCTCTGAAACAGCGAATAAGATGCCAGCAATGTGAGTAAAATAGCATCAGATATTCAGTTAGCTGAAGAGATCAAAATATGTCTAAATCTGAAAATCCGTCTGACATACTCTAATACTTAGGCACACGTGGTGTTAGTAACTGCAGTAGGTGTAAACCTCAGACCAGGATGTGCTGAGTGAGTGTGTGGGGAGAGGGTAATGATAGGCTGGACAGGATGGAAAATGCTCATTTTTGCCAGTTGAAAACTGAGGCTCACTGTTCTCTAGAATGAGAATAAAAGATGACTTAGTCTACTAACTAAGCAAAGGAATCTGTCCTTTCACTTGTTGATTTGACCTTTTTCACTGCCTATTGAGCAAAATTGGTATTCCCATAGTCAATATGCTCTTTACATAGAATCTCCAGGAAGTCAAGTATAATAACTCTAAATTAGAAGTCAGAAGAATGGGATTCATATCCTAACATTTTTTCTTCAAATACTATATGAGCTGGGGCAAGAAATATAACCTCATAATCCTAATTCCTTCATCTGTAAAATGAATAGCATAGATTAAATTTATTCCAAGGACCCCACCAGCTCTAAAATTCTCTGAATCACTAAGCAAGATAAAGCAATGAACTAATTCAATTATGGTTTTTCAGCATAACTAGGCTGCTATAATCAGAAGGGCTCTCCTGAAACACATTATTTTTCTCCACTTCTGATTTGAATATTGATATATTATGTTTTCTATCATAATGGTATAATGGATAGCCCTGAATGCCTTCAGTCAAGTAGATGCAAATTCCCTACAGCATACAGTCCTTTGACTAAAATAACAGTTTATTACGGATGGAGTAGCTCCAAAACACAATAATGTTCTTCAGGTAGCAGGTGTTCCTGTATTTTTTCAAATGACTAACTGAAAAGATGCGAAGATGTTTTGTTTCTTGATGAGTAAACAGACATATACCCATGAAAACAAAATGGTAACTTAAAATATTCTCCCCAAATTCTTTACAGTGTATTAAAATCTACATATTACTCATCATTAATTAACCCCATAAGAAAACAAGTGAGTGAAAATATGAGTAAAATTAAATATACTTATAAAAACAAGTTAGCTTTTATGTTGTGGAACTCTTATTCTACTACTGAGCATGTGCTTTTTTGTTTTAAATCTTAGATGATCTGAAAAGCAATACATTTAAATTTGATGAGAATGTATCAAATTTAAATAAGTTAAAAGGCAGATAAAAAATGATCTGGCCATATTATCAAGAATAAGTATACTATTTAAAAATGAATTATTACTAAATTCAGAAAAAGACATGGCCCATGGATTTTAATTTAGATTATCAACATCCAATCTTCCTCCACAGAACAAAAACAGATTGTATAACATTCTAATCTTGGTTTTTATAATCCCTGAGTTCAACCCTTAGCTCATCTAATAACTTATAACCTTGTTCTTACTACTTAGCCCATCTGAGTCTTCAGTGAGGAAGGCAATGCAAAGCAGAGATCACAACCATTTCCCATGGACTACATCCCATTCCCAACGTGGCTTGGCCCAAGCAGTGAGGGTTAGGCAACATTCCTTCTATTAGACAAACTCTATAATCTCACAATAAAACTAGCTGTATTTTTTTAAAGTTGTTATTGCTCTTGAAAAAATTTTGGCTACTTCATTTCATCATGGTTATTTGTTATATTTATAACTAAGGCATACTTCAAAGAAAAGAAAATATTAAGGTTAAAATTTCTCAACATAATACTTCTTCTATCTTCTTGTAATTCACTTATCACTTTAAGACCCAAAGGTTACATTTGTTTCAATTACACCTGTTTAGTTAAAAGTAGTTCTCATACCACTAAAAGCAAGAAAGATAGAAGTAATGCATACATTATGTAAAATAATACTGTTCTTTACTAAATATTTTCTAAAGCAATAGATTATCTTTGTTGGGATTTCCCTAAATTAACTCCTTAATTACAGGAGCAGTTTTAACAATTACGCATATCCATTCTAAGAACTATTATTCATTTTGTTTTCTGAAAAAATAAAATGATTCTATGCAATGAATTTGGAGCTCAGTAAAATAAAATCTCCATCTTCTTAGGAGAGGGAAACATGCACTATTATAAGTGAAGGACACTTGGGGACGGTGAGGGGTAAATTACTAAGTTTTGTATGTAAATATACCTAAATGCCAACACCCAGTCTATTACTGACTGAGTAGGTAGCCATGGGATGGCTATGTTATTTCTATGAGATTCCTTTATTTTCTGTTATAGTAAAATTGGAGCTCACATTATTTAACTCAGAGGGTTGTGCCAAGAATTACATGAAATAGTACATGCTAATGTTCAACAAATGGTATGTGGTTAGTTTTCAATAAATGTATCTATTATTGTGTGTTACTGTGGTTGTGATCTACAAGCAATACTAACCTTTAAAACTATAATATTATTAAATTAGAGGCCCAGTGCACAAAATTCGTGCATGGGGCATGTCCCTCAGCCTGATCTGCACCCTTTCCAATCTGGAACCCCTTGGGGGATGTTTAACTGTTTGGTTAGGCCCCATCCTCTGCTGGCCTGATCACCCCCAACTACCCTCCCCTGCTGGCCTACTCACCATGTGGGATCAGGCCTAAACAAGCAGTCAGACATCTCTCTCACAACCCAGGACTGCTGGCTCCTAACTGCTCACCTGCCTGCCTTCCTGATTGCCCCTAACTGCTTTTGCCTGCCAGCCTGATTGCCCCCTAATGCTCCCCTGTTGGCCTGATTTATACCTAACTGCTTCCCTGCTGGCCTGATTGCCCACAACTGCCCTCCCTTGCCTGGTTGCCCCTAACTGCCCTCCCCTGTTGGCCTGGTCACACTCAACTTACATCCCCTGATGGCCTGGTTACCTCTAACTGCCCTCTCCTGCTGGCCTGGTTACCTCTAACTGCCCTCCCTTGCAGACCTGGTCCCCATCCCCCAACTTCTTACCCCTGACAGCATGATCATCTCCAACTGTCCTCTTTTGCTGGCCTTGTTGTCCCACACAGCCTGCTGTTCAATCATTTGTTCATCCCTCACTCACTCCCCTGCCTGCTGTTTGGTCATTACTGTTACTGTGATGAAGTCCTGGACAATTTGCATATTCCTCTATTATTAGAAAGACTACAGGCTCATCTTGCCCAGTCCTGATTGGGGCCAATTGGGGCCAGCTGGCCAGGGGGAGGGATTGTGGGAGGTTGGCCTGCCATGGGAGGTTGGCTGTGGGAGCACACTGACAACCAGGGACAACTCCTGTGTTAAACAACTGCCCCCTGGTGGTCAGTGCTCATCATAGCTACTGGCCAGTTGTCTCCTCGTCCAGTCGTCTGGCTGTAACAGTCACTTAGGCTTTTACATATATAGACTAGGGCCCAGTGCACCAATCTGTGCACCTTGAAAGGATCTGTAGGCTGAGAGGCTGCAGTAGGCATAGGGGCCAGTTTTGGCCCATCTTCCACGACCTAACCCAGCCCCTCCTGCCATGGCCCCCAGTCCTATGTCTGCTGGCAGCCTGCTCCCACTGCCATTGCTCCCACATGCTGATGCCAGCCCCACTCACACAAGTTGATGGTGCAGAACAATTGGGACCGGTGCCAGGATCAAGTCTGGAGCCATTAGTGGATGCGAGTGGCAGCTGATGCCCCAATCACCTTTCAGGAGAAGAAGGTTGAGAAACCCTCAGGGTGATCAGGGCTGGCAGCCACCACTCACACCCACTGATGGTGTCAAGTAATTGGGACCAGCACCTGGCACTGGCAGTGGGTGTGAGGCGCAGCTCTGGCTCCAGCAGTGGGTGAGACCTGGGCTGGTGCCAGCAGCAGGTGCGAGTGCTGGGCGGGACCATGGCACACAGGAGCAAAGAATTTTCAGTAACCACCAGAGGCTCACCCCGATGACAGCAACCAGTACCCTGCCTTGGTCTGGTGCCCCAACTCATCTGCTCCACCATCCCACTACAGCCAACACCCACATGTTCCACAAACGCCACCTGGTGGTCAGCACGCATCATAGCAACCAATTGTTCTGTTTGGTTGTTTGTTCTGTGGTTCTTGTTGTTCCGCTGTTTGATCTCTTTATTAGAATTTTATTATATAGGACTAGAGGCCCAGTGCACAAAATTATAGCCCAGCCTGATGTCTCTCACAGTCTGGGAACTCTAGGGGATGTCCTCCAGACAGCTTAGTCTGGCCTTCCTCTGCCGGAGGCAATAAGGATGATCAGGGAAAGTGCCACCCCCATCACCCCGCTGCTGCTGCCACGGCTGGCTGCCACAGCTGCCAAGGTGTTTTCATAAACACAGACTCCAGTCCCTTCACCACGAAAATATATCAACTTTCTTTAGGCATTTTCAAGATGTCTCTTTCATAGGATATGACATTTCTTCCTTCCTTCCTTCCTTCCTTCCTTCCTTTCCTTTCCTTTCCTTCCTTTCCTTTCCTTTCCTTTCCTTTCCTTTCCTTTCCTTTCCTTTTCTTTTCTTTTCTTTTCTTTTCTTTTCTTTTCTTTTCTTTTCTTTTCTTTTTTCTTTCTTTCTTTCTTTCTTTCTTTCTTTCTTTCTTTCTTTCTTTCTTTCTTTCTTAATCCTCACCTGAATATATATTTTTCTGATTTTTAGAGAGCATGGGAGAGAGAATGAAAGAGAGAGAGAAATATCAGTGTGAGAGGGACACTGCAATTGGTTGCCTCCTGCATGAGCCCTGAACTAGGCTCTGGCCAGGGTGGAGCCTGAACCTAGGTACATGCCCTTGATCAGAATCGAACCCAGACCCTGTGGTCCACATGCTGAGGTTCTATCCACTGAGCCAAACCGGATAGGGTAGGCTATGACATTTCTTAGCCTTCCAGCAGTGGACCTTCATTTTTTTCCTCCAGTAGTGTGGTGGAAAAACCCTAGATCACCTTCTTGGATTCTTATAATCCATCTTACCAAGATCACTGCGAGTGGCGTATGTACAGGGAGCTTAGCCAATAAGTGGTCAGAATAGGTGTTTCCTCTGCAGTTCACATGCTATCTGCCTCCACTCTGGGCCTGCTCAAGCTACTGTGGCATTTGTGGCTTGCCTCACCTCCCACGCAGTCCCCTCCATATTATTGTTCAATGTAATGTGACTCTTCTAACTGATTGCATGTCTGTATTTCAGATTTAGATTAAAAGTTCTCAGGTTATGACCAAAATGTTGTGCGTATAATGCTGAACAGCCATTCCTTTGTCCCAAGCAAGGATTGTCCTGAGCTTGGCAGTGGCTCTAGGAGGGACTCTTCTTGCACTGCCGTCACCCATTAGTCCTTTCTCTGAATAGCTGGGATGGACACATAGAGACTAAAACCTCGAGGCCTTGCTCTCAGGATTTTATAATCTCTCTGTTGAAACAGAATAAATATAAATGAGTAGGCAGGGAGCAGGAAGAACTTATAGAATTCTGAGGGATGCTTGGTTTAAAAGATGAGGAGAAAAGAGAAAAAAATGAAAGGCAGATTCCCTGCCGCTCTTGTTTGCCATCTGGCTGGGATGCTTTCAAACTAATGAGCAGGGAGCAGTCCAGCCTGGTTCCGCAGAGAGAAGCTTAAGAAGATCTTTGTAATGATGATCAAAAATATATACCATATTAACTAGCAAAATAAAATGATTGCCCTAAAGTTCATGAAAAAATCAATACATGCTATAAACATTTTCTCTCCTTTGTAATTAATGTCACTAAATGAGAATAGACATATGTTTTTAAATAAGTTTTTTTAATATGTTACGTAGATAGGTTTTTTAAAATGTTGTTCAATGTCCATGGGTATATAGAAGTTCAACATGACTCATTAGGATGATGTGTCTCAAAACAGTTTAATTGTACATTTTATAGCAATATAAAGTGTGTGTCTATAATATAAGAGAGCTGAAATGCAAACCTGAGTGGAACAAATAATTAAAGTCTGCAGAGCTGAACCAATCCTCCACATGGTGTGCATCACATCAGTATCACATTCAACAGATACTAGGAAAACAGCCCTGTGAGAACTGCAAGCATTGCATTTTAGCAAGTCTTCCAATTTAAATATAAGAATAAATCACTGCAATATTTTCTGCATGTATCTTATTAGGGTGGCTTTCCTGCATTATTATAGCAGAGCCCTGAATTACAAAGCTAGCTCAGGTTTCAGATAAAACATGGACTGTGCAGACATGTGGGCCCAGGCATTCCTGTCAGTGCCAGGGAACTTCACCAAAGCTCCTGCACAGTGAAGCAGCAGGAGCCTCAGGAGCATGATTTTAAAGTCAGCTTTCTTGAAATTCTAACTAGATTCTTGAAATGAACAGCACACACACACACACACACACACACACACACACACACACCTCCTTTTTGCTGCTGTTTGAACTTGCCAAAGAGTAAGGTATATGAACCAAGTCTCATGAATATTAATATATACTTTGTTATTTTGCTCCCCAAACACTATCACTTTATTATACTAAATTAAAGCCCGAACAGAAACATCCAATTAATCCTCAGGAATAAAATGCATTAAGGTGTCAGAGTTAATAAGCAGTTCAAAGTAATCATACCTTGATCACTCTCCTGAGCAGTGCAGTTCTTTGCAAGCTGTGCTTAGAAACCAGAATATCTAATATCAGTTCCTTTAATGATCACTCACATATGAGTTAAAATGGATAGTCACTCTTCTTTCAGAAGTACAAATACTCTACTTTCTTTTACTAAGAAAAATAGGGGCGGAAATATCTAATAGAATGAAAAACCTTACCTGTCTTAGACAGATTGGTAACATAAAAAGTGTCTCTGGATTCAATCATGATCACAGGGGATGGTGTTGAGCTCAAAGCTGGTTTATAGGCCCAGCTGACCAAACTCCACAGACCATTTGAACCACAGTAGCAGCTAAAGGAGGCCTTCTCTGGCCCTGTTAGCAGAGTTGTAATTAAAACCTTTTTGGCCATGTGCTATTTGTAGGAAACTTCCCTAAACTCAAAGCATCATGGGCAAAGATCCTACCTTGATGAGAATCTGAATGAACCCCGTGGCTTTTGCAGATATGAAATACCAGAAGCTCATGGTACATGCAGCACTGGATTCTTGCCACACACCACTCTTGAGGTGTGCTTCTTCCCCCCGAAGGCCCACCGGAGTAGCCTCCAGATACAGAAAGTGCCCTAGGAACAAGGACAGGATTCAGTTAAGGTTAAATAACAATGGGGGAATTATTTCAGCTTTTCCATCTTTGAGTTATTTATAAATTAAAATATACTTGACAGACACATACAAAGATGCTCATCACTAATTATCAGGGAAATGCAAATCAAACCATAATGAGATATCACCTCACACCTATCAGAGTGGCTATTTATGAAAAAGATAAGAAATAAGAGTTGTTGAGGATTTGGAGAAAAGAAAACCCTCGTGGTCTGTTGGTGGAAATGTAAATTGGTGCAGCCACTGTGGAAAAAAGTATGGAAGTTCCACAAAAAATTAGAACTACCTTATAATCCTGGGTGTTTATCTAAAAAAATGAAAATAGTAATTCAAAAAGGTAAATGTGCTCTAGCTGGGTTGGGTCAGTGCATGGAGCATCAGCCTGAGGACTGAAGGGTCCCAGGTTCGCTTCAGGTTGGAGACATTATGCCTGGGTTGGAGGCTTGATTCCTATTAGGGGACATGCAGGAGGCAGCCAATCAATGATTCTCTCTCATTATTGATGTTTCTATATCTCTTTCCCTCTCCCTTCCTCTCTGAAATCAATAAAGATATATATATATTTTTTTAAAAAAGGTAAGTGCACCACAACACTTATTGCAGCATTATTTATAATAGCCAAGATATGGAAGCAACCTAGGTGTCCATAAATGGATGAATGGTTAGAGTTTTTAATTATATATCATATGATCTGAGCTGCCAAACAAAAGGAGGCTTGCCTCCCACTCTCTTACAGAACAATTTCCAACTGTATGCTTTTAGCAAAGTATTTTATACTATGCAGATTAACTCATCTGACAAGAAATTTATGCTATTGTATCAACAAGATAGTTATAGAAATCATTTAAAGGACCCATCAGACTATCCAGTTATTGAAAAACAATGCAAAAATTACCTATGAGAAATAAATAAAGAAACCTTAAAAATGCAGTCATAAGTAAAGTGTATAAATGAAACACTGAGAATTTTAATAGTCAACACAGTGGGAAACATGTTGAGTTTTATATTTGTGTATCCAAATATCCCAAACATTGTATGTATGTAGAGCTCAGTGCTTGGGTGGAACTTAAGCCTTCCATTTTCTGGTTTGGTCAGGCTGTTTTGGAGAGCTTTGTTTTTTCATAGGCCTGTGGAATTTTAATATTTAGACTTTTTTTTTCTCCCTACTCTTAGCACCCAGGAATTCAGGGCCCCTTCTTGCTAATGCCTTATATCTTTTCACTAGTATATCTGAGATTTGCCTTCAGCCCTTCATTGTAAAAACGACAATCCCCAAAATCTTTAACCTATGAATCTTACCGTGACACCTCTACAG
The DNA here is from genome assembly GCF_964339955.1 of Pipistrellus hanaki. NCBI lineage: Eukaryota > Metazoa > Chordata > Mammalia > Chiroptera > Vespertilionidae > Pipistrellus > Pipistrellus hanaki. The sequence goes on along the minus strand of NC_140503.1, from coordinate 120,877,807 downwards.
CTTTCACATGCTTTCCCTGCATGCACATCACCTCATTTGATCTGTACAACCTATTTGGCACACAGGGCTAATTTTATTATCGCCATTTGAGAGATGAGGATTTTGAGAATGTGAACAGATCAAATGAGTGCCAGGATGAAGTGTGTGTTCTTTAGGAAATGTGCCTTATGGCAGCATACATTATCCTCTCTCTTCCCCATAAGATTAGATTTTGAATACTCATTGTTATTGGTTGAATTGTGTTCACTAAGAGATGTTCAGGTCCTTATCTATCTCCAGTCCCTATAAATGTGACTTTATTTGGAAATAGGGTCTTGCCAGTGACCAATTTAAAATAAGGTTATTAGAGTGGGCCATGATTCAACATGTCTGTGTCCTAAAAATGGAGGAGGAAATTTGGACATAGAAGCAGATATGTATGGAGCTAATACAATGTGAAGACACAAGGATAATAGCTTCTGCAAGAAATGTGAGGTTACCATAGGCTAGGAGAGAGGCATGGAACAGATGCTCCTCCCTTCAGGCCCTCAAATCCAGTCCCACTGACACCTGGTTTCAGAATTTTAGCATCCCAAACTGTGAGAGAATAAATGCTTGTTGTGTATGCTAATAAATGTTTGTTATTTATACTATCCAGTTGGTGGCACTTGGTTATGGCAGTGCTTGGAGACAAATACACTCACTAAATGTTTGACTTACTTGCCTGGGAACCATGGTGGTCTCTCCAGAACACTCCATTTGCTGTCAGGGAAGATGAAGTGATGCTTATTGTGAATATGATTAGAGTGACTCTACCAACCTAACAACCTACCGTTTTCATTTCCAAGTGTGTGGTCTTTGGGGGGTCTTAAGCTTTGATGAGAGCCAATGCCCAAAACCCAATCAAAGTTCTCAGCCAGGGAGTTTTGCCAGCCACACCAGCCTTGTTCAAAAGTACAAGAGCTTCCACATTCGTTTTCATCAGTGGAATCTCCACAGTCATCTATAAAATTACAGCTTTGCTCTGGTTTATAACATTGGCCATTCTGACATTCCCGATAGCCATGTGGGCAGTAACCTAAAACATAGAAAACAAAACAAAACAAAAGGATGAAGAAATTAAAAGGTAGTAAAAGTGAATTCACTTCAATATATAAAGAAATATGGTGTTAGGAGTTTGAGCTATCTGACCCCTATCTCTCTGTCCTAATTCTCCCCAGGGTCCTGGCCTATAGATCACTCACAAGGATCATTCAAAATGGGAAGGAAAAAAAATATATAATTTTATTGATCTAGAAAAGTACCTCAAGTCTCCTCAAAAATAGCATTTCTTATAAGCAATATTCAAGGATGTAAATTAGATCTAAAAGCCAAAGTGAGGCTTCCCATTTTTTAATCTGAAACAAAATCGTTAAGGTACTAAGAGGTTATATATTATGGGGCATTTGGAAGTACATTCCATTAGTATCCATACACTCCAATATTTATCAGAAGCCAAGTGTGTGTGTGTGTGTGTGTGTGTGTGTATATATATATATATATATATATATACATATATATATATATATATATATATATATATATATATATATATATATATATTACTTCCTTTAAACAGGGGCAAGGATATAAAGATAATATCAAACTATCCAATAGCCTTTTCTCCACAATGCATATTTATCTGCCAATTGTTTGGAATTTTAGAAGTAACTTCCCTATAAAACAAGGTCAACCATAAAGACTTTTTCACAAAGCTTAAGATAAAGAACAATACTTGTAAAGACCTGCATTTGAACTATGACTCTGATAGTTATCAGTTACATGATTTGATGAGCTTTTAGTTTTCCTATTTAGAAAGAAAAAAAATAATAGTAAATGTAGATAGGTTAAACTAATTAAAAAGCCTACTGTTTATGTCAATAGCATCTAGAATAGTGTGTGGCCCTTATGTAGGTGATCACCAAATATAAGTCAAATAAATGAATAAGTGAAATAAAGTGCTTTAGAAATTATAAAGCAGTTCAGTGTGCTCACTGAAGGTATTATTATTATGTTACTCCAATATTACAATAGAACTATTGATAATAATATTCCAGTAGGAAAAGTTGCTTGGAGACCCAACTTGGGACATTATCTTCACATTTGCTCTGTGACACTATAGTAGCAGAAATTTTCTTCAGGTACATCTTTTCCATCTGCCTGGTGGAGGAACTGATAATTCCACACCTAGATAATTCCACTTCTAGATGATAATTTCTAATGCCTGAGGCAAGTTGCATGGTGATGAGGATTGTGTGGGTTAGAGCTAGGAGGTGATTAAGGGATTTGTCCAAAGGTTTGTATTAGCAGGAAACTCCAGTTAATAAATTTTTTTCTACCTGAAAAACCAAACAGTCCAATAAAAAAATGGGCATAGGTCATAAATTGACACTGCCACAAACAACAAAAAGTACTGGTGAGGATGTGGAGAAAAGGGGATCCTCATGCACTGTTGGTGGGAATGCAGACTGGTTCAGTCACTGTGAAAAGCAGTATGGAGAGTCCTCAAAAAATTAAAAATGGAACTACTTTATGACCCTGAGACTCCACTTCTGGGGATATATTAAAAGAAATATGGTATACTAATTCAAAAGAATATATGCACCCCATATTCACTACAGCATTATTTATAATAGCCAAGATTTGGAGGCAGCCAAGTGTCCATTAGTAGATGAGTGAATACAAAAGCTGTGGTACAGTTTACACAGTAGAATATTACTTACCTGTACAGAAAAAAAAAAGGAAATCTTACCCTTTGCAACAGCATGGTTAGACCTGGAGAGTATGCTAAGTGAAATAAGCCTGTCAGAGAAAGACAAGTACTAATGTACAAAACATACAAACAAAATAGAAACAGATTCCTAGATATAGAGAGCAGACTGACAGGTGTTAGAGGGGAGTGGTTGCGGGGCCAGGTGGAAAAAGTGAAGGGATAAAACACACACACACACACACACAAAAAAAAAACAAACAAACAAACAAACAAAAAAAAACAAAAACAAAAACAAAAAAAAAACCAACATCATAGACAACAGACAATAACATTGTGATTACCAGAGGGGAATGGGGGTGGGAGGAGGTGGAAGAGGGTACAGGGGGGAAGGAGGGATAAATGGTGATGGAAGGAAGTTTGACTTGGGGTGGTGAACACAGAATACAATATACCGCTGATGTATCATAGAATTGTACATGCTGAAACTTATATAATTTTATTAACCAATGTCATCGTAATAAATTCAATACAAAATAAAAATCATGAAGTAATAAAATAAAATTTTATCTAGAAGCGTTTAGTCCTGAATTAGTCTCACATTTAAGAAAATAGATGGGTAAGAGGCAAGAAGTGGGAGGAGATGACAGGAATGCCATGTGGAAACCACTGGGGAGGAGACTGGTGTTCTGAAGACTATTAGCCATTTGCACACTAATTGTTCCTGAACTGCATGCTGCAGATTGCTTCATTAAATGGCCTTTACAATTACAAAGCCTTTGGACATAAGTTTCAACTGTGCATTATGCCTCTAACAAAACTTTCTGTTTGGTAATATTTTCCTTCCTTGCAGTGTGGGTTTAAATGATTTTCACTTACATTACATGCCCAGGTCAGTTTATCAGATTAGGGGTAAGACAAAAGACCTCTAATGTTTCAATTACATAGCTTAATTCTAAATCATAACCTTAAAGCATGTTTGAGCTACATAGAAATGGAGATCATTTATATTAATCCTCACACTTATAGATGAGAAAACTGAGGATTACAGACATTAAATGACTTGCTGATTTTTCAAGAGCAGAGATGCATTTGGAACCCAGGTCTAATGTCTAAAAAATTGTTTTTTAAAAACATTGACTTGAAGAGAAGAGTAGTGATATCAGATCAACTATCACAACATGTGAGATCACCCAGGAACAAAAGTGGTGGCTTTGTCTAACAGATGCATTATTTCTCATGGGACTGTGGAAAACCCGAGAAATTACTAGATTGTTTCATTTTATTCAAGTTGGCATTGGTATTGATTTTGTCAATTCCAATTTGCTCGGAGAGTAAAACCAAACTGCTCCTGAAAATACTTTTCTCCATCGTGACTAAACCAAGCTAAAAATCTAATTATTTTAAAGCAAACAGGAAAATAATTTGGACATGTTTCTAATTGGGAACACATTACAGATTGCAATTTATTACATAATCAATATAGCTAATATTTTAGAATAATCAGACTGATTAAGTTTACATCTAAACAAATAGCTGCATAATTTTAAATTACAATAATTCAAATATTACAGAAGATTAATTTTGAATAGAAAGCCCTGTACATTATTAAAGTTTCACTGCAATAATACATTCTACACATAAAATAACATGCAACATTTTTCAACAAATATCAAGGGCTATTATCAATGCTGTTCACCTATTTCCAAATTACTTCCCTTGCCTGTTGTTTTGTCCAAAGAAATCAGCTATCTTAGAGTAGGGTGTACATCTTTAAATGATTCATAAGAGCTGATTTTAAAGCTCTTATAAAATTGTGCAACTTTGATTATTTGTTTAAATTAGGCAGTGACCCTTGGTGGGCAGTTTAGTTTGTAAAAAGTAAATTATGTGGAATATAAAGCAAAGAGGAGCAAACAAAACAAACTCATAGATGCAGACAACAGAATGTTGGCTACCAGAAGGGGAAGGGGTTAAGGGGAGCACAAAGAGGGTAAGGAGGCTCAAATAGATGGTGGAAGGAGACAAGACTTTTGGTGGGGAGCACACAGTAGAGTACCCAAATGTCATATTGTAAAGTTGTGCACCTGAAATTTATGTAGTGTTATTAACCAGTGTTACTTCGGTAAATTTTATAAAAAATAAATACCTGGAAAATATTTTAATGGGTAATTCAAAAGAAGATAAATTATAAAAGTTACAAATCTCCAACTCAAATCTTAGAGACTTCTGAAACTCAAAATGCTTAACTACAATCTGTGAATTTTATCCCCCAAACTTTTTTCAATGAATAGTCTCCTCATCTCTGTCAATGGCAACTCTATAACTCCAGATACTCCAAACAAACAAACAAACAAACAACAACAAAAATCTCGTAAGAGGCTCTGTATTTTTTTTATATTTGAGTGCTGACAGCTTTTCCCCTTGTGCCCATATTTGTCAAAGCTGACTAAAAAGTCCGGGTTTTTCTCCTGTTGGCATTAGGTTCAGACCACACAAGCCCCTATCTGTGCACAGGATTCCTCCCAGTGGTCACACCCCTGTAACCACCATTACAGCTCTAAGCCCCTTTCCCTGCTCTCTAAAACGACTTTTGGACACATGCCTGGGTGCTATTCTGATCTCCCAGTAAGCCTCATTATGTGAGTAACAGACATTTTTAAACCCTCTTGGTGTGTATGTGGTATCATCAGTCTTAACATCCGAGCCGAATTTGGATGAAGTTTCCATCTTATAACTGAGGATCGTCTTAAGCTCTAGGAGCTGTATTAACAATAATATATATTTTATCTCATAACTCATCTATAATATTCCAGTGAATTCTATTAATTAGCAATGCTACTATTAAAATATATCTCATCATCTCTACTACTATATTGGTTTTAGTCACTACCATTTTTTTTTTATTTTTATTGCAATACTTTCTTTCCTATTCTCTGTGCCCTACCCCTATCTTGCATGATCCATTAAACTTTGTAGCCTGAAGCAGAGCCAAGCCTCCTGCTAGTTCCATGGCAGCTGCCATTTCTGTTTGAATTTGTTTACCTTCTATAATTGAAACTTTGTATACTTGAGTGGAGGCCTAGGCCAGCCAGGGTGTGAGGAAAGCTTGGCTTCCTCTATTGCTGAGGAAACCCAAGCCTCTCAACTGCCCTCTGTGGCTGCAGCCATCTTGGTTGGGGTTAATTTGCATACTCACTCTGATTGCCTGGTAGGTGTGGCTTGAGCAGAGTGATGGTTAATTTGCATGTTACTCTTTTGTAAGGTAGGATTAGGTTACTTACACACTAAAATGTAAGTTGAGTAGTTGCAACAGGGCTAAACACATTCAATCTCTAGACATACTTTCCTCTTAAACTAAATTTGTGTTTAAAAGAGATGGCTTTGAAAAGAAGACTAAATGTCCCTTATGTTTAAAGAAAAATACTGAAAAAAAAAATTGTGATTTCTGTTCTAAACCTATCTTTAAACAAAAACTTAAAAATAAGAATCAAAAGGACCAAACAGAATTGTAAGCAACTTAAATGCCTCTATAACAAAGTTCAATGCTTTCTATAGGATATTCCAAATTTCAGAACTCAGCAACATAAAGTTCACCATATATAAGCATCAAATTAAAAATTACTAGCATGTGAAGAAACAGGAAAATGTGATCTATAATGAGGGAAAAAATTAGCCAATAGAAACAAGTATATATATATACTATATATATATATATATATATATATATATATACACACACACACACACACACACACACACACGCGCGCCATATTTTTCCGGCATATAAGACAACTTTTGAAATGAAAAAAACTCAACCGAAAATTGGGGGCAAAGACCAAAAGTGCACAAAAATTACCTGCAGATCTTGACTGCAAAGTAAGTATTTTCTTTTAAGTGGGGGGTAGTCTTATACAGCGAATATAGGCCTAAACCTATGTTTTAACTGTAAAATTAGGGAGTCGTCTTATACGCCGGAAAATACGGTGTGTGTGTGTGTGTGTGTGTGTGTGTATATATGAAAGATTATCAAAGAAGCTAAAGCAGCTGTCAGAATATGCTCAATGTGTTCATCTACGATTTTAGAAAACATGTAGAAAGATTTTTACTAACAAGTAAATTTAGCGAGATTATATACTACCAACATACAAAAATCAATTATATTTTCATATTCTATAAACAACTGAAATCCAATTTTTTTTCTTTTAAAATAGCATCCCAAAATATGAAATTCTAGGCATAAGTTTAACAAAATACATGCCTGGCCTTTATAGTGACAACTATAAATCACTTGGTAAAAAAAAAAAAAAAAAAAAAAAAAAAAAAAAAAAAAAAAAAAAAAAAGACCCTAGAAGATAATCATCAGGTTTATGATCATAAACTTCAATGATATTCAAAGCCCAATTTTATCTACAATTAAAATATAATTCCAATAAAAATTTCAACAGGATTTAGTAGAAATTAACAAAATAATCCAAAAATGTATTTGGAAATGCAAAGTACCTACATTAGTGTAATAGTTGGCAGACTTATAGTAACTGATTTTAATATATAGTATGAAGCTATAATAATCAACACTGTGTGGGATTGACATATATAGACAGACTGAGCAATGTATCAAAGTTATAGAGCTTATAAATAAACTCACAAACATATGATCAACTGATTTTAGAAAATGGTGATGTTATTATGTAGTATTTTTTCTCCAAAATTCATAAACTGAATCTAATTTGAAGAGAAATGAACAAACACAAGTTGGAGTATTCCACAAAACAAAAGGTCTGCATTTGTTGAAAAAAGAAAAAAGGACTGAGTAATTGTTATAGATGAAAGAAATCTAAAGATACATGAAAACCAAATGTAGTATGCCCTGGGCTGTTTGACTTGGTGGTTGCAGTGTTGGTCTGTGGATGAAGGGTTGAGGGTTCTATTCCTGGTCAAGGACACATACCTCAGTAGCAGGTTCAATACCTAGACCCTGTTAAAGGTTGCTGCAGGAAGCAGCCAATCTATATGTCTCTCATATTGATGCCTCTTTCTCTCTAGCTCGCTCTCCCATTTCTCTCCCCAAGTTTCCTCCCTTCAACTGTCTCTAAAAATTAAGGGAAAAAATATCTTAGGGTGAGGATTAAAAAAAAAGAAAACAACAACGATAAAAATAAAATAAAAAACTAAATGTAGTGCATAATCCTTGATTGGATCCTGAACCAGGTTAAAGTACATTAAGACATTATGGAGGAGATTAGTAAAGTTTGAATGAGGCCTAAAAATTGAATAACATTGTATCAATATTAACTGTCCTGATTTGATCATTATACATGTAATTTATAGGAAACAGACTATGAATTATTTAGAGGTAAAGGGCATATTGGTTTCTGCAACTTACTCTAAGATGATTCAGAAGAAAGATTATATGTCAACCGAATGGGCAAAATGATAATAATTTGCAAATCTGAATGAAGTGCAGGCTCTCCATAAAGTTTTTGAACTATTTCTGTGAATTGAAAACCATTACAACATTTAAAAATGATATTAAAAGTTAAAAAAATTTTTCTAGTCTCACTCAGAGAAAAAGCTAAATCCTTAAAATAGGCAGCAGGTACCCCACAATCTAGCTCTCATTTTCTCTCTTATCATTGTCCTCCAGCCAAAGACCACCAGTCACGCCTTCTAGAACAACTTGGCTTTATTACTTGTAGCATAAACTGAGTGGCCAGATTATTATGATCTCTGAACTCAGTGTATATCCTATATAATAAAAGGCTAATATGTAAATTGTCCCCTTGATCAGGAGTTCGACCAGCAGGCATGCCAGCCAACCACCCATGTTCCCTCCTCATAGCCAGGCTGGCCAGACCCCACCCAGGCACAATTTCATGCACTGGGCCTCTAAAAAAAATTATATGTGTATATATATATATATATATATATATATATATATATATATATGGAGAGAGAGGCACTATATATATATATATATATATATATATATATATATATATATGGAGAGAGAGAGGCTATATATATATATATATATATAATTTCATGCACCAGGTGTCTAATATATATATTGAGTGGGCAGATTCTTATATATATAATTTAATGCACCAGGCCTCTAATATTATATATATATGTATATATATATATATATATATATATATATATATATATATATATATATATAATGGCCAGATTATTATGTTTTCATGGATCATAATAATCTGGCCACTCAGTGTAGATGAATAAATATCATTTTGGAAGGGGGTGTCCAAGGAAATGGAATTTTGCTCCAGATCAATGACTGATAGGAATCAGGGCTAATTCTATGATTGGCTGTCTTAATAATTCTTATCTAACAAAAGGAAAACTAGAATAGAATCTATAATAATAAAAGACTAATATGCTAGTTAGACCAAACAGCCAAACAACCTTCTAGAACAACCAGTGGGCAGAGGGCGGGGCCAGCGAGCCATGGTGGAGCTGGTCCAGCACCATGGCCCCTCCGCAGAAGTGTCACTGGGAGAGGCGGCAGCACCTCAGTCCGGAGCCTCCACAGAGGGTGGACAGGGTGTGACCACAGTGCCTCTACCTCCCACAGCCCCTCCCCCAGCAGGCCTAGCCCCAGAACACCCGGCCCAGTAGTGGGCGCGGGGTGTGGGGCAAGCGAGCCTGGCTTCTAATTGAGCCACACTCTCCCTCCTCTGTCCCTGCCCCTGCTCAACCAGAAGCCGGGCTCAGGGCTGGCGAGCACAGTGGAGAGGCATGTCTGAGTTCCAGCTTAGACCCTATACCCAGAGGGTCCTAGACTGTGAGAGGGCAGAGGCTGGGCTGAGGGTCACCCCCTCCATGAATTTCATGCACCAGGCCTCTAGTAGCGTTATAATTGGTTAGAAACAGCTTTCACTCAGATGAATCAAAATGTTTGTGTTTTGTCTGTGTTCAGACACAACTGCAAACTGATCTTGTTTTTATTTTAATCCACCATGGTCCCTGAGTTGCCTTGTCTAATATTGATGTTCTGTGAAATTGTTTATGTTCAACAGGAGAATCACCAGCTTGTAGCAATACCAATGCCTACATAAAAGGCCAAGTCTGGGTTGTCAGGGGCTGATTTTTTTTCCTCACTTCCAATTCTATTTATCTGGCAAGAGAGTTCAGAGGGGTAGCTAACCTTCTATGTGATGTGAGAATAGAAAATAAAACCTTTCTGGTTAATTTCTTGTAGTAGGTTAAAGGGGAAAAAAAAATAAAAATAAAGGCAGACCAGTTGCTTTGGGAGATCCTGAAACATTTGGAAGACCATCATTTTTTTTAAGCCTTTTGATTTTTCTCCTTAGTAATTTGCAGCAAAATCTTGAAACTAGGAAGTATAATGGTATCTACTTTTAATGTTAACATAGAAGGAGGTAATATGTGGAAGAAATTCCATTAAATAGATGACAGTAGCCTTAAGGAACTGACCAAAAAATTGTTAGAAAAATTGTGTTTGCATTAAGAAAAACAGAAAAACATGGAAGTCAAGGCAGAAAAGAAGCCTCCAGGCTTAAGGAGAAAGGACTAATGTGGCTCCAACGGGCTTGTAAAATGTAATGTATGATCCAATATGGTTGAAGCTCTAGTACAGAGAAAACAGAAGCTTTTTTTACATGTTTCTAGGCCTAGTCTCAGCCCCAACCAGAAATGAACAAAGTGCAAATTGGTTCAAATACTGTCCCTGCAGCTTCCATCTTTCTCATTCCAAATAGTGGCTCTCCAAATATTCTAAGAGCAGTTTCCGCAGTCTTGAGCTACATAACAAAATTTAAACTAACGAAGTTACCACTTGGATGCATTCAGGACATATTTCCAGAAAGAATGACTCATATATCAATCTTTAAGTATCCCAATTTTAATATTAATGTTTTAAAAATATTATGCTAACATTACATATTCAACTGATTTAACTCTATAATTGGGAAAGCATTCAAACAATAAATCCAAAGTACCTGTAAAAAGAAATATGCCTTAATGATTCTGACTAGGAAGAAATTTTGAACAATTTGTATAGCTTCTTTCCTAGTTATATTTTGAAAGGTAAGGTAGTGAGTCTGATCATAAAAAAATCATCATTTTCTGAAGTTTTATTTTTTAATTGAATTTAACTGTGGTGACACTGGTTAACACAATTATATATGTCTCAGATACAAATTCCACAACACATCATCTGTATATCATATTGTATGTTCACCACCCCAAATCAAGTCTTCCATCACCATTTATCACCCTTATCCCCTAAATTTTAAGTTCAACTACCAGAAATAGCATGAAGACAGTCCACTGAATTATATTTTCCACTAGGAAATGTAGGATATAATAGTCTTTCATTGTCTTTCAATGCACCTGATAGAGCTTTGAGTATCTGAGGAGAATTAGCTTTGTCTAAGGCATTGTGAAGGGAGCTGCATCCATGAGACAGAGCGGGAGCTACAAGTATTACCTCAAGATCAATATCACTTTATGAAGATTATATTTTGTACTTTTATGCAGTCTAATTTGTCAATCTTCCCTTTTATGATATTTGACAATATAACATTAAATAAAATTTCCCATATTTTTTCTAGTGCTGTATGATTACTGTATGATTTTATATATTTTTTAAACCTTTGATGAACCTGAAATTTACTTTGGCATATAAAGTGAACAATAGATTCGTAAAGTGAAGAAGAGAAATACATACAAACTTGCAACATACACACATGCTCATGTATTTATTGAATACCTTTGAAAAATACATAAGAATTTAAGGGTTCCTCTGGAAATCTATAATAATTAAAGCATAATATGCTAATTAGATCAGATATCTTTCCAGACATCCTTCCAGGACCAAGCGGGGTTGCAGCTGCCCATAGTTGCGAGTGAGGGGTCCGGGCAGCCACCGTAGCTGCCCAGGCCTACCTTTGCATGAATTTTGTGCATCAGGCCTCTAGTAGGAACATAAAGGCTGGAGTTATAAGAAATGTTTTTTGGTATTTTTTTTTTAAATCACTCGCTTTTCTCAAGGGACACTTCAGAACTTGACTAATGAAATAGCATCCAAATGATTGATCTGTGTCTCCTCTGGGCCTCCTGAAATTCATGTTCTACATTGTAATCAGAGTGGTGTTTTCAAAATGCAACTTGGATCACCATCACGCCTGAACATCTTCACAGGTTTCCCATCACAGCAAGGGTAAAGACCACATTTGCAATGTGACACAGGATCAACTCAAAGTCTGTGTGCTACTCACCTCTGCAGCCTCTTCTCCTATCATGCCCTCCTCAGCTCCCCACCACAAACCTACTCGCCCTCTAGCCGCTCATTCAACAACAGAAACCTTACAAATGCTGGATCACCTGTCTCCAGAACTCTCTCTCTTTGAAAATCTTGCAATTTTTGTTTTAATGTCCCCTTCCCATAAGAAACCTTGATTGGTCAACTCCCTCTATGGGAGCCTCTTGTCATACAAGGCAGTTCTCTTCCCAGGACTATAGTAACATGAAGTGTTGTAATTGTCTGCCTGATTATTTGCTACCCACCACAAACCTGTAGGGCCACAGGTTTTGGGATAGAAACTGGCTTTACTTAGAAAATAATATTGTAATAACAATGTATGCTGTCGGATAGGTGCTAGATCTATGGAGTGATCACTTTGTAAGTTGTATACTGGTAAATGTCTAGTCACTATGTGGTGCACCTGAAACTAATATAATACTTAGTATTGTGTGTTTACTGTAATTAAAAATATAAAAAATATTTATAAAAGAAAGCGCTCATTATACATTTGCTGGATAAGCAAAAAAAGTGAATGAATATAGCAAGGAGGAGGATACATGTCACTGAGTGTGAGCTTTTAGATGGTTGTCTGGAAAATCAGTTGGCATTTGGCTTGTTGGGCAATGAAGAAAGGGATCAGGCTATGTTTTGATTGATAAACTCTGAGATACCAAGACTGCAGGCATTAGAAGAAGAGAATCAACTACCTTGGACAGGTTTACTGTGATGAAAATGACAATTCTGGGTTTCTTTCTTTTGTTTTGGATAATGATATCAGCTAAACAATTTGTTCAAAATATGCATTTCTAATACAGTAAGCAAATATTTCTCTACTATATCTATAGTCAAAATTCTATAGTCACAGTTCCAATTTATTTATTTTTTTCATGTATAGCCATGTAAGTAGAAAAGCTATATTTGAAAACACAGTAAGAACATACATATAGCAGAAACCGGTTTGGCTCAGTGGATTGAGCGTCGGCCTGCGGACTCAAGGGTCCGGGGTTCGATTCCCGTCAAGGGCATGTACGTTGGTTGCGGGCACATCCCCAGTGGGGGGGGGGGGGGGCAGTGTGCAGGAGGCAGCTGATCGATGTTCCTCTATCATCAATGTTTCTAACTTTCTATCCCTGTCCCTTCCTCTCCGTAAAAAATCAATAAAATAAAAAAAGAACACACACATAGATGTTTTATTAACACTTATTGAATTAAACTAAGATATTGTGTTCATGTGGGCCTTAATTCTTCACTTCAGTGAGGATTTTGCCAGAATAATTTAAAAGTTGAACATGGCCTTCAGTCTCTTTCCTGACTATCATTTTCCTATTTGTCAGTCTTTTTTTTTTTAACTTTATTTTTATTTTGACTCTATTACATATGTCTGCAATACACACAACCCCATTTGCCCACCTCCACCCAGCCCTGCCATCCTTCCCGCTGGCCATCACCAAAGTGTTGTCTGTGTCTATGGGTTATACACATATGTTCTTTGGCTAATCCCTTCACCTTCTTTCATCCTGTCCACCTCTCTCACCTTCCCCTGACAGCTGTCAGTCTGTTCCATGTATCCATGACTCTGTTTCTATTTTGCTCATCAGTTTTGTTCATTATATTCCACATATAAGTGAAACCATATGGTATTTGTCTTTCTCTCTCTCTGGCTTATTTCACTTAGCATAATAATCTCTAGGTCCATCCATGCTGTCACCAAAGGAAATAGTTCCTTCTTCTTATTGCCATGGAGTATTCCATTGTGTAAATGTACCACAGCTTTTTTATTCACTCATCTACTAATGAGCACTTGGGCTGTTTCCAGATCTTAGCTGTTGTAAATTGAGCTGCTATAAACATAGAGGTGCATTCATTCTTTCTGCTTGGTGCTTCAGGATTCTTAGGATATGTTCCCAGAAGTGGGGTCGCTGGGTCAAAAGGCAGTTCCATTTTTAATTTTCTCAGGAAGCTCCATACTGTTTTCCACAACCCTAGTTTAAACTACCTTTATATAACTTGATCCCATAACAAAGCAATTTCCATTTGTAAACCTTGCTGATCTGGTTAAAAATAATTTGTGTAGGGAAACTGAGGAAATTTTTGTTGTTGTTAATCCTTACCTGAGGATATTTTTTCATTGATTTTTAGAGAGTGGAAGGGAGGGGGACAGATACACAGAGAGAAACATTGATGTGAGAGAGACACATTGATTGTTTGACTCCCACAGGTACAGTGACCCAGGCCAGGGATTGAGCCTGCAACCAAGGTACTTGTCCTTGACTGGATTTAAACCCACAACCCCCCAGTCTATCCGCTGACCTATATAGGCTAGGGCTGAGGTAAATTTTTAATTCAAAGGGAAAAAAAAACAGACCATCTAAGCTAAATTATATTAAAAGGAAGCAAAACATACTCATAGTATGTTTAGGCTTAAATAGCACTCCCATTTATGAAGTTATTTTATTTTAAAATTAATTAGGGTAAGTAAAATAACTCAAAGACAAAGATATAATTTCACCTATAAGTGGAAAAATAAATGAATAAACAAAATTAACAGCTTTGCACTGGTTGGGTAGCTCAGTTGGCTGGAGTGTCTGCCCCATACACCAAGGTTGTGGGTACCATACCCAGTAGGGCACATATTAGAAGCAACCACTGAATACATAAATATAACAAATTAATGTATCTCTCCCTTTCTCTCTCTCTCTCTCTCTCTCTCTCTCTCTCTCTCTCTCTCTCTCTCTCTCTCCATTCCTATCTTCCTCTCAAGTCAATAAATTAAAAATTTTTTAAATGCTAAAAAAAACACAAAACAGAAGCATAGATAAAGATAAAAAGAACTTGCCAAAACCGGTTTGGCTCAGTGGATAGAGCGTCGGTCTGTGGACTGAAAGGTCCCAGGTTCAATTCCAGTCAAGGGCATATACATTGGTTGTGGGCACATCCCCAGTAGGGCGTGTGCATGAGGCAGCTGGTCGATTTTTCTCTCATCATTGATGTTTCTAGCTCTCTATCCCTCTCCCTTTCTCTCTGTAAAAAAATCAATTAAATATATTAAAAAAAAAAAAAAAAGATAAAGAGAACTTACTGATGGTAGCCAGAGGGGAGGAGGGTTGGAGGCTAGGTAAAAATGGTGAAGATTTAAAATGGTGGATAAGATAGGATAGAGGCCTGGTTCATGGGTGGGGGCCAGCTAGTTTGCCTGAAAGGGTGTCCTCAATCAGGGTGGGGGTTCCCTTGGGGTATGGGGTTGCCTGGGCAAGGGGCCTGTGGTAGTTTACAGGCCAGTAACACCCCCCCCCCCCCCAGTGACCCAAGCAGACGCCCTGGTATCTGGTATTTATTTATATCCTATAATTGAAACTTTGTAGCCTTGAGCAGAGCCAAGCCTCCTGCTCATTCCACAGCCACAGCAATTTTTTTGTTGGGATTTATTTATCTTCTACAATTGAAACTTTGTACCCTTAAGCAGAGGCCAAGGCAGGCCAGGGCAGGCAGAAAGGTTGGCTTCCTCCATTGCCTGGGAAACCCAAGCCTTCTACTCTCTCTGTGGCCACAGCCATCTTGGTTGGGTTAATTTGCATACTTTCTCCTGATTGGCTGGTGGGTCTGGCTTGTGGGTGTAGTGGATGTATGTTCAATTTGCATATTACTCTTTTATTAGATATGACTGACTGCCCTTATCTCAATTCCCAGGGATATTAAGAGAACATGATCCTTTTTGTAGAGTTAAGAAAACTGAGCTTGAGGGAAGTATAAATGGCTTCCAAGTCTATAAATCAGTCAAGACATGTTATCACAGCATATCATGCATTGGCAAATATTGGCTATACTGCTGAATTTAATTGTTCTCTTATGAAAAATGCTGAGTTGCCGAGACAGGTTTGGCTCAATGGATAGAGCATCAGCTTGGGGACTGAGGGGTTCTGGGTTCGATTCTGGTCAAGGGCATGTACCTTGGTTGCGGGCATATCCCCGGTAGGGGGTGTGCAAGAGGCAGCTGATCGATGACTCTCTCTTATCGATGTTTCTAACTCTCTGTCTCTCTCCCTTCCTCTCTGTACGAAATCAATAAAATATATTTTAAAAAAAGAGAAAAAAAGAAAGAAAAATGCTGAGTTTTCCTTGAAATTACTTATAAGTAACTGTATGTATACTTATCAGATATATATGTATATCTATAAAAATAAAAGGGGATGTTCATAAATTACTTAGAAAAGGTTGAGGAATTTATCAAAGACTGAAGGAATTGAAGTAATAAATTTAGTCAAAAGTAAACACAAACTGTTTTCTCCTAAAGTTTTTGGAAAATAGAAGAAAAAACTTTAGTAAATATAAAATAAAGAATTAATGTTATTTCCTGTTGTGTATTCAAGAAGCCAAATAATTTTGATAAGCATATGAAAATGCCAGATAAGCACAATTAATTCTATTTTTGGTGAAAGAAGGCTAAGTGTAGGAAGCAAAATCGTTAACTAAGCATAGCAATTAAAGTCACCACATTGAGGTCAATTCACAGAACATCAGTGATTTAAAGTGTGGTCCTAATCAGTTCCTTTAACCTTTCTGTATAAATTTTTTTCCACTTCTAAAATAGTTATTAAAACTGACCTCACAAAGACATTTTGAAAAATAAATAAATGCTTATAAGATGTTTTAAAGAAAAATGAATCACTACTTAAACAATGATGTAAAAACAAATTTAGGTGCACATATGCTTTGTTAAAAAAAAATAGCATCTATATATATAAAAGCCTAGCAACTGAATGACTGAATACTATGACATGCACTGACCATCAGGGGGCAGATGCTCAACATAGGAGCTCCCACTGGTGGTCAGTGAGCCCCCACAGTGGGAACACCACTCAGCTGAACCACCCTTCCCGGTGGCCTACCAGCCCAGCAGCAGCCACTCACTCCCTCGGTATTTCTGCAGGTCCAATCTGTGGAGGCAGGCCAAGCACCAACAGTCCAGCACTGCTGGCATGATTCCAACAGCACCACAGGCCTCCTGGAAGTTAGCTTCGGACACCATGGCCATTTCCCCACCCTAGATGCTCTGCAAGGAAAAAACTATATAAAAGCAGCCACCAGGTGGCTTCTGACAACTGGCATAAACACCAGCAGGATGGATCCAGATCCCAGGCTGGCAAAAGCATCCACCACCCACCCAGAGGTCTGATCACATCCCAGTCCCATACCCTTCCCCTCCTTCCCACTCCCCCCCGCCCCCCACTGCAACCTCCAGGGATGGGCACCAGACACAAGCCTCAAGGCTGGTGAGTACCACTGCAGTGACACAAGCCTCTCCTAATTGAAACTGCCTGGGTGCGAACTATGGCAAGTGCAGCGGGGCTGGGATGCGTGGGAGTGGCAGGCAGGAGCAGCAGGTGGCATTGGACTGCCAGTTTTGGCCCAATCCCCGCAGGCCACCTGGAGGGACCCTGCCTGTGCACAAATTCGTGCACTGGGCCTCTAGTTTATTTATGTCGTTTTCATAGCTAAAATAAATGAAATGCCAACCAATGCTAGACATTTTATTAATGCCATCTATAACTCACAATATTTAATAATAAGTATTACCTTGATTCTACACCAATATTAATTAACTTGTGCAAATTCACAATGTCTGTTAAAGGTGGATCTGAGATTTAGACTCAAATAGATCAAACAATGAAGTTTGTGTTTCTTTTCGTTCTAGCACATTGCATGAAATTCTAGGATAAAATAGAAAAATTAGGAAATAACAAGAATCAAAAGTCTATAACTTTCTCTAATGTGGTTTATAAATAATAACCATGCATACAGTTATAATAAAGTTTTTCTAATAATGCAATTCAATACATGGTGGGAGAACTGAATGAGGTAGTGAATGCTGTAAAAGATTGGTGACATCAGTAGCATGGGTTGACTCCACAGAGGAGTTGGGTACTAACGCTCTAAAGAAGGATAGGCTTCAATGGAAGAAATATGAAGAATAGGGAAATGCCTTTTCAGTATTTAAAAATCAATCTTTTTTGAGAAACAAATTAATATTTTCCTAGAACTTGATACTTTGAAAAGCACTTTAATATTGCATGTGTAGAAATTTGCACACATGTATGTACATGTACATATTCACATGTGTATAATCATACTTTTTCTGTATCAAACTTTAAGAGCAACTGTATAGAGAATGAACTAATCAATATTGGAGCCAGAACATAAAAATCATGTTCTCTCACTCCAAAATTCAGCTAGGGAATTAGTAGAGATATGATCATATAGAATACTCAGCTATCTGCTTCATGTTCAAAACTTTTCCTCACTTCCCATCTTCAATGGAATTTAGTCCAAACCCCTGAATGCAGCTTTCAAGGACATTCACAAATCAATCCCAGCGCCTCTTTCTGGCATCATTATTTCAAGTCCTCACTACATCATCTACTCTTCACTCACACCAGACATCTGTTCATTCCTCTAAACATACATGGGACTTTATGCACCTGAGTCTTTGATCATGCTCTTCCTGAGTCTTTGATCATTCCCTTTTAGGTACAGGCTCACCACAATAGAGCGAGTATTGCGATAAAAAAATCATAATATTTTTGCTGATGGAGAGTCTTGCCTTCAACTTGTGAAAAACACATCTGTGAAGCACGGAAAAAAAGAGGTATGTTTGTATATCTTAAAAAAAAAAAATATATATATATATATATATATATATATATATATATATATATATATATATATTATTGATTTTGTACAGAGAGGAAGGGAGAGAGATAGAGAATTAGAAACATCGATGTGAGAGAGTCATCAATCAGCTGCCTCTTGCACATCCCCTACTGGGGATATGCCCGCAACCAAGGTACATGCCCTTGACCGGAATCGAACCCGGGTCCTTCAGTCCACAAGCCGACGCTCTATCCATTGAGCCAAACCAGTTTCGGCTGTTTGTATATCTTTATCTCTGTATTAAAAATGTACTATTCCATCAACTCCAACTAACTGAACTTTATCAGATTTTTCATTCTTTAGGCAAAAATGATAAAGAAAAGAAACTGGGTATTGTAGTTTGAATAATTAATATCAAACATGTCCCTGCCCAAATCTCTGGACCCTATCAATATATTATTTTACATAAAGGGAGATGTGGTTTTGGCAGATGTAACCAAAGGTAATAATCTTGGAATGGTATATTATCCTGGATTTTCCAGAGGGCATAAACTAATCACATAAGCCCTTAAAAGTGAAAGAAGGCAGAAGATTGAAGTACAAAAATAGAAAAAGAGGCTAAAAAGATACAAATTATAAGATGGACTTGACCCACTTTTACTGGCTTTAAGGATGGAACAGGAAGGCCACTAGCTTAGAAACCTGAGTGGCCTCTAAAAGCTAGGTACCACCTCAGCTGACAGCAAGGAACTGGCAACCGTAGTCCTACAACCACAAGGAACTGAATTCTGCCAACAACCTGAATGACCGAAGAAATAAATTCTCTCCTAGAGCCTCCTGAAAGGAATGCACCCTTAAAGACACTGTGATTTTTGCTCAGTGAGACCTTTGTCGGATTTCTGACTTACAGACCTGTGAGATAATAAATACATGTTCTTTAAAAAACACTACATTTGTAGTATTTGTTATGGCATCATATAAAACAAATACAGGGGGACACTGCTGTTGTAATTAGGCAAACATAAATGTGAATCTGATATCTCTTTGTGTGATTTTCATTCAGTTATATAATATGTAAGGGGAAGATAATCTTACACAAAAAAATCATATAAAATGCCAACAGTGATATACCATACATAGCTGTTATTATTCCATTATTATTATTTTAACTATCATTTACTTGGGGGAGGATCCAAATGATGTGTTCATCAATATATAGCACATAGAATGTTTTTAAAATAATTATTCATTTACCTGGATGCCTCTCTTTATCAAACTATAAACTTCCTACAGAAGAACAAAAGTCTTGTGGTATTTAGCTTTACATCACTAGAGCTTAGAACATTATCATTTATAGAGTATCCACCAGGAAGCATATGATAAATTGAACCATCTAAGAAGTTTGAACTTTATCCTTTAGTGTAGGAAAGCTATTCAGTAAATCTCACCAGAGGAGTGACATGGTCAGAGTATTGTTCTAACATTTTTAACTGAAAAAGAATTAAAATTGGGAGTGACCAGAAGCAGTGAGAGTAATTAGGTCTCAATTAGTTAGTTGTTTTGTTTTTGTTTTTTGTTTTTCATTTGATATTTGACATATTTAGGAAATTGACATAGAATGGTGAAGTAACTTACTTAAGGTGATATTGTTAACTGTGAGGATACAAAGGAATAAAATTAATTTAAAAATCAAGTCCATTATTTCTTCTCTATAACATTGCTACTTGTGGTTCAGAGTCTAGTGATAAACTTAATGCAAAATCCTAAAAAGCAATATTATTTGACAGAGAGTTCAACTTTTCAAAGTATAATGGAAAATTAATGAGGGACAACCTACCCCGGTCCAGCTTAATTCCCAGAGAATCACTGCTTCAGAGGGCTGAAGCTAGACATAAAGTCCTGTGAAGCTCTTCCTGTGAATCTACACCTTCAATAGTTTCTGGTTATATTCAGTCTCATAGGGCATGATAATAATAAGAGTATTAAAGATTCAAGTGTAAGAATAAATACTGGAGGCAGAAGATATTAATAGGGGCCATTCAGCCTAAGATTCTTTGAATCAAAGAGACACATCTTTCAGGGGCCAACACCATGTCCATTTTTTCAGTGCATCTGACTGGGAAAAAGAGGAACAATTTAATGGAGGGACAATTTTCATAGGGTCTGTCATGGAAGTATGTGGAATATATATGATCCATGCCTTATATGAACTTAAAATATTCCTGGTAAATAAGACAACCATACAAGCAACATAAAATAAACATAAAGACCATGGTTTGCCCATTACTGCTCTAAGGCAAGACAGATAGTCTTTCAGAGTAGTAATTGGGACTAGATGGCTGCTGCCACCCAGTGGACACCAGCAGACTTAGTTTGGCCAAGCCATCAATAAATTAAGTCCAAGCAACTCCTGGACTTAAGTTGGAGAAATTCCTGGAAGTGAAGTCCCAAGGAAGTCAAAAGCAACCCCTGTTATTGGTACTGGGGAAGGTAAAAGGTCTTCAGATATACCTGTAACCTTTGTGAATAAGGAAGCACAATTGCAGAACCGAACTGATTTCTCTTGAAAATACCATCTTCATCTAATATGAGAAGACTGTTGAACCTTTCCAACTCTGTGGTTAGCATCCGAGTGACCCCAACACAAGATGGTAATATCTGGGCACAATGACAATTGGAAATCCTTCGAAAGGTACTTGGTCTCCAAAAGTTCCCAATAGCAGGCCAGTGTCTGCTTCTCAAATGAATGTATTGGGCACACCAATTGGGGAGGTCAGTGACTCTAGTACCTAAAGCTGCTTCCCTTTGCCAGAGATTCCAATAAGTTAATAGGTACCTGTAGCATAGAGAGGGCCTTAGGAATTTAGGCTTCTAGAGGAATACTGCCGGGGCAGCCTATTGCAATGCCTATAGCACTTTGTGCTGCTCAAGGCCACAGCTAAATTTGGCACATTTTCTGGCCCACTTGTACAAAATTTCTAGATGAGGCAAATATTATCTCTAATACTCAAATAGTCAGATTAAGTGCTGTATTTCCTATTTATCCTGTCTCAGGGATCAATGTTTGAGCCCCAGTCTATATTGTTCCCCAGAATTTGATGGGTTACAAAATAATTGTGAAGGGTCTGAGACTTTACCCTAGTTGAAAGCTTGTGAGTTAGCTTGCTATGGCTTTATGGGTTAGTATAAAGCACAGGACTCCTGGATCAGAGATGAAGGGCACTTTATTATTCATATGAGTAGAAGTAACATGAGTATCCTCATTTTTTGTGTGTATTTGTCTCTGAATCTCAGTTTCCATAATGTTATGTAAAGATAGAGGGTTGCATTGCAGGAGAGGAACTCTGAGAATAAGACCTGAATATTTTGTAATAGGCAGTAAATATGCTTGTTCTTTGCTTTAGAGAAAGAATATATCTTTATACTTCAAAGCTGTTAACAAACCTGGACTTCCCTTTGGAGGGAGACAATGTTTTTATTTCCAAAGCTATTTATTATACAAATATCTAAAGAGCAGTTAGTGCTTCGTTTCGCAAAATGTGCAGAAATGCAAGAATTGCCTCCCAACATTGAATGGTTGGTCCCTAATAATTAATGAATAATTTATGAATTGTGCTTGAGGTCTTATGTGAGCTTGTGTCAGCTCTAAAGCTATTGTCCTTTATACTCTTGAGGCTTATCAATATTATATCATGAAAGTAGTAAAGCCAATTAGCCTTAAGGGTGTTTCTTCTACATCTCAATCCACCCATTGGTGAGACTTAGGAGAATTCAGACACCCCTGTGATGACATAATAATTGTGTTTTGGGGCCCAACCAGATGATGCTTCCAAAGTGATCAAGACAAAAGCATTAGCAATGGCCATGGTGGCATAACAGGTTCTGTCAGTTGTGCATTTGATTAAGTTACAGTCATCATGTCTGAAATAGCTGGGGTTATACCAAATTAATTTAGTGATAGTCAACAGTTCAACTTTTTCCCCCCCAATCATCACCTGAGGATATATTTTCATTTATTTTAGAGAGAGAGGAATGGAAAGAAAGAGAGAGAAACATTGATGCGAGAGAGAACAATTGATCAGTAACCTCCTGTATGGGCCTGAACCTGGAATAAAACCACAATGTAGGTATTTTCTCTGACTGGGAATTGAATCCACAACTTTTGGTGTGTACAACGACTGTTCAACAAATTGAGCCAGCTGGCCAGAGAAACAGTTCACTTTTAACTGACCATATAGGGTTGATATATGGAGATACTGCATCATAAAAAATAGCTCTGCTGTCTTGAAGTAATTAGTGAAATATGTATTTTTCTCTTCCTGGAATACTGCGTTGTTTTTAAGATAATATGGGGTCTCTTATAGTTCCAAATGAACTTTTGGAGAGTTCTTTCTAGGTCAGTGAAATATGCCATTGGTATTTTAATGGGGAGTGCATTGAACCTATAGATTGCTTTAGGAAGTATGGATATTTTGATGATGTTGATTCTACCAATCCATGAACATGGTATGTTCTTCCATCTGTTTACATCTTCCTCTATCTCTTTTTTCCATGTCGTGTAGTTTTCCGCATATAGGTCCTTTACTTCCTTAGTTAAGTTTATTCCTAGGTATCTTAATTTTTTTGGTGCGATGGTAAATGGAATTGCTTTTTTAGTCTCTGTTTCTATAAGTTTGCTGTTGGTGTATAGAAATGCCATAGATTTCTTGGTGTTAATTTTGTATCCTGCTACATTGCCAAATTCATTTATTAAGCCAATTAGTTTTTTAATGGAGTCTTTTGGGTTTTTTATGTACAATATCATGTCATCTGCAAATAAGGATAACTTTACTTCTTCTTTTCCAATTTGGATGCCTTTTATTTCCTCTTCTTGTCTAATTGTGATGGCTAGTACTTTCAGTACTATGTCAAAGAGTAGTGGCATCCCTGTCCTGTTCCTGTTCTTAGAGGGAATGATTTTAGTTTTTGCCCATTGAGTATGATGTTGGCTGTGGGTTTATCATATATAGCTTTTATAAAAGACCCCGAATAGCCACAGCAATCCTGAGAAAGAAGAGTAAAGTAGGAGGGATCTCAATACCAGACTTCAAACTGTATTACAAAGCCATTGTTCTCAAATCAGCCTGGTACTGGCACAGGAACAGACATATAGATCAATGGAATAGAATCGAGAACCCAGATATCAACCCAAATCACTATGCTCAGTTAATATTTGACAAAGGAGGCACAAATATACAATGGAGTCAAGACAGTCTCTTCAATAAATGGTGTTGGGAAAATTGGACAGACACATGCAAAAGAATGAAACTAGATCACCAACTTACACCATACACAAAAATAAACTCAAAATGGATACAGGACTTAAACATAAGACGGGAAACCATAAAAATACTAGAGGCATCCACAGGCAGCAAAATCTCAGACATATGCCAAAAGAACTTCTTCACTGATACTGCCCCTAGGGCAATGGAAGCTAAAGAGAAAATAAACAAATGGGACTACATCAAAATAAAAAGCTTTTTTACAGCAAAAGAAACCATCAACAAAACAACAAGAAAGCCCACTGTATGGGAGAACATATTTGCAAATGTTATCACTGATAAAGGTTTAATCTCCAACATCTACAGACAGCTGATACAACTAAATAAAAGGAAGATGGATGATCCAATTAAAAAATGGGCAATGGACCTAAATAGAATCTTTTCAAAAGAAGACACAAGGAAGGCCAAAAGGCACATGAAAACATGCTCAAAGTCACTAATTGTCCAAGAGATGCAAATCAAAACAACAATGCGGTACCATCTCACACCTGTCAGAATAGCCAACATCAACAAATCAACAAACGACAAGTGTTGGCGAGGTTGCAGAGAAAAAGGAACCCTCGTGCACTGCTGGTGGGAGTGCAGACTGGTGCAACCACTGTGGAGAACAGTGTGGAGTTTCCTCAAAAAACTGAAAATGGAACTCCCTTTTGACCCAAATGGTACCTTCTCTTTCCACCAGTTGCACCCCTAGGAATATATCCCAAGAAACTAGAAACACCAATCAGAAAGGATATATGCACCCCTATGTTCATAGCAGCACAACCTACAATAGCTAGAATCTGGAAACAGCCTAGGTGCCCATCCGCAGATGATTAGATAAAAAAAACTTTGGTACATCTACACAATGGAATACTATACTGCCATAAAAAGAAGGCATTCTCATCATTTGCAGCAACCTGGATAGAACTAGAGAACATCATGCTGAGTGAAATAAGCCAATCAATGAAAGAGAAATACCACATGACCTCACTCATTTATGGATATTAAAGAACATTATAAACTGATGAACCAAAAGTCAGATATAAAGACAGTAAACCAACAAGCAGATTGTCAAATTACAGCCGGGAGGGTAGGGAGATCTGGGGGAGATAATAGATCAAACAAAGGACTTGTATACATGCATATAAGTACAACCAATGGACACAAAACTCTGGGAGGGAGGGTATGCATGGGGGGGGGGGCAATGTTAAAATATGTACACAGATAATAATTTAATTAAAATTTTTTTTAAAAAAATTAAATAAATAAATAAAATAATATGGGAAGCTTATTTGGTGGTCTGTAGGGCACTACTGCAGTTATAAAATGGACTAGTGTGATCAGCAGATCTATTAGTCAACTAGTGTAGCCCTCCCTACAAGGTGGTCTTTGCAATCAGCAGTTGGACTTGATGAGAATTCATAGTACAATCAGATGAAACATCATTGGCAATTACACATTCAGTATCATCCACAAGGGAAGACAATAAGAGTTTGAACAATCTTACCCAAGGTTTCAATTACTGATTTTCCCTTCCCGATATTTACTCCATTTCCAAATCCAGCCAGTTAAATTCCTGGCTCTTCTCAAGAGAACCTGAATTCAAAGAGCATAAACTTTGTATCTACCACTTTTTGCCCCTACTTCATAGTACCTTCACTCTGTTGTAAAGCTGCTGTTATACCAGAAGATGGAAAACCTGAGACCCACCCTGTTCTCCCTTATTTAAAGGCTGTTAAATCAGGATATTTAGACTCAGGCTCAGATAGTGGAGGAATGAAGGACTAATTTGTTCTGATGGACACCCTTGACCTAGTTTCTCCTGTAAAGGAAGGTTTTTCTTTACAAAGGTATTTGGGTTTATAAGGGTACCTTCTCTTTCCACCAGTTGCATAAGTGCCCAATTGGCTTGAATTGCAAACTTTGCCAAGTGTAGGGGAGAGTCTATCTTTATTCTGAGCATCTTTTGGCACAAAATGATCACAGCCTCCTACACAGGGCCTCCTGTTACTGACAACAGATTTAGTGAAATCCTTCATAGTGGGGAGTAGGGTGGGTAGAGCAGATCTTAAAACTTACCAGTCATCTCTGCGTGAGGGACTCATGATCAAGGCTGTCGTTCGGTCAAATTATTCAGGCAGAATGAAGTATCTTTAACTAGCAGCCTCCATGTGATTTCAAGAAATGTTACTGACCTTGGAGAAGTGTCCCCATGTTAACTATAATAGTCATAGAAACTGAAACGCAAAGTATCAAGCTTTGTTGTGAGGCAAATTCTGTCCCTACTGCATCCAAGTGGCTTCAGCATAAAGTCACCTGTGAGATGGCTTGCCATTTGCTGCCATTTGCTCTCTAAGCATGTAACTTTTCTCACTTACTCACCTCACAAACGCATCAGCCAAGAGCTCTGCAGTCTATTCTATAAAGTGGTCCTAGACTTTCCATCTCTTTCTCTAATTACAGGTCAGCATCTCAGGGGTACAGAGGCACTGTGACATACACTGATGGATCTACCTGAGACATTCAAGACCTAATGCTTCATCCTATTTATAAAAAGCAGCAAACAAGTCAGCTCCTCTGCCCAAGGGAGGAGCCATTCTATAGACTCTATGGTCACCCTGTCCTACTTAATTGCCATTGTGAGTAGCAACAGAGATTGCACAATCTCTAGGGACAGTTTGACATGCTCATCAAGGACACAAGGAGGGCTGATGACAGACTTTCTCTCCCAACAATATGTTAAAACGTAACAATAATGGTTGAGCCCCGGCCAGTGTTTGAGTGTAGGCCTTCACACAGAAGGGTAGCATGTTTGATTCCTGGTCAAGGGCACATACCTACATTGCAGGTACGATCCCTGGCCCCAGTCAGTAGGGGCACATTCATGAGGCAACTAATTGATGTGTTTCTCTCACATCGATATTTCTCTCCCACCTCCTCCCTCCCTTCCACTTTCTCTAGAAATCAATGGAAAAAAATATCCTTGGGTAAGGATTAACAAAACAAAGATTAATAATTGAATTATTTGTAGAAATAGTGACAAAATAAAGTCAGCTGATATGTGAGGCATGCTCTGAAAAACACTAGTTTTCTGGATTTTAATACTGTATCTTAGCTAATAAGGAAGGAATATTCAAATTGACCATTACTTCATCGCAAAGATGGCGGTGCCCACAGCCACAAGATGGTGGCACCCAGTCCCCTCAGCCCCACCAGAGTCCCCCAGTCCTTTTAGCCATCACCATGGTGAGGGGCAAGCAGGCCCCTGCAGAGAGCAGACAGCAGGCCTGTGGTGGCATTGAGAAGGCAGGTCTACTGAAAGCAGAGAATCATGGGGAGCAGGACTAAGCCATTAGTAGTACAACCCCTGAGGGCTCCCAGATTGGAGAGGGTACAGGTTGGGCTGAGGGATAATACTCACCCCCTTGCATGAATTTCATGCATCAGGTCTCTAGTATTATAATGAAGTTGATAAACTTTGAGATGAGAAAGTTGATACAAATAGACACATAAATTTGGCGGGGGGCGGGGGGGATGAGTTCTAAATGTTCAGTTCATGAGTTGATTTAATGGTGCTGCTTTTTAGTAAATGATACAAAGTTAATACAAAGTTTACTTAAGAATATATGAATTATTGCCTGTCAGCGTGGCTCTGTGTTGGAGCGCCAGCCCATGAACCAGGATATCATAGTTCAATTCCTGGTCAGGAACATGTGTGGGTTGTATGCTCAATCTCCAGGAGGGAGCTTGTAGGAGGCAACCAGCCATGATTCTCTCTCATCATTAATGTTTCTATCCCTTTCTCACTCTCCCTTCCTCTCTGAAATCAATAAAAAAATATTTTAAAAAGAATATATGAATTAGCTCCTTTGGCCAAGAAGATAAATAAGCACTGCGTATGTGAGGTGTGTTTATTTGATTCTCTCCTCTTATGAAGTAAAACCCAACCAGTTTTTGCTAATAAGAAACATGGAAAATAAACAAAAAACAAAGGAACTTCCTTCATCCCTTTCCACATCCTATATAATAAAAGTCTAATATGCAAATCAACCAAACAGTTGAACAACCAGTTGCTATGACGCACACTGATCACTAGGGGGCAGACACTTAATGCAGGAGCTGCTCCCTGGTGGTCAGTGTGCTCCCACAGGAGGAGTGCCACTCAGCCAGAAGCCCTGAGCTGGGCTCATGGCTGGCAATCACAGTAGCAGTGTTAGGAGCCTCTCCTGTCTCCATAGCAGAGCTAAGAATGTCTGACTGCTGGCTTAGTCTTGCTCCCCTAAGGACACCCCTGGAAGGCTCCCAGATTGTGAGAGGGCACAGGCCAGGCTGAGGAATCCCAGCCATATGCATATTGGAGGTGACCAGGCTGGCAGAGGAGGGCCATTAGGGGTGACCAAGCAAGCAGGCAGAGGCAGTTAGGGATGATCAGGCAGGCAGGGGAGCAGTTAGGGGCATTAGGTAGGCAGGCAGGTGAGTGGTTAGGAGACAGTGGTCCTGGATTGCCAGAGGGATGTCTGAGGGCCGGTTTAGGATTCGGCCTAAACAGGCCATCAGACATGCCCCAAGGGGTCCCAGATTGGAGAGGGTGTAGGTCGGACTGAGGGATCCCCACCCCATGCACAAATTTCATGCACCAGGCCTCTAGTTTATTTCATAAGGCAACAATTTAAACATACCCATCATTTAAGATTTTTGTTTATATTACCTTAAACATTACCCTCTATATTTCATGTTTACAATGGAATTTTAAGTAAAAAGAACTATGTGATATGCAACCAACATGGGGACTGAATAAATGCAAAGTTTCTTTGCTGTATCGTCTAAAATCAACATTCCTTTACTATGATTGCATATCAGGAATTTAATACAATTATAGCTCATGCATTATCTTGTGTGGAATAGGCACTCTAAATACTACTTAAACTAAACAGCAATCTGGTCCTAAGAATATTTACCATTTTATATGAGAATTGTTGTATACAAATAGGTTGAGATGAGAATTATTTGTATACAAATAGGTTGGTCTCAGAGCAGTCAGAGCATGGTAAAAAAATGAATAAAATGAACCAATAAATACTAGCTAAACTATGATAAAATATTTTAAATAGTGGCATAAACACCTAGACATCTATTTTGAGGGCTGCATTTTTTAATCATCAAAGACAGCTGCTTGCTCATTAATTGTAGTCTTCCAATCCCTTATCTTGGTAGCTTTTGCAATTAAGGTTTTAGTGTTTGGTGTATTTTATGGTTCCTAGTTTTCCAGGCACATAAGGCTTAATGCTATTTTCTGTTACATACTCACTAAAGAGAAACATTTCTCCTCTATAAACATGTCCATCTTTTAAGGATTCTTTCAGAGAAGAAAATGAATGGCAGCCCAAGTTCAACCAGGTATTTATCTGGAAGCTCACTGACTGACTTTGGTGTGTAAGACAAACTACTCAGGCCAGTTTGTAAAGCAGAGCTCCTGAGAGTTCTCCATGCCACATAAAGTCACAGTGGAGCAATTCATTTATGTGACATTTCCATTCCTAGCCCTCCAGTGGTGTCTGGGCTATTTACAAGACAGCAAAGGAAAGTGTTCTTACTCCCAACAACAAATTACAGAAAGGAGCCACGAAACACTTTATTTTCCAAAGACATTAGCATTAAGGAACAGCGGTAAAACTAACACTTATTTAATGCTGATTGAGTGCTATATAAGAGTAGCTCTTATTGTGGCGATTTGACATCACAAAATTAGCTTTAATTTAGCTTTATTTTAATTTTAATTCATTAAAAAAATTTTATTCCCCTGTGATTTCCCAACCTATTTGTATACAAATAATTCTCATCTCAACCTATTTGTATACAACAATTCTCATATAAAATGGTAAATATTCTTAGGACCAGATTGCTGTTTAGTTTAACTAGTATTGATTTGTTTAGAAGAATGCCACTTAATTGTGTATATTTGGAATATTCCACATGTGATCATATGAATGCCTAACTAATTTCATCAGGTTTAGAAAGCATACTCTGTATGACTTCCATTCAGTTGAATCTATTGAGACTAGTTTTGGGGTTCAGCACCTTATTGAATATTTTACATGTACTTGAAATTAGTGTTATTCTGGTACTCCTAATAATTAATAGATTAAATATCACTTTTATTTAAATTCAACACCTTATAAATGTGTGTAAAACTTCTGTACAAACACATTGCAGATAATCTTAAAATAAATAAAACAACTTTGCTAAAGGTGCTCTATAGAGTTACCATTGAATCATACTCATACTATCAATTATAGAAATATTTACTGTACCGTTATTTTAGTTGAAAATACCAATATCTTTTTCCCTCTCCTTTCCTCCCCTCTCCTCCCCTCCCTTTCCCTCCCCTCTCCTCCCCTCCCCTCCCTTTTCATTCTTTCCCCTCTGCTCCCCTCCCTTTTCCTTCCTTCCCCTCCCCTGCCCTCCCCTCTTATCTCCTCTCCCCTCCCCTTTCCTGCCATCCCTTCTCCTTTCCTCTCTCCTCTCCTCTCCCATCAACCCTTTGTCCTTTCCTTGCTCCCTCCCTTCCTTTCAAAAAACTGCTCAGTTGAACTACTAATACGTCCCTTTTTAAGACAAGAAGATCTTGTTCAATATAGGGTGTTAAATATGCTAAGACTTAGAGCAGTAGAACTTTCACAAATAAAATAGTTCTAATTAAAAGAGATGCAATGGACACAGTTATTACTAAATGCCATTTAAAGAAAAGACTGTTAAAAAAATAAGATTCCTCCCAATGAGGAAAAAAAGATATGGTGCTTCATGTTTCTGCATCCTATTTTAATAACACCGCTATTACTATAATCTGTAGTATTATTTTGGAAGATGATTACATGTAAAGATATCTGATTCATAAAATTCACCATGGCTTTCCTGCATCCATGTGTAACTGAGGCCTCTCCTTCCAATTCCCAATAAGGTAAGCTTACAAGAAGTAGAAATAATTACTTTACTCAGCACAATGATTACTGATAAAGATTAAAAAGAAACAAGCAATTAAGCAGATATTAATTATGTGTAGTGTTTTATTTTGTTTGTTTTTTTATACCCTGTATCTCACAAACTTTATACTGATGTCTTTAAGATCTCAGTATATGAGTCAGTTCTTATTTTTGCACCTATAGTAAAATATTAATCTTTACATCAGTGCCCCAACATAATTCTGTGACCATTTTCTTATTTTCCATTTTCAGATTATGCAATACTTTTATATTTACACTAGAGGCCCAATGCAAGAAATTTGTGCAAGAGTAGGTGGCTGGCTGCCTGGATCCCTCCCTCGCAGACTGGCTTTGTCCATAAGGACATCAGGTCTAATTAGCATATCACTCTTTTATTATCATAGATGCAGCTTTCTGGCAAAGGAATTCTTAGCTTTACATTGTGATAATAGGCTTATGTTATTTGAACTTAGTAAAAAGATGAGGTAGGCAGTAACAGTAATTTTATGCCAGTGAACTCATTCTATCTTCTCTGCAAAAAAAGCATTGATTGAGTTCTATTGTTTCTCCAGAATAAAATCAAGAACATTGGTTGAAAATAAAGAAATTTCTATTGTAAAACTGGATTTCTCACTTGAGGATTATAAGAATTACTTTTGTCTGCAGCATCTTATTTCTATTCAGACATAAACATTTATATATATATATATATATATATATATATATATATATATATATATATATATATATATATAATTGATTTTTTACAGAGAGGAAGAGAGAGAGTTAGAACCATCGATGAGAGAGAATCATCGATCAGCCACTTCTTGCACACCCTCTACTGGGGATGTGCCCGCAACCAAGGTACATGCCCTTGACCGGAATCAAACCTGGGACCTTTCAGTCCGCAGGCTGACGCTCTATCCACTGAGCCAAACCGGTTTCGGCAGACATAAACATTTCTGATAGAGCTTTATTTTTTAAACTGGTCATGTCTGTTATAAAATTGAAGTATATGACTACATCTGAATGGTCCTGCTTTGCAGCCCTTCATGGGTGCAAAATATTTACAGGATGGCCTCCCTGAAAGGTTCAGCTCATGGTAAAAAATAAAAGAAAAATAACTATGAAAGTTGGCTGCCTCTTGAGTCTGATAATTAAAATTCCCATGCATATGTTTTGTATGGGAACATATGCTGTTTTCAGTTAATTCTTGTGGCTTTCATTTCTGACATTCAGTCAATTGTTTTGTGTCAGCTTTGCATGCCTTCATTAGTCAAATAACCACATTTGACTAACTTACCAAGCTGGTCCATCTTTTATTTTTTAATATGTGCAACTTCTTATTATATCTGGGCACCTTATATACAAAGCAAGTCAGTCAGCAAAGAAACACACATCTTCAATAGTTAATGTAATAGCGTGAAAGTAACATAGTCATGATATAATCTATATTATATTTTATGAGAATTTTACTAAGATAAAAAGCACAATTGCTAACATGAATCTAATATGATATTATTTCTTTTATTAACTCTAGTTTCACATACATTAGTCCTTGAGATAAAAATAAAAGATATTTTATAAAGAAAATTTAAATAAAATAAGAAGTGGAGTTAAAATAATTGCTTCTTTTCTTTGATCTTGTACTTTCTGTCCCCTTAATTTTTTTAAGTACTTGACAGTAGAAAAATACTGGATAAAATCCATCTTTGTCATTAGAAAGCATTTTACAACATAAGAAATTATAATATTATAAGTTATATAACCAAACAATTTATATAACAAATAAATTTCATTATTTACAACATAACTGCCATACAACCTATTTTGCCACTGTACTCTAAATTTGTATGTGGATCCTTTTATAGGAATTTAGTAAATAACAAAGGCCCATTCATACTGGACAGCAAAAAACAAACAATTATTCCCATTATGATTAAGAGATAAGCATCACTATTGAAAAATACCCATCTCTCAAATATAAATAATGTAATGTTGATTTTTTTCACAAGAAATATGATGTGGAATGATTTTGGGAGATCATGCCCAAACTAATAGATAATAATTTTTATGATAGATAATAATTTTTATGAGTCCTAGGAAAAAAATGTGAAGGAACAAATAAAAACATCACTTTTGCAGTGCATGAAGATTAAGATATAATGAGTTGTTGCTGAGTTATAAAAATTCCGGTATAATATATTGCACAATATTTATATGATATTTTCAATAGTTTAAATCATGCTGGGCTTGGACAATGAAAGGCACAAGGTAGTATGTCAAGAAGTAGCAAGAGTGGTAGATAGTTTGATGGCAGCTGAGTCTAAATTGAACAAAATTAAATACTCATTATAAATAATATTTTCCAAAGGTCTGGAGGATTCAAAAAGCAAGAAACTCACAAGAGGCAAGAAAATGACCTTGCTCTTTATGAAAACACTGCTGTGTACCAACCACATGTGTGTAGATCATCCTTGGGTTACTGTGAAAGGAGTTCTGGCAAGATGGAATTGGCCGAGTGTTTGATGAGCAAATTGGCTGGAAAACAATAATGCTGTAGTAAAGTACAGAAGACCCTAAAAATGAAGAGTTGGGGTGCAGTTGAAAATCCACCTATAACATTTAACTCACCAAAAATTTAACTAGTGATTAACCTACTGTCAACCAAAAGCCTTACCTAAAACATAAATAGTTGATTAACATATCTTTATATATTATATGTATCATATACTGCATTCTTAGAAGAAGAGAAAAAAAAAGAAGTAATCTAGAGCCCTAGCCAGGAGGCTCAGCTGATTAAAGTGTCATCTCATTCAAAAGGATCTGGGTTGGATTTCCAGTCAGGACCCATATCTAGGTTGCAGGTTCAATCCCCAGTCATATGGAGGCAGCCAATGGATGTTTTTCTCTAAAACCAATGTTTCTCTCTCTCGATCCATTTCTCTCTCTAAAAATCGATAAAAACATATTCTTGGATTTTAAAAGTAAGTCAGAGCAAAAAATGTTTTTAAGAAAATCATAAGGGATTAAAAAACTAACAATTATTCCTCTTACTCATATGGGAATAATTATTTTGTTTTTTGCTGTCCAGTATGAACCAAGAGGGTAGCATAGCTAAACACCTATACTTGCTGCCTCTCACAACCACATCAAAATTACAACTAAAAGATAGAATAACTACCACCCAGAGTCGCAGAAAAGCTGGCTAAGTGGAAGTTCCACAACTAGATAGGAGAAGAAAGTGCATTGAGACTGGAAAGAAGCGCAGAGGCATGGAAAGTGCTGGCACCTGGATGTGCTGCTCTTTAAATCGAGATACAAGCTCCCACTTGCTTTGAACTTCAGTTCTGGGTGAGACTTTGGGGACCCAGGCACATACGGGGAGAAATAGGACTGTCTGGCTCTGGGGCAGGAATGCAGGGCGCTTTCTCAGAGAGGTGTTCACAGCAATCATTGTTCCTGCATGGGGGCACAGGACACTGAGGACCGGAGACCTCTCCAGTGCAGAGATGACTGGCAGCCATTGCTGTTTGCTCTGCCCTGGTGATTCCAGGAGACCCCACCCAACCCAGTTTATAACTCCTCCCAAGCTGTGTACAGCAGCTTTTGTATATGAATGGCCTGTCCTTTTTCTGCCTAAAACCTGTCAAACTGCAGCTGGGTGAGAGATCCCCAGAGCTTCCAAAAGAAGGCCCAAGGCCTGGCAGCAGCAGCTTGCCTTGCTTCACAGCTGGGCCTTGTCTAAGCACTTCCAAACTCCATACAAAGGGGAGGAAACTGCAGATGTCTCTGTAGCACTGGGGGGGGGGGGGGGGGGGGGGGAGGTGTTTCTATGTAATATTAAGAAGGATGATAAAGATGCCAAGTTACTTTAAACTGTATTATATTACTTATGCACATTAAAATTCTAGGGTAAAGTTTAAATAAAAGTGTCTATTTTCCAAAGGAAGGAGGGATAAAAACGTGTAAAATAAGACTTAAATCATTTTTAAAGAAATAAAAGCCAAGCAAAACAATTCCTATAATTCCCATATGTCCTGGAGACATTTGAATCCCATCCCATGAAATTAGAAATAATAAATAAAACTCAAGGGGAGAAATACTTCCAAGCATAAAGACACACATTTTTATAATGATTCAGAGTCATTTAAGCAAGAAAATATGACAATCATAAGTGTATATTAAACTAATTGCAGAAAGAAAAACCACATAAATCAAAGGCAAATTCACAATATTTGTTGTGTTACCACTTCTCTATCAGTCTTGATATAACAAGTTTAAGGATATAGAAGACTAACTTTTTATGAGGCACATTGTTCAAATTCATATTCATAAAAGACTACATCAAACAAGAGTATGAATGCACATTATTTTCTAGGTCACATGGAACTGTCACCAAAATATACCATATACAGGACCATAAAAATTGAAAAAGGATAAAATCATGCAGAGTTTGTTCTCTTAATAAAACAGGATTAAATTAGAAATCAATAACAAATAGATATCTGGAAAATCCACCAAATATTTTAAACTAAATAACACTATTGTGTGTAAGTCGTATGTTGAAGAAGAAAGACAAAGGTAATTATATATTTTGAACTGAAATAAAATGAAAACAGCATATTTAAGATTGATGGAATGCTGCTAAACCCAATAGGTAAATTTATGCCATTAAATGATTAATTTAGAAATAGTTTAATATAAATAATATCAATTTTCTAATCTTATACCTTAAGAAGCTACACAAAATAAATTTAACCTAAAATAAGTAAAAATAAGAAAATAATAAGAATAAGAGAAAATATCAGTGGAAGAAAAACAAAAACAGTGAAAAGGATCTGTGAAACTAAAATTTGGGTGTGGTTTTTTGTTGTGTGTGTGTGTGTGTGTGTGTGTGTGTGTGTGTGCGTGTGCGTGTGTGTGTGTGCTTAATATATTTTATTGATTTTTTACAGAGAAGAAGGGAGAGGGATAGAAAGTTAGAAACATCGATGAGAGAGAAACATTGATCAGTACCTCCTGCACACTCCCTGCTGGATATGTGCCCACAACCAAGATACATGCCCTTGACCCGAATCAAACCTGGGACGGTTCAGTCTTCAGACCGATGCTCTATCCTAGGGGTGTCGAACTCAATCGGAGAAGGGGCCAAAATCTAAAATCCAGCCTAAATCGCGGGCCGAATGGTTTACTGAACAGTCATAAACTGAGAATGTCATAAACTGACAGCGGAGTGCAGTGATGACAGCGCGGTGCGGGCCACATTGCAAGGCCTGGCGGGCTGGATTTGGCCCGCGGGCCTTGTGTTTGACACATGTGCCTATCCAATAAGCCAAACTGATTAGGGCTAAAAGCTGTGTTTGGTTTTTTGTAAATATCAGTAAATTTGATAAAACTCCATTTACACTGATTAATAAAATAAAATAAAGACAGATTATCAATATGAGAAATGAAAGAAGGAATATCACTTCATGGTGCATAGACATTAAAATGATAATAAAGATAAATATGAACAGGTTTATAACAATGAATTTGACAATTTGGGTGAAAAAAATTCCTTCACACAAGAAGTCACTAAATCTAACTGAAGTAATAACAAAAAAGGTGAACAGCTCTACATTTATGATATAGAAACCATAATTAACAGCCTCCCTACAAAGAAGACTCTGGAACAAAATTTAGCTGGTATATTCTACCACATTTTAGGGAAAAAAGACTACTAATCCAGCATATATTGGTCCATCAAATAGAGTGATAGGGAGCACTTCCACTTGCATTTTATTAAGTCAGTATTACTCTAATACCAAAAGCAGAAAAGGGACATTCAAGGAAGTGATAGATCAATTTTCTCACCAACATAGCACAATACTATTTAATAAATTAGTAAATAAAATGCAGTGGTATAAAAGATAAAATACTTAATGAAATATTTATGTTAAGACGTGAGGAATTTGTTTAAATATTAAGCAATATAAATAACCTTATAAATTTTTTAAAAGGGAAAAACGTTTTTTCAATAGATGCTGAGGAAAAAGGACAGTGTCAAATACCTGGCACACAGCAGAGAAGAGCTGCACAGGCTCTGTGTTCTTTCAGCTACAGCAGAACACCAGGGGTTTCACTTCTTATAGAACTTAGCCTGTGCAAATCAGCACTCTTCCATGGCAGCTATAAAGAGCTATTCGAATATGCAAAGCAAAGCATTCAATCAAGCAAATTCACTTTGAACTGTGGATTGCATTTCATCATCATCATCATCATCATCATCATCATCATCATCATTGTGATCATTCTGATAAAGCACGGTAGAGAAATCTATCTTCAGAGAGGCTTTGTGAAATTCAAACTAATTAGTTTATCCATTAATTCAATACATATTATTTAAACTATGTATTGAATTAATGGAGAAATCATGCACTGGTGTCGTCCCTCAGCCTGGCCTGTGGGATCAGGCTAAAACCAGTTCTATGACATCCCCCTTGGGGTCTCAGATTGCAAGAGGGTGCAGGCCAGGCCAAGGGACCCCACCAGTGCACGATTGGGGTTAGGGAGGGAAGCTAGAGGTTGGCCAGCTGAGGAGGGACCATGGGAGAACTCCAGGGCATGTCCAGCTCATCTCACTCAGCCCCAATTGGCTGGACCTCAGCAGCAAGCTAACTAATCAGTAGGAGTGCCTGCCTTCTGGTGGTCAGTGCACATCATAGCAAGTAGTTGGGCAGCCTTAACATATCATTAGCATATTATACTTTGATTGGTTGAATGGCTGACTGGTCATCTGGACACTTAGCATATTAGGCTTTTATTATATAGGATTTTAGTATGGTTCTAGTTTAAGATAAAGAGGTGGCATCCATACAGTATGAAATCTAGTGCTTAATGTTCAGGTATTTGAAGTTTAGTGTGAAAAAACATACTTATATATTAAAAAAGCTAAACAACTAATATTTACTAATAAAGTATATAGTGGGTGATAGAGACAAAAAGTATCAAATTAAGTTTTTTAATCTTTATATCAAATTAACTTTTATCATGATATCACTGATGAAAATGGGGAAACTGAATTTAATTGTATTGGGATTTTCATTGTTGGTAATTATCATAGAGTCATAGAGCTGGGAAAATCATTGTTCACAAAGCAATTAAAAATCCACTATAGAAAATTCCTGATCCATTTTTATCAATTTAGGATTATTAATTTGTCTATAGTTGGCTGGAAATACCAAAAAAATGATCAAAAATTACAATGACAATTTCCTAGAATCACCACAATTAAATCATACCTGATATTTTTCTTTACCATATATAGTCATTGGAACAAACTTGTTTCGTTTTTCTCAATCCTATCTAATAAAAAGGGAATATGCTAATTGACCCTCACTCTGCCACAAAGATGGAGGTGCCCACAGTCAATAAGAAAGGAGTATGTTAACTGATAGTTCTGCACTCAAAGAAGGTGGCACTCATAGCCAATAAGGAGGGGATAAGCAAATTGATTGCCCCACCCTCAGAGATGGAAACTTCCAGAGCCTCAGACCTGTTGGGGCTGCAGGTGCACAGCAAGGCTGGATATGTCCCCAGGCATGCCAGGCCTCTCCACGTACCTGCCTCCAAAGTCCCCCAGTCCCCTTAACCCCCCAGTTGCTCAGGGCTGGCCAAGGGCTGCAGTGGCAGCAGCAAAGGTGTGATGAAGGCTTTGCCTTCCCCTGATCACTGGATTACCTCCTGCCCCTTAGGGATCCTAGACTGTAAGAGGAGGCAGGTTGGGCTGAGGGACCCCCCTCTCCAGTTCATGAATTTTCATGCACCAGGCCTTTAGTGGTTAAGTAATGAATTGTAACTCATCACTTTCATAACAATGGTAACAATAACAACACAGTAATTGTGATTTAAACCTACAGTGGTGCCTCGCATAACGAACGCATCGCACAGCGAACTTTGGACAGGTTTTTCATGAAACCATCGGCCAAAAAGCAGAAAATGGATGAAGATGTGCAAGATTCCGTAGACTCTACTTAGTCTGTCTTAAAATTAAAAAAGTGTCTGTTTTTTTTTAAAAAAAATTATGTTTTTAGATGTATCTAAATAAAAATATGTCATCTTAGCATATTTTATGCTACAGAATGAATTATTTTTTTTAACATGTATTATTATGGGAAAACGTGTTTCACATAACGAACTTTTCGCATAACAAGCTTGCTCCTGGAACGAATTAAGTTCGTTGTGTGAGGCACCACTGTATAAATAACTTAGTATTGTTGGTAGTTACACTTATAAATGTTTTACAACTTATTCAAGCTTCACAATAATACAATTAAGGTAGATCTGCTTATTAACCCTATTTTACATGTGAATAAACTGCCATATATATATATATATATATATATATATATATATATATATATATAACTAAATACATTATTTAAATATTTTCACATATCAGTTATGAAATATGTATGATATTAATAAAATCATGTAACTGCCTCAAAACATTTGCATAGAGCTTCAGGAAATGCACTAACTAGGTTCAAGATAGTTTTCAGAAAACCCTGTAGCATTTGTATTACTAGGCTTTATACTAATCATTAAATTTTTAATGTAAACATTTATCATGAAGAGTATTACATTGAAATTTTAATTTTATCTGTACAGGCTACAGAATGTTTAATATATATTTTTATTGTTGACAGTATTATAGGTATCCTCCATTTCCCATTCCCTCTCCCAGTCTCTTCTCCCCCTTCAGCCTTCACCACACTATTATCTGAATGCATGGGCCATGTATAGCTATATAATAAAAGCCTAAGCGACTGTTATGGACAAAATGACCAGATTCCTGCTCGCTATGCCACGCACTGACCAGCAGGGGGCACACATGCAATGCAGGAGCTGCCCTCTGGTAGTCAGTGTGCTCCCATAGGGAGAGCAGTGCTCAGCCTGAAGCTGGGCTCACATCTAGTGAGCACAGCCGAGGTGGCAGGAGCCTCTCCAACCTTTGCCGTGGGGGGCAGGGCAAAGCCTGCGGGTGGACATGCCCTGCAGGGTCCTGGACTGTGAGAGGGTGCAGGCCAAGCTGAGGGACCCTCCCCCCTCCAGTGCACAAATGTTGTGCTCAGGGACTCTAGTTAATATATAAATCCTTTGGCTTATCTCTCCTTGCCACCCCCTCCTCCTGAGATATGTCAGTTGTTCCCATGCCTCAAGACTTATTTTCTTTGGTCAATTTATTTTGTTCATTAGATTCCACAGATAATATATAACATTAATATAAATTGAAATCTAAGCTGTAGGTACTGGTAAGATTATGCAATATAAGTTTTGTATATTAAAATGTTCTCTGCATTACAAGAAAATTTATTTCTATACCATTACTTTAATGTACTATACATGTAGTCTAAATAACTAAAGCATTAAAAAATAGGTGTGTTGCCAAAACCAGTTTGGCTCAGTGGATAGAGCGTTGGCCTGCGGACTGAAAGGTCCTGGGTTCGATTCCGGTCAAGGGTATGTACCTTGATTGTGGGCACATCCCCAGTAGGGGTTGTGCAGAGGCAGCTGATTAATGATTCTTCCTCATTGATGTTTCTAACTCTCTATTCCTCTCTATTCCTCTCTGTAAAAAATCAATAAAAATATATTTTAAAAATAGTTGTGTGTATTTATATGTACAGTCTAAGTAACTGAAAACATTTAAAAAGTAGCAAATGCATGCACATATTTAAACAAAATTTCTTTAGAAAAGCAATAAAGATGAAATATGAGTTTTTATATATTAAGTGCAAATCTTACCGAAAAAATATTCCAATTTTTTAATTTCCATGCTGACCTATTTTTTCATTTTACACACAGTATAAAAACTATAAAAGCTTCCTTGCTAATTGAACTTTATAATTTTTAGGAAAACATTGTGAATAATGTTTAGCCTACAGATCCATGGACAATTCAAGGTGAAAAATAGTACCTATAAAAGTGTGAGAAACTTACAAGGAGTCATTTCCTTAAAAAATTTATAGAAATGTTTTCCTCAGGCAATCCCATGTCATTCTTTTAATATTTACTAAAATGCAGATAGAAAACCTTCTGAAAAAAATGATATCAACTTTCGTCTTTCTGTTCTGAGTATTAAAATAGCATACATTTTAGCAGTGGCTTAATTTTTCCTCCAAAAGAATTATATATTCACATTTTCTATCAATGTTAGCTTTTAAAGGTATTATTAAGAAGGACCATTTAGACAGAACTTTAATTTACAAGAATATTTATTTTAATTATTTATGATCTTTCATTATTTTTGAAGATTATTTGTGAATACTATAATGACAATATATGGCCTGACTGGTATTTCCAGTCTTGACAAAACTGACTATTTCTTTTAAAAAACTAGACCAGTTTTATCTATTTGTTATACATAATTTCTCTTATAAAAATAAGTTTCCCTTTTAAATTTTCATATATACTAAAATAACACATGAATGGAATTTTAAAAGGTGAATACTACTTCAAGTAGTCCATGTCTCATTGGACACTAACTTTGCATAGATTCATTTTTAACTCTGTTTTATCTGTAATTTTTTGCAAGTATCTAAATAAAATATCTACAAAGCTAATTCATGGCTTTTCAAATTTCAGTGTTGTCTTTGTCCTATGAGAATAAGGACATTAATTCTATATGATTCCTTTCTCCAAAACATATTCTTCTCTCCTTTCATATATCCAAGAGTTGTTAGAATTTTTGGTTAAATAATATCCATAGTTAGATATTAGAGGAGAAATATTGCATATTCAGAAAAAGCATTTGACAAAAGTTAATATATAATAATGATTAAATATTAAATGATTAGAAACAGAATAAAACTTCTTAATCTAATAAAAGCCACTACCTTAAAAATGAATAGTTAACATCATACTAATGGAGGAGAGAATGCTACCCCCTAAAATCAGAACCAAGGCAAAATGTATCTTCCCACCACCGATATTGGACATTGTTCTGGATATCTAAGCCAGCAAGAAAAATAAAGGCTTGAAGCTTGGAAATAGAGAACAATACTATTTTTATAAGATGTTTCATAGTTTTAAGTCCTAAGGAATTTACTAAAATATAACTATAAGAATTATTAATGTGAATTTTGCAAAGCCACAAGATTTAATTGTCAAAAATCAGTTCTAGTTTTACATGCTAGCAATGGACTTTTTAAAACAAGGTTATAAAAACAACAACACAGTACTACTAACAACAGCACGAAAAAATAAAAACTTGGTAAAAACCATCAGGGAAAAATAAACTGAAACCACAATGAGATATTATTTCATATGCACTAGAATTGCTAAGGTTAAAAAGACAAACTGAATACTGGTGAGAATGAATAGCAACTGGCAAACACAAATTATTGATGGAATTATAAAATTAGAAAATCATCTTTAAATATTATTTGGTTGTTGCTTATAAAGTGAAGCAATTGCAGTCCCAGGTACTTATAAAGAAAAAAACATATTTCTATAAAGAGATGTGTACACAGCCCTGGCTGTTGTGCTTTGGTGGTTAGAGTGTCAGCTCACACCAAAGGTTTTAGGTTCAATTCTAGATCAAGGGCACAGACCTCAGTTGCAGGTTTAATTTTTGGCCCTGGTAGGGGTTCATGTGGGAGGCAACCAATTGATGTCTCTCTCTCACATTGATGTTATTCTCTCTCTCCCCCATCTCTCTTTCCCACTCTCTCTAAAAATCAATGGGAAAAAAATCCTTGGGCAAGGATTAACAACAAACAAACTAAACAAGAGAAAGAAAAGAGATGTGTACACAAACTTTTACAGCAGCTTCATTCATAATATCAATAATCTAAAACAACCCATTTGCTCATCA
Organism: Pipistrellus hanaki; assembly: GCF_964339955.1. Classification (NCBI taxonomy): domain Eukaryota; kingdom Metazoa; phylum Chordata; class Mammalia; order Chiroptera; family Vespertilionidae; genus Pipistrellus; species Pipistrellus hanaki. Next base: position 120,834,996 of record NC_140503.1, on the reverse strand, counting down.
ACAGAATGCATAAACACTTTGTGATATTCTCATAAAATAAAATAATATCTCTTTATGGTTTCAGTTTGCTTTTCCCTGATGGTTTTTATTCGTACTTATAGGTTATCTGTATATATATCCTGCTACAGAGTGTCTGTTTAAACATTTCACTAATTCAAAGATACAAAATAGTGATACACTCAACAATATGGATAAATGTTTTAAAAACTTACACTGAGCACCATTATTAGGAAGCTCATTACAGGCAAATAAAAACTATGGTGATAAACAGCAGGATATTGGTTGCCTCTGGTTGATGGGATATGATGGAATAAGGGGCAATATTTCTGAGGAGAACAAGGAAAACTTTGAGAGTGATAAAAAATGTTTGATATTTTTATGTATTTTAGATTCCATTGGTATATGCATTTTTTAGAAATCACTGTATTAGTCTGCTTTATCTAAATTATAATTCATTTTGTAAAATGGAAAAGAAAGAGTAAGATGAGATCAAACATAAGTATTACTAGAGATCCAGAGGAGAAAAATGAGTGAATGGAGGAAAAGCAATATTCAAAGTCATAATTACTTAGAATGTTTCAGAATTTATGAAGCATATCAATGTCCAGATTCAGAAAGCTCTTGAGCATGTGCCCTTGACCAGAATCAACCCCAGAATCCTTCAGTGTACAGGCCAACGCTCTATCCACTGAGCCAAATCAGCCTGGACAAGAGCTGATTTCTTGATCATAATAATCAATAGAAGGCAAGAGACAGTGGAAAAATATCTCTCAAAAATATCTAACAGAAAGTACCAAACTAAAATTGTACATCTCGTGCAAATACCTTTCAAACATTACATTGAGCTTAAAGCATTCAATTTAATTAGAGGTTATAGGTCATCATTAAAGAAACTTCTTATAGATGTATCTCAGAAAGCATGATAATAATTTCAGAAAGATCAGAAATATAAGTAAAAACAGATTAGCAATGAAACTGAAACTAAAAATTATAAGCTTTTCTCTTACATTAAAATCACTTGAGATAAAATATTTGCGATCATGTGCATTTTGCTATAAAATTTTATATCTTCAATTTTTAAATTATAAATGATATTCTAATTAGATAATTTTATTTTGATTATCTACCCATATGTTTGTTAAAACAGACAATGTGCATTGAGAGGCCCAAATGTCAGTTAAAAAAATAGCACACAAAAATCCTAATTCTCCATGTACTTACTGCAATATGAAAGAAATGGCGCATATGGAAAAAGTCCTAAATTAAAGGACATTTTCTTGGAACAATGATATAGTTAAAAATTATAGTATTTTAAATTGGATATCTCTCCACTACTATATAAGTAGGGTACAGCCAATTGGCATTTCAAGTAAAGCTGAAATTTTCTAACATGTTAACTTCATTGGGATATGAAACATATTTGGTTTCACACAATCATATTTTCTTTCCAAGAGAAATGTAATCTGTATTGTTTCACTTATAATAAACCACTTGAAGTATCTTTCTTGGTTTTTGTTTAATCCAGAATGTATTTTGGGGGGTCTCAAACAGGAAAAGTAATTTAATTTTAGCCTGATAACAATGACAATGCAATAATGTAATTTCTAACTTTGCTTATAAATGTTTTAGTTAGGATCAAGTTTATGAAAAACACAAACATAAATTATTTAAGAGATTAAAAATGTAATGTTTTGCTTTTTAGAATTCCCAGTGGAGGTAAACATAGACAATGAAATATTAACATACTACAGTTTATTGAGCAAAGAGTTGAGGCTTACAAATAGCTATTCAAATATCACAGAACATCCTAGGAATATTTCTATCTTCATATGTTTTGATGATTTTTGATATCATATTGGCTAATTTCCAAGCCTCCTTCAAGTGTTTGCTGAATAAACCAATGTTAATTTTTCATAGTTTGAGTTAATCTGTATTATTTACAGAATCTAATTAGATATGGAAGAAGTGAAGATCTGTTAACATTAGAAGTTACCTGTCTTCCCCAGCACTCGGTAATAATTTAAATATTACTTGCAGTATCCTAGAAAGAAGTACCTATTAAAGTCAAAGTCTTAGAAGTTAGTGATGTCTACTATTCTTATTTGCTGGTTGTCTTCCTTAAACTACCATTACATCTATATATATAAAAGCCTAAGAGACCATTCAACCGTTCAACCATTTGACTGGTAGCTATGATACACACTGACCACCTGGAGGCAGGTACTCAATGCACAGCCATAGACACATGGGACAGACTGATGAATCTCAGAGGGAAAGGGCGGGAGAGCGGAAGAGATTAACCAAAGATCCGGGACCCCTCAGGGAGATGTTGGAGAGCTGGTTTTGGTCTGATCTCCACAGGCCAGGCTCAGGAACCCCACCAGAGCATGAATCTGTGTACCAGGCCTCTAGCGTTTACATAAACAAACTCAGTAGTGAATCTCTAGATGACATAGTCTAAGGGCTCTTCAACTATTTCATTTTTAAATCTGGCTCTTCCTCAAAGCCAGATATCCTGGGTCAAAATGTTGCATCCTTTTATTTTATCTTACATTCTAATCTCTTTTTTACCTGCCTTGCTTTCCTCTCCACATTTTTTTCAAGTTCTGGGGGCTTTCATTGTTAACATAATCAAAATACAGCTACATATCGAAGACACAGGAGAAACATACTCAGGACAAATGCACAATGAAATAATGGCTCACAGCACATTTGTTGCTGTGATGTTTTTCTTAACCATAGCAATGCCCATGATCACCAGCCTCTGAATCGCCATTGCATGAAATTTTCAAAACCTTTTGTCTACCAGCTGTATTTGCAAAAAACTTGAGAATTTTTCCCATGTAATATATTGTGTAAACAGTACTCTACTGAAGTTGAGGTGATATAAATATATTTTCCAATATAATTATTAGTCCCAACTCTCCAAAAAACAAAGAAGAGACACATGCATTCTATGAATTTGAATATTAGAACCAAGAGGTATTCTATTTGGAAAACATTCTGAGGAGTATATCTATATTTAAAATTTAACTTATTTCCTCTCCCCACCCATACCATACCCAAGCCAGTCTTCAACTTTTGTGAATTTTAGTACTATAGCTTGTCTATTTTAAGAAATACTAGAGGCCCAGTGCATGGATTCATGCACCCAAGGGGTCCCTCGGCCTGGCCTGTGGGCATTCCCTGAGGAGTCCTGTATTTGGAGAGATGCAGGCCAGACCGAGGGACCCCACTGGTGCACAATCAGGATGGTAAGGCTTCAGGGCATGTCTGGCCCATATTGCCCAGTCCTAGTCAGCCAGATCCCAGTAGCAAGCTAACCTACCAGTCAGAGCATCTTCCCCCTGGTAGTCAGTGCACATCATAGCTACCGGACTAATGGTCGAATGGTTGAATGGTCGAACAGTCAAATGGTCAGACGGTCACTTAAGCTTTTATATATAGAAAATAAAATCAGCAAGTTTACTAATTACATATTTGGAGGTTTTTTTGTGTGCAATTCCTTTGAAGAGAAACAGGGCAGAAAGGATCTAAACTATTTCTTTGAGCAATGAATGAAACATCACAAAGCAAAACCAGCAAGTAGATACTATGCTTTTAACAAATTTCAACCTGTAGTTTAATTTTATAATCCCTCTAGTAGTAGTGGCAGATAAAAGAAAACTGAAAACCAACTATCTGCCAAGTATTTTTAAAAACATATATATCTCAATTATGTATTCAAATCATTTAGAAGTAAATTATAATAATCCCATTTTTACAGATAAGAAAGGTAAGAATTAAGGAGGTTAAGTAGACCTGATTTCATAGGTAGTAAGAAGTGCAGAGATCCAAGTTCATATCTTTAAACCTCAAACACATGCACTTTGCACCAAATTTTATGTAAAGGCTTCACTAAATTACAGAGCCAGTGCAATCAGCCTGATTTCCCTTACTCAGGACTCTGACTGATTTGCTATGCTGGCACTCTCATCAGCAGGTAGAAGCCTTTTAAACTTTTGCCAAATATTTCAGAGAAATGAGTGACCTTTAGAAGGAGCTAATCCACTCAGCCCTCTTTGCCTTACATATATTTTTAAAGCAAAAGTTGATTACCATGTTATATCCTCAACTATTCTTCTTGCATAACTCATATTTAAAAATAACTGTGGGGACTCAAAACACAGTACACACACACTCACACACACAAAACTGATTCCCTGACCTCATTATACTAAGAGATTTTTAAAAAAATATCTGCCAATAAAACAGAGAATCAGATAGTGGCTGAATTTGCAAATGAACATTTAGAGAGGGATCTTGTTTGAATTTTTCATATTGAAATTTGTTAAACAATAATTTTTATCCATCATCACTTGGTCCTTAATATCCTTAATAGACTTGCCAACAAAATACATTTTTAGAGGTGGAGGGGTTAAGGCAATGTGTGAAAAAGGTGAAGGAATTAAGCAAAACAAGCAAACAAACAAACAAACAAAAAACCCTTATACTTAGAGAAAACAGTATGGTCATTACCAAAGGGAAAGGAAGGTGGGAGGAAATAGGAGAGGAAAAGGAGAAATAAATGGTGATTAAAGGAAACTTAACTTGGGGTGCTGAAAAGACAACACAATATTACAGATGAGGTATTATAGAATTGTTCACCTGAAACCTATATAATTTTATTAATCAATGTCATCCCAATAAATTAAAATAAAGTTTTAAAAAGCATTTTTATGAATGTATTTTTCACTCTTATTTATGTTCATATCATCCAATATGCTTAATAGTGGAAAAACATTGACACTTCCTTCCTAAAATTAAAAATAAATAAATAAACTCAATATAATTATGGGAAATTAATAACAATATAACTAATTTGCTAACAAAGCCCTGGATATTATTTGGCTCATTAGAATCACTGATTTCAGATTAAATTCAATTGCACCTTCATAAATATATATGTTTTGTCTCCTCTTATTTTTTCAATTTTAAGCTATCCTTAAGGGAGATATTAGCCTACATACCTGAATACAGATGAAAAGTCTGCATGAACTAGAGTGACTTTCAAACCTTTAATAAATGTTAACATAACCTAATTACCCTTCTTCAAACTGTGAAAGTTTCAAGTTAAGTGGTTTTGTAGTAATAATAAATTAATATTTATTAAATATTTCTAAGTATACACTTACATACATATTATTCATTATTTCAAAATAAATTAGACATTATCAATAAATGACAAAATTGAATGATTATAATGTAATACAAAATAATTAGATGCTTGTGGTTTCTGCAAGAAAAAAATTTTTGTCAAAACAAATGGTAGAAAAACATGTTTTAATAAAAATGCAAATAATGGATACTTACTTTCAAATGGCTACACTGCTTAAGGAATAATGATAAAGGTGCTCCAAAATATAGCATAATATAAAATGAGATGATTTTATTGACTAAATGCTTACATTACGACAGCCATGAAACTAGACAGATTACATAAGCAATTACCTCTTTTTATTCTTAAGAACCCAAGAACCTAAGAAATAGGTGATGGTCTATTGGCTTTAGAGACGAGGAAACTGAGTCTCAGAGTTGTGCAAAATGTAGTTAGTAAGAAGGGAGTCTGAATATGTAGTCCACTAGAATATAATACTTGTGCTTTCATATTTGGCCCTGGGTATATTTCTGTGCTTCTATTTAAATAAGAATATGACTGCAATTCTTGGAAATTCACAAAATTTACCCTGAAAAATGGAACCCCATTGTCAGGGACTGACCTGAAAGTACCCTAACATTCACTTCATCTCCTGTGCTGCCAGTGGGTGGCCATTAGCCATGACTGGATACTAAACAATTGAATTATGGCTAACCCAATTTGAATGTGCTGGCAGGTAAAATACTGTATTTTTCTATGTATAATACATTATTTTCTAAAATAATTAGACTGAAAATCAAGGGGCATCTTATACAGGGAAATCAGCTGAGGAGGGAGCCATGCAGGTGTATAGCTGCCCATACTTTGTCAAACAGGCTTCCTACCAACTCAAAAATTTAATATAATTCCTTGAACAAATTACTAAAATATATTTTAGGTTAAAAGAGTATATGGACTTATTCAATTATCTAAACTATTTAAGTAACTCAGCCACTCAAATTAGAGTTGTTGGTCTAAAAAGAATAAAGTAAACAGCATAACCACAGTAATGCATAACTAAAATTGAGTAACTCTGTCCTCAATGTACATATATTTTATTGAGTGAACATGCTATTTTTTTAATCTTAGATTATGTATCAGACTGCAAGCAGAGAAGTCTTATTTTATTGGTCTAAGAAGAAGCTGACTAAACAGAGAACTCAGGAACTGATAAATATACTGAAACTTTGAGAAAATGAGGAAGATAATTTTATAAGAAAAGGCTTAAAAGGTACCTGTATTTTTGGAATACAAAGGATTTTTTTTTTCTTCATTTTGGAAGCAGTAGATAACTACTTTTTATTTCCTTTTTTTCCTTCCTAGTCTCTACCCTGTAAAACCTCCAAACAAACACAAGTTGAAGTATACCTGTTGGAAGAGGCACCGCTAGTTCTTCCACGGACTGATGGGCTGGTAGACAACTCTTCGTAAGCACAATGTCATCCAGTGCAATATCACCGCGGTGTCCTTTCCCAACTCTTCCTTCAAATTTGAGTTGGAAGTCCTCCTCGCCAGACAGTATTAGCTCCTTCCGCTGCCAGAAGTTGCCTTGTTCTGCAGTGAGATTAACTAGGAACGTTGTTTTGTTTGAGACTGATACCTGCATCAAGGTGAGTGCCCCAATGCCATTTCCATACATGTGATAATGAAAAATTATCTGTAACCAAGAGTTAGAATGTTATATGTAATTAGTACAATTAATCCCATTTTATTTTCAATGATAGTATATTGCCCTCTTTATTTATTCCAGAAAGAAAATTAAATCTACATGTGCTATTGTTCTGTGAATACTCTAACACTGTGTACTAATAAAGTGAGGCCAGCCTTACATCATAGGTTGCTGTATATGAAGGATAGTACAATAAGGATCAAATAGAAATTTAGTTTTAAAAAATGGGCAGAGTTTACTTTTTGTGATTTCTAAATGCAGGATTCATTAATAAACTTTTAACATGATCATCAAAGGAATAAAATATGATTAAAAAGTGATGTGTTATACAAAAAGACTTTTCATGATTAAAAAATAAGAGGGATGAAACAACCATTTTCAGTCTCATGAAACTTAAATCATTTTCTCCAAAAAGCAGAATCCTTTATTGCTTATTCAACCACATTCTTGCACTTGAAACACATTTTTAGTTCTACAAGATCCTTGAGGCTCCACTATATATTTCAAAACCACCAAGACAGCAATTATTCACATTTTACTCAAATGCTAGAAACATGCTATAGAAGAGCAGTTTGGGAGTTTTTCCCTGAGTAAAAATTAATAAACACTTTAACATTTCAAAGATAAATTTGACTAGCCTTTTAGTGATTGTTACATAGAAAGGGAGAGTCAAAAACATCTAAGAGAAAAAATAGTACTGGTTAGGAACAATAAGAATTCAGAGGGTTGCTGAAACCAGTTTGGCTCAGTGGATAAGAGTGTCAGCCTGCTGACTGAAGGGTCCCGGGTTCGATTCCAGTCAAGGGCATGTGCCTTGGTTGTGGGCCCATCCCCAGTAGGAGGTGTGCAGGAGGCAGCTGATCGATGATTCTCTCTCATGGATGTTTCTAACTCTCTATCCCTCTCTCTTCCTCTCTGTAAAAAATCAATAAAACATATTTTTTAAAAAGAATTCAGAGGGTTTTAAACCTTTCTTCTTGTCATTTGTATGAATGAGGGAAAACTGTAATGGGGCTTGATTTTCACACACAAAAATACATTAATTGAAACAATAGCATATTCTACAGAATGGATGTGTTTAAAGGGTAAAAAGCATGATCAAACAATATATGCAATGCATACTTCAAAGAGCATGAAGAATACATAAGCCATGTAAATGACTCTACTCAAATTGCCCAGCTGATGAAACTTTCAGATAGTATGCTCCAATCCAAACACTTTTCTTTTTTTGTTAAACAATTAATGTTGGAAGGTGTGAGATCTATGAGCCCTGTGCCTTGTCCAGAAAAAACTGGTGAAACCAGGGTGGCATAACTCCTGAGAGTGAGAAACAAAAGGGGCCCGGGCAGACTCTTGGGCAGCACCAACAGGCATGAGAGAAACAATCTGATGGGCACAGCATACATATGTCTCTCTGGATCCTTTCTAGTCACAGGCGTGGTCTGTTTTCTTATTTGTGCAAGAAACATGAAGTGTATGTGCTACAGCACAGTAAATACTTCTCTACCTTCTTGAGACCATTTTCTGAATGATGCCAGTAGGTTATCATAAAAAACAAACAAACAAACAACAACAAAAAACATCGAAACACCTCCATTTCTACAGAGAACACCTGATGACAACAGAAACTTATCACAGGGCAACCTGAGTGAATAAAAGTCTGGTAAGTACTAAATTCTAAAGAGTCATTTTCACTTAAAAGTGTAGTCACTCAGAGGTTTGATCTCTTTCGTCATCAATCTCCATCATCACCACCCATTTCTCAAAAGGAAGAAAACCTCCAATTTGGGTTTTTCTGCTTGAAGGTATTCCACAAGGTCAAGTGATAGACAGGATTTTTGTGAAAAAATTGGGAGGTCGTTTTCTGCTTGTCTAATACATATATATTTTCTACATGAGAGACCCAATCATTTCCAGCTTGACCTTTCCTTACTTCTTTGTATTCAATCTATATAATAAATATTCATAAAGTAAGCCATTCATCATTAATTTTTGACATTTCTTCTAGGCATACTTCATTATTCTCACACAGATGTTTAAAACAGTAGGGACTACAGTTCTGGGACCAGGGAAAACAGAGATGAATGAAATCCTTGGTTACTACAGAGTGAAAAGAGAAAAAAAATTTGAACATTTTTAGAGAAAGTGTCTAAACAAAAAAGCTTAGAAGTCAACTGGAATTTTATATGTATTTCATGTTTAATTTTTAATTGGCTTTCTAAGATTAGAACTTATTTGTAATTTTCAATATATAGGTACTTAATCTATATAAATTCTGGTGTATTTGGGCTTTTCTTTTTAGAAAATATTAAGAAAATTTTTGGCGGGGGGGAGGAAACAACAAAAGCAAATAAAATAGATTTGATTAAAAGTCAGGTTTCATTGTCAGGCTAATTAAAGTTTAATATAATTCTGAATGATATATTAAATTCATTCTGGGCATCTGAGTTATTTTTCTAAAACTCTTATCTGAACATTTCACTTTCTTACAGAAAAATCTGTGAAACCAGAGTGGCACAACTCCTATCAAATGTGCCTGAAGACATAAAAGAGATGAGATCACTATCAGAGCTTTTACCTATGAATTACCTTAAGCTCAGACAGAAACTTTCCAAAGACAAACTAAAGGTTTACTATGCTTTAAGACTGTGACAGTGGTAGGATGTGAAGGTAAGTCAGCATGAAATAGAAGAACACGCATCTGTAACAGAAGCAGGTACAATTGGGAGCCTGTAAACAATGATTTAATATTCCTTCTTCCCATTGTTAGGACTCTCACTAATGTAGAGAAAGGAACATGACAATAATATAATTTGAAGACATTAAAGAATTAAATCATGCATTGTCTCCCAGCCTGATTCTCTGATCAATTACCAACTTTGTACATATAATTGGTTTTTCCTTTAGTGCTCAAACTTTGGGGAAACACCTGTCAGAATCATGTGTTTAGATCGTATAAAGACTGCACTTTTCATTGTAAATATAAATAAAGACACAATGATTTATATATCAATTTCTCAAAAGCAAGATTCCTGTGAAGACATCCCCGAGGGCTTAATTTATATAATATATAATGCCAAGTTTAGTTCCTACTGTAGCTGGCTCGATATTTTTGTGAAATAGAAACCATCAAGCAAAAATAAATAAAGGAAAGTGAAATATTCTGAAAATACATTTGTTTAACCCTAAGAACCACATAACCTTATTTATATTTTTAATACTCTATAAATCTTTTTTTTCAAATTTCCACAGGATAGTGGCAAAACCATTTTTTTTCTTCCTACCCATATAAATTATTCTTTCTTTTTTTTTGGGGGGGGGGGGTGGGAAGACATCTTCAAACATTTTATCATACCTCCACCTATCTCTAATAATATTCCTTGGATTATACTATATATATATAACTAAATAAACTATATATATATATATATATATATATATATATATATATATATATATATATATAGGTTTTTTTTTCTGATGGAGAAAGTCTCATAATGAGTACTAAACTTCCTGAGTGAAAACATCTGGCATTTTATGCCTTTTGAATTATCCCTGGATAATAATAATGAAATATCACAATGGTTTTCAAAATTCAAATATTTATGGATTACACCTTCTTCCTACAGGTTCAAGTATCCTTCCATCTCATCCTTATTTCACCACCTTCCTTCCTCACATATCCCAAGTTGATAAATTCAAGCACATTTTTGGTCTTGTCCTAACCATTTCATTTTCTTTATTGAATCTATCAGAAGTTGATCATAATATTTCTGTCTTTACCATACCTTGCAGTTTTTGCTTCTTCTACTTATGACCGGGCTGGAAATTCTGGCTGCCCTCATGGGCTGCTGAGGGAACAAGCTCTTTATGAAGATGTAATGACCAGACGAATTTCGCAAGGTGTGGTCAGCGGCTGGCTCTGTGCCTGCAGCAGGGATGCTGCTAGCTTTCAGATTCCAGTCAAAGTCATCCTCCTGTTCCTGCTCCCAGGAACAGAGATCAAATTCAAAATCACAGCGCCCAATGGAGGGACCTGGAAAACATTTCCCAAATTATGGTAGAAAGAAAGAGAAAATCAGCAGACTTAACTGACTTAAAGACTTGCAATCCAAAATCACAGTGATCTTGCCACATCACTGCAATATAGAAAACTTTGCAACATTCAAACAGAATATTTTAGTTTGCTACACACAGCTATTTCTGTGGTTTGCATAAGTTTATCTCTCCACAAATCTGGTCCCCTGTCTCAAAATCAATGAGAAAATATTTTAGCATTACACACATTTTCTCCTCCAAGTACCTATTTGATCAATGTGATTTATTTCCTTCATCTTTGCTTCTTAGAGCTTGGTAGAGAATTTAGGAAGTTTGTTATTCTGCAATACAGTTTGGCTTGGGAAATGCTGCCTAAAGCGAAAGTTATTAATCATTGCAATTAGTTTGTAAAGATAACCTCATTTTAGAAGTGAGAAAATTGTAAAACAGAAAAGTAAGGTAAAAAGTGAAATAATTTGAATTAATTTATAATTAAGTTGCAGAAATTAAATGTTAAGTTGCATTAAATACCAACAATCTAACATCTTAAAATATTTTGTTACTAACATGGCATACATTTTTTTCTTCCATTCAATGCTTATTGGATTTCTGCCTGAGGGATCTATGTAGTTCTGATAGAGTGGTATGGAAATCCCCAACTATGATAGTTTCGCTTTGCAAGTCTATTAGTTTTTGTCACACATGGCTTGACATTCTGTTGTTAGGCACTTACACATTATAGACTGTAATGTTTTCTTGAAGAATTGACCCTCTATTGCTATGTAATTCCCTTATTTACCTTTGATAACTTTCCTTCTTTGATGTCAGCTCTGTCTAAAATTAATAAAACTACTCTTGTTTTATTTTGTTTAGCATAAGCATGGTATATACAGGCGTTCCCCCAAAAATGTATATACACTTTAACAGCTGGTAGGTCAATTTTGAAAATTAAATGTATTTTAATAAACATTGCCATTAATATTACTCAAAGTTTGTGTACACATTTTCTGTGGACAGCCTATAATATTCCATATAGTTATGTTTAATCTATACATGTTTTTATATTTAAAATACACTTCTTGCAGACAACATATAGTGGGGTCTTATTTTTTTTTATCTACTCTAACAATTTCTGTTTTTTAATTAGTACATTTAGACCACTGATGTTCAAAATGATCATTGAGACAACTGGATTAATACCTACCATATCTATTACTATTTCCTATTTGTTGCCCACATTCTTTATGCTTATTTTTATCTTCTATAGTTTTACTGCCTTTTGCAGTTTTAATTAAATATTTTATATAATTGCATTTTATCTCCTCTCTTGGCATTGGTTATACTTTTATTTTTTAACTCTTTTACTGATTTCCCTAGACTGTTACATTACCTTTACAAATAATCCAAACTTATTTTAAAAGAACATTATATCCCTTCATGCATAGTGTGACTATCTTATAATAACAATATAATCTTAATTCCTCACTTCTATCTCTTATACCATTAACATTATTCATTTTACTTTGTATACAATCATACATGATTTTATATATATATATATATATATATATATATATATATATATATAGAGAGAGAGAGAGAGAGAGAGATAGATAGATAGATATATACACACACACACACACACATATATATATATATATATAAATATCTACACTAATAAAAGAGAAATATGCAAATTGACTCTACCTTTGTGAATTCCACCAGCCTATCAGGAATGAGTATGCAAATTAGCCCAACAAAGATGGCAGGTTAATTGCATATGCAGGCACAGAATGGCAGGGGGTGTTCCCCACCTTCCCAGCAGCTCTGGGCCTCTGTGCATTGTGGGAAGGCATAAAGGTGGCTCCAGGCTGGAGGGAAGGCAGAAAGGCAGCTCCAGCCAGAGCAATGGTGGTGCAGCAGCCAGGGGAAGGAAGGCCCATTTTTGCACAAATCTTTGTACATTGAGCCTCAAGTGTTATATATAAGAATGCACAATTGAATGCGTTATTGTTATTTTATTTTAAACAGTATTGACTGGTTGATCAATTGGGAGGAAGTCGATGTGAAAAAAGGAGACATATGTAATACTTTTAAAAATAAATATAAAATTTTAAAAATTAAATTTTATTTCATCTTCACTTATTTCTTCTTCATTCCTCACCATCACTTATGTAGGTCTGATACGTATCATTTTCTGACCCATACTGTTTTGCTTCTCTCTAAAAAAAAACATCTTTTAACATTTTTTTGCAAAGTAGGTTTAGCAGCAAAACATTCCCTCACTTCTTGAAACACCAGTCAGAAAGGATACATGCACCCCTATATTCATTGCAGCATTATTTAAAATAGCTAATATTTGGAAACAGCCCAAGTGTCAGTCAGTAGATGAGTGGAACATTTACACAAAGGAATACTATGCAGCTACAAAAAGATGGGTCTCTGATCTTTTGAGACAGCAAGGATGGACCTGGAGATTATTATGGTAAGCAAAATAAGCTAGTTAAAGAAAGACAAATATCACATGATTTCACTGATATGTGGAATCTAACGAATAAAATAAACTGATGAATAAAACAGGTCCAAAGGCATGGATACAGATCTCAGAGGGAAGGGTGGAGGGGAGTGGGAAGAGATTAACCAAATAATTTATATGCATGTATACATAGCCCTTAGACACAGATAATAATGTGGTGAAGGCCGTGGATGGGACAGGATACAGGTGGAGGGGGGTCGAAGGCTAAAATGGGGGACATCTGTAATACTCTCTACAAGAAAATTAATTTTTTTTTAACAAGGTCTTCATTTCTCTTCACTTTTGAAGGATGAGTTATCAGGATATGGATTCTGTGTTGGTAGGGTTTTTTAGACTTGTTTTCCCTTCAGCCCTTTAAGTACCTCATTCTACTCTTTTCTTGCTTCCATCTTGTCTGAGAAGTTAGATGCACAGTCAAACTTAAGTTCTCCAATGTCTCCCATCTAGAACAATTTGATTATTGACCAAGTTATTCATGGAAAATATTTCAGTTGTCAAACAAAACTTCAGTTCTAGACAAACAATCCTTTCATGCTGATACCTGTCTGAACAGTCATGTATTTCAGGAGACAACGGAGAGAATGTGTGAGTGTTTGAGTAAGTTTACCACTAAACCTTGTGCTAGGAATATTTTTGTGGTTTTTTTCCAGCTTATTATTATTAAATATGTACAATAAATCACCATAGGCCCTAAAAAGGTTATTAATAGCAGCAAAATGAAAAGGAAAGTTGTGAGAAGTATAGAGCTTAAAAAACAAAATACAATGGAACCTTAGCTTTTTAACTTAATTTATTCAAGTAAATATGTATGAAATTTTTCATTTTTTATGCATATTTCATTTATTTTTGTTAAATTTTCATTTACATTTCATGTCCTTTTGTATTTAATGTGTTTATTTGTGGTACATTGGACATGTATTATATGTAAAAAGATTAAAACTTTATCATTTAGGGGTCTGGAAAGGATTAATTCAATTTACATTATTTCTAATGGGAAAAAAAAATGGATTAGGTTTTCGTACAAATTGCTTCCCTAACAGCCTTCTGGAAAAACTAAGTTCCAGTGTATTTTTTACTTTTGTTTCTTTATAGGTAAGGTGCTTTTTTTTACAGTGACTATTTTCAGGGTTTTACTTTATCTTTGATTTCCCTTTAGTTTAAAAATGCTGTGCCCAATTATGTGGTTTGTTTGTTTTGTGTGTGTGTGTGTGTGTGTGTGTGTGTGTGTGTGTTTGTTTTTTGCAGGAGGAGCATTTTCCTGCTTCATGTTCTTTGAGCTCTCTGAATCTATTTTTTTTTTTTTTTTGCCTGACATTAATTTGGCAAAATTCTCAGTTGTTATTGTTTCAAATTCTTCTAGTCCTTTTCTCTTTCTTCTTTGACATTATCATTATCCATTTGTTTTTCCTAAAGTCCTTGGATATGGTTTTGTGTTCTGGTATGTTTTTCTTGGTATTTTTGTTTTTCAGTTTGGGATATTTCTATCTTTATATCCTCTATCTTTACATCTTTCCTAGTTGTGTTCAGGTTACAAATAAGCCCTTCAAAGGCATTCTTCATTTTTGTTCCAGTGTTTTTGATCACAGCATTTCTGTTTGATTCTTTCTTAGGATGGCCATCTCATTACTTACATTGCCCATCTGTTCCTGCATGCTGTCTATGTTATCCATTAGTGGCCTTAGAAGATCGATCATAGTTGTTTTAAATTCCTCATCCTTTCCATGTCTGATTCTGATGTTTGCTCTGTCTCTTCAAAATTTATTTTCCCTTTCAGTATGTCTTGTAACTTTTTCCTGGATAGCCAGATATGACATTCTGAGTATAAAGAACCACTGTATATAGGCCTTATAATATGGGGAGAGGGAAAATATTCTACAGTTTCATGATTAGGTCCCAGTCTTTAAAGGGCCTGTGCCTCTGAACTGTAAATATCATGTTTCTCAGACTTTTCTACCCATTAGGAGGAACCAGATGGCTGGAGGGGGATAGCATTGGGTATTTCCCTCCCACCAGGTCAGTTAGGCTCTGATAATACCCAGTTAGTTTTGTTACTAGAAAAACAGAATGCTCTGTCAGAAGTATGAAGGAATGTTTTCCAATATTTACTATGGAGCCTGGTTGAATGTGTGGAGATAAATTTCACAAACTTGTCCACACTGAGCCTCATCATCAATGGCAGGTCAGGTTTTCTTCCTCTAGTGCTGGTTCCCATAGTGGTTTCTGTGCTTGAGTCTCTGCTCTAATAAAGTGTTACTACCAGTGTTTACCTATAGGTCTCTACAGTCCTGGGGGAAGTAGTGTGCCTTGTGCACCCTATGTCCTTGCCTCTCTTGTGGGTCTCAGGAGAATTATTGATTTTTTAATATGTCCAGCTTTTTACTTGATAGGACAGAGTTGCAACTTCCAAGCTCCTCATATACAAAAGTGGTCAGTTGGATTTATACAAACATCTATATATATAAAAGCCTAAGTGACCATTATGACCAAATGACCGGAAGGACTGAAACGACTGGTTGACCAGTCGCTATGATGTGCACTGACCACCAGAGGGCAGATGCTCAACACAGGAGCTGCCCCATGGTGGTCAGTGAGCTCCCACAGCCAGCCTCCTGTGGCCCCTCCGCCTCTGGCTGGCAAACCTCTCATGGCCCCTCCCCCAACTGGCCAACCTCTCAGGATACCTCCCCCTGGCCAGTTGCTCCTGATAGGCCTTGATTACAGGCCAGGTGAGGTATCCCATCTGCGCACAAATTCGTGCACTGGGATTCTAGTCTTTTCATAATTCTGCTCAGTGAATTATAAACCTAGCAATGTAAGCTAAGGTATTATAAAGCCAAGCATTGTGTTTATAATACATTAAAGCTACTTTTTATAACCTTTATTTTTAAGTAAATATGCACAATACAGCATAAAAACCAATGTGTGATTAATTTGACCATAAATTATAAAATACACAATTTAGAGTTATTTGATAACAGTAATTCTATATTGTTTTGTTTGAAAATTAAGACTGAAAATGGAAATCTGTAAAACCATAATTAAATGTGAGATGGTGCCAGGGATGTCTGCCAGACCCTGAATGACAGATGAATGATGACTGACACACATTTCTGCGAAAGAGAAGCTAAGGGGCTAGTTGGCATAAGAAGCCAAGAAAGCCCTGATTGCCTGTCTCATTAGCTTTTTATTGTAACAATAGCTTGAACTAAAATTAACCTCTAGATTCAATCAGCAGGGTAAGCATCCTTGAGAATGCACCTGCATCTGTAGTGTTTTTCAAACAAGGACATTTTGAAATCTAAACATAAAGATTCTAGTAAAACACCTCAGGAGGTCAGATTTGTTTGAAAAAATCAAGGCAGGGACTGCCACCTGTAGCAAGGACCCCCAGAAACCCCTGGCATTTCAGAGAATCCTCCTTACACACATTCCATCCAAGTCCCATGCTTCACCACAAGATGGTGTCCAAAAACTAAAAATACTTGAGAAGAACTCAAGTTGCAACATGTCAATCTATATTTAGTTAAAAATTTCTCTGTTAACAAACAAATACTCAAATGATTATAGGCAATTTTATCTAAATGAGAGTAGAAATGATTTTGCCACCAAAATTCTCAGGGACCTGCCCTACAATGCAAAGGCCAAAGAAAGACAGAAATACATCCTAGCTGAAGTCATGGCGATTCCTGGATGAAGGAAGAATCAACTCTATTACATGAAATTACATAAATTCTTAAAAAATTCCCAAATTGTGCTAGGCATCAAAACCATGTGTTTGTTTGTTTTAGGGATACATTCTTACAGTTAGCACAGATCAGATAAGTATGTTTAAAGACACAAAATAATCTCTATTCTCTTTGTAGTTGATAACTTGGAGAATAAGAGAACATATTGTTTTTACTGTAGTTTCTATACTATTTCAAAGTGTATAAAACTACTAAAATGAAGATTAACTTAATCACATCCCCTACCAAAGAACTTGGCCAACAATAAAAAAATGGTATAAAATTATCATTTTTAGCTTTTGAAAGAACATTGATAAATGTAAGACAGCATCCGGATTAATATGCCTTTAAAAATTGTTAAATTTGCCGAAGCCAGTTTGGCTCAGTGGTAGAGCGTCGGTCTGCGGACTGAAGGGTCCCAGGTTCGATTCCTGTCAGGGGCATGTACATTGGTTGTGGGCACATCCCCAGTAGGGGGTGTGCGGGAGGCAGCTGGTCGATGTTTCTCTCTCATTGACATCTCTAGCTCTCTGTCCCTCTCTCCTCCTCTCTGTAAAAAATCAATAAAATATATATTTTTTTAAAAATTGTTAAATTTAACAGTCAACCTAACACTGATGTTTTTTCAAGGATAAAGAGAATCTTTCTGTCATAATTTCTGTCACCAAATGAACAGGCTGGTGTTTTCTATCCAATTGCTAATTCCATTTTAAAATTACGTTTCAAACTTATTTTGGTAATTTACTCTTTCTTAGAATAGACTGTAATTTGTAGAGCTTTTTTTTTAGTTCAGAATACTAAAATTCTCCTAAGTAGTATTTCAAAGGACTGAGAAGTAAATTTCAACTCAGCGTCTTGTTTAGAATCTGAACTGTTGACTTGGCTAAGAATTATAATGAAGTAACTAATTCAGTTGCCCTTGTGCTAGAAAATTCAGCAACCCACAAGGGCTAAGTTAACATTCAGACCAGCATCTAGAAAGGACATCCCTATGAAGAATGATGTGTGTGCTGCTAAAAAACAGGTTTCATTTAGCCTCAAAAATCATACATATGCTGCTACGTATTATAAATCATATTTTTCTATTTCCATACCTACTAAAGTTGGAATATATGTTTCCCCAGAAAGTTTATCTCTAACATCACTGGGAAAATACAAGCAAGTATAAGTTCTTTTTATTTCACATCACTGTGGCGAGAGAGTCCATCTTATAATTTAATATTTTATTATTTCCCACAGGTGCCAGGTGAGAAAACAGCCATCTTCTGTGCAGATGCCAATTCCTGGCATTTCATGGAGTAATTAATGCCAGTGCCAGACAATTGTATCATTGGTAAGAAAATGACCACCTTTGTCTACAGCTGTATCATCAATCAAACCAGTTTCTACCTTTCTAAATGCTACAAATTTCCCATTGATCATTAGCTTTATGAGCATGAAATGACTGTTTCATTTTAAAAATAGATCATTTTAAATTTATCTTTATTATTGAAAATTTAACAGATGGCCCCTTCTCCCCGCATTGGCCCCTTCTAGCCTGCACCCATTCTCACCCAGGCCTTCACCACACTGTTGTCTGTGTCCATGGGTTATGCATTTATGCACATAAATTCTTTGGTTAATCTCTTCATATCCATCCAACCACCCCCAGCCTTCCCACTCAGATTCAACAGTCTGTTCCATATTTCTATGTCTCTGATCTACTTTGTTCATCAGTTTATTTTGTTCTTTAGATTCCACATATGAATGAGAGCAAAGAACTTTTAAAATCCTACCATCAAGTTCCTAAATTTAAGATCTCACCATTCTAATTCACTTATTCATTCAATATAAATGTATTGAGCATATGCTATAAATAAGAGCACCTTTAGGAACATGAAAAATTGACTGGAAAGAAAGATACTGTGTATTAAACAAATGTGTGTCAGATCCAGAGCTTTCACTTTATATGTTATTTTATTTAAATCTCACACCTCTACATAATAGTTATTATTCTTATTTTTGGTTGGGGAGAAAGAAGAAGTTCAGAATTAAGTACTTTGCTCAGTATTACACAGTAAGTAGCAGAACTAGTTGTTAAGAGTATGATACAACCCCTCACCTACCATCTGGAATCTTCTTTACCTATTATTTATTTTTAAAAAACCCCTATTCATTTTTTTTAGTCATGATCAACAAAATATTTAATTAGCTAAACTACTAAAATTCATAGGATATATGACTCTGTTATAATAGGCATAAAAGAAAAATGACACTGAATATTGTGATGGTCTAATCATAATTAGAGTACTGTAGTATTTTTTAAACATTTAATTCCCATGTTTAAGGAAATTTTGATAACTGAAAACATTCAATGAGAGAAAGATTAGATAATGGAGATCTAAAACCATGCATATTAAATGCTATTAAAGGGTTCAAGAATATTATTTCTGATATCACACTTACTAACATGAGAATGGGGAATGTGAAAAGATGTGCAGAATTGATGGTACCTGTTTCCAATATTTAAGTTTTTATTATTATGAAGAAGTACAAGTTGTAAGAACTCCTACCTAATAAAAGAGTAATATGCAAATTAACATCACTCTGCTATACCTACAAACCACGCCCAACAGCCAATCAGAGCAAATATGCAAATTAACTCCAACCAAAATTACTGCAGCCACAGAGAGCAGGAGGGAGGCTTGGGTTTCCCAGGCAATAGAGGAAGCCAAGATTTCCTCATACCCTGGCTGGCCTAGGCCTCTACTCACGGATACAAAGTTTCAATTAGAAAAGATAAATCCCAAGAAAAATGGCTGCAGCCACGTAGCTGGAGAGAACAGGATAGGGTTGTCCCAGCAATGGAGAAAGCCAAGCTTTCCACCTGCCCTTACCAGCCTAGGTCTCCACTCAAGGCTACAAAGTTTCAATTATAAAAGGTAAATCAATCCAAACAGAAATTGAGGCAGCCACAGAGTGAGCTAGGGGCTTGGCTCTGCTCCAGGCTACAAAGTTAATTGTAGAAGGTAAATAAATTCCAGATCCCAGGGCCTCTGCTTGGATTATCAGAGGGCATGGCCAGCCTACAAACCAACACAAGCCCCTTGCCCAGGCCACCCCACGCTCCAAGGGAACCCCCACCCTGATCTGGGACACCCTTCAGGGCAAACCAGCTGGCCCCCACCCATGCACAGGCCTCTATCCTATCCAATAAAAGAGTAATATGCAGATTGACCATCACTCCAACACACAAGATGGCTGCCCCCATGTGGACACAAGATGGCTACCACAAGATGGCCAGCAGGAGAGGGCAGTTGGGAGGAACCAGGCCTGCAAGAGAGGGCAGTTGTAGGCGATCAACCCTACAGGGAAGGGCAGTTAGGAGTGACCAGGCTGGCAGAGGAGGGAAGTTGGGGGCAAACAGGCTGGCAGGGGAGCAGTTAGACATCAATCAGGCTGGCATGGGAATGGTTAGGGGGTAATCATGCTGGCAGGCAGAAGCAGTTAGGGGCAATCAGGAAGGCAGGCAGGCGAGCAGTTGAGAGCCAGTAGTCCTGTATTGTGAGAGGGATGTCTGACTGCCCATTTAGGCCCAATCTCACCAGGATCAGGCCTAAACGAGCAGTCGTACATTCCCTCAAGGGGTCCCAGATTGGAAAGAGTGCAGGCTGGGCTGAGGGGCACCCGCCCCCTCCACCCACCCAGCCCCGTGCACGAATTTCGTGCACCTGGCCTCTAGTATCAAACTATTTTTTAAAATATTTGTTCTTTCGCTGTTAGAAGAATGAAAACACACTCCGAAGCCTAGGAGTAAATATTTGCCACTCATATAGCTGTAAAATAATTTATATCTATAATATATAAAAAACTCCAAACTCAACAGTTAAAAAAATCTGATTAGAAAACAGGCAAAAGGCATAAAGAAACATTTCATCATAGAGGATACAGATGACAAAGAAAGACAGGAGATGTTCATCTTCACTAGGTATTAGGGAAATGCAAATTAAGACCATGATGAGGCTACTACTCGTATAAGAGCAACAAAAATAAAAATAAAATAGTTACAATATCAAATGCTCATAAGGATGTGGAGAAACTCGATCACTCGCTGTCAGTGGCAATGTAACATGGCACAGCCACTCTGCAAAATAATACTATGGTAGGTTATATCCAAAGCATCGAATATCAGTCAGCGATAAAAAGAACCAATAATTTGTACACAAAACAACTTGGATAGATCACAAGAGAATTATGATGAATAAAAAACAATAACAGTCTCAGACATACTACTTGGGTGCATTTACATAACTTTCTCAGGGTGGCAAACTATAGAAATGGAGAATGAAGTAATGATTTCCCAAGGTTAGGTAGGGATGGTAGAAATAAGTGTAATTCTCCAAGAGCAGATTAAGGGAGATCTTTGTGGAGATGGATTATCTTAATAGTAGTGATGATTACACAAATTTACATATGTAACAACATCCCACAAAACTCTGTATACATGCATATTAAACCAAAGTTAGTATCCTGATTTTGATATACTATAGTTATGCAAGATGTAACCTTTAAAGGTTACACCGAATTTCTCCTATATAACTACCTATGAATCCATTATTCCAAACTGATTAAAATAACTATTGTTCTGTAAAAAAGTGTATTTGTTTTTATAGGGAAAAAAAGGATTTGGGGGTGAGTAATTTGGAAAAAAATCTATTAATGATATCAACTTTTTGAAAATTCACAATACAGAAATTGATCCAGAAAAGCCCCTCATGCATGAGTTTGTCTTCCTTGATGACTACCTGATTTCATAATTTTGAAAACAGTATCCTAACACATATCGCCTGAAACACTGAGTGGTAATTTTGGAAAGACAGTGAAACTAGAGGTTGCAATAATGGATTCATAAAGCTTCGCACCTTCCAAGAAAGCCCGGTTTATTAGCATGATGATGCCTGACCTACTTTCTAATATAAGCTCCCAAAGACAACAGCAGCCACTCAGAGACCAGGGCTAACAAACATGCACCTGAAAAAAAACACTAGTTGTTTTCAAGGGGAGGTGCTGCTTTTATGAAAGCCCATGCTAGGGTTAATATTCACAAATGACGAAATTTTGTCCTTCGCCCTCCAGAAATACTTTGCACTTATCTAACTCTCATTTGTAGTGTGAATGTTTATGTACCTATCACATTTATTAGACGAGGAGCTCCACAATTATTCAGATAAGATCTGGTTTTTCTTTGTTTTTGCTCCAGGGCTTCTTATACTGGAGGTTCTCCATGTTTACCAAATAAATAAATGAAGGACAATGTCAGATAATCAAGTGTTAATTACAGAATGCTGGCTTAGATTTACTTTATTTTTATTTATCGTATTAATTCTTTTGCTTAGATTTTATATGATTATTGACTAAGAACTAGGTAACTGCCCAGACCAGTAATTTTCAGTGCCCAGGATGGTTTTTTATTTTCTTTATATTTTCTCACATCAATTGTCACTTTTCAATAAACACTATAATTATATATATACATATGTATACACACACACACATATATACTATATATACATATATATATATACACTATATATACTGTATATACTATATAATAAAGCCCTAATAATGCAAATCAACCAAATGGAGGAACGGCCAGTCATTACGATGTGCACTGAGCACCAGTGGGCAGATGCTCAATGCAGGATCTGTCCCCTGGTAGTCAATGTGCTCCCACAGGGGGAGCACTGCTCAGCCAGAGGCCGGGCTCACAGCCTCTCCTGACTCTGCAGCAGCGTTAAGGATGTCTGCAGTCGGACATCCCCCAAGGGCTCCTGGGCTGTGAGAGGGTGCAGGTGGGCTGAGGACCCCCCCTCCAAGAGCACGAATTCCATGCACCAGGCCTCTAGTATGTATGTATGTATATATATATATTTGTGTGCGTAGAGACAGAGATTACATCTTCTGTTTAACACAAGAATATGAGGAATGGGATTTCTGCCTGTTTACTTATTGATGCATACTACACAAACACTGCTTGACACATAACTTCTCAATAAATATGTTAAGTTACTTTTATATGTCTGTCTTCTTCATTTCTCTTGATCATTCTTGACAGGGTTTTGAAAATTTTATCAGTCTCTGCAAATCCAATCTTAGATTTGTGTTCTATTCCATTAACTTGCAGTATTATATAGCTTCTAATATAAAAATTTAGTCTACACATTTTTCACTAAGTATTCAGTTACTTAAATCCCAGAGGATTTTATGCATTATTATTAAAACATATTCTAATTTTATTGTAATTTTTAGGGGGGCATGAGTTATTAACTGTCTCTTTTATCTTCCCTATAGCAATTTTCTAGCACTTGTCTCATAATTGATTTCTAGTAATTCAAAAGAGGTAATCTGTTACTTTAACCCACTGAAATTATTTAAATTTTCTCAATGCTTAATAATATATATATAGTAAATGTTCCATGTGTGCTTAAAAACAATAGATAACCTACAATTGGTACTGCAGTATTACATTTACCCATTAGATTCATATTACTTATCAATTATGCTGATCAAATATCCAGTATCCTCACTAGTCACAGTGAATTAAATTATTTTCAGTATGCCTGAGATACTCTTAATTGTGTATCAAAAATAAATATGCTTATTAAAACCTACAAAAAACACACAAAAATATGGTTATTTCCCAAGGAAACCTCTATATCATGGCACAGATATGTACAAATTAGATTTTAGATTTCTCAGATATAGGAATCACTTTCTTCTGTGGCTACATCATATATTTTAGACGGTATTTATATTATAAAGTAATAAATAATATTCTAATTTTTCTTCTAGATTTTACTTTCATAATCTACATTAATATATGAAAATTAAAGCAGCAGTTACTTTTTGTTTACAAAGGATTATTTTCTTCTTTACTAGAGGTAGTCTACAGCTTTAAAAATAGTTGTGTTTTTAAACTATTTCTGTTATTCCTATGTGGCATTTTTCTACCTAATGATATTTTAACAATTTTCTTAGAATTGTGACTCATGTTTAGTCACCACTTAGAATTCTCAAGAAAACAAACAAATGAGAAACCAAAAATTCAAAGACTGTGGAACTTAAACCTAAATGCTTGCTTAGTTGTCAGCCAAACTTCTGAAAACAGTTCCTATAGTGATTTAAATTTTTTTCTTGCTATTCTTCTGGACCTAATTAGAACTCCGATATTTATAGTATACACAGGGGATAAATAACAGCACTCATAAGTCAAATAGCGAATTTTGCTATTTATAATTAAAACATAACACATAAGACCACTAGAATGAATAGTTAAAAATGTTAATACATAATATAAATAAGCAATGCCATGTAAAAAGAACTCATTGTCATGTAATGAGAACCAATATAAAAATGTGGGTTACTTTTAGAGTTCTTGCATATTTTTTGTTAGTTTATTTATTTGAAGAAGCTGAAAAAGTTTTCTTATTTCTATGTAACATCTAGAACTAAGTCAGCTTTCTTGCTTTAATATTGCTGATGTTAAGTAGGCCCACTCAAACTTTAAGTGATTTGGCGATCATTTCACAAAAAAACACCTCTAGCACAACCTTCCCTCCAAAGGCTTAAGATTACTTTTGCCTTTATTTTCCATACAAAACAACTACAAAACAGCAAATTTCAATACATTCTTGACCATCTTAGAAAGCCAGCAGCCTTTCCCTAATACAGAGGATTCCTATAAATTTCCACAATGTTAGAACCTAAATACAAAGAGTTCAAGAAAAATTTAGTCAGAAATTACTTGAAAATTTAAGTACTCAAAAAATTGCATTAAATTACATCTTGGAAAATAGATATATTGGCAACATGACCCAAAAAAGTTTAATATCTGTTCTGTTTCACTGATTACCTAATATATTTGTGTGATATTCACAAGAAAATGGCAATGAAGAATTTTAAAACATTAGATTCAGAAAATAACTATAAATACATCAGACAATATTCATGATGTAGAAATTAACATTAATACAGAATTTGAGATTTGCCAAACATTTTTTTGCTCAGTTCATATATGATAATAATGGATATTATAAGAAAGAATCCACAACTGAAGGAACAATTGTATGATATAAATAGAATTTGTAATCTGTAACTTTTTTTTAAGATTCGGTGTTACACAGAAGTAGTATGGTAGCATGGGGAAAATAGTGGTTTCATAAATTAAAGTGCATGAGTTCTAGGATCAATTTTGTTGATACCAGTATAATGAGCTTTGACAAAATCTTAAGCACTGATGTTCATGACTTCTCTGGAATGCACTAATAAAAGATGTCCCCACACCTCAGGGCTGCTGTGATGATTAGTAGAAAAAAGACCTTTGAAGGTTAAAGGTTTATATAACTGTGAGCTCTCTTTATACTGAAGTTATTCTTAATATGCCAGATTTGGTTTCAAGAGATGAAAAAGGAGCAAACTGTAATATTCTAGCTCAGAAATTATTACTGGTAGAGTGAAATACTTTGTCAAACTTCTTTTTGACAATTTGTATTCACCTCATTTGCAATAAAATGAGGCAACAACTGGGCTACATTGTACAATTTTACAGATTTACCTGAATGCGCACATATGGCCCATTGAGCTAAGGATATTTTAATAGGTGTTGTTTATTATAAATCAATCTCCTAAAACAATATTACATAGTTGATATGTATCTCCTTTAGGAGACCACTTTGCCTTTTTTATGTGATATCTTTTTATGTATTCACTTTTGGTTTTTAAACAACTGACCACATCTCATAATTTACATGAAGGAATGACAACTCTTTAACATGCATCCAAGCATAGAGGCTGGATAACCCTGCATGAATAAGTTTTGATGGATGTTTTACTGTGTGGTGTTTTTTGTTGTTGTTGTTGTTGTTGTTGTTTTTGTGTATTTTGGTTTTTGTTTGTTTGTGTTTTGTTTTGTTTTGTGCGTGTGTATGTGTGTGTGTGTGTGTTTCAAAACTTTCTTTTACATGAAAAATACTTGCTTCCCTTCTGTGTTTTCTAATTTATCTACAAGTCCTTCACACACACACACACACACACACACACACACACACACTAATCTGTCATCTAGTTTTAAAAGAATTCTGGTTCTAAATTAGGTATTGAGAGAGAAAAAAGTAAAATTATTTTTTTTAATTTATCTCTATTGTTGAAGCATTACAGATGTCCCCCTATTTTCCACCATTGACCCTATCCAGGACACAGACACCCAGGCTTCACCACACTATTATCTGTTCTTTGGTTGATCTCTTCCTGCCTGACCACCCACCCCCACCTTCATCTGAGATTTCTCAGACTGTTTTATGCTTCTATGTCTCTGGGTCTATTTTGTTTAACAGTTTATTTTGTTCATTAGGTTCCATATAGAACTGAGATCACGTGATACCTGGTTTTCTCTGACTGGCTTATTTCATTTAGCATAATGCTCTCCAAGTCCCTCCCTGCTGTCTCAAAGGATAAGAGATTCTTCTTTTTTTACTGCTGCATAGTATTCCATGGTATAAATGCACCACAGCTTTTTTTATCCACTCAGCTACTGATGGGCACTTGGGCTGTTTCCAAATCTGTTGTAAATTGTGCTGTTATGAACATAGGGGTGCACATATTATTTCTGATTGACCCTAACTGCTGAGCTATATACATACTCTGTATGTTCAGCAATTAATGCATGGAATTGAGTAATATTGTGGGAGATAAAGGCAAAAGTTTGAAAACAGAACACTTTTACTTACTGCAAATGAAGTTAGTCTCATCTGAATTATCAGTGCAATCATTCACAAAATCACACAGCTTGTCCTGTGCAATGCAATGCTTGTTAGCACACATGAACTCTTGAGCAGTGCACTTCCTGTCTGGGCTGAGGAGGGGTGAGCAATCTTGAAAGGTAATGTCATCCACTGCTACATCTCCCATGTAACTGACACTGCGTTTTGCCCGAAAGATAATCTAAGGAAGGAAGGAAGGGAGGAAGGAGGGAGGAAGAGAGAGAGGAAGGGAAGGGAAGGGAAGGGAAGGGAAGGGAAGGGAAGGGAAGGGAAGGGAAGGGAAGGGAAGGGAAGAAAATCAGATTCAGTTAAGCTGTCCATCATATGCAAAACTTGGAGCAAGCACTAAATACAACACTTGACTATAGAAATGCTGCATAATGAAACTGACCCAAAAAGCTTGGGGGTTGTTTAGATTTGTACCCTCCTCACACGTAAGAATGTGTGAGTGGCATCACCAACACCGATGCCTCCTGTGTTGATTGTGGGTAGGTGGCCAGAGCCCTGGCCGGAGGCACCAGTCCACCACTGCTGCCTCTGCAGCTCCCAGACCAACAAGCCCTGCGCGTTTCTTGGAGCCTCATCACACGTGGAAGCAGGAGGCCAATCTAAGCACAGACTGTACCAAAAGGAAGGAGCTGCAAGCACATCCTTCACTCTGTTTTGCTCAGTTCTTGCCATTCCTCAGATCTGTCCACCCCAAGATATCAAATGTCAATACCACGAGGTTTTTTTATTGGCCACATCTTTGGAACTCACATTATTTTTATTTGCCTTTGATTAATGTATGTGATGAACACAATTCTCATGTGTATCATTCTTTGGTAGTGAGCTCCCACTTATGTGGACTGCAATAGAATTAGAAGTGATAAAAATAACAGGAGTTACTATAGTTTTCAGAAAGGTTAGCTTCAGTTTTTGACATGACCACTGCTTAGAATAATAATGAACATAGTTTTTCATAGAACATAAAAAGTTTATTGTTTAGTGTCAAATTTTTAAGTGAAACTAGTTCAGAGTTTCTCTGCAGGCCAAATATGGATTTGTGTGTTAACATAAGAAATACTCCTTTATTCTAAAGTAAATTTAGAACAATTAGAAATTAATTAACAAGAAATACAATTACCTCAGTGATTTTACACAAAATATTTATTGAGATCAAACACCCAAACACATTTGACCAAATTATATATATATATATATATATATATATATATATATATATAATTATTTTTCTTGAAAGAAATTATTATAATTTTGTTGTTGAAGACATGTTATGCTTCTATACTACTGTGGGAAAAGCTAAGTGCTTTCCTCTTAAGATGAGTGGATTAGAATAGTTGTCTCCCATTATAAAAATAAAAAAAAATAAAATACAATTTATATGTAAATTCCTATATAAATTTACATAAAAGGGATAAATTGTTTCTCTTCAGATCAAATGTGCTAAGAAAAACAATTTATAAGATTTATTAAGAGCTTGGAAGTGATTAAAAGGAGGTAAAACTGGAAAAATAATAATGACTACAACTTTTTTATAAGGTAAATTGAACCCTAGAAAACTGAAAAAGGTGCTTTATCATCTGGATATATCTAAACATTTTTAAATACATTCTGGAATGTCCTGTGAATAAAAAATCAGATAACTCAACTATTATTACATTAACTTGTTTACCTACTATCCTTTAGACACAACCTCAGTTGCCTATCCTGTCCTAATGATCAAATCATCAATTACATCACAACTAGAGGCCCAGGGCACGATTAAAATTGCACAAGGAGGCACCCACAGGGGGCTGGGACCCGCGCCTGACCTACATAGCGCCGGCCACTGCATTGTGTCCTGTCCGCTGGGGTGGGGGCGAGCTCCGCAAGGGCTGCTGTGAACAAGCCCCTGGCTGAAGCTTTGTGTCTGCTGGGGTCGGGGCAGGCGCTCCTGTGTGTTGTTTCTCCGCTCCAGGCTGCCCCAGCCTCCCTCCGGCCGCTGGGACTGGGGGTGGCATGCAGTCCCCTCCTGCCAATCTGTGCACGGAGCTCCTCCTGAGCAGTCCTGACACCTGGCTAGTAGCATATTCCGTTTATATATATAGTTGCTCCACACAATGTTGTTTAAGATTCCACAGACTTTATCAATAAATGTGATTAAACATTTTAAAAAGAGCAATGATATAGTTTTGGTAGAATGAAAGCAGGATCATTTTTTTTTTTTTTAATTTGGGAAACAATATAGAGTAGCAGTTGGATTATGGATTTGTAGATGACTTGCCTATGTTTAAAGTTTGTCTCTGCTGTTTTAAGGTTATTTAACTAGAGCAGGTTACCTAACTTCTAGGTATTTCTGTATTCTAATCTATAAAATCTATACATATAAAGAGGTAATATGCTAATTGTCTGTTATGGTGTCCTAGTAATGAGAAATTTGCATATTGACAGACCAGCAGGAGGCTGCACACACAGCAGGGGGCGGGCGGCCAGGGCCAAGTTCCCAGGGGTCTGAGGAGAGCGCCTGACAGGAGCCCAGACTGCAAAGAGGAGGAAGCAGGCATGGGGAGCTCTTCCAATCCCCTGCATGGACATCCGACCCCAGCCCCACACCCCCGGGAAAATGGGGAGGCTGATTAGATGGGGAGAAGATCCAGCCTCCAGGGTAGCTGCAACTTGCACCTCCAACTCCCAATCTCTTCCCCACCAGAAGCGCCCACAACAATAGTACGCCAGGACCACCCATCAGCACCCCGAGGCACCCGGGCCCACAGCCCTCTGCTGCTGGGCCACCTGCACTGGGCTGGGAACACCTCTCCTCCCTACAACTCCAGACCCGGGTGGAGGCAGGCCTGAGTGGCCCCAGGGTCAGACCCTTCCCCCTGATAGCAGCAGCACCATCTCTACAGCAGAAGCGCACTGAACCTCGCTGGGGGCAATGCTAAACTCACCCTCCTGGCCCAGTCCCCACCCCACTCCAGGAGACTGGAGCCCTGACCTGAGCAGGTAGAGCTGCTAAACAGGCATGTACAATTTAAAGAATGGCGCCAAGCGGGAAGGTTTGACAGTTATCTCCCTTTGGCCATACTACCTCCTTGCATCCCCCTAACGCCCTGCCAGCACCTCCAGAAACAACCACTGTGACAGGGCTGCTGGCCAAGCCCCCCCGCCCCAAAGCCTTGGAACCCTCTGCAAAGCTTCCATAGCTACAGTCCCAGGAAACAATCACGGCCTCCTCCCCTAACCAGCACCTGCTACCTGTGAGGGTACCTGTGGGCTTAAAAATAACAATCTCTTCCTGTTTAGACATCACTTACTTGAAACATTTCCAGGTTTATTAGCTCAGAACCGCCTCATGACAACCCAGTGAGGTAGTTGGAGATTACAATTCCCGTGGTATGTGTGTATGTGTTCAGAATGAAGCTGAGAGAGGAAAAGTGTCAAGCCCAGTGGTTCCCAAGGTGCAGCACACGCCCCACGGGGGAGGGGGGGGGCAATTTGATTTTAAGTGGGGGAAATTCGAGAATGAGTTAATAGTGAATTTTTTGCATTTCTTATGGTTCTGGGGGGGCGGGGGGACTCATCTACAGTGTATCCTATATAATAAAAGGCTAAGAGGCAAATGAAGGAATGGTGGAATGACCAGTCACTATGATGTGTGCTGACCACCAGGGGGCAGACACTCCATGCAGGAGCTGTCCCCTGTATGTCAATGTGCTCCCACAGTGGGAGCGCTATTCAGCCAGAAGTCAGGCTCACAGCTGGTGAGCACAGCGGCAGTGGTAGGAGCCTCTCCCTCCTCCATGCAATGCTAAGGATGTCCAACTGATGGCTTAGGCCTACATCCCTCAAGGGCTCCCAGATGCAGGCCAGGCTGAAGAATTCCTCCTCAAGTGCACAAATTTTGTGCACTGGGCCTCTAGTGGCAATAATAATAGTATGTACCTCATCATGTTATTGTGAAAACTAAAGAAGTATTTTTAAATTCATAGAATAGTACTTAGCACTTAGTAATTGTTATTGCTCTACTTGTAAAAATTATTATAATTAAAGATTCTGTTTAAATCAGAGTGCAGGTTACCAAACAAAACTCTGAAAACTACCCAGTGTTGAATCAGCATGTAATTTCTAAAATTATCTTATACTTTTCCTCAATAATTAGAGCCATTGATCTTTCAGAGACTAAAGGAATGATATCATAAACATGAACACTCACACTCTAGCTCTACTGCATATTATTTTGTTTTGCACATAGTAGGTGCTAATAAGTTTTCACTAAAAGAGTGATTGGATCACACACAAAAAGATTTAAACAACAAATTTCAATATATGAAATATTTAATTTTGAAAAAGCTAAATTAGTATGCGATTCCTCTTGATTCCATCCCCTTTATTGTTGGTATTTTGTGGGGTGTGTGTGTGTGTGTGTGCGTGTGTGTGTGTGTGTTTTGTATGTGATATTGTCATACAAATATTCTACTTACATAAAATTAGTTAAGATTTCATTCCTGTAAGTGCAATCCTATGTCTAGCAACAATGAAATATTTTACACATTGTTGCTAAGAATTTTTCTTGCCTCAGTTAAAAGATCGTGGAGGTTAAAAGGCAGAATCACTTAATAATATATTTCAGGATGTGCAAGGCCATTAAATTGCTTTCTAATATTTATTTCCTCAGGTTAAACTTATTTCTTAAAAATTTCCTAAATTACTTATAAATGACCCATTAGAAAACTAGATTCCAATGAGGCCAAACATAGAAGGGATTTATTACACCTATTTTTCCAAGAAATTGGGGACAATGCTGTATCAGTCCGTTTATACATCTGTGTCCAGCCTGTGCTTCCACAGGAGCTGAGAGGGGCTGATCTATCAGACACAGCACACAATTGTAGATACACTCACTGAATGTTAACAGCAGAATTGGCTACTTCTATTGCATATACAGAGGATTAGAAATGTAATTATTAGTAAATATATCTTTTATCCAGAGATAAGTGATTCTAAACTCACAGAATTAAGCCCTG
Organism: Pipistrellus hanaki; assembly: GCF_964339955.1. NCBI lineage: Eukaryota > Metazoa > Chordata > Mammalia > Chiroptera > Vespertilionidae > Pipistrellus > Pipistrellus hanaki. The sequence goes on along the minus strand of NC_140503.1, from coordinate 120,803,046 downwards.
TGCAGTTATGGCTAATAGATATTTGCCTCATCTTCTAAGCAAACCCCCATTCTGCCAAAAACATAAAAATTTAAACCATACACACACACTTTCATGGGGCTCTTGCTTTCCTGGCAATCCATAAGAAATAAAATCCATATCAAATATCTTCCCACATAATTATTTTCACTTTATACATTTTAATCTATGTTCTTTAGTTATTTTACATATATCTTATCCTCCAAATATTGTAGTATTATAGTCTATGTAAACACAAATACTAATACAATACACAATTTTGTTTCTCTCCATAATATTTTCAAATGAAGTGAAACTATTATCTCTAATGATTCAACAATACAATATGCTTTAAAAATATGTCCTTTTAATCAAATTAAAAAATAATATAGTTATAGTCTCTTATAATATGCATATTTATAAATAGAGGGAGATGTTCTTTACATCTGCAAGACTGTGGAATGGAGTAGAATTGTCATTAAAATTAAATGTTCCCAGAAGCATGCTTGTCTAATTGGAGAAATAAGGACATTCTGAAATTTTAATTTCCTATGGAAACTACTATATATATTCTTACAACACATCAGAAATGGAATGGGATGACAAGACTATGAATGAAGAAAATAAAGAAGAATATCACCAAAACTTACTACCCAAGTACTTGGATTACAAACCTGTATTTGTGAATGAATGCCTAAAAATAGTTCTACTTTTTTCCACTGTGCACCTTGCTGTCCACTTTGAGCCCACAATTTAGAGGTAACATTGTCTTTCTTGCTCAGTACCTGCAGAGATAAATCAAGTATGAAGTGCTGAAATATTTTTTCATGATAAATTTTAAACATGTAGGATTTTCCAAGTTTTTACTTTATTTTAATATCAACATGAAGTCCCTGATAGAAAAGCTGAGACAATTTTCATTAGATATCTTTGTTTTCTATATAGCACTATGTCCCAGAGCACCTCACAAGCTTTGTGTAATAAAAGTGAGCATAATTACCTGTCATTCAAGTCCAAAGAAATCTGGACATCATTTAACTAAGAACTCTATGTTAGTTGTCTGTTTTTTAAATCAATTTATTGATTAACTATTGAAAGAGAGAGGAAGGGAGAAAAAGAAAGAGGGAGGGAGGAAAGAGAGAGAGAGAGAGAGAGAGAGAGAGAGAGAGAGAGAGAGAGAGAGAGAGAGAGAAGAAGAAGAAGAAGAAGAAGAAGAAGAAGAAGAAGAAGAAGAAGAAGAAGAAGAAGAAGAGGAGAGTGATAGTCATTGTTCCACAAACTTATACATTCATTGGTGTGCCCTGAAAAGGAATTGAACCTACAAGCTAGGGGTATATGGATGGCACTCTAGTCAACTGAGCTACCCAGCCAGGACCTATCCCAGCTTTTAAAAAACACCTGACAGCAGCAACAACTGGAATTTTACATATTAAATAACATCCATGTTGTTGAAAAAGCACAAACTTACTAAATACTCTTTTGAAAATGATCTTCATTTTCTTGGGTTCAGTTGGGACAGTGACAGTATTACAGTGGGCGCTCAATTACTTTTAACAACACATGTGAGTGATATGAGCATGCACCTACTCATGCTGTGCTAGTAAGATTTCTCTATACCACAGCCTTGAAACTATACATTCTCATCAGTACTATATCCTCATTCTAAGGGAAAATTCAGATAAGTCTCAGTAGATAAATTATTAGGCTCCTCTTTGAAAATCGATACAAAATGAGTAATCAAGAGAGCAACTGAAAGTTAAGAGATCAACCAAAGGACTTGTATGAATGCATATAAGCATAACCAATGAACAGAGACACTAGGGGGGAGGGGGGGAGGGTGTGTGCTGGGGGGGGGTGTGAGTGGTTGGAGAGAGGTCAATGGGGAGAAAGGAGACATATGTAATTTTTTAATCAATAAAGAATAAATAAAAGGAAACAAACTTGGGAAATGCAGAACAAGTCCACATTCTAAAAGAACAGGCTCAGGTAGGTTTTTTAATCATCTTGTATAATAAAGAGCTAATATGCTAATTAGACTGAATAGCAAAACAACCATCCGGATGAACTTCCTTATGAAGCCAGGGCTGCGAGGGTCGAGTCCCTTGCATGAATTTTGTGCACTGGGCCTCTAGTTTCGTAATAATACTTTTAAAAACAGAAGGTATACAAACCAAGAAATTATTGAGAAGGGTTTGTGATGATTTTGACTTTAAAGTGAAGGTAATTTTTAGTAGTTTCATTATCTTTAAAAAAAATAAATTCAAATAGCTGTAGAGCTTTTAGAGTCTTAACGTACTAAATAATATGTGCCTAGCAAAAATAATTCTAAATTCTCAGTCTATAAAATTCATCATGTTATTGAAATAAAAAAAAAAACATAATTTCTTAAAAAAAATAAAAAATCATTTTGTGGACACTAGAAAGAATGTATTAGAAATAGATTTTGTATGAATATTATTCTATACTAGAGGCCCAGTGAATGAAAAATTCATGCACTGGAGGGGAGCGTCCCTCAACCTGCCCCTCTCACCGTACAGGAGCCCTCAGGGGCAGGGGGTGACCCAGTGATTAGGGGAAGGCAACACCTCTGCTGCTACCACTGCCAGTAGCACAAGCCTCAGCTGGCCCTGGTTACCTGAGCTTCAGGCAGCCCTAAGTGACTGGGAAACCACCATCTGAGGCTTGCCTGCGCCTCCGGCTGGCCCTGGGCAACTGGGGGACTAAGGGCACTGGGGGACTCTGGAGGCACATGTGTGGATGGGCCGGACCTGTATAGGGGTGGGCCCAGCCATGCTGCATGTCTACAGTCCCAGTGGGCCTGAGGGAACTGGGAGTCACCATCCTGTGGCTGTGGGCATCACCACCTTTGTGAGGGCATGATAAATTAGCATATTTCCTCTTTATTAGATAGGATATAAATCACTAAGGAAAATGTATTCATTAACAAAGTAATGCAACATTTAATGTTATTCAGCCATGCACAAAAATAAGGATCAGCTGTTTGCATCTACTAATATAAAATCATAGTTATGCATCTACTAATATAAAATCTTATCTACAAAATGAAAGCATATTTTAGATCATCACAACTATGAAATATAGTAGGAAAATTATTCTCATTTTTCTAGTGAAAAACTTATAATAAATCATATTGTTTTGCCTAAAGATATTTTTTTAAAAATCAATGTAAAGCAAATGATAAATTGCAACCTCAATCAATAAGGCTATTAGAATACTTTCAGATTATTAAACATTCAACACATACATATACTGGTATACAAACAAGTTTACTTTTAAATTGCTTTTGATAAGAAGTATCATCTGTAATAAAGAAGGAAATTCTTCTAAAATTCATCTATAAACTTAAAAGTGTTTCCAATAAAAACAGCAGTTTTGAAATAATATGCTTATCTAAATTTTATTTGGAAAAATAAGTGTTTAATATGGCCAGGAAAATCCTAGAATAAGACAGCAATAACATTGGGGAAGGGGAAAACACCTAATATTAAAATTACAATCAAGCTACTGGGAAAGAAGTAGTTAAACAGCTGGTCTGCATTATATTTCTCTTTGTTGAGAAAAAGAAAGCAGATAACCCAAGTGCAATCTCCTTGCAAATGTACTAAACACAGACTTCTTTGTAAATAAATTAATGGCATTCAGCACAGGGAGAGTCCTTATCTATGGCTGCCTTTACAGATATATCTCTGATCTAAAACTGCTCATGGTAAACAGTCCTGAAATGTTGGAATTCATTTTTTTCTGGGAAACTTTATATAAGCTCCGAGGCTGAGTAAAAATATAGATGCTTCAAAACACTGAGTTGGCTTCTATGTAAACGCTGTCTCTATACATATTACAGACAAGCTGTATATTACATAAGGCATTTCCAATATGGTAAGACAGGCTCTACAGATGTGCATTCAGGTTCCAGAACCTCTCTCTAGTTAGTCTGTAGAATTCAGTTGTCTGAAAAAAACCCGGGCCCCATGGGGAGTTAGTTAACTCCAGGGATGGAACTGTGTAAAAGTAAGATGAATCTAGAACTTCCTTTTGTTCATAATGAAATGAAATTCTCAAGGGTGGAGGAGCTTGTCAAGGAAACATACCAGTCAGCTTAAAAAGGGACTCCTATGACCAAATCTGTGACAATTTAAAAACCAACAAATAAGCAACAGATAAGAAATTGAACACAATAGGAATCCATGAATCACACTGAATAAATGAATTTAAAAATGGAGAAAAAATATTTTGGGATTTTTGTTGTTGTTGGTCTTCCAAAATAATACCAACTTATAGATATAGACAAAATAATGGAGTTGGAAAATCACAATTAGGTAATCATCATAGTAAAATTAAATCCATTAAAAATACTAAAGGATGCAAAAACTAGTGGGCAAAATTGAATCCAGGTCAGGATTTTACGGACTCTTCAAAATAGTTCTTCACAAAATATTTATTGAAAACAAAGGAAACAGAAGTACTGAGACTGATGGACATCATGTACTAACTAATGGGATGCATTATTAGTGACGCTGAAGGGAGGGGGAAAGCTTAACATTCAGCAAATCCAAATTTTGAAGAACGTTACAAAATAACTGAATTACAGTTTTTAGAATATCAGTTTCATAAAAATCTCAGGAAAATTGAGTGATCATTCCAGTTTGAAAGACACAAAGAAGAAATAACAACTAAGTGTGATATCTGATTCTGTATTAAACTGATTTTTTTTTCCCAATAAAGATGCTCCTGGGATAATGGACAAAAAATAAGATCTTTGAGCCAGGGTATATTGTCTGTGAGATTCTGGTAACCTTTTGTGAGTTTGAAAATGTAACCTGTTTTTACAAAGAAACAATATGAAAAAGACTCCTGGAGAATGAACACCACTACTATAAATAACAACATGAAGGATGTACATTCAATTTTTTACTAAAGAGTGTATAGTCATTTGCGCTATTTTCAGAACATTGTTACTGAAATTTAAATGAAATATTTCAAGTAAAAACTGTATTACACTGAAACTGTAAACTCAGGATACAGACCATAATCATAAATTCAATAGTAAAATATATATATATATATATATATCGTACTAGCCATGCAGATTCAATTCTGCTAAAATATTTTTCCAATCATACCATGTTGAAGTGTTAATAATTGTCCATTTTCACTTATTAATAAACTACATTTTAATACCAATAAATTATACCTTATGAATTTTTATATAACAAATTTTAAAAATGATATAATCTAAGCAATACCTGGAGAGAGCCAACGGTGGCACCATTCATGTAAGTCCAGAACACCAGGGTACATTTTGGTCCTGTGCGTGAAATGACAGGAGTGAGGATGTCAGCCGTGTCACCAAATTTTCCATTTGAGCTATCAGCATACAGGTACCAGCCATCTGTGGTATTTCTAGGGAAGTATGATGTGTTTATAGGATAAAAAGAAAATAGAAAATCACAAAATATAGTTTGTCATTTATCATATTTTAACATTCTACAGTTTTTCCTGTAATATACGATGTTTTATAGTGTAATGATGACTCATAACCTTCCACAAAAATAACTCTTCTATTTTGATTTTGAATACATGTATCAATTAGTACAATGTGTGCAAATTATGGTAAAGGCTGAAATCCTAGGTCTAATCTGTAATTACTTGGTTGATTTTTTTTTTTTACAATGATACTGCCAATACTCTGAATAGCTTTATAGAGCTTCTTTTCATGAAGATTAAAATGAGACCCTGAAACAGTGAATGCCTTAAGAAGAGGCATTAAATAAATAAATAAATTTATAAATAAAGCATTAAAAAATAAAATGGAAACTGGCTTAGGGTTCTACTCATAGATCTAAAAGGCTGTCAGGTTCAAATTTATTCTCTGTTAAAGTGGGTCAGTTTTACTAAGTTGGTAGATAATTTTAGAGTGTCTTAACTTTCCTAGATCCAAATTAAAGAAGGAAATAATGGTGGAAACAAATAGAAATGCAATCTTGCCATACAGGATAGTGTTTATGCCCTTCTTTAATTGTCAATTCAGAAAAAAAGGAAAGAAAAGAAAATTTTAAAACATCATTGGCAATACACAACTTTCTTAAAAGTTTAAATTTATTAGAGTGACATTAGTTAATAAAATTATATAGGTTTCAAGTGTACATTTCTATGATACATTCTTTACAATTTGAGCATTCTGGCATTCTCTCTTGGATTAATTAGATTTCTTACCACTTTCTCATCTAAATATGCTAGATAGTATAAAGTTTAAACTTGATAGTTATTGAAACCCCTTGCATTTAGAAAGTTTTATGATTTGATCAATGAAATGTGAGTTATTTATAGTAAATAGATAAAGACAGAAGTATTCATTCAATCATCATGTATTTATTGACTTCAACTTTCCAGTCTTGCCTGTCTAAGGCACTGGGAATATGACTGTGAGCAAAAGGCACACAGGATTTAGCATCTGGCCTCATCATTTACTATGTGGGAAAACATTGGTTAGGTTATTTAATCTCTCAGAACATACTTTCTTCATTTTAAAATGGGATAGTTCCATGTATGGTTTTAATAGAAATTAGAAATAAAGTAAGTGGAATATCTGACACAGTACCTGGTATATCTTATATAATTAATAAATGGTAGCTGTGATTTGAGGTTAAGAGTTTAGCATCCTTGAAACCACAGAGGATATAAATTAAGATCATTTTTAAGAGATAGGATTTTTTACATTAATTTTTCTGAATTGTGTCTCAATGAGTAAGCACTTCCAACTTTGTTCCTTGTGTCTTAGTATCCAGATCTCCAGGAATACTAAGAATAAATAAAACATGTAAATAATTCATTGACTTATAGATTCACTGAGATTCAACACAATTTTAATAGACATTTTTTCCCCCAGAAATGGACAAGCTTCAAATAGAATAACTATTATGGTATCAAGTAGGTACTAGACTTATATTGTATAACTGAAATTAATATAATGTTTAATGTCAACTGTAATTTAAAATATTTTTAATTTCTAAGAAAGAATACTAAGGAAAGCCAATATTACTCTATCAGATGTCAAGATCCATTATGAAGGTAGACTAATCAAGACAGCATGTTATTGGAATAAAGACAGACAAGTGGGCCAGAGAAATGGATGGAATAGTTCTGAAAAAATCCACATATATTGTACACATGATTTATGAAAAATTTAGATCATCAGAGCAGTGAAGAAAGAAAGAACAATATTTTTAGTGTGTACTAAATTAATTAGATAGCCATCTGTGAAAATAAGAAAAGTTGATATATATTTCACTGCATTTAAAAATAATAACTTCTAGGTAGATTGTACCAGGAATGTGGAAGGTAAACCAATGAAGCTTATCTAAGACTAGAAGCCCAATGCACAAAATTTGTGCAAGCGGCTCTGCTCTGCCCTTACAGTCCTGGAGGCTTGCCCCAGCTTCATCTGGAAAGTAATTTGAAAGGACATCCAGAAGGACATCCAGAAGGCCATTCAGCTGTCTGGTCTAATTAGCATATTATGCTTTTATTATTATAGAATAATAATATAATAATATAATATCTTTATAATGTAGAAATTAGAAAGTTTCTTTAAACAATATATAAAAATAACCATAAGGGGTAACACTGAAAAACAGCTGAATTCAAATTAAGGATTCCTATTTATAAAAAAATACCAATATGATGATCAAAAAGCCAGTGAATGGGAGAAAGCATATATACCACATTTCATAAATGCAATATTTACTGATGGCCTACCTTATAGTATGCACTAGCCTACATGTTCAACAGTTATATGTATATGTGTTGTTATACTACTAGAACATATTATGTAACTACATATATACAAGCAAGAACTGGAGGAAATATTCCGAACTGTTAAAATGTTTATATCTGTGTTTGGGGCCATATATATTTTGTTTCCTATATAGTGCATGGTTCAAAGTAGACCCTGAAAAATACTTGATAAGTAAATAGACAAGTGAGTTTAAAGTTAGTAGAGCACACATGGAGATAAAAGATGAAGGGAGTGGCAAAACTGCGGATTCAGATGAAATTCAGTAGACAAGTTGGTAATGTGTCCTATGCTGGTTATAAATGAAGCAAAACAATACAAAACAATAACAGCAACAAATTTAGAAAATATAGAGCAAAGCTAATAGATCTGGAGACCGTGGAGGAATCAAATGATTAAAAGTCACAATTTTGCAATGATAAAAAGCATCTAACTAAGGTTCAACTGGAGGTCCCTGTGTTTGTTTCCCAAAAAGTATACAATGAAAATAATAGTAATTTCCCCAATCCATGAGAATTAAAAAATATTCAGTCACTCACAAGAATAAATACAAAATAATTTTGTTATAATTATATAAATTATAAACCCCTGCAATACTCCCTTGCTGGCAAGGAAAAGAAGGGAGACATGACAGGAGATCAATTTGAAGATTTCAAACAACAAACTGCATGTGTGTGTTCATAGCGCACTGTGAACACGGTTACCAGTGTAGCAGTATATCATGTATGCATTAACTTAGGGCACATGATGTACGTACAATTCCTATTGGAAAAATGAAGAATTACACAACTTGTAATGAACGCTTGCCTGTGTTCGAGATGAGATTATTCAACCATGTACCTATAAAGGAAATCAACTCCCCTCCTAAAATGAGAACAGCAAAAATGATCACACACACTGTGCTGTCACCCATAAAATATCAGCATCTCTCTACCAGCTTTCAAATTATCTTTTCTCATATAAAGCATGAAGTAATGTTTTATAGAAACATACATTTTCTAATAAAACATATCATAAACCACATAGTAGTAAAAGTTGAAAGAAGTGTTACACATCCAGGTGTTACAAATGTATAGATCCATGGTGATAATATACAAGTTATTTATAAAGTCATTATAGCCTAAACTGGTTTGGCTCAGTGGATAGAGCGTCAGCCTGCAGACTGAAGGGTCCTGGGTTTGATTCTGGTCAAGGGCATGTACTTTGGTTTGTGGGCACATCCCCAATGGGGATGTGCAGGAGGCAGCTGGTCTATGTTTCTCTCTCATCAATGTTTCTAGCTTTCTATCCCTTTCCCTTCCTCTCTGTAAAAAAATAAATAAAATATATTTTAAAAATAAAAATAAAAAATAAAAAGTCATTATAAAAAGAGATCTGATTTATAGTCCATGCTATTTTAAAGAAAGTCTTCTAGGCCTCCTAGGTGATCAGTTTCTAAAGTCTTACCATTACACAGAGTAAGCAATTAAAATATTCTTTCTCTCCCCTCTTTATTTAAGAATCTCCTGGGTACTAAAGTAAAGTTTTAAAAAATCCTCTTGCATGGACAAAGTAAAATATTTTTGAGTTAAGTCAATTGGCCTTTGATCTTGTAAATATACCAGATGAGGGACATATTCTCCAGGCTTATTCATTAGTTTGGGAGATATCTTTTGATTCATTATAATATTGTAGGCTGTTTTAACATAATTGATTGATATTAGCTACTAAGATTTATCATTAACTTTAATAGGTTCATGAGTAGCAGAAATACAAAGTGTCCCTTTTGCAAATGCAAGGTATCTCAATTTTTAAAAAGGACTTACAATTTTAGCAGAGTGTGTTTGGATTTCTCTTTCTTAGTCTCATGAAATAAAAATGAAGTAATTAACATTTGTTGAAATTTTATATAACCACCTAGGGTTTTTACCAGCTCAAAATTCAATAACAAAGGTACCAAGGCAACTATTTTAATTAAAAGTACCCACAGTTCCTGTTTCAATATTATATGACATTCACTGGAGAACAATTATTTGTGAGGCAAGTAGAAAAACATTAAAAAGTAACTGAAAATTTTAAAAGTTTAAGAAATTACACAGTTGTATTTATTTATCTTCTAATTCTAAAACAGGATTTTAAAATGCTCACTAATGTAAATATATTTTTTTATAAAACAGATTTTCAGCCAAAGGGACACTAGCTTTTGAGATGTATAAAGTAAAATATTGTAAGTTTTTAGATGAATCTTTAAATTAATAAGCCTTTAAATTAGGGAATATTAAATAATAGTTTGTCATTGGACACTCATAACAAACCTCAAAAGTGGGATTAATATCATTACTACTTCTTGGATGGGATAACTAACATTAATAATTTGCCAGTGGTAATTCCCTGAAGCCAGGACGTTGATCCATCTATCTTCCCATGCTTTATATTCTAAAGTTATTCTCCTATAAGAGAAGTGTCTAAACCAGCAGCATCACCTGGGAACTTGTTTAAAATGCAAATTCCTGAGCCCTATCTCAGATATACTAAACAAAACTCTGGGGAAGGGATCAGCAATCTGTTTAACAAATTCTCCAGCCTATTATGTACATGCTAAATTTTGAGACTCTGCCTTAAACCACTTACATTAACAGTTAAAATGGCATTTACAATCCCAAGTTACTAAATCAAAATGTCAATCCAAAAGAAATACATAGACAAATAGATATTCCACTTTTGTTTTTCTTCTCAAAATAAATACTCTGGGGAAAATAAATAACTATAAGATTAAAACAAATTTGTGGCACCTGCTTTTAAAGCAACTCATTTTCTTTTATATATTGAATAAAAAATAAGTCAGATGTTCTAGTAAAAAAAGAAAAGAAAAAGCTAGTTGGGTAGCGTTTGGTTTGGAATTAATCAAATGTATTTAAGAAACCCAATACATAACATTTACACACACACACACACACACACACACACACTCACACACACACTTTTTGTTTTTAATGTAAACAGCTCCTCTAGAGTTGGGAGTTGTATAACAATTGTCTATTATACTGTTCTTGTTTTTGTTGTTTATTTATATCACACATTCCTAACACTTTTGACACACACACACACACACACACACTACACACACACAAAACTGCCACATGGTAAGCAGTCAAAAAATATTTATCAAATGAGTGAATGAAACAAACTTGATTTTGAGAATCACTAGATAAGTGATAACTTCTAATAGAAATTTTCTGACCCAGCTTTCAAAACATATTAGATAAAGTTATGAGAGATAAAAGGTATGATAAAACATTATAGAGATCAACAATCCAAGAAGACATAACACTCTTTAATGTACATGAACCTAACAACAAAGCATCAAACTATATGAGGCAAAAACTACTAAAGAAATAGATGAATTCACTACCTTAGAAACTTCAACAACCCTATATCAGAAATGGACACTTACAGCAGACAAAAGATCAGTAAGGACATAGTTAAACAAAGCAACATCACTAATTAACCACATATAATTGACACCTATAGACTACCTCATTCAACAACAACAGATTACACATTTGTCTCGAGCTTACATAAAGCATTCACATTTAATGAGGACCGTTAACCGGAATAAACAAGTGATTCTTAAAGCTTAACAGTAAAAAAAAAAAAAAAAAAAAAAAAATCAAATAACTCAACTTAATTAGGAAATGGGCCAAAGACCTGGACACCTCACCAAAGAATATGTAAAACTGGCAAATAAGCATATGTTATCAGGGAAATGCAAATTAGGGCAACAATGAAATACCAGTACACATCTACAAGAATAGTCAAAATCTAGAACGTTAACACCACCAAATTCTGGAGAAAATGAGGATGAATAGTAAGTCTCATTCATTGCTGGTGGGAATGCAAAATGGTACAGCCATTTTGGCAGAGTGTTTAGTGGTTCCTTATAAAGCTAAACATACTTTTACCATATCATCCAGAAATTATACTCCTTGGTATTTACCTAAAAGAGTTGAAAACTTATGTCCACACAAAAGCCTGCACATGGATGTTTATAACAATTTTATTCATAATTGCCAAAACTTGGAAGAAACCAAGATGTTTTTCAGTCGGTGAATGTCTAAATAAACTTTGGTGCATTCAACAATGAGATATTATTCATTGCTAAAAATAAATAAGCTAGCAAGCCATGAAAAAATGTATGAGAACCTTAAATGCATATTACTATGTCAAGCCAATTTAAAAAGGCTACATATTGATGATTCCAATATGACATTCTGGAAAAGGCAAAACCTATGATGAGAGCCAAAAGATCTGTGGTTGTCTGCAGTTGTGAGTAGGGGAGGGATAAATAGGTAAAGCATATAAAGGATTTTTATGGCAATGAAAATTCTCAGTATATTACCAAAATGATGAATAGATGGCCATCATACATTTGTCCAAACCCACTTAATGCATCACAACAAGAGTGACTATGATGTGAAATATGGATTTCAGGTGGCTTGATATATCATTGTAGGTTCATCAATATAACAAATTTGCCTGGATTCATTCTAGAGAATGAAGCAGGGTTCATAAGGAAAGGATCTACAGATAGACAGACAGATACACATTATAAATAGAAACAAGGTGAAAGATATAAAAATGCTTAATAAATTTTAACCTGTGGCACAGATGATATTGTTATTATTTTATTGATTTCAGTGTTAGACAAAAATAAAAGAGAATTATTTTAACAATATTAGCTAGTCAAGTTTATAGTGAATAGACTTGTTTATTAAGAATTTATCTTAAAACATCATATATAGAAACACACCCTTAAATCCCCTCTAATTTCCCTGCTGTATCTTACTGGTATTATCACTTTCCATAGGTTCCCTAATATAAAAAAGCTTGAGAAGCACAGATATATCCCAGCCCCTTTCCCTATTTATTTGCTAGTAAATTTAGTTGTAGGAATACAGAAACTGAAAGAAGCAATGGGAGTGAGCAGAAGTCTTTTACTGTCTCAAAGTGTAACGTCTGTCATAGAGAAACAACTTCCCTGAAATACCTTCCTATGAAAAGCAGTTTTGCTTATTCTGTAATCTAAAATCAGTGTAAGACTGCTACTATACTAGGGAAAGCATATATACAAGGAACCAGTCAATGTAAATGGAAAATAAGCTTGTCAGTTATAAATATGCAAATGAGTAAAGATTTTCTATTCATTTCTTGTTCCTTCAATATTATCAGGGTCTAAATTTAAATGCTTCCTGTATGTGAATATTCACAGCTGGAAATACCTTCCCAGATATCACAGGCTATGCTGCCTTGAGATTTTAATTTTTTTTTTAATTGATTTTTCACAGAGAGGAAGAGAGAGATAGAGAGTTAGAAACATCGATGAGAGAGAATCATTGATCAGCTGCCTCTTGCACACCCCCTACTGGGTATGTGCCCGCAACCAAGGTACATGCCCTTGCCTGGAATCGAACCCAGGACCTTTCAGTCTGCAGGCAGACGCTCTATCCACTGAGCCAAACCAGTCCCGGCTGCCTTGAGATTTTATTTATTTATTTTTTTAATATATTTTATTGATTTTTTTTGCCCCCCTCCTTCCTATACATACCCTCCCTCCCTAGAGTTTTATGTCCATTGGTTGTACTTATATGCATGTATACAAGTCCTTCAGTTGATCTATTATCTCCCCCAATTCTCCCTCCTCTCACTAATTATCCGAGAGATGCAAATCAAAACAACAATGTAAACCAAGGTGAGCTGCCACTAGTGCTGGGCCGGGGCTACTTACCAAGTGGTAGGGGTACACAGAGGCCAGATGCTGCTAGTTTAAGAGATCTGAATAAAGCCCAAAGCAGGACAAGTGTGCCCAAAGCCACATAGGAGTGAGGAGCTGGGATCCAGGTTTCTCCACTAGTCTGGTCAGCTCAGCCCCATGACTTGTGCCACTCTCACCATCAGAATAGAAGTGGCATTACCTCTTTGGCATCAATGATTTCCAGTGGTATCAGGAAACATTCTTTTGAATATCATTACTCAATATACTAGAATATTTCCCTCAAATATAATTTTTCTTTTTTGTATTTCTTATCTGTTGTCTTATAAAATATCTCCTTCCCAAGTGATCTTCATTTCTGTTTGAGGTACTACCAGTCACCAAGGCACTGAACCTGGGAATCAAGTATTACCCTGCCAACTACTTGTGCTGAGTTATTAGGATTTTATATTATAAAACTAAGGTTTATCATTCCTCCGTCATGAGTGTAACCACATTTTATCATTGGTGAATTTCGGTGTAGCTATTTAAAACCAGATCAAAATTACTTTTATCATACTGTATTTTGTTTGTTTATTTATATTTTGTGCACTATCAAACCTCCCATCTTTGTGCCCAGATAATGTTGTGCTTTTATTGTAGTTCTTATATTCTGTTTTAAATGATACCTAATTTTTAAAATCTGTTTTACCTGTATTTCTAAATTTTAAAATTCTTGTATCCTATTCTGTTACTTGTTTAAATTTTATATAACATATATTTTTAAAATATCTTTTTGCATTTAAAAATTTAATTTAATATAGGGTCTGCTGATCAGAAAACAACTAAATGTGTTCATAATTTTTTTTCAATTACTGTTGACATACCATATTATATTAGTTTCAGGTGTACAACATAGTCATTAAACGTGTATATAGCTTATGAAGTGATCAACCCCATAAGTCTAATGCCCATCTGACACAATATATAGTTATTACAATATTATGAACCATATTCCCCATTCTATAATTTACATTCCCGTGACTGTTTTTCTAACTGGAATTTTGTATATCTTAAACCCTTTCCTATTTTCACCCAACACTTGTCCCTTCTGGCAACCATAAATTAGTTCTCTACATCTATGAGTTTGTTTCTGCTTTATATGTTCATTAACTTTGTATAACCCATATATTAGTGAAATTATATGGTATTTGTCTTTGTGCAAAAAATATCTCTTAAATTGCATTTTAACATGCCTATAAAAATAACATTCCTTAGAGGCTATAAATGATCTTATGAATATAGTTTGCAATTTTATAAAGCTATATATAGTCACTACATTCTTATGGAAATGTGTCTAGATATATAGAGACAATTACAAAAAAATAGCAATGATAATAATAGTTTTAAAAACTGATAATCTAATCTTAAACTTTATTATCCTAGAAACCACATTATTTGTGGTGATATGCTACAAATAAAATATTTAAATATTTTAGATGCCTAAAGTAAACACCATCTATATATACTTCCACTTTTAATCTTATGATTGCAGAAATCTAAGAACTTTGTTAATTATTTTATGCTGAAAAATAATAAAGAAAATGAATTGCTTCATAAAAATGAAAACAATTAGAGTAAATAATAAATTAGTCTAATTAAAATAAAGTTCACAGAACTAGTATATTTCTAATGAGATCATTAAGAGATCACTTAAACTTCAACTTGTTCTCAAAATGTAATCCTATTTACAAAAAATACATGATATAGTATAGCATCATAAAGTAAAAGATACACACATACACATATATGATAAAAATAACATCAAAAGAAGAGTGGAGACATTAATCAGGGCCTTAGATAAAACAAGGATCAAAAATGCATTCTATAAGTTTCAGAGTCACTGACATTAGGTTATGAACTTAAAAGAATAAAAATAATATAATTCAGAGCTCAAGAAAACACAAAACTAAACCAATCCTATCTAATAAAAGAGTAATATGCAAATTGACCATCACTCTAAGACACAAGATGGCCACCCCCATGTGGACACAAGATGGCCACTACAGATGGCTGGCAGGGGCGGGGCAGTTGTGAGCAGTTGTGGATGAACAGGCCAGCAGAGGAGGGCAGTTAGGGGAGACCAAGCCAGCAAGGAAGGGCTGTTGGAGGGGGGGAACCAGGCCTTCAGAGGAGGGCAGTTAGGGGAGACCAGGCCTGCAATGGAGGACAGTTGGGGGGGACCCAGGCCTGCAGTAGAGGACAGTTGGGGGGGACCCAGGCCTGCAGTGGAGGACAGTCGGAGGGTAACCAGGCCTGAATGGGAGGGCAGTTAGTGGTGACCTGGCCAGCAGGGGAGGACAGTTGGTGGTGACCAGGCCTGCAGAGGAAGACAGTTAGGTGAACAAACTGGCTGGGGAGGGCCGTTAGGGGAAATCGGGCCAGCTGGGGAGCAGTTAGCAGTCGATCAGGCTGGCAGTGGAGTGGTTATGGGGTGATCAGGATGGCAGGGAGAAGTGGTTAGGGGCAATCAGGCAGAGGCAGGCAAGCTATTAGGAGCCAGAGGTCCTGGATTGTGAGAGGGATGTATGACCACCCGTTTATGTCGGACATCCCTCAAGGGGGCCCAGATTGGAGGGGGTGCAGGCTGGCCTGAGGGGCGTACCCCCCATACATGAATTTCATGCACCTGGCCTCTAGTATCTCAATAAAATTATATCCTGTGCTCATATAGACTAAAAACTAATTGTTCACAAATATTTTTCATAAGGAATAAACAAGGTATAATTTAATTAACCATTTATTGAGTCACTTTAAAAAGGCTATTTTATTTAGCAAATACTGGTATACATCAATAAATCAATAGTTGTGTAACCAATAAGATAACTAACTGCATCTTTCATAAACCTATTGTAATTTATCATCATATCATAATGCTGGGTATTTTCAAATATCAGCCAGATCTTTATATTGAGCATATGTTTAAAGCCAATTCGTTTTTTAAAAATATATTTTATTGATTTTGTACAGAGAGGGAGAAAGAGAGTTAGAAACATCGATGAGAGAGAGTCATTGATCAGCTGCCTCTTGCACACCCCCTATGGGGGATATGCCCGCAATCAAGGTAAATGCCCTTGAATGGAATCGAACCCAGGACCCTTCAGTCCCCAAGCCGACGCTCTATTCATTGAGCCAAACTGGTCTCGGCTAAAGCCAATTCTTATTAATACTAAAATCTTGAAAGGAAAAATCAATAAATGCTCCAAATATTATAATATTAAATTATTCCTGAAATATTTGTCCACAAAATGATGAAGAACTCTATATTTATCTCTATTGAGAAAAATCATGCCAAATCTGCTTGTTCCTTACATAAAACACTTAACCAGAAAGTCAGACTTCAATTCGCCAAGTTACAAACTATAAAGTAATATAGTAAATAGCTAGAAATTAAAAAGGACTGTGATTCTAAATAGAAAAGGAACCTTTGGGGGGAAAGTTATAAAAAAAAGAGTCCAGTCTTGTGAACACATACCCTAGAAGTTGGTAAAGGTGAAAAAGTTAGTAAAGTTAGAAGATCATCTCTCAGAGGCATCCCTGTATGAGAACCAGGGCAAGAAATAGAACTTGTGTTTTTGGGTTATTCACATGAGATCTGAATTTCAGTATCTTTTATCAGTGTCTCCAAGTAATTCCAATGTGCTGCCAATTTGAGAACCTGCTCTTGACTAAACAAATGCGTACTCTAAGTGTGGACTAGCAGCATCAGCATCACCTGAGAACTTGTTACAAACGTAAAGTCTAGCAAGCCCCCCATCACACACACACACACACACACACACACACACACACACACACACCTACCTAGTCAGACATTGTGCAGTGAACCTAAGATTTCTGTGTTACACAAGTTCTCCAGATGATTTTGAGAAACACTAAACTACAACAATCCACAGCAAAGCAATATGAGTTCACCTTGATTGGCTTATATCAACAAAATCTCAATTTTGGAGAGTAAGAAAGAAGGCAAGAATGGTTTGGGGCTTTGAACATTTCTTGTTTTTTCTCTCCTGGTTGCCACCACTGGCACGTCACCTATCTCTTCTCCCATTTCTTCAAAATTATTTGTAGAGTACCAGTTTTCTGTCTCTCCATCTCCTGTGACATAACATTGCAATCAAGTCATGTCAAATCTTCCAAACGCTTGGCTTTTAAGTAAGAGAGATTCACAAGAAGATGGAGGATAGTGTTAGAGCACAGAGAGATCAGGATTTACAGTTTTCCATCTCTCAAGCTCACTAAGTAGAGTGCCCATAGGCAAGCATCGTTAAGCCTTTGCTTGCTCACTTGTAATTAACTTGAAGATATTATACCACCCCTGAAATTTCACTGGGAGGACTCGACAGGATTTCATGAAAGGCATCTACACTAAACCCATCACATCATAAACACTCAGTTAGGAC
Source organism: Pipistrellus hanaki (assembly GCF_964339955.1). NCBI lineage: Eukaryota > Metazoa > Chordata > Mammalia > Chiroptera > Vespertilionidae > Pipistrellus > Pipistrellus hanaki. The sequence goes on along the minus strand of NC_140503.1, from coordinate 120,785,045 downwards.
TGCTTTTATTTCTAGAATGCTTCATTATATAAAAGCAACCACCGTTCTTTTACTAGGCCTCCTTGTTAGTTTTGTGTAGTCAAAGGGGACATGCAAGGGGACACATACCTACTTAAATGTCAGAAGTTAATGTAAATTTGACATTTCCCGATTTTCATTAACAGCATTCACTTAACTGTTTCGATATTGTTCTTTGAAATAGTAGCATTAAAGGTAAGTTTTATATATAAAAATAGACATAATTTATCTTTATTCTACTTAAAGCTTACTACTAATGTTAAAATATGTACACAGATAATAATTTAATTTAAAAAAATAAATAAATCACCTGAAGTCTTCAAAGAAAAATTATTTAAAGAATAAATAATTGAATTATAATAACATTAATATCTTTAGCTGATGCATTTAGATTCTGAATTGGTATGCACATAATCTGTGTTAGTACCTATTATATGCAAGACTATGCATGATTTTTAACACATACATTTCATGTATTTTTATAAATACTTTTAAAATAAACACTATGTTGAGAGATATGTATCCATTCATGCATGAAGGTATAATAGTTATTCTATGATATTCATTATTGCTAAACCCTGACTACAATTTTACATTCTTTTGTTACTTGTCCTTAAAACTGGTAAAAAAATATAAACAAACAAACAACAACAAACAAAAAAAACACCACAAATTTTAGTTTGATCTGCCTATCAACCTTGATAACTAAGGTAAAACTACCCTTCTTAGATAATAATGTTATGAAGAACTTATAGAATGTAGTTCTAAATATAAACTTTTTAGGGGAAAAAACATAATATTAAGGAACTATATTTTGAATTTCATTATAAATACAGTTCTAAAAATAGACTTTGTAAGATCACTATAAATAGTACTTAGGAGAAAGTACTGTGCTAGACAGCATTATTAATAAATCTACCTCTGCTCCTACTTTATGGTTTCATTTGAATATCACATGTACTCTTAGGAATAATTCATGTCTTTAGAGTCAGAGACATTTGGATAGCTGCATTAAAATCATATCATTCTGTAAATAAATGTCTCCAAAATACAAGCATCACATTTAAACAAAATCCTTCATGCCATAAAAAAAATAGCAATCTTTATGCATATTTCTATGCCTACTCAGTGAGTAGACAACAAATGTAGGAGATAATAGAACCTTCTTTTCTGCTCTATTAAGCTTACTTTATACTTTACACTGAGCCTCATATAGACCTCATTAATTTTGTTCAAGTTATTTTAGTATCTCAAAATACACACACACAAAAAAATTAAGTGCAAGTTAGTGAAGTTTTTTGAAACAGAAGTTTAAAAACCAACTTTTATGAAAATCCTTACTGATAGAAAATATTACAATAAATTAATAATGCTTATAATGAAGATTAAAATGTCAAATAGAAAATGAAACTAAACTAAGCAGGTACTGGCAAAGAAATATTCCCATTAGAATACAATTAAGAAGTCTTAATGCAGATTATAATAAAAGATGCATTTAGCTAACTAGGAAGACACTTTATAAAGCCATCTGAAAAATACAACACAAACATTTTTCAGGCACTTTTCTTAGCATTGGAATTAAGGAAAAAAATTCTGATCAGTGGATTCTATAAGAATAATACCTTAACAGGAGAAAGAAAATAAACACAGATGAATATATACAAGAAACAATTGATGGAATTAATGTTAAATATCCAAAAAGTGAAGATAGTCATAAAGAATATGATTAAATCAAATAATAGCTCTAAACTAAAAAAAGAAAAAAAAGAAAAAGAAATGTCTTTACATCTTCACCTCCCCACCCTGCACTTGATATAGCTTATTTGATAAACATTCTAAAGTGTGAATGATAGAATGTTCTTCCTGAAATCTTGATCACAGCCATATATTTGTTCCACCATCCCTAGTAACTTCTAGACAAGGTTCTCATAGATTTAATTCTGCTATAAATACTCAGTGCCCTTAAGCCTTAATATAATGGCATTCCTTTTTGGGAATCTGTAATGTCATTTTTTAGACATATCCTGCTCATATTTTGTTACACTATCTTTCACTGCCTTCAAAGATGTGATGTCAACCTCAGAAACAAAAGTTACTTTTACCCCTTTCCTAAAGTGATAACTTGTTTTCATCTTTTCTAAATGGCAACCCGGTATTTTTGTGAATTTCTATATTCCCTTTCAGAGATCCGTTCTGTTCCCTTTATGCCTGATAATAATTCACAGTGTACTATGGTGAGAGTGTGTAACAAGCAGAGCAGAAAATTCTTCTGTAGTACACTAGAGAAGCTATCATTCATGATATGGTAAAAATAATAATAATAATAATAATAATAATAATAATAATAATAATAATAATGGAATTGCCTCTGTTGACCTCCAGCTTATGGTCCAGGGAGGTCATTTACATGATAAGGACTTTAGTTTTCCAGAGATTCTATTTCTCTCTAGTTCATGTCAATAAACACACCTCAATTATTTCAGCTAATTTTCTTCCAGCTTTTTCCCCCGAATCTGGTCTACACTAATGTATCAGATTTAATTTTAATTCACTTCTATTATCTTACGATTCATTTGTATAAAAAACCTGAAATGATTCCTGTGTGCCCCAACTGCTCCAACTGCCACCACTCCCCTCCCCCAATTGCCAATGTTAAACTCCTCGGCATAGTATTCCAGGCTCTCTGCAATGTAACCCAACATTCTCTTCTACTGGTAATCTTAGCCACACTGTAAGAACTACACATTCAGAGATTGTATTATGAGACATGCACTTTGATGGTTGTTTTGCATGCATTGTCTTGCTTGTGACTGACAATAACCATGTTAGATAAATAGTCTTGTGCCCATTTTTTCAGATGATGAAACTAAAATGCAGTTTACACCATCACCTAGGTCCACACAGCTAATAAATGCTGGATCTGGGTTAAATCTAGTGCTATCTGATTTCAGGATTTGTGCACTATAGTAGGCTAAATAATGGTCTCCTAGATATCAGATTCTAATCCCTAGAACCTTGTAATACCTACCCTGTTTCCCTGAAAATAAGACAGTGTCTTATATTATTTTTTCCTCCTAAAGTTGCACTAGGTCTTATTTTCAGGGGATGTCTTATCTTTCCATGCACTAAGTCTTATTTTCGGAGGATGTCTTATTTTCGGGGAAGCACAGTATTACCTTATATGGCAAAGCCTATGCAGATGTGATTAAATTGACAATCTGAGATTGAGTGATTAACCTGAATAATCTGGAAGAATGATAAGTATCAATAGAATCAAAAGTGTTGGGTTTGTATTTTTTGTTGTTGTTTGTTTGTTTGTCTGTTTTTATAATAGTAAGACAGAGGGAGAGTTGACAGAGATGGAAGAGGCAATGTGACCATGGAGGCAGAGAGTAGATTGATGTGACCACAGACCAACAAATGAAACAATCACTAGAGACTTGATGAGGCAAGAAATAGATTCCCCACTAGAGAGAGAGGAGCCCCGCCAATACCTTGGTTTTGGCTCTGTGATACAGATTTCATTCTTTTGGCTTCTAGAACTGGGAGAAAATAATTTTTTGTTGTTTAAAGCCACCAAGTTTCTGATTTTTAAAATTAATTATTTAATTAATTTATTATTATTTTTAATATATTTTATTGATATTTTACAGAGAGGAAGAGAGAGAGATAGAGAGCTAGAAATATCAATGAGAGAGAAACATCGACCAGCTGCCTCCTGCACACCCCCTACCGGGGATGTGCCCGTAACCAATGTACATGCCCTTGACCAGAATCGAATCTGGGACCCTTCAGTCCGCAGACCGACGCTCTTCCACTGAGCCAAACCGGTTTTGGCTAATTCATTTATTTTTTACAGTAGACGTAACACACTAATACAGGCACTGAGCTCTGCTCTAAACTGCAGCCTTAAGGACAACCCTTGGTTCCCAAATCAGAATGAATTTGAGAAAGAATTAGAGAGTAATGACCAAAGGTCTGGGTTCAAATACATGACTTCCAAGTCTGTAGTGGCCTGAATAGGAAATTCAAACAATCCAAAACTAAAGGAAATAAGGTAACTCAGAGGCTGGGAATATTCTTACAAAACAAGGCATGAAATGAGAGTTGGAGAAGCATCAAAGAAGACTTGTACAAAATGTAGCCCTAAGTACTTATTTTAGTTTCCCTTAGTTTTCATATAGTAAAAGAAAAACTGGTGATTGAACATGGTAGGGTCAAGTGATTATGTCTGAGAGAGAAAAGCCCATGTATCAGCAAGCTGGTAAGACAAGTTTGATGAATATAGTCACATGGATTCACATTGGAAGAATTAGTATTGTTAAAATACCCATACTACCCAAAAGAACCTACAGATTTGATCCAATCCCTATCAAATTTTTTTCCAAAGAAGGTATCCAAATGGCCAACAGATACATGCAATTGTGCTTACTATCACTAATTATCAGGAAAATAAAAATAAAAAACAGTGAGATATCACCTTACACCACTAAGAATGGCTATTATCAAAATGTAAGTGATAAAAGTTGGGGAGAAAGTAGAGAAAAGAAAATTCTTTTACACTGTTGGGGGGAAATGTAACTTGGTATAGTCATAATAAAAATAGTGTGAAGGTTTTTAAAAAAACCTACCATTTGATCCAACAATCCCATTTTGGGGTACATTTCTGAAGGAAATGAAATCAGTATTTATTTATTTATTTATTATTTTCATTTTATTTATTTATTTTTTAATATATTTTATTGATTTTATACAGAGAGGAAGGGAGGGAGATAGAGAGTTAGAAACATCGATGAGAGAGAGTCATCGATCAGCTGCCTCTTGCACACCCCCTACTGGGGATATGGCCGCCACCTAAGTACATGCCCTTGACAGGAATCGAACCCGGGACCCTTCAGTCCCCAAGCCAACGCTCTATCCATTGAGCCAAACCGGTCCCGGCTGAAATCAGTATTTAAAGAGATATCTGTGCCTCCATCTATGTTCATTGCAGTATCATTTACAACTAGAGGCCCAGTGCACAAAGATTCATGCAATAGGCCTTCCTTCCACTGGCTGCCAGTACAGGTTTTTCCTACAGCACCCAGGATCCAGGCCTTCACTCTGGCTGCTGCTTTCAGTGTTTGCTCCAGCTGGAGCCTTCAGTTTTCTCCACTCTGGCCAGAGAGCCTCTTCTGTAGCTCCCTCTGCTCCCTGCTCTCTCCATTGAACCAGGTGTTCCAGTCCGCCCAGCCACTCTGCATCTGCATATACAAATCAATCCACCATCTTTGTTGGGTTAATTTGCATACTCACTTCTGATTGGCTGGTGGGCGTTGCAGAGGTATGGTCAAATTTCATATTTATCTTCTCTTAGTGTAAATAGCAAAGATATATAAAGTATCAACATTTCCATCAATGAATAGATGAAGAAAATTTTATACATACATATTTTCAACTGTAACTTAGAAACACCTGCCAGTTGCAATGTAATAGAGGAAACTTTGAGGGCATTATTCTAAATGAAATAAGTCAAACATAGAAAGACAAATACCACATGATCTCACTTATGATTGGAATCTATAAAAACCAAACTATAGAGATAGATGGGAGAAAAACTGATGGTTGCCAGGGGCAGAAGGGACATAAAATGAAGGAAATAGTTATCGGATGAATAATTTCTATATGATATACAGCCTGTTGACTATAGTCAACAATATGGTATACCAGAAAGTTGCTAAGAGAGTATATCTTAAATGTTCTCAACACACACACACACACACACACACACACACACACAGGAACTATGTGAGGTGATGGAAATGTTAACAAACTTTTTGGAGAAATAGTTTTATAATATATACTTATGCCAAATTGTCGTGTCATATACCTTGAACTTACACATTATATTTCACTTATATCTCAGTTAATCTGGGGAAAATATCACTCTGGGAGAAATAATAATAAAAACTTATCAAGAATACAATTGGTAGAAGTAACTGTACAACCTAAGAATTCTGAGATGTAAAAATATAATAAAAAGTAAGATTAGGTTAATAAAAATGGGTAAAATCACTACAACACTCAATAATGGAAAAAACCTCCCTCAATGCTTTAAAAGATCTTATAAATCAAGAAGAAAAAACATCCACAAACACTAGAAACTGAAAACCAAGCAAAATAGCACAAATAAAAAATATACATATACACATCTACACATTCCCCCCCCCCCCCCACACACACACACATACAGAAATACTCCTGGAACAGACACAAAGGAAAAAAAATAGGTTACCCTCCTTAGTATTATTTACAAAAATGAAAAATATACTGTTAGCTGCTACTCTAACCTGTCAACTGAAAAATATGAAAAAAATAAATACTCAGTGTTTGGCAAGCATACAAAAAAATAGACACCATCATATGTGCTGTTTGCAAAATGGTACGTTTTTGGAGAGTAACTTAAGATTATAAATAACATATTTTAAAATGTAAATATTACTTAATATAAAAGTTCATCTCCATATGTGTTTTTTTTTTACTTTCATGATATAATCTATAATGTGTACAAAGTTGTATATTATTCAGTAAAGACTGATTACATTTCTGTATAACCAAAAAACAACTCATACATTAACTAGTGAGGAGATGAATTAGTGAATTATTGTGCATCCATTTAATGGAATACTATTAAAAAGTATAGGTAGAGTTGCTTATCGATTGTATATGAAATAAAAAGTGGATTAGAAACAATGTGGTTGAATTTGTTACCAGCTAGCTAGATAAAGGAAGGAAGCCAAGAAAGTCAGACATCATGAGCCTAAATGATGCAGGGGGTGGTGCTTGACCATAGAGGCCTGTCATTCTCACCTGGGAAAGGGATCATGGGTGAGGGGTAGACCCATCAGAAGTCTGAAAAAGGTTTGGAAGTTGATTGTCTGTTTTGGAAAAGCACCTGATTATAATCCCAGGTGAACAAAGAAGCTCACACTCTCTCTCTCTCTCTCTCTCTCTCTCTCTCTCTCTCTCTCTCTCTCTCTCTCTCTCCCTCCCTCCCTCCCTCTCTCCCTTCCTCTCTCTCTCTCTCTCTCCCTCCCTCCCTCCTTCCCTCCCTCTTTCTCTCTCTCTCTCTCTCTCTCTCTCTCTCTCTCTCTCTCTCTCTCTCTCTCTCTCCTGACCTACACTTGCCCTGTTGGTTCCTGTAACAGGTGACTTTATGGTCTAGTGGCCACTGAGGGCCCACAGCAGACTGTGTGGGCTCTAAAGTTTAATATGAAGAGAGACTCTGGACAATGCCGTTGTTTGGACCTTGCAGAAGACACTGTTGGTTTTTTCTATGGTGGGATGGAGGGAGATAGGACATTGGGAACTCAGGAAGAGAACTCTTTCATTTTGCATCACAAATAAACCTTACAACAGCACAATCTCCCCTGTGTGGGTCTCTTAAATGCTTTTTTCCCAGTCCTGTGGAAGAGCTTAATTACAATAACATTATGAACGTAATTGCATTAAAATATATATGCATAAATGTACAAGGTAAAAGGATTTTGCTTGATATTGTTTATTTTATCTACATATATAACATTTTTATGGTTAAAAAATAAATTTATTCTTTTGTGGTTCAAAAAAAAATAGGATTTTTGTAGAAACAAGAAAGTTAAGAAATTCTTAAGGAATCAGTATATGGTCTTTACCCATAGTATTATTTTAGTTTATTTGTATTATCAAAAAAAAAAAATCCAAAGACAAAATCTCTCCAGGTGTTATTAAAGACAAATAGACAACCAAGATAGACATGTAGAACAGATAAATTGTTATCTGACCCTGCACAGCAGACTTCTCTTTCATTGTGTAACATATTACTGAGCACCTCACTTCTATTCATTTACTTGCTGCTTCCATGTCTGATTAAGCTTTTTATCTCAAGATCAGATGTTCGGGAAATACATCCCTAACAAACAAATTGCATGCCTAGATGCAAAGCTACCTATGCATCTTCTAGGCCATAAAGATCTTTTATTTCAGTAATTGATGTATCTGCATAAATCACTATATCAGAAGATCATGTTGATGTTGCAAAGTATTTCATTTGTGAGCTAGTATGTTAGTATTTTCAAGTGCTTTTCATAATGTAGAACTTAAATCTAACTTATCTTTACTTAATTAAATAAATGTTTTTCTCTAGATGTTGTATAACAATTCTGTGCATACCAATATATTTACTTAATTTTAATGTGGTTACAGAAAAAGCATATTTAAGAACTTATATAATGAAAATAAATGTTTATTTTTAATGCAATTGTAACCATGATATGAATGTTATTTTATTACTCAGCTGATTTTTGGTAACATAATATGAAATCATACAGAATATTATATTCTTGAAACCTGATCCTGAATAGCAAACATTCCATCTAAGCACGTTATTTTAGGTATGGTTTACAAGTGCTATTTTCAGCAATGATTTCTCTTAACTTTCCTGTTTTCAAGCCACTATAGTTAATTTTTAAAATTACTTAGAGAGCAACCAAAGGATTTGTATGCATGCATGTTAGCTTTACCAATGGACACAGATACTGGGGTGGTGGGGGCTGGCCCAGGGTGGGAATGGCTGGGGGGGTTTCAAGTGGGGAAAAAGGAGACATATGTAAAACTTTAGACAATAAATAAAAAATAAAATTACTTATCAAGCTAAAATACACTGAAATAAAATAAAAATTAAAGAGGTTTAATTCACTAAATCAAAACAAATTATTAGTATATATGCAGATATAAAAAATAGATGCTTAACTCAAGGACAACCTATAATAAAAGCAAAGTTTCTTGTGCTTTAGCGGCACAATTCTGCATTATATGCAGTCCTGAGACAACACTGCTAAAATGCCCCTTCCCACAGGTATTAAAACAGTTAAGAGAAAAGTACAATGGTTAATTTAGATTTTGGCTGTTTGCAGTTTTATTTTTATTTCAATGGATTGTTTTAAAAGGCTGTTATTTAACCATTATTCAAGATTTATAAAACTGAATCTTTTGGAAATTATGCTAGAAGAGTGATAAGGCATCTAAATTGGCCTATAAAATATTACCTTCTTACCAGAGAAGGCTTTCAGAAAGCAATAATTCTGGTATTTAATGTCTAAGAGACTAAAGCATTGAAAATTGTTATTTTTGCAGAGCAGGACATATTAAAATATTTTCAGTTTTACTGAAATTTTCTGCCACATTTATATACATCACTTAGATACATTATTATATGCCTAGTTATAGCAAAGAGACAACTTGCATTATCTATGTGACTTCTAGTTCATGATGTCAAGCCTAGACAAATCTAATAAAAGGATAATATGCTAATTAGACCAGGAGACCTTCTGGATGTCCTTCTGGACAAAGCCATGGTGGCAGGGCTGAGACAGAAGTGGTTAGGGGTGATCAGGCCAGGAAGGGAGGGCAGTTGGGGTGATCAGACTGGTGGGAGGGGTAGTTGGACAAGCAGGCCAGCAGGGGGGCCAGTTGGGGGCAATCAGGCCAGCAGGGGGGGGAAGTTGGGGGAAAGCAGGCCTGAGGGGGAGGGCAGTTGAGGGCAATAAAACTGTCAGGGGAACAGCTGGGGGCAAGCAGGCCAGCAGGCAGGTGAGCAGTTAGAAGCCAGTGGTGCCAGATTGCCAGAGGGATGTCCAACATCCCACAAGGGGTCCAAGATTAGAGAGAGTGCAGGCCAGGCTGAGGGACACCTCTTGTCCCCATGCACAAATTTCATGCACTGGGACACTAGTGCATAATATAGAGAGAAATATAGGTGCATTTGCCACAGTGTATACCTGAAAGATAATGCTCAATGTTATGCATAAAGATAAAACTCTAAGAAAAATACTCCTACTTTACAAATAAGCAAAATATGAAAGAAAACTGTGTTATTCTAATCAGTATTTTTAATGAGTGGCTCATATTCAAATGGTTTAACAATCTATAATCAATCTCTAAATTCCAAAATATTTTAAAACTAGAGGCCCGAAGCATCAAATTCATGCTTGGGGGAGGGTTGGGGTGGGGAGTGTTTGTCCTTCAATCTAGGACCCCTTGTGGGATGCCCAACTGCCCACCAGGATCAGGCCTAAACAGGTAGTCAGATATCCCTCTCACAATCCATAACTGCTGGTTCCCAACTGCTCACCTGCCTGCCTTCCTGATTGCCCCTAACTGTTTCTGCCAGCCAGTCTGATCACCCCCTAACCACTCCCCTGCCAGCCTGATTGATGCCTAACTGCTCCCCTACCAGCCTGTTTGCCCCTAACTGCCTTTCTCTGCAGGCTTGATTGCCCCCCACTGCTCTCCCTTGCAGGCCTGGTCCCTCCCAACTCCCCTCCCCTGCAGGATCTTTGACCATATAGGACAGCCAGCTTGTGTGTTGGAGTGATGGTCAATCTGCATATTACTCTTTTATTAGATAGGACAGAGGCCTGGTGCATGGGTTGGGACCAGCTGGTTTGCTCTGAAGGGTGTCCCAGATGAGGGTGGGAATTCCCTTGGGGTGTAGGGTGGCCTGAGTGAGAGGTCTGTGGTGGTTTGCAGGCCAGCCACACCACCCAGTAACTCAAGCAGAGGCCCTGATATCTTGGATTATTTATCTTCTACAATTGAAACTTTGTAGCTGTGAGTGGAGCCAAGCCTCCTGCTTGCTCCGTGGTGGCAGCCATTTCTGTTGGGATTTATGTATCTTCTATAATTGAAACTTTGTAGCCTGAAGAGGAGGCCAAGGCAGGCCACGGCTTCAGAAGCTTAGCTTCCTCCATCTCCGGGAGCAAGCCTAGCCTCCTGCTTTTTTTTAGCTTCATGGTTGCCACCATTTCTGTTTGGATTTATTTATCTCTATCACTGAAACTTTGTAGCCTTGAGTGGAGGCCTAGGCCAGCAAGGGCAGGCAGAAAGCTTGGATTCTTCCATTGCCAGGGAAACTCAAGCCTCCCTCCTGCTCTCTGTGGCTGCAGTCATTTTGGTTGGGTTTATTTGCATACTTGCTCCTGATTGGTTGATGGGCGTGGCTTGTGGGTGTGTGGAGGTACGGCCAAATTGCAAATCACTCTTTTATTAGTTAGGATATCTTTTTTTCCAGATAAAAATGAGATTGGTACATTTTGTTTTGATCTAATGGAAAGAGAGGGGTCATTTTGATTAGAATTAAAGAAGAGAACACATAGGCCAAAGGTTTGAGAAAAAAAAGTTGGTTATTATACAAAGAATGAGGCAATATAGAGGGTGTCTTAAAATTATGTGTCTTTTAGAATTACTCAGAGCAAAAAGTTTTCTCCAAAACTGTTTCCCAATTATAATAGTTACTTTAGAGCACACAAATTATATTTTTATTTTTAAATGCAATTACAAAAAAGAATGTTTTTATTTCATGTTTGAACTGAACATTTTGTAAATTTAAAAAAATACATATATATATTTTTATTGGATTTCAGTAAGACAGGGAGAGGGAGAGAGAGATAGAAACATCAATGATGAGAGAGATGTATTGATGGCCTGCTTCCTGCATGCTCACCAGGGATGGAGCCTGCAACCATAGCATGTGTCCTGACTGAGCATCAATCTGCCCTCTCTCCTGATTTATAGGTCAATGTCAACCACTGAGCCATGCCTGCTGGCTACAATTTTTTAATTAATCATGAAAGTTAATGATCAATGATATACATATAAAGAAAAAATCTAAGAAAAAATACTTCTACTTTACAAATAAGCATTCACTACTTTCTCATTTTTTTTCAATTATATATGAAAGGATATACTTAAGCTCTCCCATTCTATAAATGAAACTTCCATCTTTTATAGCACTGACCTAGGGTGAAGTGATGGGGCAGAAATTTGGGGAACAGCTTTAATGATTAGTTCTTAAGACATATGTTTGAAATATAGTATGTTGTCACTTACTTTGTATGGTCCACCGAGGGCCTGTGGTTTTCTTCCCCATGATGAATACTGCTTCCATTACCAAGACCCCACCGGAATGTGTTTGAATCTTGAATTAAAATTTCAGGGATTGGCTGGTACCATTCACACAGGCTTCCTTTTTCAAAGCTGCAAACTTCCATTACTTGAATAAAGGGAACAAAGACAAGATCAGCTAATTAAAATAAATGTGTCAGTAAATGGTGGTTTCTATCTGCATTACCACTTTCTTACTTTGGGTTTTTTGTTTTTGTTTTTTTTTTCTCGTTATAATGTAGCTTTAACATAATTAAAATAAGTAGGCAAATAAGTTGTGTAATTTCTAGAAGAGTTTAAAATAAATATTTTTATTATATTCAAATTAGAGGCCCAATGCATGAAATTTGTGCACAGGTGGGGAAGGGAGGGTTGTCTCTCAGGCCAGACTGCACCCTTGGGGGATGTCCAATTGCTGGTTTAGGAATTGGGCCTTAACCAGCAATCAGACATCCTCCTTGCAATCCAGGACACTATATGCACCAGTGACCATACTTTTCAAACAGGTGAAAGGCATCTTGCTGTTGTATGGACAGCTACATTTTTTGGCCCTGGTTGTAAAAAGTAGTACATAACATGACCCTTCTGAGGCAGTAGTACCATTTTCCCATTTTGTGGGTGGAAAAACTGAAGCAGAGAGAAGTTAATTGACTTTGTCATATAGTTGTAAGTGTCAGAATTAGGGCTGACCACAAAATGTGAAAGCCAGAGTCTATGCATGTCATTGCTGCATCATCCTGTTTTTCAATATTAGAGTAGCCTTGCCAGGTTTTAATTTTTAAATCAAATATGTTCCTAATATATAGGGTAGGGTCCCTAGGCCTGGCTGGTGATCAGGGCCAACTGTGGGCAACTGGCGGGCAGGGTGATCTGGTGGCCTCTGCTGGCACCCAACTTGGCTGGCTGCCTGGTGCCATCCACTGGCTGGCCCCACCCCCCAATTGCTTCCACTGATTGCCTACCTCTCGGGGGGGCGAGGGGGGGTCAAGGGGGCAGATGCTCAAAGCATCTGCATTGAGCATCTGCCCCCTGGTGGTCAGTGCACGTCAGAGCCACCAGATGTTCTGCTGTTTGGTTGATTTGCATATTAGGGTTTTATAATATAGGATACCTATAGTAACTGAAATACTGGGAATAAAGAATCTGCTTTCATGAAGAAATGAGATTTTAATTAGCTCCTAAAGCAGCAACTTAAGCATTGCCAGTCTCTTCTAATGTAGCATATATGTTGCTTTCATGACCTCCAAGTTCTGATAAGCCTGTTCTTTTTCCACAGTAATATTAACAAAGCTAAACTTTAGCCCAGTCTCTGAACGGATTTTTTCAAATTTCAAGTTAAAACTCAAAACAATAAGATTTACAATAACTTTTACATTCAACCTCTTTGCTTAAATTTTTCAATATTCTTATAATGACTATATTTTAATATTACACAAAATTACAAGTCCATTTTTTATTTTTTATCAATAATAATAAAAGCATAATATGCTAGTTAGACCAGACAGCTGAACAACCGGATGTCATTCCAGAGGACCTTCCCAACAATGCCTCAGCAGCAGGGGCCAAGGTAGAGGCAGTTAGGCGCATTCAGGCTGGTAGGCAGAGAGGTTAGGAGTGATCAGGCAGGCAAGAGAGTGGTTAGGGACAATCGGGCAGGAAGGTGAGCAGTTAGGGGCATCAGGTAGTTAGGCACAGTGGTTAGGGGCGATCAGGCAGGCTGGCAGGCGAGTGGTTAAGAGCCAGTGGAATTGGGCCTAAACTGGCAGTCAAACATCCCCCACTGGGTCTTGCATTGTGAGAGGGTATAGGCCAGGCTGAGGGACACCGCCTGCATGAATTTCATGCACCAGGCCTCTAGGATTTAAATATGTTTCTATTGATTTTAACAGAGAGAGGCAGAAGGAAAGAAGAGGAATTGAGAGAGAGGAACATCAATAAGAGAAAACTATTGATAGATGCCATGACTGGGAATTGAACTGGTGAACTGGTGACATCTTGGTTCAATTTTTTTTTTTTAAATACATAGGTTGTATATGAAAACTCCCTCTCTTTCTCTCTTTCTCTCTTTTTCTCTCTCTCTCTCGTCATGTGTCTATCAATCTTGTATGTGTCCTGAACTAAAACATAAATTTAAAGACACTGCTTGTTAAGCATGATAGAAGAATATATCCTAATTCTTCTATTATAATTTTCTATACAAATAGCTTATATATAAAGAAATGGCTCAAGGCAGTTGAAAATTTCTAACTAGGACACTAGGCCATGCTACTTAAAGGTTATGCTAGAATTTCCTTATCTGTTTTATGACTACATTTAATTAAAAAATAATAATTTACTTACCACAAAATGATTCATCTGATTTGTCAGGGCAGTCATATCTAAAATCACATTTCTGGATTTCTTCAACACAGTGACCACTGGATCTGCAGACAAATTCACCGTCTGTACAGTTGTGTGGAGGTAATGTTACTGGAACTGAAATTTCTGGTGGAATTGGAAGGTCCACTGGCAAATTACCTGGATGAGAAAGAATATTCAGGTGTCATTTAGCAGATATTTCATTTCTTTACAGATGTTACACAATATGCTTTTCTAACTATGCTTCACATTCAAAATAAAAAAAATATATTTAATAGCATTTGTTAATCTCCTGAAGTTCCTTATGTAAGCATATAAAATGGGATTCTTGGTCTTAGCAATGGCAAATAAATCTGGATGTATTTGATTATAAAAGTAGGAGAAGATGCAGATGGAAATTAGTGAAAAACTATTCAGAGATCACTGAATAAATAGGAGGCCCAAGAACGGGACTTAGAACATTAGCAGGAACCAAGAGAGTCCAGATTCTAGATTAGGAACTAGAGTCTAGGTCTGATTAAACCTTCTAGTCCACCATGTAAATGAACTTTGTTCTTCCACTGCTATAATGAATCTAATATCTCCTCATCTTTGTTCCATTCATCCTCACATATTCAAGGTTCAATGTTGCAAAGAGACCCACACCAGAAATATTCATCTAGAAGTATTTAAACAATTAAAGAAATAATTTCAGAAATTACAAAATTTAAAAGAAACTTATAGAAGTTAATTTGTATAGTAAATGATTTAATAAACATTTGTTAATAATATTCTTATACCATGTATATAGAAGGTCTAATAGATTTAAAGTCAAATATACAATCACTGCAATAAAATCATTTATAGAAAAATGGATAAGAAAAATTTTTCATTACAGTCCTGTAGCATAAGTTTATGTATGATAAAGACTGTCACTCATTTAGCTCATTTGCAAATATACCGAAAATTTTTATAACATTACATCATTGTGTCATTAAGTGTGTTAATATTGTGAGGTACTTAGAATAGTAACTGTATACCGTAAGCAACATGTAGGTCCTTTTATTTTTTATTTTTATATTTATTGTTGGAAGTATTACAGATGTGCTCCTTTTTTTCGCATTGAGCACCTCCACTCTGTAACCTCCCCTCCCAGACCTTCACCACCTTATTGTCTGTGTCCATAAGCTATACATACGTGCCTATAAATTCCCTGGTTAATCTCTCTCCCTCCATCCCCCCATTGCCACATTCCCTCTGAGATTCCTCACTTTTTTCCATGCTTCCATGTCTCTGGATCTATTTTGTTTATCAGTTTATTTTGTTCACTAGATTCCACATGAGCAAAATCATGTTATACTTACTTTTCTTTGACTGGCTTATTTCACTTAGCATAATACTCTCCTTGTCCATCCATGCTGACTCAAAAAGTAAAAGATCTTCCTCTCTCTCTCTCTCTCTCTCTCTCTCTCTCTCTCTCTCTCTCTCTCTCTCTCTCTCTTTACTGCTGCATAGTATTCCATGGTGTAAATATATCATGAGTATTTTTATCCAGTCATCTGCTGATGGGTACTTAGGCTGTTTCCAAATCTTAGCTACTGTATATTGTGCTGCTATGAACATAGGAGTGCATACATTCTTTCTGATTGGTGTTTTGGGTTTCTTAGTATATATTCCTAAAAGTGGCATTACTGGGTCAAATGGGAGTTCCATTTTTAATATTTTGAGGAAACACCATACAGTTTCCATAATGGCTGCACCAGTTTGCATTCCCACCACCAGTGTACTAGGGTACCCTTTTCTCCACGTCTTTGTCAGCACTTTTAATTTGTGGGGAGCAGGCCTAAGTCACAGTCTGGCCTCCCTCTGTGGGAGGTGACCAGGCTGATCAGGGGAAGATGCCATCACCCCACTGCTGCAGCCACTGCCAACCATTGCAGCCACCAAGGTGTGTTCATCAGCATGGACGACAATCCCTTCACCACGGAAAAAATGACAATTTTATTTAGGCGTTTTCAAGATGTGTCTTTCATAGGGTATGACATTTCTTTCTCCCTCCCTCCCTCCCTCCCTTCTTTCCTCCCTCCCTTCCATCTTTCCTTCCTTCCTTTCTTCCTTCCTTCCTTTCTTATTCTTTTTTTCTTTCTCCTCACCTGAGGATATGTTTCCATTGAATTTTAGAGAGCTTGGAAGAGAAAGGAAAAGACGGAGAGTAACATAAATGTGAGAGGGAAAGTTAGATTGCTTTCCTTCTGCATGAGCCCTGACCTGAGTCCCGGCCAGGGAGGAGCCTGCAACCTAGGTACATGCCCTTGATCAGAATCAAACCCAGACTCTGCGGTCAGCAAGCCGAGGCTCTATCCACTAAGCCAAACTGGTGAAGTGAAGGAAATAATATTCCTCCAAGAGTGTGGTGGAAAAACACTAGATCACCTTCTTGGATTCATATTACCCAAGTTACCAAGAACACTGCAAGTGGCTCTGAAAAAAGATGTTTTCTCTGCAGCTCATGTGCAGAGGCCCCCCTACGCTGTGTCTGCTGGGGTGGGGGCATTCTCTGAGCCACATGGTGGCTGCCCAGAGCACACTCCCAGCCCTGTGTTGTGTCTGCTGGGCTGGGGGAGTTCTGCCTGCCCAGTGCCCTCCCTTCCTCTGTGGCCAGGGCACGGAATGCTATGGATGCTGCCATCTTTGTGACAGAGTGACAGCTAATTTGCATATTACCCTTTTATTAGATTATCGTTAATTATTTGCCTAGAATTGCAAAGAAAGACTAAAGTTAGTAGCAATGATAGAGTTAACTCTCCAAACAAAAAACACTAAATGCTTTGTAGATGAAACAAAATCGCAAAGGCAAAATGCAAATGACTAAGTCTGCACTCACTAAGAAGTGGAGATTAATCTGGTTGATATGATCTACCTCTACATCCCTAAGCTACAGGCAAATCTAACCACCTGCATACCTGTCATTTGAGATCAATGACTCAGACTCATTAGAGTCAATTTTCTAACTCCTTGCACTGTGACTTTCTTGTAATAAATATGATATACTTCATGCTACATTAATAAAATATCTCTGATAGAACAGATACTCTAACTTGTTTTATTTTAGACTTCCTCATCACAGTCATTCCCACAAAGGTAATTAAGCAATATAATTTATATTTGAAAATCCCTAGTTCTTGATAAATTATTACCAGCTTTACATATGCCATAATTATGTGAATGACTTGAATGACTTGACTGATATGTATAACAGATTGGGGGGGGGGGAGTTGGGGGCGAACAGGCCAGCAAGGAAGGAGCAGCTGGGGGAGAGAAGGATGGGGGGTAGTTGGGAGCAAGCAGAGTGGTTAGGGGCAATTAGGCAGGCAGGCATGTGAGCAGATAGGAGCCAGCAGTCCCAGATTGCAAGAGGATGTCCAACTGCCAGTCGGATATCCCCCAAGGGTTCCCAAATTGGAGAGAGTGCAGGCCAGGCTGAGAGACACCCACTCTCCCCCTCTCCATCCATGAATTTCAATTGTACTGGGCCACTAGTTTAGAAATATAATTGGTGAGAAACTAACATTAATGTAGAGGGATGTCAAAATTCCAATCAACTCAGTTTAAGAACAAAAAGCCATTCGGCAGATAGGGGAGGGCATACAAAATATTGTTGTTAAGCCTCTTATAAGTATTTTCTATACTTTCTCAATTTTAAGGCATCATCAAGTGGAAGACATGCCAATGACTTATTAGCAATTTTCCTGAGGAAAATAAAACACCAGATATCTTGAATAGTGAAATTCTTTCTATTAATTAATACTTCTAGTAACTAAATTCAAATATACATATTGAATTCTGAAATTTTAAATTAAATGAAAAATGGGTAGGTAATTGCTTAATTGCATTTTCTCTTTGTAGCAGTATGTTGTGATGCCATATAGTCATAGCTTTATTTTTCCAAATAACCCAGCTACCTCACCAATAATCCTTGATGTCTGGAAGTAAACTATTATATGTGTTCTGCTAAAGAAAATATACTTTTTTGCTTTTCTTGTATCAGAAAAAAAATAATGTGAAACAGATACTTCCTTTGGGTTACTGATTTTTAAATTTGAATGTCTGGCAACAATTTTTGCTTAATAATGTACTCTGAAGGTCAGATTCAAGGTGAGGGAAAAGCTATTGAATTTTGCCATTATTCCCCATCATTACCCACTCTGGGACTGGCCAACATCATCATATCTTGATGCAAAGAACAACAGGGTTATATTATATGGTTAATTTTGCCTACTTTCCCTAGAAATGTAATTAATCTTGCCTCAATATATTTTCTCTAGTATCCTCCTGAACCAGTTTTTGAATAAGAATCTTATCATCAATGTACTGAAACAAAGGAAGTATGAACCATAGTTGGGAATGGATTTCAAAATTAAGTTAGAAACAACCAGAAGTTAGAAAATAAGAAAGATTTGACATCAAAGAGCAAATGATGCTCAAGGATGAAGTAAAAAGAAACTAAATTTATGACATAAACACTATTGGGGAAATTAATAAAAGTTAGCAGTGAAAAAGCTTACTATTAGAATCAACAATTTTGAATCAGGGTCATGGCAGAGGTAATGGAAAAAACAGAACAGATGTGAGAAATATTTTGGAGTTGGAGTCAGCTAGGTTTGCAAGTGAGCCAGTTTTAGAAAAAAGTCAAAAGCCCTAACCAGTTTGGCTCAGTGGATGGAGAATCGGTCCTGCCAGACTGAAGGGTCCCAAGTTCAATTCCGGTCATGAGCATGTACGGTACCTTGGTTGCGGGCACATCCCCACTA
Source organism: Pipistrellus hanaki (assembly GCF_964339955.1). Taxonomy (NCBI): domain Eukaryota; kingdom Metazoa; phylum Chordata; class Mammalia; order Chiroptera; family Vespertilionidae; genus Pipistrellus; species Pipistrellus hanaki. The sequence continues at coordinate 120,765,918 of NC_140503.1, read as the reverse complement.
AGAGGTGTACAGGAGGCAGCTGATCAATGTTTCTCTCTCATCGATGTTTCTAACTCTTTATCCCTCTCCCTTCCTCTCTCTAAAAAATCAATAAAATACATATTTTTTTAAAAATCAATAAAATATATTTTAAAAATAAAAAAGAAGAAAGTCAAAGGATACAGTGGAATTCCAGTCCCTGGTTGCTAGAGAATACTGATATTGTTAAAAAAAAAAAAAAAAAAAAAAAAGAGGATGGCATGAAAAGAAAGAGGTTGATTTTTAGGAAATAAGTAAAAATAAGATAATCTTTTTAATTGCTTTTAGTATAAAATAAAGGTTATAGGTAATGTACCAATCCATTCTTTAAAGAGTAGGTCAATATTTTATGTTTGTGTATATGTTTTTCAGTTTTTCTTTGTTTCATTAACCAAGGAGAAAAATGCTGTAGATAATCAGTTTATACTTAAAGCAAATCAAAGTCTGTAGATACTAGTAAACCTATATGTACTGATCCCACCTCAGCAAAAATGATATCACAAATAAAACAGTTCATCAAGAATGATATTTTTTTTATTAAGAGCCTAATTTTTATGGCAAGATTGCATCAAATTCCTTTATAAAACTATGGTTATAACAGGCTTTGTGCCTTCAACCCAAAGTTGCTTTTGTTATAGAGCCAACATTAAAACCGCATGGTTCAGACAGATTTTAGAATTCCATATCTTTCTTCTGAAAATTGAAGCAGAATATCAGGACTAATAGTCTGTAACTGATATTTTACATCTCTGCCTTTGTTCCTGGCAGCCCTTCTCGCTCCACCTTGGAGCCATCAGCCACAGAATGCATTTAAGGGCAGTGGGAACTACCACAGTGTCAGTGTGACTGGTGCTTGTTCTCTTTCTTTGTTGTTCCCTGCTGCCTGGGCCACAGGGTTTCTCCCTAATCTCAGAGTGGGAGGAGATTTGGGAAACCTCTGGCCATGGACATCAAACAAGCTAAGGCGAAAATCTCCTTCCTGCCCTCAATTGTAAATTCCCCTCGAGGTCACCTGTGTTCCTTAAGTTTAACTTTACACATCTGTAAAATTAAATTTTGTTCTTTTCTTTTTTAGGTTAGTAGTTGTAGACCATTATAATAACAGTGGCTAACATTAAGGTCCAAAGAAACAGATATCATATTCTGTCATTTTATCATAGCAGGTAATCTCCTTCTCAGTTTGTTCCATAAAATTGAGATAACAAATGCATCTGCCCTATTCAACATTCAAAATCCATTCATCAACAATGGACCAGACACTATTCTTGACTCTTAAAACGTTATGGAATTATGTGAGATGATACATAGGCAGGTTGCATCATTGTGCCCATTTTATATTCTCCATTCTTGCCAAGTTCCTGTCAATGGAGACTACTTCCCTGTCACATTTTTAGGCTCAACTGCATGACCTGCTCTGACCAATGGACACAACCAGACACGATGCATACCTTGTCCCAGTAGAAGCTATAAGGGTGCTCTCTCTTCCCACCCTCTTCCTTGACAACAGAATGGGTCTCATAGGGACTTGGTCCTTGAGCCTTGGACCCAGATAAAAGGGACACACAGAACAGAGCAACAGAGCACACATGGTTTTAATGTTGTTCTATACTAACACTTAAAAACAAGAAATAAATGCTTGAGATTGTAAGTCACTGAGATTTGGCTGTCAAGGAAAACTGACTGACATGGTTAATAAAAAATTTTCTCCTTGGTTAATAAAATGTAGAAGTACTTAGCATTTTAGTAATAATAATAATAGTAAACTAAAATATATAATAATAGTATACAAACACTTAAAATGATATAGACATCTTCCTATCCACCCATCTAACCAACAAATATTTATTGAGAACTACATGTATATATGCCAGATACTATTTAGGCAGCTGGAGATAAAGTAGTGAACAGGCAAAATTTATGGTCTCATGCAGCCCACAGTATTGTGGGGGAAAGAATAAATTGAACTTTAAGAGGAAGAGGTGTCATAAAAAAATAACAGGGAAAGGAGGTAGAAAATATCAGATATGGAAGAGATCTCTGTGTGCGTCTGTGATTGTGTAGTGTTCAGCGACAGCTTTACTAAGGGAGAGACCTTTGAGCAGAGATTAAAAAGAAGAAAGGAGTCCAGTGGATATCTGGGGCAAGAGGGAAAAGCAGGTGTGAAGGGTTGGGGCAGTCAAGGATTAGTTAGTTAAGAGGCCTGCCAGTCATTTATTCCTTGGAAGCTAGGAAGAGGCTTGGCTTTTTTTTCTTTTTTTTTTTTCTTCCCTCTTTCTCTAAATGAGAAAGGATGGTCCTAGGAAAACATGACATTATCTAAGCTTTAAAAAGTCATTCTGGATGCTGTTTTGAGGATAGTTTATATGGCTTAAGGGTAAAAGCAGGCAGATCACTTAAAAAGCAGTTATAATAATCCAAAGACAATGGTAGCCTGAATCAAGGGGAGAACAGTGAGAGCCATGAGAAGTAGTGAACTCTGTATATATCTGAAGCTAGTGGCTGACCAGATTTGTTAATGAGGAATACGTAACTAGAAATAAACGCATTTATTGAGCTAGGGAGGCATGCAGGAAGGTCAAAACTGAGGGGCAAGTGGTAATCAAGAATTTACTTTTAGACCTGAAGAGTTAGGGTAAACTTGTTCAATGCTGATTTTCTTCTTGATGGCCTTCCAGAGAGGGATTGACTTTCTGCCCAGTCTGTGGGAACCCCTGCACAGAGTGGTTATGGTAATTAACCCTGCCAGAGTGGTGAGGTGAAGGATCAAAGCTGTGTCCCCTTGTTACAAGGAAAATGATTAGAGCCCAGCCCTCTGATTATGTCTGGGGAGGGCTGGCACTCTCCTGCCCGATAACGCTGTGGTGGCAGAGCAGGGCTGCTGCTGCGCTTCAGCACATGGCAATGCTTTCTACATGGGTTTTTGAATTGCTTTTGAAATGCCCAGCCTCTAATCATAAAAAAATAAAAATAAACTATGCTCTCTCTTGTCACAGATTTTAAGAGCCTCCAGCCTCTCTGTCAGAATCATCCTCCAAGAGCTTGATATAGATTCCGACTGGATCAGTAAGCACAGACTAGAATGAATTTCCATTGGAGTAGTCTGCTTGTTTTAGGTGTTTCCCTAGGTATCTTTGAGATTCCTGTAAGAAATCTAAGTTGATGCCAAAACAGGTTTGGCTCAGTGGATAGAGCATCAGCCTGTGGACTGAAAGGTCCCGGGTTCGATTCAGGTCAAGGGCATATACTTGGTTGTGGGCACATCCCCAGTAGAGGGTGTGCAGGAGGCAGCTGATCGATGATTCTCTCTCATCGATGTTTCTAACTCTCTGTCCCTCTCTCTTCCTCTCTGTAAAAAATCAATAAAATATATTAAAAAAATAAAAGCTAGCAGGCATCATAGGTGCTTCTGCTCTTAAAAAAAAAAAGAAATCTAAGTTGAAATGTTGAGTAGGTGGTTAGTATATAAGTCTACAGTTAAAGGAAAATGTTGAGAATAGAGATATACAGGGTGGGGCAAAAATAGGTTTAGAGTTGTGAATATATGAAACATAGTTTATTCTTATATTCTTATTTATTAATTATTGTACTATTTCCCAGACAAACAACTACTAATATATTGGAAACATGTATGATTTCATTAATGGAAAATCTATAACATGGAGATAAAATTATTGAAATCAATCCTTAGAAAAATATAAGGTGTAGCTTGAAAATAAAACATCTCTAAAGGTAACTGAGAGGTTAATAAAGCCTCCAAAACATTATAATTGCAAGGCAAATAAATTGGCAAATAAACCCTCAAATATAATGAAATTACAGAGTAACTTCAGACATGATTTTCTAGTATTTTTCATGTGATAAGACACAAACACAACTGATCCAACCCTTTTTTACCATTTTCACAAAGATTTTAAGGGTTATTATTAGCAAAAATTTACAATAATCTCTTCCAGGGTTAATATATTTGAGAATACACAATTGAGGGCACTTTGGAATATTTGTTGAAATGAAATGCTGATTTCCTTGGTGGGTTTTTCAGTAATCAGGTTTGAAAATAGTCATATATTGAAATATTCTTTCTTACCAGGATAGAGGGTACAGTCCATAAAAGACAAATCATCAATTGCAATGTCTCCAGTGAAGCCATCTCCCACTGAAGCCTCCACCAAAATCTAAGAAAAAAAGAATAAATTTATTGTCATTCTAAAGGGAACTAACTTATGAAATCCCACAGCTGAAAAAGAATTCAGAATTTACCGAAAGAAAACTCTCTACTGAACCATTAAAAAAATATTTTACAGTATTCTTCATAAGTAAGTAGGCATCTGACCTCTACCTGATAATCCTAATCAGGAGAAGCTCCTCACTGCCCTGAGCCTGTGGAAGCCAAGAAGCCCATAGCAGATTGATGTCTACTTCCCTGTAACTTTCTACCACTATTTCTAGACTTGCCCTGTTTTCCTTTGATCCTTTAAGTATTTGAAGGCAAATTATTGTCCCCTTTTCCCAACTTTGCCCTAAAAGTTCAGATGTTTCCAAGGTTAGACTTCTTCATCCTTTGAGAAATCAAATTTGCTGCCAGAGGTACTTGCTAGATTGTACATATTGAAGAGTTTTAAAATTTTTCTCACAACGACCTTATTCTGTAACACTTTATGAAACTGGTTAATCGTTATTAGATCTCCTTCTGAACCACATTAATCACAGTGAACTCAGATGACACCTGTGCTTTCACAGGAGCTGCAATTCCACCAGAACTCTAGTAAAATATGAAATACTGACAAGCCACTACAGTGTGTGGCAGATTGTGATTAGGGCTGAGTTTTACTATAATAGAATTAATCATGATGAATTATTTTAATACTTATGCAAATATGTTGAATACTTACTAGGAATCCTGCTATAATTTAGTAACGAACTTTAAGCAAACTCAAACTTTAAAAACATGTTCTCTTTTTCCACTATTAGATGAACTTATGTTTCTATTTCATTTTTCCTCACTAATGATATATGTGGAAGTAGAAATATTATTTAATTTATTAAATTATTTCCTCCATCAAAAGTTATATCATATATTGTTTATTAATGTATTAAAGTTTTAAAAGGTCAAATTAATGACTTCTAACCTCTTGACATTTTCTTCCAACTTCCCAGTCTTATTTGAGCACTACCAGACTTCCTCCCTGATTTTCTTGCTAAAGGACTTAATATGGGAAAGGTTGATGCATCTACAAATGGGTAAATATAGTCCATCTAATACTGCCAGAGGAATATTTTAACAGTGGTATGCAGGAAGTGTCCCACTTCTTTACAAAGGATCACACCAAATATAAAATGCACTCTTCTTTTTACCACCAGCAGGATTCAAAGAAAAATCATAGGCAGAGAAAAATACTTTATACAAAATCATACAACTATTCTAATAAATAAAAAGAACTGGGCAGTACATACTATTAAATATATTTTGTTTTGTAGAAAATAAGACTGTAGTTGGGTCTTATTTTCAACAAGAGGAAAAGGTTATAAGAAAAGACTAATTATTAATACATTTCTTCGATCATTCTGTATCTGTCTCACTGCAGTACCATATAGAATATGCTAACTACAAGAAGGCTCACAGGTGGAACAAAAAATAAAAACTAAAGTATATAAAAATAAACACTATTGACTGGGCTATTCTGCTCATAATTATCTTAGTTAATTCATGAGAAGAGATTAAAAAAAATAAATAAACATCATGCCGAAACCGGTTTGGCTCAGTGGATAGAGCGTCGGCCTGCGGACTGAAAGATTCGATTCTGGTCAAGGGCATGTACCTTGGGTGAGGGCACATCCCCAGTAGGGGGTGTGCAAGAGGCAGCTGATTGATGACTCTCTCTCATCAATGTTTCTAACTCTTTATCTCTCTCTCTTCCTCTCTGTAAAAAAATCAATAAAATATATTAAAAAAAATAGACATCAGAATTCCAAAATTGACTTTTTAATTAAATTTTACTGGGGTGATATTGGTTAATAAAATTATATAGATTTCAAGTGTATAATTCCATGACACATCACCTGTATATTGCAGTGTGTGTTTACCACCCAAAGTCATATCTTCTTCCATTACCGTATATTTGACCCCCTTTACCCTTTACAACTACCACCCCATACCCCTTCCCTCTGGTAACCACCATACTGTCATCTGTGTCTATGAGTTTTTGTTTGTTTTTCTTTTTTGTAAAATTTTTTCCAAAGTCTATTAAAAGCATACTTGTGCATATAAATATCTGTAAGATTATTTTAGAATATATACACATATTTGGTTCCATTCAAATGTGTTAGATCAACTGTTCCAAAGTATTTATTTCGTTAAAATATTGGTCATTTGTAAAAATTCCAAAATTTCTCATTTGTGGCCACACCTGGTAAACAGCATTTCTGAGTGGATGCTGTCCACATGGGCTTATCTGCAATTTATTTTATATTTATGGCAAACATCGCTTCTGTGAGCACCCAGTGCCAATGGGAAGACCCTGAAATGGTCCAAGGCCCATTGATTCCAGTCAAGGGCACATCCCCAGGAGGGGGTGTGCAGGAGGCAGCTGATCAATGTTTCTCTCTCATCAATGTTTCTAACTCTTTATCTCTCTCCCTTACTCTCTGTAAAAAATCAATAAAATATATTTTAAATATATATTTTTAACAAAACACATGATCATGTCAATAGAAACAAAAAAAAAAAACCAACACATTCAACAAAATTCAGCAATCTTTTTTGATAAAAACTCTCAGTAAAGTGGAAATAGAGGGATCATAACTCAACTAATAAAGGCATATATGACAAAAATATAGGCATTATAATACTCAGTAGGCAAAAACTAAAAGAATTTCCCTTAAGAACAGGAACAAGACAAAGATGTCCACTTTCAGAACTTTTGTTCAACGTAGTACTGGAAATCCTAGCACAGCAATCAGAGAAGAGCTAAAAGGCATCCAAATGGGAAAGGAGGAAGTAAAACTGTCATTATTCACAGATAACATGATATTGTACATTAAAAAAATCCCTAAAGACTCCACCAGAAAATTACTAGACTTACTACATGAATTTGGCAAGGTAGCAGGATACAAATTCAACATCCAGAAATCAATGGCATTTTTATACACCAATAATAAACTCTCAGAAAGAAAAACTGAAAAAGCAATCCCATTTACCATTGCAACAACAACAAAAATTAAGATAATTAGGAATAAGTGTAACTGAGGAGGAAAAATACCTGCACTTAGAAAATTTTAGGACATTGAAAAAAGAAATAGGGGAAGATACAAATAAATGGAAGTGAATGCCACGTTCATGGATTGGAATAATTAACATCATTAACATGTTATTGGATATATTACTCAAAGCAATCAATAGACTCAATGCAATCCCTAATAAAATACCAATGGTATATTTCACAGAGCTAGAACAAATACTCCACAAATCGATATTGAACCATAAAAGACCCCAAATAGCTGCAGCAATCTTGAGAAAGAAGAACAAAGTAGGAGGGTTCACAATACCTGAGATCAGACTATACTACAAAGCTATTATAACCCAAACATGTTTGGTAATAGCACAAGAACAATAGATAAGAACAGAGAACCCAGAAATTAACCCACACCATTAATATTTGACAAAAGAGGCAAGGAAATACAATGAAGTAAAGACAGTATTTTCAACAAATGATGATGAGAAAACTGGACAGAGACATGCAAAACAACAAAACTAGACCACCAACTTATACCATACACAAGAATAAACTAAAGATTGAAAAAAGACTTAAATATAAGGCATGAAACCATAAAAATCTTAGATGAGAACATAAGCAGTAAAATATCAGACATCTCACATAGCAATATATTTACAGATACATTTCCTAGGGCAAAGGAAACTATGAAGAAAAGAAACAAATGGGACTACATCAAAATAAAAAGTTTCTTTACAGCAAAAGAAACCATCAAAATGAAAACGGAACCCACTGTTTGGGAGAACATATTTGCCAATGATACATTTGATAAAGTATTACTATCCAAAATAGATAAAGTACCCATACAACTCAACAAAATGAAAACAAACAACTCAATTAAAAAATGGGCAGAAGGTCTGAATAAATATTTCTCCAAAGAGAACATAGAAATGACCAATAAACATGAAAAAATGCTCCAAGTCACTAATCATAAGAGAAATGTAAATTAAAATCACAATGAGATATCACACCTATCAGAATGGCTATCATCAAACAATCAACAAATGACAAGTGCCGATTAGGATGTGTAGAAAAGATAATAATAGTTCACTGTTGGTGGGAATGCAGATTGGTGCAGCCACTATGAAAAATAGTATAGTGTTTCCTAAAAAAATTAAAAATGGAACTACCATTCGACCAAATGATCCCACTTCTGGGAATATATCCTAAAAAAACGAAAACATCAATTAGAAAAAAAAATATATGCACCCCTATGCTCATAGCAGCATTATTTACAATATCTAAGATTTGGAAATAGCTCAAGACACCATTAGCAAATTAAATGGATAAAAAAAGCTGTGGGACATTTACACTATGGAACACTACACAGCTGAAAAAAGAGGGTTATTTTACCCTTTGGGACAGCATGGATGGACCTGGAAAATATTATGCCTAGTGAAATAAGCCAATCTGAGAAAGACAAATATCATATGATTTCATTTATTTGTAGAAACTAATGAACTAAATGAATTGACCAACAAAATAAGACCCAAAGAAAAAAGATAAACCAAAGAACGTATATACTTACAAGAGGCCCACATTCTTGCACAGGTGGGGTCTAGCTGGCCTTGCCCCCAATTGGCAATCAGGTTGCAGGGGGGCTGATCTGGGGCAGGACCAGCCTGGGGGGTGGGGGAGGAGGCCCATAGAAGGTTGACCAGTTGGCCCCACCCCTGCAGTGCATGTCATTGCAATCAGTTGTTTCAGTTGTTAAGGTCCCTTAGGGTTTATATATATATATATATATATATATATATATATATATATATATATATGCATAGTCCATCTATTGTCCTTGTGTCAAATGTTTCCAGGGTAATCAAGGAGAAAAAATGTGTCCCTGTCCTCGAATATCTTATCTTCTAGGCCAGAAAAACACCTAAGTGGTAACACCCTAAATCTCAGGAGTTTAGTTTATCCCAAACAGTACTTTCAAGTCAAACAGGTTACCAATATTTTAGAAGTGGATGTTTCATAAGACAACTGTTGTAATTGCAACTATCCCTGTGACTATCTGTTATACACAACTCTAAAGCTGTCAGTTACCATTTAGTATTTTATACCTGACCTACTCCCAATTAATGTCTTTTTTTCTGGTTTCCATAGGCATTTTGGTTTGCAATTCCTTGTGCATATTCCCCATAAATTGTAAAGGGTATGAGATTTTACCCTACTCACAAGCTAACAAGTTAGCCTGCCACTGATTTATAGACATATACTGGAAGAAGATACCAGATTTTTATATAGAGAACAACAGAAAGCATCAACCCCAAAAATGCCTTCCATTGGATCCCAGATTTCCACAGGAAAACACAATGAAGGCCAGATGTTTTCCTGCACATGCAGTGGGTTGCACCAGAGAACAGGAAACTCTGACATCTGCTTATCTTCTTGGAGAGAAAGAAAATGGGGGGGGGGGGGGGGGGAGGAACAGAGAGAGAGAAGGTGCTTACTTTGGAACATAAGTACATATTTCATTTCTAAGAGGGTGAACTGTACAGAACACAAGAAATCCATAAAGAACCATCTCCTGAAACTAATCTTATATAATAAAAGCCTAATATGCAAATTAGTAAAATGGCAGAACAATGGGTCGCTCTGATGCACACTGATCATCAGGAGGCAGACGCTCAACACAGGAGCTGCCCCCAGCCTGCAGGCCCCAGAGTAGCCAAGGTGGGTGTCAGCAGGGGCCCCTTGATCACCCTGCCAGTCACCCCACAGATCGGGCCTGATGGCTAGCAAGTCCTAGTAACCTTACCAGTAGACAAATTTCGTGCCCTGAGCCTCCAGTACAAAATAACATTAAATGTAAAAAAAGTAAAAAAATTTAAAAAGTATATAAATAATTTTTTTTCTCCCAACTGTGCAGATGAATGGTGCTACATGGCTGATATATTTAAATTTGTAGAAGAACAATACATCTTAATATATATGTAAATTAAAATGTTCACATCAATTCAACCTTCTTTTCTCTTTCATGCCTCATTTTATAACACTCTGAACTGAATGAGTCTGACTTTTTAGTCTTTCAGAGAGGGCCACCCACCTGTGCCTGGCCAATCTCCTTTCCACTCACAATTTTCCCCCAATCAGGGTTTTTGCTGTATTGAGGGTAGAGATATTTTTTTAAAATCAAGGAATGGGAAATTTTGGTGGAGGAAATAAGGTCATTCAAAATTTTGTTGATGTTTCTTTATCTAAATATAATTCTTTCTGTTATTCTTTCTTGAATGAAAGAGACAGAAACCTAAAAAAAAATCATCCCATGTATTCAGGTCATATGAGGTTTATTTGCTTTCTGTGGTCTTTAAAGGGATGGGAAAGCATAAAGTAACATTTTGTGTTACTTTAAATAAACCAGAAAGGCCAAAATCTGGATGGCACTTCTTCCTCCTCCAATATATATAATGTCTCTCTGGACTTTGCCTAAAGGGTTTGAAAGAAATAAGTATTGATCAATTTATAGCTAATCTGCTACTTGAAATTCTGCAAACTCACATGCTATTTTAAACCATCTTCTGGGGACTTATCTACCATGTAAACCACTTCACATCTCATCTATTATTTGAATGAGGACAAATTGCTCTCCAGTGCTAAAAATATATATGGGATGTATTTGATTGGAAATTATAAAGAAGCATTTAATTAAAAATATCCTGATCAATATAACAGAGAGAAAAGTAAAGCAGATAGAGAATTGCCCAGCTGCATGGCTCAATGGTTGACCGACGACCTATGAATCAGGAGGTCAGGGATGGAAAACATGCCCAGGTTGCAGCTTGATCCCCAGTGTGGGTAGTGCACAAGGCAGCTTATCAGTTATTCTCTCTCATTATTGATGTTTCTATCTCCTTCTCCTTTTCCCTTCTTCTCTGAAATCAATAAAAGTATTTTTTTAAAGAAGATAAAGAACTATTGATTAGAAAGTTCATAAAATATTGCATTTATTATTTTAAATGATTATTAAGGTATACGGTAATAAGATTTTAATAGAATGCAATATAATACTGCCCAAGTGATTGGTTCACACATGTCAAAATAAGTTCTCATTTAAGAGCATAGTTCTAAAATTCTTATTTTTTAAAAATCAATACACTCATTTTTATCCTCCACACTACTAAAAATAATATTTAAAGAAAAATGAGTAGCACTATAGTTTGTCAATTTATATGCAAGTACTGGAGTCTCAGGGCATGACATTTGTGGCCTGGTGGGGGTGGGGCGTCTCTCAGATTGGCCTGTGCTCTCTTCCAGTTTGGGAGCACTTGGGGGAATCTCTAACATGGCTCAGGCCTGCTGTGGGCTTAAGCCGTCAGTCGGACATCCTTAGCACTGCCATGGAGGCAGGAGAGGCTCCCGCCACCACCGCTGTGCTCACCAGCCATGACCCTGGCTTCTGCCTGAGTGGCGCTCTCCCTGTGGGAGTGCACTGACCACCAGAGGCAGCTCCCACATTGAGCATCTGTCCCCTGGTGGTCAGTGTGCATCATAGCAACCAATTGTTCTGCTGTTTGGTCGATTTTCATGTTAGCCTTTTATTATATGGGATTTTACAAAAATAATTACAAACTCCTCACACTTTCTCTAGTTCAATATTGTGTAATACCCACCCAGTGAATACTATGAATTAAAAAATCCATTTCAAGTCTCAGTTTAGATGTTACTACCTCAGAGAAGCTTTTCTCTTGATCACTCAAGTTGAAGCTACTGTCCTTTACAAACTTTTCATAATTTTAATTATATTTGTGCAACTCAACGATTGGCTGCCTCCTCTTGGAGACTTTAAGGACAAGCTCTGTGAGGCTAACTGAGGGATAGAACACTGTACACACAGCACCTAGCACAGTGATGAGCATATAGTAAGGACTTCCATATGTTAGGGGGGGGAAGGAAAATTCCAATTTCAACTAAAACTTATGTTACTCTTTTTAAAAAATTGTTTATTGTTGAAAGTATTACATATGCGCTCTTTTGCCCCCATTGTCCTCTCCCAGCCTGCCGCTGCCCACCAGCCCCAGTCTTCACTGCCACTTCCTGCCACATTATTTGTGTCCATTGGTTATGCTCATATGCATGCAAGTTCTTTGGTTGATCTCTTATGTTACTCTTGATGTCACACCATAGTGCCCACATGGTTTACATGGCATATGATTATCAAAGAAATTAAAGGTGTAAAATATATTGTGTTTCATACTACGCATCTAAACTGTTGACAATCTTGTTTCTTTTTTCTTATACAACTTCCTGTGTCTCTTCCTTACACAGCCTTGTTCTTGGATTCCAACTCAATGTCTACCTGCATTTATATGGTTTTGTTGCCCTCTCCTCTTTTTCCATTCCTAAATTTATGACATCTGCATTTCTAGATCCTTCCCTCAATCTTCAGCAATTTCTCAAGCATCGCTTTCTATCTGAAAAAAATATAAATTCCATTTATTAGAAGAATTTTTTAAAAATTATCTGCACGTATTTGATAGCAATATTAGTTTTAGGTAGGCTTGCAACCATTTTTTAAAGCATTTTAAAAATAATATATGCATGGAATGAGACCTTAGAGAGCATTTAAAATCCAAAATCTTTATTTTTTATTTGAATAAATGAGAGCCAGAATGTTTAAATAACTCACTCATAGGTTTATAGACAGACTCTGTTTGCAAAATGATATCCAAAATACTCAAAAAAAGGTCTCATTCTTGACTAGTTTAAAATTCCAAATATTTTAATCAATTTAAAAAATTTTTAATTTGTCATTTTACTTTTATTATGCTTGCAAGCTTTTATACTAAGTCTGATAGTGACTAATAGGAATTAAATGAATGGGGGCACTGTGCAAACAATACAAGCCCAATTCATTCCTTGCATTTAGATAATTATTAATTCTGATTACTGATGTGTAGCACCTACCGTTTAGCACTATAATATTATCTATAATAATAAAAGCATAATATGCTAATTAGATCAGACAGCCGAATGACTTTCTGGACATCATCCTGGACATCCTTCTGGAGGAAGCCACAGTGGCAGGGGCCCAGGAAAATGTGGTTAGGGTCAATCAGGCAGGCAGGCAAGCAGTTAGGAGACATCAGGTAGGCAGGCGAGTGGTTAGGAGTGATCGGGCAGGAAGGTAGAGTGCTTAGGAGTAATCAGGCAGGCAGAGTGATTAGAGGCAATCAGGCAGGCAGGCAAGCCAGCAGTTAGGAGCCAAGTGGTCCTGGCTTGTGAGAGGGATATCCGACTGCCATTTTAAGCCTGATCCCACAGGATTGGGCCTAAAGCTGCAGCTGGACATCCCCTGAGGGGTCCCAGATTGCAAGAGGGTGCAGGTCAGACTAAGGGACCATCATCCCCCTGTGCAGGAATGTCATGCACTGGGCCTTTAGTTATCAATATATAATAGTACAGAGTTGAGCAAAAGTAGTTTCACAGTTGTTCATATGAAAATAATACAAACAATAAATAATAATACAAGAATAAACTGTTTTGTGTTCTCAAAACCTACTTTAGTCTCCAGCAGCACCTCACACCAGAGCTCAGTTCAGTACACTGGATCAGACATGCCTAATAATCTACATGTGGGCTTTCTCCTTCCCACCCAGCCACTCCACAGCAGAAAGAGCACTAGTGGATCAGGCTTCATCTCAGTGTCACCCTCTCTGATCAGTCATCCTGCATCTGGTCTTCAGTCACCCAGGCAGTTTTCCCCAATACTGAATATAAACCAACATTATCAGTTTATTAATCTATACATATAAAACCCTAATAGGCAAATAGACTGAACAGCAGAACAACTGAACAACTGGTCACTATGATGTGCACTGACCACCGGGGGGAGGGGGAGGCATGTGGAGCATGGTGGACATCCAGGTGAGCAGAGGCAACAGACCAAGATGGGGTGCCAGTTGCTGTCATCAGGGTGAGCTTCTCGTGGTTACTGAAAATTCTTTGCTCCTGTTTGCTGCAGTCCTGCCTAACACTCATACCTGCTGCTAGCACCAGCCCTGCTCGCACCCACTGCTGGCACTGAAGCCACTGCTTACATGTGCTGCCAGTGCCCATCACTGGCCCAGATTGCTCAATACCATCAGCGGGTGCAAGCCACAGCTGCTGGTCCCAATTGTCCCTCAGGGCTTCTCTACCTCTCCCTGTTCCTGAGGGGCGATTGGGGCTAACAGCTGCCTCTCACACCTACTACCAGCGACAGCCCCACTCACACCTGCTGCCAGTGCTAAAGTTGCCACTCACACCCACTGCTGGAGCCCAGCACTGACCCTTATGGTTCAGCACCATCAGTGGGTGCAAGCAGCGGCTGCTGGCCTGATTGCCCCTCAGGGCTTCTCCACCACCCCTGCTCCTTAGGATGATTGGGGCAGCAGCTGCTGCTCATAACCACTGATGGAGCTGGCCTCATTTCACCTGCTGCTGGCACCAGCCCCAATTGCTCAGCACCATCAGCAGTTGTGAGGGGTATCGGCACTGTCAGCATGTGGGAGCAGAGATGCCAGAAGACAGGATGGTGGGCTGTGGGAGAAGAAGCTGGGAAGGGGGCACAGAGGATGGGCCAAGACCACCCCTGTGCCCACTGCAGCCTCATGGCCCACAGTTCCTTTCAAGGTGCACGAATTTGTGCACTGGGCCCCTAGTATGAAATAAAACATGACTGAAAATGTGTCTGAATGCCTATGCCAGCTGGTCACCATATTAAGGTTCTTAGAAAAAGAAATCTTATTAAACAAAATCCATATCAGAAGCATACTTGATGTGTAGATAGAGGGAAGGCAGTATGGATTATTCTAGAGACAGTGTCAGCAAGAAAATATAGTCTGTTGTTGATCAGATAGAAAAGGATAGCATCCTTTCACAGGACTGAAAACACAGATACAATCTTCACAGTAACAAAAGCTTGTATTAAGAAGATTAAACATTACAATTTACTGTAATTCAGCTATCTTCCATTAGCTACATTTAACTTGGTGTCTTTTTAAGGCAATAAAAAAAGCAAATTTAGGCTTCCTATATGCTATTTAGTAGATAAGCTAGAATGAATAGCAACATTTACAATTCATGCCAGGTATTTTTAAAATAAATTCAGATATTAAGTAACTGTAAAACCTAATGTAGGTATCATTTAATATAATAGATCCTAAAATTGTTTTACTACCAGAATCACCCAGGGTATATTTTTTAAATTAAAATTAAAATTATTAGTACTCTCCCCCAGAGCTTCTGATATATGAAAATCTATCTTTTAAAAAAAATACTTCAGATAGTCCTTATAATTATGACAACTTGAGAACTACCAATCTAATTCTACTTCTATGTTAAAAAAAAACACAAAAAAACACACAAATTAAATTCCTAATGAAGTCATCATTTGCTTGATAACTGAAATATTTTATACATACACACACACACACACACACACACACACACCTTAGATATGTAAAGCATTCTGCTGGTAACTAATATAAGACACTAGACGCCTGGTGTGTGAAGATTTGTGCACTCGAGGGGGTCCCTCCGCCTGCCCAGCACCCTCTTGCAGTCTGGGATCCTCTGTCAGCCCAGGAGCCCTCAGGAATGCTAAGCCATTAGTGGGACACCCTTAGCACTGCCATGAGGCAGAGGTGGAAGAGGCTCCCACCACCACTGCTGCACTGGCCAGCCATGAGCCAGCTTCTGGCTGAGCGGAGCTCCCCCTGTGGAAGTGCATTGACCACCAGGGGGCAGCTCCTGTGTTGAGTGGTCATTCCCAGTTGTTCTGCCATTAGAATAAATTTGCTTATTACCCTTTTATTATATAGGATTATTACATAGGATATGATAAAGAACTGACTGGCACTTGTCAGAGGGAGGAGTTTGAGGCTGGATGAAATATGTGAAGGGAATAAACAAAAAAAAAAAACAAAAACAAATAATTCATAGACACATATAGCAGTATGGTGATTCCAAGGGAGAAAAAGATGGGGAGAGGAAGAACAGGATGGGGGGCAGTTTAATGGTGATGGAGGGAGACTTGATGTGCTAATGAAGGTGCTAAATACACAATACAATATACAGATGATGTGTTATGGAATTGTACACCTGAAACCTATATAATTTTATTAACCAACCTAACCCAAATAAATTCAAAAAAAAAAGAAAAAAAACAACATATGAATGTGTCTTAAACAAGGTTTCTGTATATTTAGCCATGCAACCAGGAGAATATACATTATGCACAATTTATTTATTTTATTGCTCAAAATGTTTTTTGCTGACATTTTCCTAAACTCTGGAGTGTATCTAGCCTCTTGTATATCAACTAAGACTTGAGAGAAAATTACTTTCAAATTTTGATGAGCTCTTTGTAAATTTCTACTTCCTAAAAAATTATTCTGTTTTCTCTATTCTCCTCCATTGCCTATGCTTCACCTAAAATAACGCTGCATTTCACCGAAACAGGTTTGGCTCAGTGGTAGAGCATCGGTCTGCGGACTAAAGGGTCCGGGGTTCGATTCCGGTCAGGGGCATGTACGTTGGTTGCAGGCACATCCCCGTTGGGGGGTGTGCAGGAGGCAGCTGGTCGATGTTTCTCTCTCATTGACGTTTCTAGCTCTCTATCTCTTTCCCTTCCTCTCTGTAAAAAAATCAATAAAATATATAAAATAACACTGCATTTCATAGTGAACTCTCAGTATGTAAGCTTGTGAGGAATATAAATAACATTTAATGACAACATTTCAAAGATGAAACAAAATTAGAACTAGAACATATGGAAGCCAGTTAGCATAGAACATATTAAAATTTGCTCTTCATCCCTAGGACGTTAAAAGGCATGCTTGTGCAATGCTGCAAGCTCATCGACAGAAGTCAAGTGACACATAGTGCAATTTAACGTCAGTTGAGATACGGTTTTCCCTGCTTCTGTACTGACTTTCTGCTCGCTGTCCCCTGTGGGAGTGCAAAGAGGCATCCACAGGGTAGGGATAGCTGTCCTTGCTCTTAGCCCACACTCAGGCAGCACCGTTTTCATATATGTTTAAGAGACCAAGGTACTGATCCATTTGTCGGCATTTTGGGTGGCAGATGAACTCTGCAATAACCAAGTCTCAGTGTAAATCTAAAATCTAAGTATACAAACCACCAAGTTTCTGAGATGCATGTTGAAATGTCTGCTAGTTTTATAGAAAATGCAGGTAAGCAATAGTCTTTAAAGAAAAAAAACAAAAACAAAAAAACACTAGCCTTGGAGGTCTCCTAGCTTTGAATCACATGGAAATCAAAGCTTCACCTTTCATTAATCTCTTAAAAATTAAATTTTCTAAGCAAGCATGGAAAGGTAAGACCTCTGAGGAAAAAGTCAGTGGGGAAGAAATGCAGTAAATCATATATACTTTCAACATCGTGATGTGATGTCCTAATGAAGGAGAATGCCACTTGACATGGTTTAAAGCATGGGTAAAGGACTCTCCTTAGAAAAGTATTCATTTATGATGCATTTTTAGATAAGAGAATGAACAGATTATTAACAGTGATTCCTTTGGCTTCTTTTAAGGGTGGACACTGACTTCTATAGATTTCATAAGAATCTTAGAGTTAAAAGAAACATTTTCCTTCCCAAAGCATCACATTTATTATACATTCCTTTTCATCTCCTTCATCCTATGCTGGTGATTTCCTTCCAAACTATTCTATTGTTCTTTTTCTGAAAACATATATTTTGTTTTCAGCCTCATCAGATAACCATGACTCTACTGAAGACTTGGTGCATGAAAATACATGCACTGAAGGGGGGTCCCTAGCTCGGCCTCCCCCTCTCACAGTCTGGGAGCCCTCAGGGGTGGGAAGCGACCTGGTGATCAGGGGAAGGTGACACCCCATCACACCTCTGCTGCTGCCACTGCCATCAGTGCACACCTCAGCCGGCCTTGGTTACCTGAGCCTTGGGTTGCCCTGGGTGGCTGGGCATCTACCATCCAAGGCTTGCCTGTGCCTCAGGCTGGCCCTGGGTAGCTGGGAGGCTGCCGCTATTTTTGCGATGGCATGAGGGTCAATTAGCATATTCCCTCTTTATTAGATAGGATGTGTTAGCCTTCTACAGTGCCCAAGACAGGTGTTTTGTTTTTGTTTTGTTTTTTTCCTAAACTTTTTTTAGTAAATATTCCTAAAAAGTAGATAATTGCTTTCCAATAATCTTTCATTAATCAGTATGTTCTGTCTCTAGGGTAAGATAGATAAGGCCAGTTAGTGTCAGTTGTTTGATTATGCAGCCATTTGTACAAATCTAACCAAATTATAATGCTCGGAAATAGTTAAATGGTATGATCAGATTGGGAATGTAGCAACATGACAAAAAAACAATAAAGGATCATATCTAAGGATGACATATGATATCTGAGATCAATAACAAATACCCGACTTCCATAATAATATTAAAAGAATACAATTCCTTATGGATTCCAAAATGGCTGTTTACAAGGATCAGGGATGAACAAACTTGTAAATAAAGTGTGTTTTTCTTTTTCTTTAACTGGGAGTCTTATGAAAAGGAAACGTTGTATTTTGTTTTTAATTGGAATAGACCCATACCAATTTGTTTTTTTATTCTCTAAGTTGCTTTCACCCTACAAATCTTTTGAGTTGTCACCACAGTGACCCTATATCCCATGGAGTCTAAAATGTTCACTATCTTGCCGAAACCAGTTTGGCTCAGCGGTAGAGCATCGGCCTGCGGACTGAAAGGTCCCAGGTTCGATTCCGGTCAAGGGCATGTACATTGGTTGCGGGCACATCCCCAGTAGAGGGTGTGCAAGAGGCAGCTGGTCGATGTTTCTCTCTCATCGACGTTTCTGGCTCTCTATCTCTCTCCCTTCCTCTCTGTAAGAAAAATCAATAAAATATATTTAAAATAAAATAAAATAAAATAAAATGTTCACTATCTAGCTTTTGACAGGGAAAGTTTGAAAATGTCTGATATAGATTAAAACTGTTGTGCCTGTAAGAATCAATTAAAAGGTTCTTTCACAATCTTTAATTTTTAAGTAAATAATTTAAAAATACAAAACTATCTTAAAAATCACTTAATGTTGAATTATTTGGACTAAATTGTTTAAAGCTGCCTTTTTAGGAACCATATTTTCTTTATATCAAAGTAAAATTTAAGATCTTTGTATTCACTGAACTTCTAAAACTGGGGGGTAAAGAGGTATTAGGAATATTTATACATCCTCTCCATTTTGAGAGAGTCCTAGCTACTTTTGAAATGCAAAATATATCTTATAGGATATTCTCAGGTATAGTCTTAAATTAAGTCTTTTATTAGATGGGGCTTTAAAAAGGACAGGTATATCTACAGTAAATGGTTAAAGTATTTTGGAAAATTTTCTATATAATAACCTACCTTTAATGTGGTCTTGATGGTTTTATTGGTCAGCATCTAGGTTTTGGAGTTATAGAATAGCAAATCTATAATAATAAAAGGGTAATATGCTAATTAAACCAGGTGTCATTCTGGACATCATTCCTGATGAAGCCGGGGCCGGAGGGAGGCCAACCCGGGTCCCGGGTGCCTGCAGGGGCCAGAGGAAGGAAGCCTGTGCCAGCAGCTGGGGGAGAAGGAAGGCCTGCTCTTGCACAAATTTGTGTGCATCGGGCCTCTAGTATATTTATAAAAGGGGATTTAGAAGGATCATCAAAATAGTTTTCTCAATGTGAGAGAAAATTCTGAAAGCAGGCGTTCATTTTGAGAGTTGTCTCGGGAAGAAAGAGTGAGGCACAGAGTGATTTCAGAAAGGAAGGAAGGTTCATGACAAGGATGGTTTATCAACTTGTCTAACACTGTGTTGGGACCTAATAGACCTTCAAAGGACAATCCAGCACTTGTCAATTTGGAAGGAGAAAGGGGCACTATCCTTTATTGGATAAGAAGTATCTTAAATATGACAAAGTGTTAAAAACAAGATGCTAGAAGTGTGGGGGGACAGGCTGACTGTCTGAGCCACTACGTTCTATCCCTGAAACAGTGAAACACAAGCAATGAGAGGGCAGGAGTCACATAGTCATTTATTTGGGCAATGTCACCACTAGGTTCTCTGAAATTCATCTGCATGCTTGTATATGGCTTTTGATTTTAGCTGATACAGTGAAAATTATAAGGAGTCTATTTATATTTTTAAGTAATTATAATAAAAGTGCTAATATTAGACATAATTTATATAAACGTATATTCCTAACAGAAGGTTTCAAATGACTGTTGAGAGGATAAACACCCAATTCAATCAGCGCAAAAAGGCACACACCTGTGTCACTTTGCCCTGGATAGAGTCCAAGAGAAGTTCTGTTGTAAATGCAATTTAGGTTAGTAAATAAGAACCTGAACTCTGGACTGATACTCAAACCTTAAAAACTTAGTTTCACTACTCAGTGTTTTTAATTTGTTTGTTTGTTTGTTTGTTTTGACCTGATTTTAGACTTACGGAAAATACGCAAAAATAAGATAGAGTCCCCTTCATGTCTTTCAGCCTAAATCCTGAAATGTTAACATTTTACAAAACAATTCTCATTTTCCTCCATGAATGAGTAGACCCTCCTCTTAGTGTTTTGGGGAGATTGTGAAAGGATAATGCACAAAACACAGCACCTGGCACATAGGGAGTATTAAATAAATATTAGCTGCAGTTATTAACTTTGCTTTATGTCTACGTGAGTAAAGCTTGGGTAGAAATAGAGGCAACAAGGGAAAACGGAAGGTAAACTCCATGACTAATTAGCATGATGGCCAGAACTTATCATCTCAGGTCCGATTCCCCGTGAAACAGATTTGGGTACAGAGCTTTTACTGGGCAACTCCCTTGAAACCAAAAACTGTAGGCGAGGGAAAGAATTAGGAGAGTGATGATGCAGTCACAACACAGTATCAGAGAATTGGGATGGTCCTTTTCAGAGTTGCCCCAAATGGAAAAAAGAATACTGAGCTTTTATTGGTCCCCTCCAACCCGATAGACTGTTCTCTTGGTATGAGCTGTCTCAAAGAGGGGGCATCATGCCTCGGCAAGTCAACTCTCTCTCTCTCTCTCTCTCTCTCTCTCTCTCTCTCTCTCTCTCTCTCTCTCTCTCTCTCTGTTTCTAAAGAGAGCGTGAGCTGGGAGGCATTAGCTGATAAAACTCCCCACACGTGGGGGAGGAGTACTCTAGTCCTGAGGGAGCACTGGGGTTATACGCAACAGTATCCATGACAAACTATTCATGAGAAACTGTGGACACAGCCAACTCAGGGCCAGTGAATCAAAACTACATAATCTATTCTGTTAGGAGACAGAAATGAAAAAGAAAATTAAAATCTATATATTGATCCACAAAGTCTTTTAAAACATTTGTCTTTTGCTATGTTTCACTTCGCTTTTGTTTATTTAAGAACCTCTAGAGAGAAAAAAAAGTATTTGGAATATATGTTTTGGACAAGACCAACTGTCCTGCAGTAATCAAAGTCATTAAAGGCTTTCCTATATTTTCTTCAATAAGTTTTATAATTTTACATTTACATTACAGTATATCTTAAATTTATATTACATGATATATATCTTAAATTACTTTGAGGACATGGTGTGAGGTAATTGTTGAAGTTCATATTTTCCATTTAATATCGTTTCAGGAGCAACATTTTTAGAAACTTTATTTCCCTATTGAATTATAACTGGCAATATAAGAGTGGGTCTCTTTCTAAACTTTTTATTCTGTTAAAGCAGCTTTATAATATCTCTTTAAATCTGGTTGTTCAGTCCTCCAACTTCATTCTTCTTTGTTAAAACGCGTTTTAAAATGCTATTCTAAAACTTCTGCATTACCATAAAATTTTAGAATCAACTTTGTAATTTCACCAAAAAGGACTATAGGGTTGATTTGGGTTACATTGAATCTAGAGATTAAATTGGGGATATTTTAGCAAAATAAATTAGCATATCACCCTTTTATTAATATATATATATATATATATATATATATATATATATATATATATATATATATAATATTTGTTTTTCTTCCTTTCTAAAATATGCCTCATCTCTTTATTTTATTTTCCTATCCCTTCATTCTCCCCTCCCATTTTTCTTTACCTCTTTTCTTTCTCTCTTGTGCATTCACTAGTTTCAACCTCTAGTACATATTTAAAAGACGTAGAGAGAACCAATAACTAATCTACCCAAACATATGTAGAAACTATTAACTATTTCACTACTAAGTAAGATGGTAGATATAGGTTTCCTTTGTAAACACACTTAATCCATTTGAAAATGCTTCCTTCTATTCATTGCTGAGAATTCTTATTAAAAAAGGATGTTAGATGTTATAAGTTTGTCCTTTATATATATTGAAATGATCACATAATTGTTGGTAGATTTTTAGATGTTAATTTAGACTTACATTACTGAGATAATCTCCATTTGGTCAAAGAATATTATCATTTTTTAAAATACTGCTTTGAGTAATTTCACATCTAAATTCAAAACAAACATTGGTCTCTCATTTTCTTCACTTGTGACATCTCTGGCTTTGGCATCCAGATAATACTGGCTTCTGTTGGGAAATGTTCCTTCCTCCCTTTTTTTTTTTTCTTTTTCTTTTTTTTTCTTTTCCATTTTGACTTTGTTTCATATAACTAACTACTTAGTAAATATATCTGGGTCTAGAGTTTCCCTTGTGTGAAGTGCTGAATGTGAATTAAATGTCTTTACTGATCCAGGACACATTGCATTTCCTTTTCTTATTGAGTCGTTACTAATGATTTGCATTCATTTCATCCAAGTTGTTCAATTTATTGGCATAAAGTTTTCCATACTACTTCTTTACTATTTTTCAAATTTTGGTAGACTGTTTCATTGTCTGTGGCTATTATTTAGTATTATTATGCACTGACCTTTTATCATTCTCCTGCATAAGAGGGCAGGAAAAAGCAGTTTTCTCTGGCTATCAGGCAGAGCTTTCTTTTTATTTATAATAATTAAGCATGAAGATAGAGAAAATGGTTTCTATGCCCTCAATCATTTAGAAAGGGGATATATATATATATATATATATATATATATATATATAGCTAATATGCTAAGTGTCTGCCAAGATAATGACATCATGTAGCAATGCCCAGCTTCCTCTCCTTAGCAACGACTAGCCTCCTTGCATTTTCTTCAGCCCAGAAACATGACTTGCTTGATAGCCAGAAGGAAACATTTTACACCTAACCAGATGTCTGTGAAGCGTTTTCCTGTGCCTCATCTCATTTGATCCTCACAGAAGTCCTGGAGTAGGTAGATAGGAAACTCAGTGGAATCCTATTTTCTTTTCATTAGCTGGAAAATGGAGATTTAGAAAGCTTAGAAACTTGACCCAACTGAAAAGAAGTAAGAAATGTTGAACCTTGAAAATGACTTCAGGTTTTCTCACTGCACAGAATATAGTCAAACACTGTTGCAGAGAATATTTTACCCTTTGTTATCCCTGCGTGATCTAAAATAATAATCTTCTTTGTGTTGATATTTACTGCTGTGTTGCTGACAATTACTTGAAAGAGAAGTTGGATTGCTTTACTGAGCTGGAAAAAGTTTAGCTATATCAGAAAGCAGGTCTCATCGAGCAAATTTATTCTATACCTATAGACTAAATTGACTTGTGCATGCGTAAAACATATAAAGCTCTCACTGGCACCAGTCACATGCATGTGGTTGCATCTGTCATTGTTGATCATGAATTTAGCTGACATTTTTATTATAGAGAAAGAGCGAATAGCAATATTAAAATATTTCTTCTAATTAATTTCCTTTCAATGTGCACAAATTCATGCACTGGGCCACTAGTTCTATAATATTTATTATTGTCCAAAGACAGTTTTCAATTTTTTATTTTTAGACTTAATAATAGTGCCTAGTAAATTTATTTTTATTACATATCAATTGCTATTATTGCTTTTATTCTTACTATTGTGTTTGAGTGATTACTGTATGCCTTGATCTTTTATAAGAACTAGAATCCTGGTGCATGAAATTCATGTAGAAGGGTTGTCCCTCAGCCCAGCCTGCACCCTCTCCAATCTGGGATCCCTCGAGGAATGTCCGACTGCCCCCTTTAGGCCTGATCTCCATAATATCAGGCCTAAGCAGACAGTTAAACATTCCTCTCATAATCCAGGACTGCTGGCTCCCAACTGCTCACCTGCCTGCCTTCCTGATTGCCCATAACTGCTTCTACGTGCCAGCCTGATCACTCCCCTACCAGCCTGATCGATGCCTAACTGCTCCCCTCAGCCCGATTGCCCCTAACTGCCCTCCCCTACAAGCCTAGTCACCACTAACTTCCCTCCCCTGCAGGCCTGGTCCCCCCAACTTCCTTTCTATGCCGGCCCGGTTGCCCCTAACTTCACTCCTCTGCCAGCCTGGTCATCTCTAACTGCCCTCCCCTACAGACTTGATCATCCCCAACTGCCCTCCCTTGCAGGCCTGGTCCCTCCAAACTGCTCTCCCCTGCTGGCTTGATTGCTCACAACTGCCCTCCCCTGCTGGCCATCTTGTGGTGGCAAACTTGTGTCCACACGGGGGCAGCCATCTTTGACCATATGGGGGCAGCCATCTCAGAGAAACTGAGAAAGAAGCAAGAAGAAATCTTTTATTAGATAGGATATAGGTCTGCTGCACGGGTTGGGGCCAGCTGGTTTATTCTGAAGGGTGTCCTGGATCAGGGTGGGGGTCCCCTTGAGGTATGGGGCAGCCTGGGCAAAGGGCCTGTGGTGGTTTTCAGGCCGGCCGCACCCCTCGGTGACCCAAGTAGAGGCCCTGGTTCTGGGGTTTATTTATCTTCTATAATTGAAACTGTAGCCTTGAACAGACTCCTTGGCTAGCCAGGGTGTGCAGGAAGATTGGCTTCCTTCACTGGCAGGGAAACCCAAGCCTCCTGTTCGCTCTGTGGCCGCAGCCATCTTGGTTGGCTCAATTTGCATACTCACTCTTGATTGGCTGGTGGTGATGGCTTGTGGGTGTAGTGGAAGTATGGTAAATTTGCATTTTACCCTTTTATTAGATATTATTATTAGGTGCACAAATTCGTGCACGGGTTGAGTCTCTCAGCCTGGCCAGCATTCAAGACTGATTGTGGCCATCTTACTCAGTCCTGTTGGGGGCAATGGGAGCCGGCCAGCTGTGGGGGAATTGCAGGTGGGTTCCAGGACACTTCTGGCCCTCTTGCCTAGTCCCCATTGGCCAGACCCCAGTAGCAAGCAAACCTACCAGTGGGAGTATCTACCCTCTGGTGGTCAGTGCACATCATAGCAACTGTTTGAGTGGTCGACCAATCAACCAATTGGTCAGATACTTAGCATATTACACTTTTATTGTATAGGACATGTATCTGTATATTTAAAAGCTTAATATGCAAATTGTCCTCTTGGGAGTTCAATCAGGAGACCAGGAATTCGATCACTTGCTATGACATGCACTGACCACCAGGGGGCAGCATGGAATGAAGGAAGGCCCCAATAGGCCCTGATCTCTGGTCAGGCCTAGGGACCCTACCTATGCATGAATTTCATGCACCAGGCCTCAAGTATGTCAAATATAATATTTACAAAAACTATGCAAGGTAGGTACTATCATTATATCCCATTATAGGTAAAGAGATGGTGGCATATTGAAGTTACATAATTTTCCTAAGGCTACATAGTTAATAAATGACAAAGCTAGGATTTGAACTTAAGCAGTGTTACTCCAAAGTCTATATTGCATTTTGTTGGATAGCTTGAATATACTCTATAATGCAGTGAAAAGTTAAATTTATTATACAAAAAAATCCAACTTTAATTTGATCTACTTAAATGTAAAATAGCCCAGCTGGTGTAGATTTGTGGTTGAGCATCAACCATGAACCAGGAGGCCAGGGTTCAATTCTGGAACAGGACACATGCCTGGGGACGCAGGCGCGAACCCCAAGAGGGGGCATGAAGGAGATAGCCAATCATTGGTTCTCACCATTAATGTGTCTATTTCTCTCTCCCTTTCCCTTCCTCTTGGGAAACAATGAAAAAAATATTTAAATTTCTTTTTTAAAAATGTAAAATAAAGTGAGGTCACATTTTACACTAAATAATAGTTCCAGGTTGATAAAAAGTTATAACATTGCATAAATTGTAGTAGTAGTAGTAGCATAACATTATAATTTTTAATCTCAGTGTAATGTCAGTACAAATTGCAGTCCCAGGATATACAGAGTTTGCTTGGATAGAATGACACATGAAACACCTACCTCTGTCATTATCAGTTATCTGAACAGGAACAATGCCAAGAATTATATAACAAGCTGACAATATCTATGAGAGCAGAAATATCAGAGAAACTGAGAAAGAAGCAAGAAGAAAATCTTAAAATGTAATCAAATCAAAGATCAGAAAGCCAGGGACAACAATGGAAGAGCAATAGAGTCTTGGAGTCAGAAAAAGTAGTTACACATTGCATTGGGTAAAGACAAATAAATCTCATCCTGAGACAGAGCCTGAGTGTTCTTTAATGGATTTTGATAGCCTTTGACTGTGTTTTAATTTAGATTGAATTACAAAGACACTGTGGGATAAGGTCTGCTCTGTAATGATTGAAGCAATAAGAACACTGCAGTTAAAAGAATACTCATACTCATGACACATGCAAAGAAAAATTACAATAATGTAGTTCTATACAATGACAATAAAGTATACATGTGAATAAAATAATGAATTTAGAGACACAGAAATATAGAAACAGCCTATATCTGACAAAGACATGCTTATATACAAGGATACCTATTACAAACTTTCTACAAAGTGAATGTTTTATAAACCTTCGACATTTCCTGAAAATTTCATTTATTCCAAATGCAAATAAAATTTCCACTGGCAGCAACTCTCACAGAAATTGGGAAAAAAGTTTTTGTCAGATATCCCATATAAATAGAGGCTTTAGGTACATCATGGAATTCCCCAATAAATCATAAATTTGGGATTATGTGGACTGACTTCTATTTTTATCATTTTTTAGGACTTTTATTCATCTTAATACTCTACACTTAACCCTCCTGGAGACTGGCTCAGGTATAAAAAACATCTTTAACCTTAAACATTTCAGAATTCCATACATTCATATATTTAGTGTTTCCCCTTGGCTTTATGTCATGAAATGAAAAGAACATTTTCTCTATGAAAAAGTAAACCTAAAAAGGTTCAAAATAGCAAAAATAAAATATTTTTTTCCTATATAAATAGTGATAAAATAAATAAAAAAAGAATGTATATTTGGGGAGAACTAAGATGGTGGCATAAGTAAAACACCTGTACTTGCTGTCTCTCACAACCACATCAAACTAAAAGACAGAACAGCTATCATCCAGAATTGCAGGAAAGCTGACTGAGTGGAAGTACTACAATTATACAGAGAAGTAAAGAAGAAAGTGCACTGGGACTGGTAGGAGATATGGAGGCAAAGAACGGGCTGGCATTCAGGTGTACCACCTTTTTAATCGGGAGGGAAATACAAGTTCTCGCTTATTTTGAACTCCAGTTCCAGGTAAGACTGTGGGATTCCCAGACACATACCAGGAGAAACTAGACTGTCTAGCATCAGGGCAGGAACATGAGGGTGGCTCTCTTTTAGACAGAGGTGCTTGCAGTGGTCATTGTTTCTGCACTGGGACCTCCCAGGTGCAGGGCTGACTTGAAGCCATTGCTGTGTGCTCTGCCCTGGTGATTCCCGAATCCCCTGCCCCACCCAACTTACAACCCCACCCAAGCTATTTGCAGTGGCTTTTGCATATGAATAGCCTGTCCTTTCTCAGCATAAAACTTGTCAAACAGGCAGCAGCTGGGTCAGGGAGCACCAAGGCAGCAGCAGCCTGCCTTACTTCACAGCTGGGCCTTATCTGGTGACTTCCAAACACAATACAAAGCAGAGAAATCTGCAGATCTCTCTGTAGTTCCTGGTGGCCCCAGGAACTGGCTGACTTTGCAACTTCTTGGAGACCCAAGACCCAGTGTACCCAGTAGTCAGTATGAGACCACACCAGATTACAACTCTTCACATCCCTAAGTGACACACTCAAGGGGCAGACTCAGTGAGCACCAAAGTCCGCTGAATCAAGTCCAGCCTCATAAGGGTATCTCCTGTACAGTAGCCCTTCCATAGTAGACACAGCTGGTCATCATAGCCAATTAGCCTGGAGGTCAATTCCTTCCAGTGATAACAACAACAATAAAGGCTCAACTACAACCCAACTGTGCACACAGCCCACAAAGGAGTGCACCAAGAGTGTCCACCTCAGGCGACTGGGGAGGCTGAGCCTCTGGGCCCCATAGGACACCTACAACACAAGGCCACTCTATCAACTCAAGGAGACTCAGCAGCTACCCAATATATAGAAACAAACACAGGGAAGCAGCCAAAATTTGGAGACAAAGAAACATGTCACAAATGAGAGAAATGGAAGAAAGCAAAATACTTGATATAGAGTTCAAAGCCATGGTTATAAGGTTACTCAAGAATCCTCTAGAAACCTCCAAGGAGTTAATGATACCTTCAAGGATCTTAGTGAAAATACTGAAAGAAAGAGAAAGAAAGAAAGAAAGAAAGAAAGAAAGAAAGAAAGAAAGAAAGAAAGAAAGAAAGAGGACCAGTCAGAAATTAAGCATACATTAATTGAAATAAAGAATAATATAAAGAGATTTAATTGCAGACTAGAGGATCCCAAGAATCAAGTTGAAGATTTGAAATACAAAGAACCAAAAAACAACAACAAAAAAACAAACCCAGCTGGAAGAGCAAAAAGAAAATATAATAAAAAAAAATATGAAGATAGTGTAAGGAGCCTCTGGAAAAACTTCACGCATACCCACTTCCAATTATGGGGGTGCCAGAAGAAGAGAGAGAGCAATATACTGAAAACCTATTTGAAGAACTAATGACAGAAAACTTCCCTCACCTGGTGAAAGAAATAGACTTACAAGTACAGGAAGTGCAGAGAATTCCAAATAAGTGGACTCCAAAGAGGACCATAACAAGACACATCATAATTAAAATGCCAAGGGCAAAAGACAAAGAGAGAACTTTAAAAGCATCAAGAGAAAAACAGTTAGTTGCCTATAAGAGGGTACCCATAGGACTGTCAGCTGATTTCTCAACAGAAACTATGCAAGCCAGAAGGAAATTATAAGAAATATTCAAAGTGATGAATAGCAAGAACCTACAACCAAGATTACTCTATCCAGCAAAGCTATCATTTAGTATTGAAGGTCACATAAAGAGCTTTACAGACAAGAAAAAAGCTAAAGGAGTTCATCACTACCAAACTAGTATTATATGAAATGCTGAAGGGTATTCTTTAATAAGAGGAAGAAGAAGAAAAAGGTAAAGATAAAAAATTATGAACAACAAAGTAACAACAAACACTTATCTATCAATAAGTGAATCTAAAAATCAAACAAATTAAAAATCTGATTAATAGAATAAACTGGTGAATGTAATAGAATCAGGGGCATAAAAAGGGAGCTGACTGACAATTCTCAGGGGAAAGGGGGCACAGGGGTACAGGAAGAGATTGGACAAAGATCTTACACCTATGGATGAGGACAGTGGGGTGGGGTGGAACCAGGTGGAGGGGAGCTGTGGGGGAAAAAAGAGGAACATCTGTAATAATCTGAACAATAAATATTTTTAAAAATAATAAAATAAATAAATAGCCCTAACCAGTTTGTCTCAGTGGATAGAGTGTCAGCCTGCAGACTCAAGGGTCCCAAGTTCAATTCCAGTCAAGGGCATGTACCTTAGTTGCAGACATATACCCAGTAGGAAGTGAGCAGAAGGCAGTTGGTGGATGTTTCTCTCTCAATGATGTTTCTAACTCTCTATCCCTCTCCCTTACTCTCTGTAAAAAAATCAATAAAATGTATTTTAAAACAAACAAACATGTTTAAAAAAAAAGAGAGAGTGTGTATATTTGGGTAAAAAATACTTGGAAGACATATGATGAATTTCATTTAAATGAAAATAATTTTCAAAGTTTATAATCAGCTCTGGCAGGTGTTTCTAAGTGGTTAGAGCATTGACCCCATGTGAGCACATACAGAGAATCCTGGCCAAGGGCATATACCTGGGTTGTGGATTCGCTCCCCAGTTGATCTCCTCCCTTTCCTCTTCCTCTTCCCTTCTGTTCTCCATCCCTCCCTCCCTTACACTCTCTCTGAAAAGCAATGAAAATATCCTCTGGTGAAGATTTTTTTTTAAGTTTATAATTAAATTTTAGTTTGGCAGGAGTTGACGATGCTGTTTTCTGTTTTGAAAACAATTTCAAAATAGCTCCTAAAGCAGGTCCAACTGGCAATCCTGCCATAAGGACAATTCTGTTAAGACTAAGAACACTGAATTTCTTTTTAGACCCTGAAATTCTGGGAAGCATTAGAATAAAAATCACCTACAGTCCCTTTTTATTTTAAAAAGAAATATTTTTTACTAAAAATCTTAAAATAAAAATTTGGTTGTGAACCAAAATCATCAATATGACATGTTTAAGGAGGGGAAAAAGATATTGTGTCTCTAATCTATTGTGAGTTAATATGTTCCATAAACAATTCTGGAAGGATTCTGCACTCTGAGTATAAATTGGTATAGATCGGTTTGCTTTCACAGATAGCGATACAATATTTTCTGCTGAATGAGAAAAAGTTTAAAGGGATAAATCAAGATAAAGCAATCACCTGACAAAGGATTACAAAGAGTCCCAAACCTTTTTCTTAGTGAATGCTGTGATGCATTGATTTTTCTACTGAAAATAAAAGCTGAAATCATGTGTCATCAATATCAGCTAGCAAAACTATTTGGTTCAATATTTTATACTGTTAAAAAGAAAACTTACAGAGAAAAAGCAAATCTCAAGTGTTTCACATGATCAAAACAAGTTTGAAACAGCAGAGAAAAACACATTTGAAAGACATTTTATAGACATTTATTTGTAGAGAATAAAGAGCACATCAGAAGGAAATAAACTATTACTTTTGTTTGTCCAGCCAGATACACAGCTACTGTCTAAATAAGATTCTGATCTGATGTAATTCTTAAAAGTATAGTTTTTAGCAAAATAATCTAACGTTGATAATCTAATACACTTCTTCATATGGCAGCTTCACACAAGTATACTTAAATACTTCCTTATAAAGAAGAGGCCAGTAAGGCAGCTATTAGCATATGCAAATTCCAAAATGGCAAATAAATTCCACAACTGAGATTTCCTTCCCTTTCAGAGCTCCTCAGCTGACAGTCTCACTGTGGCAAATTTACACAGTCAGACATGGCAACCCCCACATGATTCTACAAGGCTGCATTTTCTTATTCCCTTCTACCAAACCAGAAGGCAGGCTAAAGTGATTTGGAAGTATCCTATATAATCCTATATGATAAAGAGGTAACATGCAAATTGACCATCACTCCAACACACAAGATGGCTATCCCAATGTGGACACAAGATGGCCACCACAAGATGGCCAGCCGGGGAGGGCAGTTAGGGGTGACCAGGCCTGCAGAGAGGGCAGTGAGGGGTGACCAGGTTGGCAGGGGAGTGGTTAGAGGTGATCAGGCTGGCAGGCAGAAGCAGTTAGGGGCAATCAGGCAGGTAGGCATGCAAGCGGTTGGGAGCCAGCAGTCCTGGATTGTGAGAGGGATGTACAACTGCCCATTTAGGCCAGATCCCACCAGGGTCCCAGATTGTAGAGGGTGCAGGTTGGGCTGAGGGACATCCCCACCCCATGTGCATGAATTTCATGCACCAGGCCTCTAGTCTATGAAAAGAAAGAGTACAAGTGGCTTGTATATGCAGCACCAGGGAGAAAAGAAAAGAAACAAACAAAAACATAGTTATAGGAGTTTCCAAACAGGGCAAAGATTGTGAAGGGATAAGGGACATACTGGAATTAAAGCATTCATTTATACTTAATAATTTTCTAACCCTTCTTACCAACTAGTTGGCTATTTTAAAGAATTCAAGCCTACAACCCAAATCTTTCTTCCTTTGTCTTTTGTTTTTCCCAACGTGGATTACAGAAATACTAGAGGCCCAAAGCACAAAATTCACCAAAGGGCTCAGCCCGCGAAGCCCCTTGTGTCCTCGGACAGCCCTAGCATCCCCAGCTTGGTCTGGAAGGTCATCCAAATGGTCATTCTGCTGTTTGGTCTAATTAGGATATTAGCTCTTTATTATATAGGATTTGAATACTACTATAGCATATACCCTGTTTCCCCCATAATAAGACAGTGTCTTATATTAATTTTTTCTCCCAAAGTTGCGCTAGGTCTTATTTTCAGGGGATGTCTTATCTTTCCATGCTCTAGGTCTTATTTTCAGAAAATGTCTTATTTTCGGGGAAACACGGTATTACTATATATGATTTTGCAATGTTCAATGACCCATAATAATATATATTTCACATATATTATAAATAATACAGGGGTAGGCAAAATTAATACAAATAAATAATGCAATAATTAATAAATAACAATACAAGAATAAACTATTTCACATACAACTGTAGACCTACTTTTGCCACCTCTGTATATAAAGTATATTTCTAATGCTTAATGGCCCATAATTATATTTTACTATAATTTTGGAGGGCCAAAATATTAGATAAAATTTAGTATTATAGAATCTGTAACAAGTAGAGAAGAATATAAAATGGGTTTATTAAGAAATTAAACTTGTTTTCTCTTATATACACTCTTGTAATAACCTCCATCTAACCTGTTCTTTTCTCCTCTATAGTTACTTGTTCTTCAGCCAGGAAACCAAGTTTATCACTTTGTATCAATACTGGATGATGTGTTGACATAATAAACTGTGATTATATCTGAATTCAGCTTAAGATTGTATATGAGAAAGTTAAGATTGTAAGAGGAGATTTATTGTGCTGTTCAATAAGCAACAACTCTAGGAGTGTCACTACACAGACTAAAAGCTAGTCAACCAAATCTTTTCAATGTAAATTCTTGCAACTGTACACAACCTGAAGAAAAATGTTATGAGGCTACACATGTGATTAAACTTTTAGCCTTTCTATACATAATTTCGTAAAAAATGTGGTAAAGTTAACATTATTAAATATGGTTCTATTTAATATACATCATAATTTCAGAAACATTTTTCCCTAGATCTGAAATATTATGCACCATTTAAAATGTAAAAGTATATTCTATAGATGAAAACCTAAATTATGAGTAAGACTTTTAAAAATATTTCATGACAAAACCACTTGGGAAAAATCTGTTTTACTTTATACCTAAAGAATTGTTAACAGAATTCTTTCAGAGTAAGTTAGAAAGTTCTGTGGCATTAAGAGGTCTAGCTAAACAATCTTTTCTTTGAAAGACTAAGTCCCCTCCCCATGCCTTTCTCATACTTAAAAACACGTTTTAGAAAAAGTACTCATGTTAGAAAAAAGTGAGCTGAAGACTGTCAGTTCCTGTGGTGCCCAATAATCAATAACTTGCATTAAACTAGGCTCCTGTAACACTTATCAGTGACTCCATGCCAAGAAATTCATCTTCCAAGGGAAAAGCAAAAGGGAGATTCTCATCATTGATGTTTCTATCTCTCTCCCTCTCTCTTCTTCAATTCTGTATAAGAAAACATTTTCTGTCAGTATGTCCAGTGGTAAGATAGAAAACCCAGTGAAGTAACAAATTCTTAACACTGGAAGCTTGAGAATACATTTGGCTTTAAATACTTGGTGAGAAAGTGCTTGAATGAATTTCAATGTTAAATAATTCAAATTGTATTCAAATGTTACAGTTCTGATATGATATTTATGTTGCATCATCAATAAAACAGGCAGCCAACAACATCAGGTAATAATTACTTGTGTGAAATACTATTGTTCATTATGTAGGTACAACCCCGTTTAACTATAAGGAAAAATATGACATGTAGGTAAAATCAGATATGACAAAGAATTTCATTTGTGTTTCCTTTGTTAGAAATTGTCCTTTCAGAAGGTCAGTAGTATGCTGAGTATTATGAGTTGAAACCTCTTTAGAAATTATGGTTTTAAATTTTCTTCAAAATGGATATAACAACTCTTATTTCATTCAATAGCTGCTACAATTGATGATGGCTAAAATACCTCCCCTTATTGAAATGTCAATGTGACCCTCCACATAGAGTGTTCCATAAAAAACTTGTTTTGCTGTATTGACTTTTCATGGAAATTTTGAGCTGCAGTATAACTTAGGAGGAATAAAGGTGTCTCCTTTCTGAAAAGCATACTGTAAAAGGGATTAGCAGTGAGTTCTCAGAAATTCTATATAACTTTTTAAAAAATGAAATGTCTTAATTAACACGTTAGATAAACCAGCTTAGATAAAGCAATAAGAATTCTTCAACCTGGCTGGTGTTGCTCAGTGGTTTAACATCAACCTATGAAGTAGGAGGTCAGGTTTGATTCCTAGTCAGGTCACATGCCTGGGTTTTGGGTTTGACCAGTGTTTGGGGGCATAATGTTTCTATTCTCTCTCCCTCTCCCTTCTTCTCTCTGAAATTAATTTTTAAAAACCTTTTTAAGAATTAAAAAAAGAATTCTTCAAAAGGAAATTATAAATAAACTGTCTAGGATGTAAAATTTTAAGCATGCTAATCCAAAAACAATATAGGATAGCAAGCACAGTAATCTGTGTTAGAAATTTTAAGGATGGAGTTAGAACATTATACTGGTGGCAGAGTACTGGAATAAATGGAACACTGCTTGGCATAAATGAATGTATCCCACAATATTAGTACCTAGATCACAGACTTACAGACACTATCTCACTCTCAGAACCACACTTGCAATAATATACCAGTTAAAAGGTGAATAGCCAAGAAAATACATTTGGAAAAAGGAAATGTTATTTTGATATACTATATTATGTCCATATACAAACCAATTGTATATGATTTTTCTGCAGTATGATTTCATTAACACCAATGTACCATTTAATAATTAGTATGGAATATTATTGGTAAGAGTAGAGTAAATAATTTTATTAGTATCAATGGTCAGCACTGCAACCACCAAACACATTCCAAGAAATATTGAGATCTTCAGAAATTACATTCTCTAAATGCCATTGTTCTCCTACATAATGCTGTTATGTTATAGTCTTTTCTGCACCATGAAAACCAGAAAATGCCCTCTAAAATATATTTAGGAAAAGTGGGGAGGAAATAGGTACCATTTTACAGAATCCATATATTTTGAAAATTAGCTACATTTTTCCTAAGTTATTTCTTCATACCTATAAAACTGACAAAGGAGATCTCTAACTTACTCATTTCAGGAAATTGCTGAGAGATCAGAGTATATGCCAGTAAAAGTCACATAAGTATTTGAACTTGATGTTGTAAATTTGACTTTTAGGAGAAGGCAGGTGAGAATTAGAGTAAAGAATATTTCACCAGTAGTAAGGAGACCTAGACTCAAACTCTAGTTCTGCCCCAGAGTAGCTGTGTGATTTTCCAACAAAGCATGCACTCTTCCTGGATTTTCAATGCCTACCTATAAAATGTGAAATATTTAGATGAACTATTCAACATAGCATAATTAAGAATCTGAGCTTTTTACAGAATATCACAGGTGGTGCCAAACACTTTTTTCCCTCCAGATTTTTTTCAGCACAACAATTACTTAAAAGCGAAGGACCCTGAAGCTGTTTCCAATGCCATGTGTCCACCTTTATAGATTTTAATCAAACAGTAGTGGGGCTAGTCAAGGAGAAACACAACTTAACAAGCTTTGGTACAGCCTTAATTAAATGATAAATGCATATCAAAGTAACTCTGATCAAATTCCACTTGCTTTAAATTAAAAAAAATGTAGCAACCTTTCATATTCTTTAGACATTAAGATGCATTTCCAATTATAAACGCCATTATCCATACCTGAAAAGGCTGCCTGCTGGGAATGTGGAGGTCTTTCCTTATCCACCTGTTGCCTTGATCCCCAAATATCTGCCACAGCAGCTGCCCCCTGCTGTTACTCCGGATTCGCTGGTAGATGGCCAGCCTGTAAATGTGCTTTCCGAACATGTGGTAATAGAAGTGGAAGGTGCAGCTTTCTGTTCCAGTGGCACTGAGGATCGGGCTGAGTAAAACAGCTGTGTTTTGGAAAGCCTGTGGCTCCGAAGATTCTATGTAGAGATAGTGTCCTTTAGCTGTGCCCAAAGTATTATCCTTCATTGGCCCTGTATTAAGTGTTGGTGTTGGACCCTGGTTCCTGGTCCAATCAAAATCATCTTCTGTATCTTGTTCCCAATTACAAATTCCATTTTCAAAGTTACATTGTAGTTCAGGTACTAAAATTGGCAGTAAATAATAGCAAAAGATAATTAAAGATAAAAATATCTCTGATTAATAATAGTAGTTGATATTAGTAAGCAATTTAATCTAAAAATGCAACAGTAACGTTTTAAAAAGAGTGAACAAGTTCTAGATAACACATCAAGTAATAATATTTTATGGGCTGAAAGTAGAATTATTTTGGTCATTTTCCATATGCCACTTATGCTCATCCCTTCCCCATTTCTATTACTATAACTCTAGGCAAATGATCACAACTCAACAGCTGGCTCACTGAAACAAACTTCTGGCTCAGTGGATTTCAATTTTAGCTGAATGTTCCAATCCAGTGAGCATTAAAAATAAATAAATAAATAAATACACAGAAAACACAAAACCCAGAATTCATCTCCAAAAATGTTGGTATATTTGGTCTAAATGATAGAGCCAATCATCAGGATACCTCATCAACTCCCTTGATGATTCTAACATGCAGAGCTGAAAATAGTCATATTTTAATAGATGTCAATCTCTTGGACTTCTCTGTGGTTTAAGGTAAAATTGCTTAAATAGTAAAGCCTATCCAAGTACTAGTTTGTTAGATACAGGTGAAGCCCAGAAATCCGTGTTTTTAACAAGCACCCACGATGATATGAAGCAGATATTTTCCAGACCTCACTCTGAGAAACTTCTCTTGGGCTTCATCCAAGTGCCAGTTCCAAGTGCCCCTTCCATCCCTGTGCCAGAATGACCATTCTTTAATGACAGTTTATCTTTTTCCTGCTCCAATCAAAATCCTTGAATACATATTCATTTAACTTAAACTTAAATCTATACTCCTCTTATCTTTCAAGCTTCACGTTTCCCAGATTAAATGAACTTCCTGTTTGTCCTTCCCAGTGAGCCCTAAGCATTCCACCCCTTTCCCCATCTCTATATATGCCAAGTGTTACGCCCTGTGTCTTACTAATTCTTAGCTATGTCTCCTCAGTGGTCATCTTTTCTACTTACTGGATGGTAGCTCCTTTAAACCGGAGCTTTGAAACTTCTAATGCCCTCACTCACTAGAATTCAAAGCACTTACTTATGAAACATTAGCCTCTAATCAAATAAATACCTACATTTCTAGGATAACATCGGAATATACATATTTTTCAAGATGTGAAAATTGTGTCAACACCAAGTATTTCTTTAGAATAAATGAGACAGAATGTACATTTGACATTATTTGGAATTAGAATTAATGTTTTGTTCCACATTTAGCTTAATTTACATAATTTAATATTTAAAAAAATAAATGTCAGCTGTCCTTTATTCAACTGTACTTGGCATCAAAGGTGAATAAATACTCAAACAATAAATAAAAGCATATGTGAATAAATGCAGCCAGGCAAGAACAAATCATCTGTATATGAAAACTAGAGAACAGGGCTTAAACCTAATGAAGGGAGCCAAGTGAATAAATATCAAATGGAAGAAGAGCTTTCATTTGATATTTCCTCATTTGTGACTAATCAGGCCCAGCTGTGATGTGAACTGGGGGCCGACGGTATACTTTCCAGGTGTCAGTCTTTGGCTGTAGAGAAGAAGGAGAATGTCAAGCTGCTGAGTTTTTTTACAGAAAGCCAACAGATTTGTATGTTGCCTGTCTTCATACTGACTACATGCTCAGTCTTCATTTCAAAAGGGAATATGTGTAGCTAGACCCTTAAAAAAGACCATGACACTAAACATACTTCAGGAAATATAGTGAGGATTTAGAATGGCTAATGTATTCTATGTAGTACAGTAATATGTCTAGATGGACTGCTGAGAGAGCAACTGACAGTCTAATGACACTACTATTTTCTGTCATTAATATTTATTCACAAGAAATTTATTGATATTTTATGAAGTTAACAACTACTGTTTTCTGTCATTAATATTTTATGAAGTTAATACTGACAAGTATGAGGATAATTTGGTTACTTTTAGATAGAGAACACATTTTAAAAAAATCTTCACCCAAGGATATGTCCTTGTTGTTTTGAGAGAGAGAGAAAGAGAAAGAGAGAGAGAGAGAGAGAGAGAGAGAGAGAGAGAGAGAGAGAGAGAGAGAGAGAGAGAACAATTGATTGGTAGGCTTCCATATGCATCTGGACTGGGACTCAAGCCCACAACCTAGGTATGTACTTTGACCATAAATTGAACCCACAACATTTTGGTGAACCATACAGGATGATGTTCTAATCTAAGCCACCCAGCCAGGGCAAAATTTTTAAAGAGTGGAATTTGAAAAGCTTGAAAAAGATAAAAAGACTTTCTGAACTTGCAAAAATTAATTAGATGTAGGACAAGCAACACTTCTTATAATAGCCATTGTTAAAACCATTGATTTTGTTTATATAGGATACTTCCAAATCACTTTAGCCTTCCTTCTGGTTTGGTAGAATGGAATAAGAAAACATAGTCTTGTAGACTCATGTTGGGGTTGCCATGTCTGATTGTGTAAATTTGCCACAGTGAGACAGTCAGCTGAGGAGCTCTGAAAGGGGAGGAAATCTCAGTTGTGGAATTTATTTGCCATTTTGGAATTTGCACAAAAGTTCTGGCTATGCTAATAGCTGCCTTGCTGGCCTCTTCTTTATAAGGAAGTATTTAAGTATACTTGTGCTCATGAAATTTCAAGAGCTACACAATCATCAGACATAAATTTTTTGATAATTTAAACCATAAACTCAGACTTATCTTTGACACCTTACTCTGTGCTCCCTATTGCCAAAACCTCATCAAATGTCCCTCCTAAATATTTCCCAAAACTTTAATCCCTCCATCTCCATCCTTATCACTGTGACAAGCTGCCAACTCCTCTCCTGCTGACTACCGCTATGGCTTCCTAACGGATCGCCTACATACAGTCTTCTCTAATCCATTTATAACACACCATATTCATAGTGACATTTTCAAATATGCCAATTTTATTATATTAGTTTTCTTCTTAAAAACCTTCAAATAAGGAAGAACTTCCTTAACATGGACTAAAAAGACCTGCAAATCTGGCTGCCCTTTACACCTCTCTCCTTACCTTGCACCCTATTCCTTCCTTCTCCTTGCACAAGCCACACATTAGCTATCTTCCTCTGCCATGCGGTGACATACGGGGACTTCTTCATGCTTTGACTTAACATTTTTCAGATCTCAGCTAAGTAATCACTCTTGGAAGTCCAATGCCGCTATTCCCTCAAGTCACATAACCCCTATTTGTAAATCTTGTCAAAACTTCCATTTGATATTTGTTTATTAAATATTTGAATAATATCTCTCCTCATCTAGTCCTTAAGCGCCATGAAGCCAAGGAAGCTGTATAGTTGTATTTAACATTGTATCACTAGTATTTAATTTCTAAAACTACATAATACATATAGATGGCTTTGACTAACTGATTAATTAAAGCGCACAAAACATTCATTGACCCTGGAACGATGTTTAGTGTCTTTGACTTGACTGGGTCAAGAACAGTAAATTTAAGTACGATCATCACTATCAAATGTGGGAGAGGGACAAAAATATACCTACCACAGTCAGCCTCATCAGTATGATCACCACAATCATCCACCAGATCACATAACCGAAGCTTGTGTATGCAGGCCTTAGTGTGTCCACACCAGAAATGATCTGGCCCTTCACAGCTCTCCGCAGGGAGAGGAAGGGTACAGTTTTCAAAACTGATGTCATCAATAGCTGAGACCCCATCATAAATGCCAAGGCTGACTTTTTCTAGGGTCAGATGGAAGGGGTGAGTGAGGCGCCCAAGCTGAATAGTTGCCTGTGACCACTGGTTGCCCTGGTTATATAAGACTCTCCAGAGCACTGTGGAGTCATTGGAATTTTCCTCGTGTAGCTGGAGCACAGCTGCTCCCACTGACAGGCCATAGTTATAAAACCTGGAAAAGAGTAAACAAAAGAAGTGGATATTGTTTACTGGGATAGACTACATATTTAACTTTTACTCCTTCACTCAGTCAACAGTAAATAATTAATCATCTTAATAGAGGCCTTTATTTCTTGCAGCAATTGTGGCTGCACCTTTGCAAAACTTATCTGCTGAGGTGCACACTCTGACTCTCAGGACCCTACAAGCGTTTCTCAAGGAGTTTAGTCCAGAACAGAAGAAAGAAGCAGTGTTGATTAAGTTATAATCTACTGCTGAAGGAAAAATGGCCCTTTCATCTTAAGAAAGAACACAACAAACACTGATAATAAGCTCTTAAGTAAACTGCTTATTATGTGGAGCTAATGCAATAGCAATTTTTAAAGCAAAACCAAGGGTGAATAGTAATATCTACTAAATGCAGGAGTATGCCTGCAAGCAAGGCACTGCTAAGGTAACTAACCACTGTTTGTAATATTTACCAGAAAGAAAGTGTGCATCCTGTTCCTGTCTGGTTGAGAGTTGGACTCTGGAGTTTAGCAACTTGGGCCAAGCTGCTGCTTTTCTTCAGAATGAACATAAAATGCCCTATTGGTATACAAAAACAAGTATACGTTAGCCTATTAGATTATAAAGTGAGACATCTGTCACTTAGCCCTACTCTAAATAAGTTCCATGTCCGACTAAAATTAAGACCATACAACAATTAAAAATCAATGAAAGTGCTGAAACCGGTTTGGCTCAGTGGATAGAGCATCGGCCTACAGACTGAAGGGTCCCAGGTTCGATTCAGGTCAAGGCATGTACCTTGGTTGCGGGCGCATCCCCGGTGGAGAGTGTGCAAGAGGCAGCTGATCGATGTTTCTCTCTCATTGATGTTTCTAACTCTCTATCCCTCTCTGTTCCTCTCTGTAAAAAATCAATAAAATATATTTTAAAAAATCAATAAAAATAAATAAAAATTAATGAAAGTGGTAGTCAAATTTGCTCTTATAAATATTAAACTATGATCTATATCAAGGTCTAAAGGATGTCAAAACGATTGGTAATTTAAATTAACTCAGCCAAAAAAATATATCTATGCTCTATTCCCACCATCCATAAAGGAGTAATCCCATGCAGACATCATGAATGTAACTGATCATGCTCAAATGCCCTACTATTTGTTGTGGTAACAGAGAGTGTGATCTGCTTCTCTTTCTCTTCTCTGACCTGACCAAAGGGGAACTGAGGTCATTCCCAAGAGCCTTTGCTTATTTCTTACCTTGAGCAGATTTGTGAGTATGATCATAGGGAGGGGCCTGTTGCTCAAAATCAGCAGAAAGGTTACTTCTGGAGCTCCATATCCAGTCAAAATGGTCACCGCTAACTGCTTCAAACCAACCACAGCTATTTGCTTCAAAGTCACATTTGGAAACTGAAGAACAAAAATGTGGCTTTTAGGTTGGCTCTCAAAAGTGCTTGCACACTTTACAAAGGGTAGAGTTCAATGGAAATCGCCTTGTTAGTCTTCTCTAAGTATATCAAAAAACATACTTTAGGAGAAAAAGGAACTCTTTTGACACCCCCCCCCCAAAAAAAAACAAAAAAGCAAACAAACAAACAAAAAAACACCCTGGAGTTGCGCTTATCATACTGGAAATTGATAAGGTAGAATTATCAATTTTAAAACTTCAATTTTCCCCAAATATTCTAAGCAGCATCATCATCCAGCCATATTGTTAATAGAATTGCCAAAGTCTGCCTAATTTATTCTGATACTCATGTTAGTTTATCTGCTGCTATTATATCATCTGGAAGGCTGAATTATTCCTATAGAGTATTTTCACTAAACCATGAGAGCAGCTACTTCTAAAAATATTTAGTAACTGAAAAATGTAGATCCATTGCATTTAGTTAATGTTCACCTCTGGATTTTATAGAACTTAATACTTCCTAAAGCATTATATGCATTGCTTACTTTGTGCAGGGCAAAATAATTTTAAACAGTTTTCAGGTAAATATGCAGAAGAATAAGTTGACTTCCAGAAAAAAAGAGGAAAGAAAGGGAAGTTATAATAATAACAGTATAGTATCATAGCTAATGTTCAGTGAATACCCTATGTAATAGATCCTGAACTACTGAATGCTTTATCTAGATCTAACTTTCACATCAGCCATATGGGGAAGTATTACTATTATTACTATTATGATTATTATTATTTAAAATAATATGTCACTCAATGAGATTTTAAAATTTAAAACAATAAAGGCATTTAACCTAGTTATAAATCACTTTTAATTTCACTATAAATTTTGAAAATGTTAATTCTACTCAAGGGAGAATATGAGGTAAATAGTAACATTATAAATACTACTTTCTAATTTTAATAGTTTCTATATAATATCTTATTTCCAAAATACATTTGTTTTATGTCAAGTTTCCTAGCTGAAAATCTGTCCAGCAGAGTACTTTCTAATTTCATCAAAAGTCAACAGGAGGGGACCACTTTGTAAATTAATATGATTGTCTAACCATTACAGTATATACCTGTAAATATTATAAAGTAATATGTAATGTTAACAATAATGGGGGGGAAAAGCAATTAGAATATATAAATACATTTAAAAATAAACATTTTTAAAATGTTGCCTAAACTTTAATAAACAAGGGATGATGATATGCCAATACACATACAGAGACACTTAGAAATAAGCAAAATGAAGAAAGTACTGCTATATTTACAATACAAATTTCTCAAGTAAAATTTAGAAATCTATGGCTAAGCATATTTAAATGCCACTTGAAGTGAGAAAAATGACAAATATAACAAGTCAAGAATAAGTGCTAAGAATATTTAAGTTCACATTTTTAAAGGCCATCTCTATTTGTGAATATAAAATATACCAATAACACATAAATATACATAAATTCCAGAGATTTCAAAGTATGGAATATCATTTCAATCCCTGAGGAAGCAAATGTTTTTGTTTCCAATTTCAGACAATCTTCAAAAAACAGTTCTTGTATACAAATACAGAAGGAAAACTAAATATTACTAAAGTATAATATTTATCCCCATAGCTACTTGGAAAGGGGATCTTGTCATTTGCTATCCAGGGAGATATTGCTGTGGAAATAAATGGATATTCAAATGGTAGTAAAATTTAAAAACTACAGCAACAATTTTATAGTTCTCTTATATAAAGCTCTTCAAAAATAGTAATTTCAACAGATGATTTTGCTGTTAAATTTCAAATATGTTGTAGTATATTTTGTTCCTACATATTTGGATTTCTACACACATTTTAAAATCCACCTCAAGTGATAACATATGTAGTAATCAGATGCAATTAGCCATTAATCAAACAAACTTCATTAGAATGGCTTTTGAAAATTATGTATATCTTTTTCTGACAGAAACACAATATCCTGGGTGTGTTTTAATAATTGAGATTTGAGAATTTTTCACTGTTTCAGGAGCATCATTATTGACTATTTCAATTTTTATCATCATCATCATAATTACCACAATTTGTAATAACAATTGCAATTACCATTTACTCAGGTATTATTATGTACCAAGTTTTGGGCTAGAAGTTATTATATTCATAACAGGATGCCAACACAGAATTTCTAAAAATTACACACCACTATTTTATAGCTATGAGTAGAAAAGCAAA
This sequence comes from Pipistrellus hanaki, assembly GCF_964339955.1. Lineage (NCBI taxonomy): Eukaryota > Metazoa > Chordata > Mammalia > Chiroptera > Vespertilionidae > Pipistrellus > Pipistrellus hanaki. Next base: position 120,721,725 of record NC_140503.1, on the reverse strand, counting down.
TGACTCTATAGCAGCTTTCAATTATTTTATGTAAAATCACCCTTGGGACCTCAATTAGTTATGTAAAAATAATTTCAGTAGCTAACCTGGGGGAAAAGATGTTAGGGTTATTTGGTGGATGACAAATAGTTCCATCACCCAACACTTTTTTTTGGTCATTTTTAGAGCTTTGTCACTCAAGCAAAGGAGAGTTAGGCATGGAGGAGCCAAGGAATCGTGTGAGGTTAAAAAAAAAATCCAGAATCAGACATTGTCTCATTTCATATTCACTGTCTTATAACTTTTTTGATGATTTCAGATTATCCTTACAGAGGTTCATTTATAGGGATAAACACAAACTGGACAAAGAGGAAGTCTGGACTGATAATATGGACCTTGCAAAAAGACTTAAAATATACAGGAAGAGCCTCTTAACATTTACCCAAAGATATTGAAAAGGTTTTATATGTCCATTAAAAAAGTACAAATGAGTGCTTATAGAAGCTTTCTTCATTATTGCCAAAACTTGGAAGCAACCAAGATGTCCTTCAGTAGATGAGTGGATAAAGAAATGATGGCACATCCATACAATGGAATATTATTCAGTGCTAAAAAGATATAGGCTATCAAGCCATGAAAAGACACAGATGAAACTTAAATGCATATTAAGTGAAAGGAGTCAAGCTAAAAGGCTACATACTATATTACTCCAATTATGACATTCTGAAAAAGGCAACACTATGGAGACAGTCAAAATATCTATGGTTGTGAGCAATTCTGGGTGCAGGAGCAATGAACAGGAGAAGCACACAGGATTTTTATGGCAATGAAAATACTCTGTATGATACCATAATGATGGGTACATGTCATTATATATTTGACCAAACCCATAAAATGTGCAACACCGAATGAGCTCACATGTAAGTTATGGTTTTGGGGTGATTATGATGTATTAGTGTAAGTTTATCAATTGGAATATTAATAATGGGAGAAGCTATGTATGTTTGTAGATTGGAGTCTATAGGAAAACTCCTTATCTTTCCCTCAGTTTTCCTGTGAAAGCAAAACATGCTTTATTTATTTCTATACCACATGCCCTTTCAAAAAGAGTATGCCATTTACTCATTCATTATAGTTTCAGTTACTTCCCTTCTAGAAGCAAGTTCCAAGAAGAGATGGATGTCTGTCTGTTTTACATGTTGTGAGATATTAGAAAATTTCTGCCACATAGCAGACATTCAATGCACACTTGTTGCAAGAATCTATGACCTTTCTTTTTCCAAAATAAAATATTATTTATCAAATTTTTGGTTCTATTACAGAGTTGAATTTGCTGAGTTACTTACCAGCACATCCACTCCTAATTTTTAAATAGATTTTACTTTTGACACAGTTTACGAATTGTGAGTCTCTTTGGGTTCAATATTTGATCTTTATAATTCTTTATTTATAATTATATATGAATTACCTCAAAGCAGTGTTAATTATATGTGCATTCTTTATCTGGAATGGAAAACTTTAAGTGGTGTAATTAATGTCAGAGTTTTATTTTTAAAATTTGCCTCTTACTCTACATTTTCTTCCTGGTAAACCCCAGCAATATTAAAGCTTTAATTACTTTATTTCTGTCAATAATCTAATAATTATTGCTCCAACCCATTGCTTTCTTGTTAAAAAACAAACAAACAAACAACTGTTTAAAATCCTATCTAATAAAGAAGGAATATGCTAATTGACCTCACGGTGTTGAAAAGATGGTGGTGCCCACAGACAATAAGGAGGGAATATGCCAATTGACTGCCCTGCCCACAAGTTGGTGGCGCCCAGTCCCATCAGCTCTGCCAGGGTGACTGGTGCATGGCAAGGCCGGGCCTGCCCTCAGGCAGACCCAGCCACTTTGCATACCTGCCTCCAAAGTTCACCAGTCCCCTCAGTCCCCCAGAAGCCCAGAGCCAGCATGAGGCACAGGGCCACCTGAGGCTCAGGTAACCAGAGCCAGTGAAGACTTGCACTGCGGGCAGTGGCAACAGCAGAGATGTGATGGGGCCTTGTCTTCCCCTGATCTCCAGGTCACCTCTTGCCCCTGAGGGCTCCCAGACTGTGAGAGGGAGTAGGCCAGGCTGACGAACTTCCCCCTCCAGTGCATGATTTCCATGCACTGGGCCTCTAGTCCTACATAATAAAAGAGTGACACTATGGGACAATAAAAACTAACTGGGATCGAACAGGGGATGGATGAAAGGGGGCAAAAGGATCACCTGTAATACTATGAACAATTTAAAAAATCCTGATATCTCCACACTAGGGCTAATCACGGGATGAATCTATAACTATCACATACCCTCCTGTAACTCCCACATAACTCTCAACAAACTCGAATGTATTTATTATTGTATTATAGTTCTCCCCACTAGATTGGTATCTCTATGAAGGCTGGAACTATATATGCCTTGTTCACTCTGTAACAGCTATAGAGCCAAATATAGTACTTGTTAAATATTTACTGAATGAATGAACTAATCACAAGGTATTGCCCTATCTCTCCAGGTGCCCTCCAAAAATACCCACTCCTTTACCGCAGTGGTAAACAATTAACTCCCCAGGTAAAAACTGTTCTAGCTAATTACCTCACTCTTATTTTTATCAACAATTTGGTTCTGCAATTAAAATTCTGCTCCAAGGGCCTTATGGAATTTCCAATTCAAGTTAAGAAATATCTTTATTCCCAAACTTGTCATTAAGCCTCCTTCCATGCTTCTTATCTCAGATTTCTATCCGTTCCTATCTTAGACCCTCCTTATTGCTAATGGTGCAAAACTAGCTTTTTCTCTTAGTTATATTTTATATGTATTTTCTATTTTCTCATCTAAATTGTATACTACTACATAGCATGGCAAATATTCCAAACATGTTTGTATATACTATACACTTTTAGCAGATACTAAATACTTATTTTTTAAAGCCTTTCTTATGAATGCCCATAAGTGTGAAGAGGTTTGCATTACTTGAGAATCTTATAAATTTAATCACCCTGGAAAACTTAGTGACAAAATTAAAATCAACCCTGAGATTCACTTTGCACTCTCACCTCCACTCTGAACTAAATATTTGACCATAGTAAGGGACATGAATTTCATTCTCCTTGGGCCTCCCTAACTATAAGTTAGTTACTATGTGTAAATACATCTCAGACAATTTTAGATACAAAACACATGCTTTATAAGCGTGTGGTAGTATTTATATTATCATATGGTCTTTGTGGTATCTTTAAATCTATATATACTCCAAAGAGAGAGGTTTACATCAACTTTGGAAGAAGATGTAAATTTCAGTATCAACAGTAATAAAGTTCTGCAAGGCAACAAGACATTGTTTTCTAAGAAAACTTGGTGTTGAATAGGGGAAAATAAGTTTACTTCCTTATACTTCTCATCAGATAATTTGCTAACTTGAAAACAGAAACAAAATGAACAAGAGTAGTAAATATGAGAGAAGGGAGGACTGGTGTAGAATGAGCTTACAAACAACAAAAAGACACTTAGACTTCTAATTTATAATTTTAGAGTAAAGAAGAACAATGATCTTACTGAAAAATAAAAGCCAAAATGTGCTCAAAATAATGTATGGAAAAAATTTACTTTCTTTATAGATACAATATGTTATTGAAATTTAATCTTAAGTGATCATAAAAAAAACTTTCTTATTAAATACTCAGATTATATTCTCAATAGAATTTTTAACTAAAAAAGAAGAATCCTGTATTTTTTAATCTCTACTATCTTATCTATTGTTTTATCTCTACCGAATTAACTTTCTTCAATCCAAAAGCACAACTGTCTACAGCAAAGATTGATAAAAATATCATGGGTTATTTACCATATGGTCTTATACTTGTCTACAGAAATATTTTTCTCTTTTTCCCTCAGTGATCAATGGCTCCATAAATGAGAATGAATGGAATCTATTCTCCACTTCTTGGTTTTATGTAACAGAAATGATAAGCCTTCACCAGAAACAACGTTCCTTTCCAATATTTTACAATTACTTCTGTCAAGGGAGGTTTTGTGTGTGTTTTTTAACTGGAAAACAATATCTAAGGTTTAATTTGAGGACAATATGAAGAAGAAAATAAGAATCCAGCTTATTAACAAAAAAATAATATCTTTTTACCACAATAACTTATTCATTAACCAATTTACACTTAATAAAAATGTAAGCTGGAACCCTTCTACATTGCTGGCATGACTGCTTATTAACATAATAACCCTTCAGCAAAAAAAGAAAAAAAAAAGGTGAAATGCACTATGTCATTAAATAACCATTTAAACAAAAATTCAATTTTAGTGCCTATCCTAAAGAAATCATTCAAATTAACAATTTTAAGCAAAGAAAAATAAAGAGATGTGCTTAAAAGTGATGACAGTCGCATACTGACTTCAAATAGCCTGAGCAGGGGAAACAAACGTCTCAGAATGCTGAGATTGCTTGAACATACCTGGGCACTCTGCTCTCTGTCTCCCTCACAGGACCCCAAACTTTCTTAGGTTTTGTCCTACTGATGCCAAGTTGGAATTGAGAGCTCATAGACCCAAATAATTTGAAACATTCTCTTAAATGAAAACAGATTATTTGTCAAAGTTCTTCATAAATAACAACATAAACCCATTATATTGGGTAGGCAACTAAGTAATTGCGGGTTTCACACATAGATGGCTTCAGTTGAATTTTTAGGTTTGCAGACGTAGTACAAATGTAAAACACATTTTGTTATTTGATAGTTGGCTATTCAGCTGTTAATCAGTAAAAAAAGTTTTTTGATCTGTTTTGTAGTTTTCGTTTGGCGTTCGTTAAAAAATGGAAAATCAAAAGGAACATTTTCGTCATATTTTGCTTTTTTATTTCCTCAAAGGGAAAAACGCATCGCAAGCTCATAAAAAGTTATGTGCTGTTTATGGTGACGAAGCCTTAAAAGAACGGCAGTGTCAAAATTGGTTTGCCAAATTTCGTTTTGGTGATTTTTCACTCAAAGATGAAAAACGCTCTGGTCGTCCAGTTGAAGTTGATGACGCCCTAATCAAAGCAATAATCAATTCGGACTGTCACAGTACAACACGTGAGATTGCAGAGAAGCTTCATGTATCACATACATGCATTGAAAATCACTTAAAACAACTTGGCTATGTTTAAAAACTCGATACATGGGTTCCTCACGAACTGAAAGAATCACAGTTAACTCAACGCATTAGCAGCTGCGATTTGCTAAAGAAACGTAATGAAAATGATCCATTTTTAAAACGACTGATAACTGGCGATGAAAAATGGGTTGTTTACAACAATATCAAGCGGAAAAGATCGTGGAGCAGGCCAGGTGAACCAACTCAAACAACATCAAAAGCTGATGTTCATCAAAAGAAGGTTTTGTTATCAGTTTGGTGGGATTACAAAGGAATTGTCTACTTTGAACTCTTACCACCCAACCAAACGATCAATTCTGATGTCTACATTGAACAACTAACGAAATTAAACAATGCAGTTGAAGAAAAGCGGCCCGAATTGACAAATCGAAAAGGTGTTGTATTCCATCATGACAATGCAAGGCCACACACATCTTTGGTCACTCGGCAAAAATTAATGGAGCTTGGTTGGGATGTTTTGCCACATCCACCATATAGTCCTGACCTTGCACCATCTGATTACTTTTTGTTTCGATCTTTACAAAACTCCTTGAATGGTAAAAATTTCAATAATGATGATGATGTCAAATCGTACCTGATTCAGTTTTTTGCTAATAAAAACCAGAAGTTTTTTGAACGTGGGATTATGATGCTGCCTGAAAGATGGCAAAAGGTCATTGATCAAAATGGGCAATACATTACAGAATAAAGTTATTTAGTTCCATGAAAAAATTGTCTTTGATTTTCTTTAAAAAATCCGCAATTACTTAGCTGTCGACCCAATAAATCACTCTGGCATGAATTTTGTTTTTACCAGGCCGTATGTTTTTACCAGGCCTAAATGGAAATCAGCCCTTTACCTTCAGCCTTCCCTATTAGGGTATGAAGGACAAAGGAAGTTCTGCTAAGAGATATTATATCTGCCCTGCAGTGTAGATTCTTCAGTTTTACAGTTATCATAAATAAATATTGTAGACACTTAATTTAACATCATTATCAGTGTATGGTATTTTTAACTGTCCAAATAAGAAAGAAATGAAAGATGAGGGGAAGGAGGGAGAAAGGGACTCCTTGAAACCTGTACAAGTAGATTGCAATTTAAATAATCATAGTTTTATGTTGCAATTAATGAATGTAGAAATGAATATAAATTCACTTAAATTGTTGGCGGCAGCAAAAATGGCACCATGTGTTAGACTGGTAGAGTCAGACCAAACCTTGGTTCAGCAATCTTATTACTTGAGTAATGGCCAAGAAAGAATTCAGAGTAAAGACTCAAACTATAAGAGAACATTTATTTAGAAAGTCACAGGGGTAGAAGAAGTGAGTGTTGGCAGATATGGACTCAGGAAACAAGTTACAGAGGCAAAAGAAGGGCCCTTGGAGCTTAGGAAATAGACAAGAAAAATGCACGGGGGGGGGGGGGGGGGAGGGGAGGAGGGAGAGGGAGAGAGTGATATGGGTGTGCTCCAAAAGACAGTAACACTGGGTTCAAAGTCCTAAGGGCTTTTAAGAGCCAGGATTTTCAAGACCTTCCCAGGGAATGCTCTCAATAGGATATTCGTCAACCCTACAGGTGTGTCCTTTCAGAGTTCTGGCCTCTACTGATTAGTTGGTGCCGGAGTAGAGGATCATTAATCAATGCAGCTGGTCCTAATGTCACCAGTGGCATCACCCCAATTGGCCTGGCTCCTTTTCTGTACCTGGAGCTGCAACACAACGAGGCTTAGATGGAGGATCTGATGGAGGCCAAAACCTCCTTGTCCTGGAGGTGTTACCCACATAACTAGCAACATGCCAGGAGAGGAAAGGTCAGAGGAGGGTCTGAACTGCCTGAACAGTGACATGAAAGGCCAGGCTGTCTAAACCACATGTTAATAGCGATATGCTAATAGAAGAAAGGTTACATTGGGCCGAAGTGCTTCTTTTCCCAGTTTTGCTCTTTGGTAGGCACCTGAGCTCTTCACCCTGGTGACTTTCTGTACCTGGCCCATATCCCTAGCTCTGCTCAGTTCTGTCTAATGGCCTATCACAAAATTATCCAAGGTTTTCAACATTCTACAAAATGACAAAATCTCCAGGCATCCCAAACTTGGTGTTTTTTTTGTGTGTGTGTTTTTTTAATCCAATAACTTTTTAAAATTTCTTTTACCAAAATTGATTAAAATATACTAGTGTGTTTTTTACTAAAAGGTTTGAAGATATTTCAGAGGCACTGAAAACCTACTTCTTAAGTCATTTAATAACTGTTCTGTGGCCATTATCAGTCTTATCTAAAAGAAAAACAAATCAAGTTAAGTTAGCAATGTTCATAAAAATGAGAAAATTAGAATAAATTGCATCAAAATATTAAATATTTTAAATTCTGGAATATTAATGTTCTTTTTAAGGAGGATTTATTATTTATGAATAGAAATTCTGTGGGTGGTATTGTCTTTTTCAGCTTACAGAAAACATCTGTTTTTTCAAGCAATTAAGTTCTCTGTGGGGAAATTGATATGCTGGTTAGTTCAAGGCAAAATGATTCGCTTAAAATCAATGTACTTCCTTCTCTCCTTTTTGCTACAAAGAGACAAAAGACTCTTATCCTTACTCCTCTTAATTTTTCACTGTGCCTTTATCTCATCCCTACTCACTACCAGAATCTTTAATGCATAGGTTCATAAAAACGGGATGAAGAATTAGCATTTCTATGAGTAAACAGATTCCCAGGATAGAATTAGCTCTGCAAAAAAAAAAAAAAAAAAAAAAAAAAGCAGGCAACGAAATGAAAATAAATACTCTAGAGAATTGGAGTTTATTTGCTAATTTTTAACTCAGTTGTGGTCATGAGCCCATTTCCAAATAGTGATCTTCTTCTATTCATGTCTAGAAAATAATATTTTAATTCCATGAAACATCCTATAGGAATTGAAGGCAATTCAGTACATTCAGATTTATGAAATGTAATGTGATTAAAGAAATAATAACTCAAGAGAATGGATTCAGTTTTGTTGTTATTTTGAGGACATTAATTGTTTAAACTTTTATATAGAATTAACTACGTTATTATTTGATCTCTAAGGGACCTAAGTAAGAACATGAGTTCACCTCCAAAAGTGATTTTTTTATGTCTGGCTTCAAACTGATCATAAGAGCAACTCTTCATTTCTGGCAAGTATTATTCTTAATTTAATGATGACCTGGAAAGGATAAAAAGGCTAATAATATGTGCTTAAGAATATAGGTTTGTGAGGCACATGGCCTGCATTGAAAATGGGATTCCACTAATGAGGAAGAATGCTAGTTATAAATGCACTAGAGGCCAGATGCATAAAATTCATGCAAAAATGGGTCTTTCTTTCTCTGGCTTCTGGCACCGGCTTCCCTCTGTCACCCGGACTCAGGCTTTGATCCAGCCTCCAGCAGGCATCCCGGACCTGGGCTTACCTCACATCCCTGGCTTCATACAGAAGGACATCTGGTCTAATTAGCATACTATGCTTTTACTAGAAGCCCAGCACTCGATATCATTTGATACCCAGAGTCCCACCCACCGCTGTAGGGATCCATCAATGCACCTCCTGATGAGTCCAGTCATTGGTCATTATGGCGTTACGACCGCAGGCCTTTTATAATATATATGACCCTGTTTCCCTGAAAATAAGACAGTGTCTTATATTAATTTTTGCTCCCAAAGATGCACTAGGTCTTATTTTTAGGGGATGTCTTATTTTTCCATGAAGAAGAATACGGAACACATTTATTGTTAAATTAAAATAAAGGAAATTTATTACCTGTATATGGTACCGTAGTACAGTAGTTGTCAACACAAACCAGACAAACTGTGAATCCTACAGTATCAAGAATTTACTCATTTATTCAATGACAATCATGTCATCATCTTCTAGAACATCATCATAACAACCCAATTCCTGAATTTCCTGGTGAATTTCTTGTGACTCCATTTCTTTTAGAATCAGTGGACCAAATATCTCATGTTTAGCAATAGCACTGTCTTTAAATGAATACTTCTTGTTAAGGTAGCCTGCTTGCAGTGCATTTGCAATGCAACTGTCAGTGATTTTTCTCCCATGAATTCTTCACCCAAGTCATAACTTCTTGCAGTTTAGGTTTCACAAAGTTTCCATGCTGATTTCTCTCCATTCTATTTTCAATGTAGTCATTAATTTCCATGTGCAAATTGTCCTTGAATGGCTTGTTTATTGCAATTTCAAGAGTCTGGAGATAGCTTCATTCCTGCGGGAATCATTATCTGATCTATTTTTCTTTCGTGAAGAAATGTCTTCATGTCTTTAGTGTGGTGAGTGCTGGCTGCATCCCAGACTAGCAGACCTCTTTAGCTCCCTGGCATAATAAGTGGCAGCATCAAATCAACCCACTTCCTTATAACTTCTTGTGTGGCCCAGGCTTTTTCAGTTTCAAGAATAAAAACACCCAAGACACGTTCAATCTTTTCCTTCTTGCCTTAGAAATGATTAAAGGTGGGACTTTAGTGCCATCCAGAGGAATTGCCAAAAATACAGGAAACCTGTGCACTTTCATAAGCAGTGGAGGGAATGTATACTAAGGAGGCACCCCACTGTTCAATTGTTTGAGATGATTGGCCCATAAACACTGCAGTTTCATCCATAGCAATCATGTTGGAAAGACTGTATTTAGAGAAGTCAGCATCATCAATATAGGACTTGAATGCAAGTGCTCACTTAATAACTTTAGTATCTTCCAACCTAAACAATGTTGTACCGGTAGATCCTAGTATGGGGTGTGCAAGAGGCAGCCAATCAATGATTCTCCCTCTTCATTAATGTTTCTATCTCTCTATCTCCCTCTCCCTTCCTCTCTGAAATCAATAAAAAGATATTTTTAAAAATAAGTAAATAAGTAAATAAATAATGGTTAGACTTTCAAAAATGCCTACTTGACTTTCAAAAATGCCAATATGACTATTTTAAAAAATCCATTTTATGATCATATTTCCTTAATTTAAACTCTCTATAAAATATTTAGTCAAAGAATTAGCCAAACTCCATCTATTATGTAAAAACTAGTGGCCTTGTGCACGAATTCATGCACATTGAAAGAAAATTAATTAGAAGAAATATTTTAATATCATTATTCACTCTTTCTATATAATAGAAGTATCAACCAAATTCATGATCAACAATGACAGATGGAAATACATGTGTGCAATTTGCACCAGCAAGAGTTTTATATGTATTGAGCCTGTGCAAGTAAACTTAGCCTTTTATAGATATAGAATAAACTTGCTTTATGATTTAGCTAAACTTTTTCCAGCCCAGTAAAGCAATCCAACTTCTCTTTCAGGCAATTGTCAGCAACACAGCAGTAAATATCAACACAAAACAGATTATTATTGTAGATCATGCAGGGAGAACAAAGGGTAAAATATTTAACTGCGGCAGTGTTTCACTATATTCTGTGCAGTGAGAAAGCCTGAAGTCATTTTCAAGGTCCACCATTTCTTACTTCTTTTCAGTAAGGTCACGTTTCTAAGATTTCTAAATCTCTGTATTTTCAGCTGATGAAAAGAAAATACAATTCCACTGAGTTGCCTATCTACCTACGCCAGGACTTCTGTGAGGATAAAATGAGATGAGGCATGGGAGAACGCTTCACAGACATTTGGTTAAAGCATGAAATGTTTGCACCTGACAAAAGCAAGTTGTGTTTCTGGGCTGAAGAAAATGCAAGGAGGCTAGTCGTTGCTAGGGAGAGGAAGATGGGCTATGTGATGTCACTACCCAATGGACAATTAGCATATTAGCCTTTTATATATAATAGATATTATGTTTTGAATTTACACAGAGAATTAGTATCAAGATTTAAAATTCTGGCTAGCCTTAAGTCACTTTCCAAACAATATATATTTTTTAAATCCTAGGTGATTCTGAAACATGAATTATATTATATATAAAATTTAATTGCCAAACAAAATTAAAATAGAAATTATTTTTAAAGATGTGTTTTAAAACAAACAAATAATTAAAATTCTTTCATAATTTTTTAAATTGAAATACCTATATTTGACAATTTTAGCTTAAAGTTTAGAATACCATTGGAAGACAGAGTGAAGTATAGTTTGTGACATACCATAGTTTTACTTTTTTTTTTAAATATATTTTTATGTAAAATCAGAGCCTACTGCACAGCATAAGAAATTAGCAACAAAACAAAAAAGGCAACTAACTGAATAGGAGAAAATATTTGCAAGCAATACCTCCAATAAGTGGCTAATATTTAAAATATATAAAGAGCTCATACAACTCAACAACAACAATACAAAAATCCCAAACAATCCAATTAAAAAATGGACAGATGATCTGAAGAAAACACGCAAATGGTCAACAGATATATGAAAAGATGCTCCACCTTTCTAGCTATAAAGCAAATGCAAATCAAAACTACAATGAGATATCCCTCCCGCATGTTAGAAATGATATTATCAATAAGACAAGATATAAAAACTGTTGGAAATGATGTGGAGAAAAAGGAGAACTCTTGTGCTGCTGGTGAGAATCTAAATTGGTACAGCCATTTTGGAAAACAGTACAAAGATTGTTCAAAAAATGAATACTAGAACTACCATATGACTCAGCCATCCCACTACTAGGTAACCACCAGAAAATCTGGAAACATTTATTCCTAAAGCTATATGTATGCCTATGTTCACTGCAGCATTATTCACAGTACCAAGACATATAAATAACTTAAGTGTCATTCAATGGATGATGGGTTAAAGAAGATATGATAAATATTTACAATGAAATACTACTTAGCATAAGAAAGAATAAAATATTGCCAATTGTGACAGTATGGATGATCTTGAGAGAATTATACTAAGCAAAATAAGTCAGACGGAGAAGAACAAGAGACCACATGATTTCTGTCATATGTGTAATATAAAACAGAAATAAACAAATGAACAAATAAAACAAAGAAACAAAAACTTATAAACACAGACAATACTTTAATGATTACAAGAGGTAAGGGAGGTAGGAGGAGATGGAAAAGGGTAAAGTATGTCAAATACATGGTGATGGAAGGTGGTGAGGATACAGGGCAATATGCAGTTGGTGTATTATAGAATTACATACTTGAAACTTATATAATGCTATTAATCAATGTCACCCCCAATAAATTTAATTTTAAAAATAAAAATAAATAAATAGCCCTAGCCTGTGGTTCAGTTAGTTGAGCATTATCCTGTGTAATGGACATCAATGGTTCGATTCCTGATCAGGGCACATACCCAGGTTGTGGGCTCGAGCCCCTGGAGGGGTGTATTCAAGAGGCAACTGGTTGATCTCTCTCTCTCTCTCTCTCTCTCTCTCTCTCTCTCTCTCTCTCTCTCCTCAATCAATAAAAAAATATTTAAAAAATATTTAAAAAATATATATGTTTAGTTTTCAAGGACATGTGATTTAACCCACATTTGGCACTAAGTATTAGTGAATTATATTACTGAAGGACTCTAATGTATGTTATATTTTGACTACAGGAATCGTGCGAGAATGGGCCTTCCTTCCTCTGGCTGCCAGCACTGCCTTCACTCCTACTGGATCTGCCTTTTCACCCCATCCTGCAGCTGCCTTTCTGCCATGCCACACTGCCCAGAGGCCCTGAGTGGCTGAGGTGGTGCAGAATGCCTGCATCGTCACCATGGCAATGAAGCCAGTGTCCTGCCCCGCCCAGTCACACAGTGCCTGAGTATGCAAATTAACACACCATCTTTGTACCCACTCCTGATTGGCTGGCTGGCATCACAAAGGTACAGTCAATTTGCATCTTACTCTTTTATTGGTGTAGATATCAAGAAGAACTAGTTACTCCAAAGCTTAAAATTACAATGACCAGGAGATTAACTTACCTTTGTTTACGATGCTGGTACCTGGCAGTGACATATGTGAAATTTCACATCCCTGGGATATACTGATGTCATCTAGGGCAACTGAAGCATTTGATGATAAAACAGTAGCTTCTAAAATTAACTATAATTACAGAAAGACAAATTATTAAAAATATACCATAAAAACAAATGTTTTTGTGTAGAGAGAAGCTCATTTGCATTTATCTAATTTTAGAAAAATGTTTTGACCATAACATTCAAGTTATAATTTAATAGTCACAACTGTTTTGATAGCATTTTATGTAATCTTAGTAATTTAGGTAACTTAGTTTCAATTAAAAGTTGTAACATTCATTAGCACTGAAGGATTGCCTTCCCATTAGAGCTATTAAAAGTCACATGTATTTAAAATTATCTCTTTGGGATAATCAACTGTGTGGTTTACAACTCAATTTAATTGAGATATAAATTCATTTGTAATGCGTCTGCTGGAAACAATGATTCATTTTCACATCAGAATATTTAAATACTTATATGTAGTATGTATACATATACATAATTTACATAGTGAGGTAAAGTCTACAATCTATAACCCTATACAGCAATAAGTAATATTCATATTCCAAAGCATCTATTTAAGTTTAATTTATTCTAACACTGAATAATGACTGATATAATTAATTTTCTTCTTATTAGTCAGTCACATTATTCTGTTGTTATTCTACAATCTTAATAAAAAAATGAAAGAAAAATTGCAAAGACTACAAAAATTAATCCTACTTTTCAGGCTTTATGCTAGAGAGACATTCCTAGGCATACACATGAAGGCCTGTGCAGCAATATTTATTTCAACGCTGGTTTTGATAACAAATAAATATGAATAATTCAAATGTGAGTCAATAAATTAATTGTAATATAAACTATGGGTTATTATGCTGGCTAACATTAATCTATCTCTACCTGCTAATATGGAAAGACCTTCAATATGTGCTTCTGCATATAAAATAAATTACAAAAAAAGTCCTACTATGATACTGAGTCAGGATAGTAAGAAGCTTGGAAAATTTATTGGTAAGTAGAATGGAGAAACTGAAACAGATGGCTAACTCAAACTGGCCCTATCCAGCACCCTGCCTCACCTGCCTCCAGCTCCCTTGCAGGATCACTGGCTAAAGTATTAAGCCCTCAGGACAATAAGGTTCAGGTCAGCATCAAATAATCTTAGGAACAAAGTTCCAGGTCTATTGGATTCAGAGATAGAGTTTTGGCTAAACTAGAGAAAACATCTAGGCCTCATTTGTTTTTCAGCTCCAGGCCCAGAAAAGCAACAATCAGATGAAGAGAGCCAAGGCTGACATCAGGACCAGCTGTGATGACTGATGACTACTTGCCCCGGTGCCAACCAATCAGTAGACACCAGGACCCTGGAAGGATACACCTGGAAAACTAGGAATATTCTATTGCATTCCTTCCCTAAGAACTCCCTTAAAATTCCTGCCTTTAGAAAACAAATAAAAACCAAGGACTTAGTGCACACACTCTCTCTTAGAGCACACTTTCTCCTTTCCCCGCTTCTTTCCTAAGGAACATATCTTTGCTTTCTTTCTCCAAGGGCCCTTATTGTGCCCCTGTAATTTGTTTCCTGAGTTCACACAGCCCAGCTGGCTCACTTCTCCCCTGTGACTTTCTTTCCAAAGAGGCAAGGCAGCTCTGCCTAGCTCAGTCCTACTTATATAATATTGCCTCTTCTATCTTAAGCCTCTCCTTTGTTTCTCTCTCCTCAGCTTTAATAATCATATTCTCAAAAAATCACCTGGACTTATTGTGGAACCTTTCCTTTGAAAAGTTAATAACCAAGAGCCCATATTCCCAGTAATAATACCATTAGGCTAAAAATACACAATGGGTTTCTAGATATACATGGTACATACATCATTATACATACATAGGAAGGATATAGAAGTAAAAATAAAAATATAGTGTCTATAGTTAACTCAAGATAAGGACTATGATGGGAGGTGATTGTGGTCAGGAGTGTATAATAAGTTTGATATTTTATAATAAGATGTACATAATTTTAAAAATTCTATTTAAAACTGGTTTCTGTAATATAAAAATATATTAACCAACTGAGAAATGTGGCCTTCATCCAAGAGGCAGAAAATAATAACAGGTTTTATAGATGAATTTTAACAAATGAAATACAGGTATTGAAATTGTGAAATATTCTATGGTTAACATTATTAAGTTATTGTAATTTATTTTTGAAAACTTTAATTTTGAAAGGATTTTCATTTTATTCATTATCATAATACTTTCTGGTTGAAGTTAATTAAAATATAGATGCTTAATTCTTTAGACTTATTAGATAAGCATTTGTTGATGACCACTTTTGAAGTCCTGTACTGCCCAAAGAAAAGCTGGATAAAATACAGAATAAATGGGCAATTCTCTGTTCTCCTACAGAGGTGCATGATACTATTCTTTACATGGAGTGGATGGGCCCTAGGATGAGTTGAAGTGGGATTATGGGGTAGGTCTTTAAAATATGATTTTATCGCCTAAACCTATTTGGCTCAGTGGATAGAGCCTCATCCTGCAGACTGAAGGGTCCCAGGTTCAATTTCAGTCAAGGGCATGTACCTTGGTTGCAGGCACATCCCCAGTAGGGGGTGTGCAAGAGGCAGCTGATCGATGATTCTCTCTCATAGATGTTTCTAGCTCTCTATCCTTCTCTCTTCCTCTCTGTAAAAAATCAATAAAATATATTAAAAATAAAATAAACTATGGTTTTATCATTTTGCCTGAAGGAAACCACTAGACTCTTTTAGATATTCTTATTAAAATGTAAGGATAAAACAACTTTCAAAACAAATAAAAATAGAATTAAATTATCTACACCTCTTCTTGTTAACTTGTATTATAATTAAATTTAAGCCTATGAAATGATCTATGATTAATTAAAACCTCATCTGATTATTTCAAAATCATATTAGCTATTCCTATTTTTAATTGGTTGTTTTAACCAAGCTGATATCTTTATTTGTAACCCAAAGCAGCTCCCTTTGGGAAAGACAGTACCTATTAATAATCAGTAAATGAAAAAGAGATTGCTGAAAGAAATGGTCAACCATGGATGAAGAAAGATTGAAAACCTCATTTCATAAGATTTTCAAGGCAATTTGAAAACTTAAACTTTAAATTGTATGTAGATGTCTTTCCCTTCTATAACTATCAAGTCTAGTAATACTTAGTTTTTTAACATTCGTTTAAAATCTTGCTTGGCGTTGACTTGTATTGACATAACCTTCAAACACGTGGTATCTACAGAACGTGTGAAGTGCAATTAACAAGTTTTGCTTGAAAAAGTTTGTGTTTGGTTTGGTTTTTGTTGCAGAACTAGGGCTAAGAAGATGGCGGATGAAGAGCATATTCGGCACTGCATGCTTTACGAGTTCCAATTAGGAAGAAAAGCAAGTGAGGCTGCAAAACACATCTGTAGTGCTCTTGGTCAAGATGCAGTTAGCGCCAGAAAATGCCAGCGTTGGTTTGAGAAATTTCGCGAGGGAAATTTTTCTTTAGATGACAAGAGTGGTCGAGGCCATGTGTCCAATTTTGATCAAGAAGCTCTTCAAGCTCTTTTGGTGCAAAATCCTCAAATTACCCAACAAGAGCTTGCGACAACTTTAAATTGTTCACAAAAAACAATTTCCAATCAATTGCGTGCACTTGGCAAAGTCCAAAAGTTTGGAAAATGGGTTCCTCATGAGTTGACCGACAACAATCGTAATCAAAGAGTCACAATTTGCAGTTCGCTCCTCTCTCGTCAAAACCGTTTGCCGTTTTTAGAGCAAATTGTTACCGGAGATGAAAAATGGGTGCTGTATGTTAATTTGAAAAGGTGGCCTCAATGGTTGGACAAAAATGAGGCTCCGCAGCCCACGCCAAAACCTGACTTGCATGCGAAAAAAGTGATGTTGTGTGTTTGGTGGAATTTTAAAGGAATTCTTCATTATGAACTTTTACCATCTAACCAAACCATTACAAGTGCAGTGTATAGTGCCCAATTGGGAAGGTTAGCCCAAGCTTTAAGAGAAAAAGAACCCGCGCTGATTAATCGGAAGGGCGTAATTCTTCACCACGATAACGCACGACCACATACTGCAAGAATCACTGCTGAAAAACTGCGCCAGTTGGAATGGGAAGTTCTCCCTCAACCTGCATATTCTCCTGATATTGCCCCTTCCGATTACCATTTGTTTTGTTCTTTGCAAAACTTTCTTCTTGGAAAAAAATTTAATAATGAAGAATGCCTCAAAAATGCATTGACCGAATTTTTTGCATCAAAATCACAAGAATTTTACAACAGAGGGATTAAAATGCTTCCTGAGCATTGGGCACAAGTAGTAGAAAACAATGGCAACTATATTGTTGATTAAATTTTGTTGTATTGTTTAAATAAATTCGATTTTTAAAAAAAGTATTAGAAAACGACATTAATTATTACTAGACCTAATATTTCTCAGGATCTTGTTAAAATTTGTTTTAATTAATTAATTATGTTATACCATGAATGAGCAAAATCATTTCTTGCTTTTGCTTCCAGGAATCACAATTTGTAAATGATGTTTATAATCAAGGGATTACTTTGCACACCTACAAAACTAAGGGAAGCTTTTCCAGAAAAACACTCAACTAGCGTATTTAGATTTTGGCTCTTTGATGTTTTAAAAATGAATAATAAGGACAATAAATATAAGTCTAAGGGGCAATTTAGAAAACAGAAAGATATTAAGAAGAGAAATTGAAATACAGTAATTTTTGAATGATGGTGGTATCAATAATAAGAGCAAGAGCTAACTTTTATTTAGAGCTTTCTACACACCAGGCATGTTCACTTGTCTTTACCCTGTGAAAAATGATGCTATTTTTGCCTTCATTTTAAAGCAAAGGAAACAGAAGCTTAGAGACTTGAAGTAATTGGTTGGAGGTCAGACATTTAGTAAGAAAAATATGGAACCGGAGCCATTTAATGATTATGCTATATTGCATCACTATAATGAAATAAGGAGATAATCAGTCTTTAGCAAATGCTGCAGAACAAAACTACGTAGCAAAATAGATTTAAGAAAGCCCTGGATTAAGAAGGCTGAGGACACAGCAGTTTTACAGAGACTAATCCAGCCTTCTCCTTTGTATTATAAATCTTACTGAATCCTCAAATAATGTCAGGAAATTGTTATTGATTTCTATCATTGACTATGATAAAAAGTGAACATGATATCAATCACTGTAGAAAATTTCACAAAAGGGTCATTTTAAAATGAAATCTAAAATATGACACAATTATGTTTTAATAGGAAACTCAAAGAAAGTAGATCAACTGGAAATCAATGGCCAGTACTCAGAAAAAAGTGTCAACTTCAGATATTAAAACTAAGAACAGCAGTTAGAGGGGAAATCCTAAATTAAATCAATGTATTTGTGTAAAAAGCTGAATATATCATGTGAACAGGACAAGCTAAAACATATTGGAAAGAATACTATTAACTATGTGACTTACATGCTTCCTGTAAAAACTGTTCAGGAAATGGAGAGAATATTGAACAGCTGTTAATTTGCTGTTCATATAGAATAAAT
Source organism: Pipistrellus hanaki (assembly GCF_964339955.1). Lineage (NCBI taxonomy): Eukaryota > Metazoa > Chordata > Mammalia > Chiroptera > Vespertilionidae > Pipistrellus > Pipistrellus hanaki. Next base: position 120,703,062 of record NC_140503.1, on the reverse strand, counting down.
GTAAGTCTAACCCTGATCCTCCAGGAAGCATGAAAGCCCTGCCTGACCAGGGTGCTTATTTCCTAAGGAAATCAAAGCAGATTGCACTCTGTTGTGATGTCTACTAGTACAGGAGACATCAAAAGGACCACAGTGAATCAGAATTTCTTGGCTACAAGGGAACACGAGGTCATAGAGTCTATGCCTTTCTCCTTTCCAATATCTGGATTGGATAGGATTATGTTGTATAAATATGTTCAGAGTTTAGTCACATTGAACTAAAGGCCAGGTGATGACTAAGGTCACCCTTAAAGGATTCAGTCCATTAAATTTAAAGGGCCAAAAATGACTATATCCAAGAAGATAAACTTTAAATATTCAAATATTTAAAAGCTATATTAACTATTTGTAAGTATAGTATCTTTTCCATGTGCTGTTGATAGAATAATGAAGTAGAGCCTGGCTAGAATCCTCATGCGTATGTCCATATTTTTTGAATATATACTTAGAGAAATCAGGTTAAAACCAACATAACATTAGCTTTTTTTTTCCTGCAGAGGTTAAGAAATGGGATAAAAAGAGGTGCAAAGAGGACAAAGTTGCATCTTAATGGGAAAATAAACAGTATTATAAGCAAAGAAAATGTTAACATTAGTTAATTCTGACATGTGAGTACATGGGTATTTGCCTCACTTTGTGTCTTCTATTTGTTTGAAATATTTAATGATATTTATATTAGTATGTATTAAATAATACTGTATATATGTGTGTGTGTGTGTGTGTGTGTGTGACTATGCATATTTATGTATTGTGTGTTTTTGTCTCTGCGTGTGTTTCTGTGTATAAAATCTGGACTGATTCACACCAGATTGTTAACACAGGCCCATGATATCTTATCTAAAGTCTTTGGGGCCAGCTGGGTTTTGAAATTTGAATAGTTCAGAGTTGTCTGTTAATCTAATACATATGGGATGTATTACATGATTTCCTGAGGAAGTTTGGAGGCATGGCTGTAAATCAAACCCATCACTAAAAGAACTGCCTAAATACCTCACATAGTTCTGGTCAGGTAAAGTTTTCCCTCTAAATTCATTTTTCACATACTGCCTTCCAAATTTTAACTTTCTAAATTGTGGCTGATTATCCTTAATGGAAAGCTAATGGAGATTTTCTTGTTTTGTTTTACTCACTTGTAGTCTCTAAAACAAACCTTTAATATAGCCAAGTAATAGGAATAAGAAGGAGCAAACCCTTACCTTCTCTGGGGTGAATTAAACATGGCTGAGGCTTAGCAAGAATCAAGACCATTCCCTCCCTTTGAAAGACATCACAATCAAGCTGAAGGTGATTAGTGATGAATGGGAGGCCCCAAATGGATAGAGAGAATAGCCCACATGTGGTGCTGAGCCCCCTCGGAAGAGGATAAAGGGAGAAAGAGTAGTTGGACAAGCCTGCTTTAGAAAACATCACAAATACCTTGCTTTCAAATTATAAAATCCTATCAAATCACTAGTGAATCTACAAACTAGTTAATATTCCCCAGATAATAGAGTAGTCTCAATTTGTACTGAAAATCAGAGCAAAACAAAAACTAAAATCCTATAAAAATATTAAAAGAGATAGAAAACTACACAATGCTGAAACTCCTCAATGACAATGATAGGTTAATGAGTGCCTCCAGGCTTAGAAAAAAATGCCTTTGGTCTCAACCCATAATATTTCTCAAACAGCTAGTACTAACAGGACATTCTGGTTTTTGTTTTGTTTTATTATTATATTATTAAGACTTTTAGAGCAATTTTAAGTACACTGAAAAACTGAGGGGAAGGTACAGATTTCCTTATGTCTCCGGCCCCACCGAAACATAGACTCCCCCATTATCAATATCCCCCACCAGAGTGGGGCATTTGCTACAATTGATAGACTTGATTTACTTATCATAATCACACAAAGTCCATGTTTGCTTTATGGCTCCATGGGTTTGAACCAATGTGTATAGGACATGTATCTATCATTATATTGTCAAAATGTTTTCTCTGCCCTAAAAACCCTCTTGTCTTCCCCTGCCTCCCCTGAACCCTGGCAACCACTGATTTTTTATTGTCTTCAGAGTTTTTTCTTTTCCAGATTGTAATATAGTTGGAATAATACAGTTTATAGCCTTTTCACATTGGCTTCTTTTGCTTAGCAATACTCATTTTAGAGTTTCTCCAAGTCTTTCCATGGCTCATTTGTACTTAACGTTGAATAATATTTCATTATCTGGATGTACCACAGTTTATTTATCCATTCACCCACTTGAGGACATCTTGGTGGCTTCCATCTTTTGACAATTATGGATAAAATTGCTTTAAAAATTCATGTGAAGGTATTGTTGTGTAGAAAAGGACATTCTGTTTTCTTCCCAATAATGTCAATGAACAATAGACTCTGAATGATCTTAATGGTTTAATTCTAACTAAAAGTAGACCTAATTTAAAAATTTTATATAGAATATAAATAAATGAGGCAAGATTTTAAATTGTTCTGATTTTGTCTTGTCACATGTAATAGACATAGACATGAAAATGATTCCATGACTGGCCTTTATAACATGTTTTCCAATTAAAAGTTTATAGATTCATAGTGTTTTTTACCATTAGATTTGGGAGTGGAATCATATATAATCCCTGAGAACTATGTGAAAAAGCCTCTAATTATTGAGTCTAGATTTCTGGTCAATAGGACAGTCCTCTAAATAAAGAATACTAACATTTACAGAGTGTCTATCATTCCCAGACAGTGTTCAGGTAATAACCACAGCAACAGTAATAGCTCACTGTTTACTCTATGCCAGATTTCTTCCATGTGCTTTACGGGTGTAAATCATAAATCATTTAATCTCCCCAATAACTCTAATGTATAATACCAATAGTACCCATTCTATTCCCTATTCCTCCTGCTTCCTTGGGTAGGGACTTCCCTGAAGCAGCACTGCTGTTAGGGACTCCTTACTCTTTACCCTCAGAGGAGGCAGATTTAACTGACTGGAGGTGTTAACAGAATAAGCAGGGTGATCTCAACTCATCCTCTTTGTCTCTCATTCAACCCTCCTTTTGTGAGCCAACCCGTCTTCAGTAGGCAGGCTCTCTGATATTATCCCTGGATAATGACAAAAGGTGTCCCCCAAAATGTGAGTCTAGTCCTTCTCTAGCAGAGTTGGTTGTTCTCTGAGTGAATCTATTTATTCTGAGGTAAGGTATTATTTTAAATATTTGGCTGCAGATTCTAAAGCCATCTTTTCTAAAATATTTAGCTATTTGACTTTTATATTTATCTCAGTTGATTCAAAATGAGGACAAATGAGGTGTGTTAAGTCTCAAGGACCCCTAACACCCTAACAATGACCATCTCACATACCACCACCACCACCACCCCCATACACACACACACACACACACACACACACACACACACACACACACACACACTTTCAGAGGAAGAAACAGAAAGGCAGAGGGACTAAGCAACATCCCTATGATTCTATACCTGGATTTGAAATCTCAACTCCAGAGTTTATGTTCACGGCCACTATTGTGGCAACTCTTTCTCCATTATCCAGAATCCCCTAACATGTTGTTTTGACTACCACTGGGATTTCACCAGCTGGGAAATTGAAGCTCAAAGATGAAACATGCATAATCACTTAGGAAACAATGAACTGAGCTGAGATCAGCACTCAGACCACCTGACTCTGAAGGCATTGCATTTTCCACTACAGTCTACTTAGTTTCTGAACCTAGTTCAAAAGTAACTAATTTCAAACATCATCCAGAAGAGAGCCACGTGCAGCGGGTGAATGTTGGGGCACTCATTTGATAAGCTGCAGTTACCTTCTTTTATTGTTAACCAAGAAAATGACATCAAAGATTTTGAAAAAAAAATCTCCAATATTATTGGGCAACAAAAACAGAGCAACAGGATTAAAATGTGAATATAGCTCAAGTAAGGTTTCTTCACTATCTCAAATAATCCATCATCCACACTTAAACACACACACACACACACACACACCCACACACACAAGAACTTTTTTCTAAGTTACTCTCATCTCTGCCATCTTATTAAGGTCTTAGCCCCACCTTTGCTGTGCTTCCACAGATCATTCTTGAGCCCTTAGTCAAGATAATCTCTCTACTCATTCCTGATTGTGAATGTGCTGGCTTTATTGATGTCAAAGGGATATATGTGCTAATAGTTGTCTGAGAGGATTAACATTAAATGGGAATCTTCTGGTGAGTTTTATTAATTTGTATGTGCTTACCTGAAAAGGCAAACTAGATTCTCCAGTCTTTGCATAGAGATTGATTTTTGCTTGTCTCCATTGAAATTTGGAGATTCCAATTAGCTCAGCCTGCTTTTGCAAATTTTCATCCAGTGATGTTCTTGTAAAAACCGAGAGATGTGAATGCTGAGACAAATAATACCAAAACTGCACCTGTTGAAAAATATTGTTGAATATTCCATTTAACTGTCTCAAGTAGATTTTCCATAATTAAAAATATCCCAAACTACTTTCATATTAAATTTAATCTTTGCAATTCTCCTTTCCTCCAAATTTGTAAGCCCAGAAGAAGGAAAGCACTCATTTGCCAGACTTTGTATTCTCTCCTTAAGAAAAGGTGCAATACCCTGGTCAGTGTATCTCAATGGTTAGAGCATTGGCCTGCACACTGAAGAGTCATGGGTTCAATTCCCAGGCAAGGGCACATACCTGGTTGCAGGTTCCATCCCTAGGCCTTGGTCAGGGCATGTGTAGAAGGCTACTATTCGATGTGTCTCCACATCGATGACTTTCTCTCTCTCTCTCTCATTTTCTCTCTCTCTCAAAATCAATGGAAAATATATCATTAGTAAGGATTGACAAAGAGAAAAGAAAAGAAACAAAAAGAAAAGAAAAGGCTCAAGGTGGCTGTACCAACTGGTATATTTAACACTTGCCATGGAGATGTCTAAGAAATTGAACACCAGCATACTACCAAAACAAGTTTGAGGAAACACATTTGTCCACAGAGTCATAGAAGTTTCTCAGGAACCTTCTCTAGTGCTTCTGATAAATCTGTGGAGATACACTTTCAGTCTCAAAGTTACAAAATCAGGTATTACTTTCATTATCCTTGAAAACTATAATCAGTACTTGCCATTAACCCCTTCTCTGTTTTAACATTATCAAAGAATTGGGGAGTTCATATACTACTCATTACACAATTTAATCCAAGTGAGATATTGTTCTTTTTGAAACTGTGGAGCCTTAGACATTTTGCTTCTACTTGTCATCAAAGATGACATCTATATATATAAAAGGCTAATATGCAAATTGTTCCCAAGGGAGTTTGGGAAACCAGGAGTTCAATTGCTTGCTATAACATGTGCTGACCATCAGGGGGCAACATGGAAGGCCCCAATTGGCCCTGTTCGCTAGCCAGGCCTAGGGACCCTACCAGTGCATAAATTTTGTGCACTGGGCCTCTAATAATCTAATAAAAGTTTGACAAGTAAACCATGTAATGAAGAAAATATATAGAGAGGATTACTTTAGGTACTATCAGTACCTATAACATAGACTCCATAACTGTTATTTATTCAACCAAATATTTACTGACCATTTAATAAGTACTGGGCACTGTGAAAGGCAAAAGTAAATCCCCTCAATGGTTGGATAATTCACTCTATAAAATATAACAATTACACCTCCTTAAAAACAGGTTCAGACACACAGCAGTCTTTTTTTCCTTATTATGACATTAGAGGCCCTCTGAAATTTGTGCACTGGGGGTAGGGGTCCCCTCAGCCTGACCTGAATCCTCTCACAGTCCGGGAACCCTCAGGGGATGTTTGACTGATGGATTAGGATATCCTTAGCACTGCTGCGAAGGCGGGAGAGGCACCCACCACCACCACTGCACCTGCCAGCAGTGAGCCTGGCTTCTGGCTCACTGACCACCAGGGGGCAGCTCCTGTGTTGAGTGTCTGCCCCCTGGCAGTCAGTGTGCATCATAGCAACTGGTTATTCTGCTGTTTGGTCAATTTGCATATTAGGGTTTTATTATATAGAATAGAGTCTCAAGGGTGCTTTTTTCAGGGGGGAAAAAAATAACATTCAGAGATGTGGTCTGAGGGAAACAGAATCCTTCTGTTTGGACTCTAGGTGATTCTTTTTTCAGTTTACTATATTTTAAATTCTTGCTTTCTTCCCTTTGTCATTCTGCTTTTATTGTGTTATATGAGCAGATATTAGTTCATATATATATATATATATATATATATATATATATGTTAATTTACCCATTTATTTCATTGTTGGCACTAATTTCAGTGGAGATGAAAGATTGCAAAATTTCATTAAATTCTGTTTAAAAATTGCTCATTATAAAATATCAAGCATTTTCTGTTCTAATGTGGCACATTTTTTTACACCATATACTTAATTGACACCACCTGATCAAATAAAGTCTTTCTGGCTGTCCATTTCATTTTAGATTTTACTACCAGGATCATGTAAACTCAGACCTTGATAGGTAAGCAGAAGTGTAAAGTCAATGGAAGTGTTTAATTAAATTCTATGGAAATTGAGGATTTATGTTCTCAATTACAATTAAATCTTAGATCCCTGCTGTAATTTCAGCATGCTGCAAGGTTGTAAATATGCAAAACAGAGCTTTAAACGTAGTTATGCAAGAGATATGCATGCCGCATCAGAATTTCAAGCTGTCAAACTGTCACTCAGTACATCACCAGTGTGAAGTTATTTTAATAGTATATTCTGAGTAAGAATCAATGAGATCCACATTCAATAGAATAATGGATTAGAACTTATATTTAATTTACTATTTAAACATAATTGGCATTGTAGAAACTTAAGGAGAATTCTTGAATTTATTATAGACCAAAAAACTTTCTATGGACTTTTCATATTCAATATCGTTAAGGGTGAAAGGATGGGGGAAAAATTATTAATACAGCTGTGGTTTGAAACAGGCACTTATCAAGTGTGCAAGGTGTGTGGCTCTCCATGTGATACACACCAGGAGTAGATCACCAAGACATGAACTCAAAATGATGATGTGTGTTGTGAATTCCACACAGAACCTATTATAACAATGTGTATTCAGTAGATATTCAGTAAATAAATATTTTTTTTTTAAAAAGGCAAGAATGAGTGGACTGTTAGTATCAGTACTTAAGTAAATAAGTATAAACTTTGGAAGGGAGAGAGAGGGAGAGAGAGGAACAGGGGGGGATAAGAGACAGAGAGAGAAAAGGAGGGGGAGGAGGAGGAGAGAGAGGAAAAGGAGGAAGAAGAAGAACATGCTCTGTGTTAGAAAATGTACAAGATATTAGGTGTCCTTACAGATCTCAGAGTTTTATAGAGGAAAGTGAAGAAAAAAAAATGAATGAATAAGTATAATGAGCATAATGACCAAGTTACGAAAATAGTGTGGCTACCTACATGTAAGTTAATTAGCATTAAACAAATTTTTAAAATCCTCAGCATAACCATTATTGCTTGTCTCATTTTTGGTTCTTATAAGTGTATTTATAGTAGCACATGATCTCACTCATCTAGAGGAAATGATGAACAACATAGACTGATGAACAAGAACAGACCTGGAGGCAAGGAAGCATGGATCAGACTGTCAGATCTCAGAGGGAAAGTGGGGGAGGGTGGAGATAAGGGGGAGAGATAAACCAAAGGACTTATGTGCATGTATATGAGCCTAACCAGTAGTCATGGAAAACAGGGAGGTGGGGGCATGCATGGGGAGGGGTTTGGGATGTGAATGGGGTGGTGAGGACAAATATGTGATACCTTAATCAATAAAGAAATTTTAAAAAATCCTTTTCTTAGTTATACTCAACATAGTTTATTTGTTCAGCAGCAATATGTAACAGGAAAATTTCGATCATCACAGAAAGTTCTACTACATAGAGCTTCAAATCATGTACAATTACACCAATCATTTAAAATTTATTTACTGCTTGTCATTGTTAGAAGAAATTATTTTCTAGATTCATGCCTGATTCAATAAAAAGTAGCTAAATACAATGTTAACATTTAAAGCTTGTATTTTATGTTTCTTGTTTTCATTAAGGCAAATCTTATATAGTGTGTGACTGATCACTGTATTCAAGAGAATTTCATGTGCTAAAAGCTTGCAAAATAGCAGTTCCTTTCATTGCAAATTAGAGAGAAAAATAATGCTTAAACTATTGTATTTATTTATTGTATTCTATGATTTTGTATTATTTATATGTTTAAAAATATCAAATGCTCAATTTTACTACAAAATGAAAGGGCATCTTAGGTGACTTCTCTGCTAGTTGCTGAGTACAGGTGGGTAGCCACACTGGAGTGTGGATGAACTCAGGGAGCCACTTGCTCTGGTTTCCAAGGCCCCCCGAGATGTTCCCTGGAGGAGCAGCCAGTTCCACAAAAGACTAACTGGGCTCCCTGGTACTTAACTCTGGGAAGGCTATAACAGGGCATTGTTCAGAAGTTCAAAATGATTTCCTCCTCATTTCTGGTTTTCTGTTTTCACTGCCTTTGGTCTGTTTCCAGTTGAAACTCTATCCCTCACATTTTCTGCTTCTTTCCCCAGCTCTGCTTTGGTCTCTCTCAGAGCTGCTTGTCCTCTCTTCACACCCTCTCTCAGTTGTATTCCAACAGTCAGCTGCCTCTGCCATCTCCACTTTAAATCAAATCGGGCCCTGCCTGGTATTGCTACACTTGCTTGTCTTCAAGATCTAGAATAATAAAAATACCGAGAAAAAAAAAAGTCAAAAAAAAGAAAAAAAAAAGAAAGGAAACAAGTTATTCCCTCAAAATTTAGCTGGCAATAAGTCTGTATTGAAAAGGAAGATTGTTTATCACACACACACAAAACAAAAAACAACTCACCATTACCACAGTGATTTTTATGATTCCTAGTTATAACTTTTGTCTGTGTAGTCCTTATCTGAACAAAGTTAAGTGGAAGTTAGGAATACTCAGTAAATTGTAATCTGTTTTTCTCATTAACCAATTAATCTCCATTTTTTTAAACCATATACAAGTAGAGAGTACTTGCTCAATGCCTCCCCCATAACTGTTACTTTCCCTAGAATGCATCACATATTCTAACATCTATCCTTGATTTAAACAAAAATCAGGAACAAAGTGTGATTGCACCATTCCAAGCCCCACTCATAATTACTTTTTTTCATTAATTTGTCTTTGACATGAGTTCATCACTCTAAATGAGGAACATTATAAGACATGGCCTTTCAAAACTCATTGAGAGAGTTGTTGTAAGTGGGTAATTATTATTATACCCTGTTCACCCTCTTGTGGTACTTAACCCTGAATTGCTGTTGGGACCCTTACTAAACCTACCTTTATGGCCAGCGTTTGCTCAGGTTGTCCCTGTTTTTCCCCAGCATTGAGAACTGTGATCAGTGCAGGGTAGATAAGTAAGCACTGAGCGTGTATTAAATCAGGTAAAAAATGTTTACATTGGTGCATTCAAAGGAGAAGACTCTGAACTATTTTTGTTTTGTGTTTTGTTTTTTACTTTCCACAATCCTAACCCACGATGACTCATTCGTCTTCTCTGCACGGGCTGCTGAAACACAGATGTGAATGTGTAGCCTGGCCCGGAATCACTTTGTTCTGGAACCATCCCACTTCTTGCTTCATCCATCTTTGCCCTCTTCATTCATGTTTTTATTTATGAATTTTTAAAAAACACACCCAATATCTATGAAGCAGAAACTTTATATTATAAATCTTCCTGTATCTAATTAAGAAATCCTAAAGCTGAGATATTTTGTCTTTTGTACTGTAACTCAAATAGAACTCAAAAAATATTAATCCATACAAATCCTCTTCATATTTGATACTTCCTAGTTAATTGGAAACAGTAACAGCATTTCAGTACTGATAAGAAATAGTGGCTTCTGGATCCCACATGTTCTGTTTGTCCTATCTCCTGGCTATTAAAGAGAATAGTGCCAAGTTTCCACCAGTGTCTGAAGGAAGGTTTGAAGCTTTTAAATTAAAATCCATATCTTGAACAAGAATAAACTCCAGAACAACTGCGCATGTTGATACCATGTGTTGGCCATATATAAAGTACAAGGTAATAATTCATAATAACCCTAAAAGTCTGCTGATAGAAAAGAAAGCTTTGTGTTCTTTTATAGTTCTTTAAAAAAAAACAAACATGTTCTTCACTACATTAGCCTAATTTGATTATGTAAGAAAAAAGATCATATAATGTTATAAAATGAAGGCTTTGATCATACAAAGTGCCCAGTTATCTCACTGCCTCACTTTATCATTTTATAATGAAGAACATTTGCTATTCCATGAATACAATGTATAAATATAAAATATAATCAATATGTTCAAATTAGAAAGATCAGCTGGGTCTACTGATTACTAAAGAAAATAAGAATTTGGTTTGTTCCCATGTTCTGTAACTTTTATAGAAGAATCTAACATTGCCACAGATATATAAAAAGTAATTTTATATTCTTAAGATACTCCTTTTTGAGATAACATTAGCTATGTGTATCTCAAACTATAAATAACATTTTCTAACAGACTACTACTATTTCTTAAGCTGGAAAATACTATAAAGTGATCCAAATATTCCTCCTTTTACCTCAAAGATTACTAAGATTAAAGCAGATGCAGACAAAATGTGAAAAACAAATACCTCTCTAACAGTCTGTAATGCTGAAGCACTCTCACTTTTCCAGAAGTGAAGGCAAACAATTAAATCAGTATCTGAGACCTTGGGAGATTGAGGACTTGGTTCTGAAAGATAAACTATCAGACATCGAAACTGTCCACTGCTTTCACTGAGTCCTCACCTAAATAACTTCCCACAGCTAAGCTTCAAATTTAAGTAACCGTAGAAAAAAAAATGTCCTCAAGTGGAAATAATCATAAATTGAAACACAATCCCAGTGACCAAAATGAATGGCTACCAGCATACAACACTGGGAAAGGCAGATTATTTTTTAAAAGAAAATGTAAAACAAAATAAGCTTTCTCAGTGAGTCTCAGAAATTCCTAATAAGCTCTTAAGTTTTGTGTTCAAATTTTTGTAAAAGAGGTAGAATTAATACATGTTATCCCTTTCTGCATTATTCCCAATGTCTCTAAATGTATTTACCAATAGGAATTGCATTTCTTGAAGGCACAAAATCTCCAGGAGTTCTCAAACAAAATAGCAAAACAAACACACAAACAGAGAAACAACTATATTTATTACATAGAATTTCATTAAAATAAAGCAAAGATGGGTGCAGAGTGCAGCTGAGTGAAGTGGAAGTCAAATCCAGGTAGTCGTTTTAATCCTAATCCCCACAGAGAAATCAGCAAAAAAGGGAGGAGGAGGAGGAGGAGGAGGAGGAGGAGGGAGATGACAAGAAAACAAAAAGAATGAACACCTATTAAGAGTTCTGTGGATTCTCAGATTTCTATAAAGCTGAAAATGTAATATATTTATACCTCTATTTATTAGAAAAGTGCTATAACCTATATTTACAAGTGATGAATTTAGTTTGTGGCAATATTGATATTTCATTATTTTTTTATAACTAAAGAGAAAAAAATAAGCTGAAATCCTGAGGGCTTAGAGAGATGTCAAAAATCTCAAAATGAATGAAAACAAGACAAGTTGAAGAGAAAACATTTGATTTAGTTTTAGTTTTATAGAAAGGGAAAAAAATATGTTTAGTGAATCCTTGTTTTGTGCCAAATACTTTGCTAGGTGACTTAATCACATTTTAATATTTACAACCATGTGAAGAAGGTATGCTAATACGAAGGTTTCCAGTGTAGACATTGAATCTCAACTAGAGCGTTTAATCTGTGGAAGAACTAAGATTCAACAAAGTTCCAGAAACTGACCGGAGTGGCTCAGTTAGTTGAGCATTGTCCTGTGCACCAAAAGGTTGCTGGTCTGATTCCCAGTCAGGACACACACCTGCCTTATGAGTGAGATCCCTGATCAGGCATATATGGAAAGCAACTGATCCTGTTTCTCTCACTCACTCGCCCACTCTCACTCTCGGTCTCATTCTCTCTCTTGCTCTTTTGCTCTTTCCCTTTCTCTCTCTAAACATGTCCTCATGTGAGAATTTAAAATAAAAGTGGCAGAACTGAGATTTGTACCAAATCTATCTGATTCCAAACCTCAGCTTTTTTCTTTATTGTGCTTTTAAAATGAATTGAGTATTCTAATGCTTAGTCTGTGTAGATATGGTTCCAGGAGAACTAATTAAAAGAATACATTTTCAGAAAACATAATTATTTTCTGCATATATTCATCCTTTTATCTTTCTTTCAACAAGCATTTTTAACTAAATTTAATTTAATCGATAAACATTATTGGTAAAAATAAAAAGCAATTTTGACAACATGCACCCATAGCTTTTAGATTAATGGAAGAATTGTGTAAAATACTATAAAATGATAGAAATATTCCTTAGTGCCCCTCCCGCAAAAAAAGAATGTCATGAGTTATGTTGCAAATGGTCTTTTGGAAGGACATGGCATTTCATGCTGAAATAACTCATACAAATCTCTCAATTCATCATGAAAACAGTGATAAAACATAGCAGACATTTACTAGCAGGAGCAGCACAAGCCTCACACTTTACCACCACAGAATGGCCAATAGAAATTCCAATAGTAAATTACCTGACATGGGTTAGAGGCATTAAGTGATTTTGTAAGAACAGGACTTCCAAGTTTGGCCACTCCAGGCAATTGATGTGCTTGCAAATAAATAAACAATCCTGCAAGAACAAATATAAAGTCATATAGATGCAGGTTCTTCTGTTGTGCTTTTCACAGTTCCTTACCCTAGCATCTTATCCTTGCACACATTCAACTGTCAATTAAGTAAAGAATATTATATTTTTACTTATTTACCATTAATCTATATAGACAACTAAAAGCACTTTCAGATGAATAACATTAAACACCTAAAATAAAATTTAATTGATTAAAAACAAGGTCTTGAATTAATCCTATAAACAAATATTATATTGGCTTACCTCACATCATAAGAGTTTAAAATCAAATTAAATGAAGCCTTTAAGTTTACAATTAGATACTCACTATGCCCGTAAGAAATTTTGATGAGAGCTTTATTTTTAAGGTTTTTCACAAAGTACTGAAGGATAAAGCTTATGGGATGAGTTTGGTTCCTCCTGGGGCTTACATGTTTGACATTGTGGTCTGTGCTAGTGGGGATGAATGCTTAATTGAAGATCTAATCTGAACGTTAACAAAATAACTGCTTATAGATTTTAACTACAGAGGATGTGCTCATGGCAAATGTATAGGGGGATAACATCGCTTAGCTGCTAAAAGCTCACACATCTGAACTGCTGTCGGGGGGAGTTGTCCTTGAATATTGAAAATTTACAAGAAAGGCTATTCTGAACAATGTCAATGTTTGATCCTGCCCTTTGATAAGCAGGAAGTGATGGGCAACTTGGAAAGCCAACCATTTTTACTGGAAAATATCACATTCTTAAGGTGATTTTTCTACATACAAGTCAATGCTGACTGCACAGAAATGGATTTCAGTATTAAAATGAATTATTTTATAGATACTCCATATGTTTAACAAAATATCCAAAGTTGCAGGTTAGCAGTGTTGCCTTTGAGTGAGGAAAATAGTACCCAGTTTATATGGTTTTTAAATCTCTAAGCTAACTGGGAAGGCTGAGGAATACTCTTCCCAAATTTCAACCTAAGACTAATGGAAACAGTGCATAAGCTCATTTTATTCTCTACATTTCACCTATAAAGAAATAGAGTAGGAAAAGATAATATTAAAAAAGTATTCCACATTTAAAATCCTCAGGTTCAGGTAAAACTCCAGTGAATATTTTCAAAAGTCTAAACAAAATACTAAAAAATAAAAAATATATATATTCAGACATTTAAAATGTGTACAATTTCAAACACTTAATAAAGAATGATATATAAAAATGCAAAAACTCTAAAACCTAAAAGACAAAAAGGGTTTGAATAAATTGGTTACACCACAAAATAACTGGAAGTGTGATAATGTCTACTAGAAATGTACAACCCCATGACTAAGATTTATTTAATTTTTAAAGAACAAATATTTGCAAAATTACTCATAAGATCTTAAGACTTAGAAAACTAGGAGAGCTCCCTAACTCACTTTATGATGCATGCAGACATCTTTGAGAATGAAAGAAAATAGAAGAATTTAAATAATAATAATACATTATAGCCCAGCTCAGTGGTTGAGCATCTAACCTATGAATTAGACGATCTTGGTTTAATTTCCAGTCAAGGCACATGTCTGGGTTGAGGACTTGATCCCCAATTCTGTCATCATTGATGTTTCTGTCTCTCTCTCCCTCTCCTTTCCTTTTTGAAATCAATAAAAATATATTTTATAAGAAAATACTGCTGAAACTGGTTTGGCTCAATGGATAGAGCATCGGCCTGCAGACTGAAAGATCCCGGGTTTGATTCTGGTCTAGGCATGAGAGAGAATCATTGATCAGCTGCCTCTTGCACACCCCTCACTAGTCATGGTTGCGGGCATATCCCCAATGAGGGGTGTGCAATCGGCAGCTGATCAATGATTCTCCTTCATCGATGTTTCTAACTCTCTATCCCTCTCTCTTCCTCTCTGTAAAAAATTAATAAAATATATTTTTTTAAAAAGAAAATACTATCAAGCAACATCACTCATGATCAAAGATATGAAGTCTAATAAAAATATTACCAATTACATTTGAAATCCTTATTAAACATTTACATGTCCCTGACAAGGTGGCTCAGTTCATTGGAACATCTTCCCATGCACCAATATTGTGGGTTCAACCCCCAGTCAGGGCACATATGGGAGGCAACTAATCGATGTTTCTCTCACTCTCCCTCTCTCTCTAAAATTAATAAACATATCCTCAGATGAGAATAAAACAATAATATAATAATTATAAATTATTATTATTTCCTTATTAATCAGAGCTTTCCAAGAATGAATATATTGTTTAATTTAACAGTACTATCAATATAGCAGCTAGATCAACAAATTAAAAAGTAAAATCATAGATTTATTTCAACAAATATTGAAAACACTGTGATAAACCAGCCATTCCAAATAATATAACTTAATATTAAAGTAAAACAACTAAAGACTAATAATCAAATCCAAAATAAACAATATCCTAAATGGCAAACAACAGAACTAGTTTAATCAAAATGTGAAAATAAATATTTATGTTAACTAAAGATCATAGTAGATAATATTATCTTAAAATAATATTATCTTATAGGTCTAGTGAATGTAGATGTCAAGGGAATAGTATATTTAGTAAATATAACAGAAAAGTAGAGATAGAGTTCTCCTGTTTTGCCACTAATATAATTATAAAAGTAAATGTTCCCAGGAATTCTATGTTTTTAAATAATGACAAGTATTAATAAAATAATTCAGTAAGGTAAGTGAAAACAAATATTTTAAGTTATTTTATTAACCATAGCAATAAGGTATAGATTTAGAAATGATGATACATATTGTTTTCACAATAACATTAGTACACAATACATAGAAATAAATGTAATAAGAAAGCAACAGACATAAGAATATTATAAAATCTTAAAAGTGACTATAAATCCTCTGATAAATAGAAAGCAATAACATATTTTTAGATGAAAAATGGCAATATAAAATATTGTTAGTGAAACTTCATTTGGAAGCTAAATGCAATACTAAAAATTTAACCAAATATTTTAAAAATAAATAATATATTAAAGTGTATATGTGAAGATAAAGGATAAAAAGGTTATAAACTCTGAACTCAGACCCAGGGACTTCAACATTTTTCAAGAAGTCCTTGCCAGTTCAATGAAATACACACATACAAATACACATACTCACAAGACTTAAGATTTAGAAAGCAGAAAATAAAATTGTCATTATTTACAGACAAAATAATTGTGAACCAATAAAATAAAAATACTATTCCCTATAAATAAAATTAAATTAACAAGGTCATTGGATATAAGGTCAATATTTAAAATTGCATTTCTATAATACTAGCAATGATGAATAAAAATATCAAATACCAACAAAAATATTAGCAAAATATTTTTGTTTTGTATTTTTGTTGTTTTTTGTTTGCTTGTAAAATATTTTTAAAACTTGCATATTGAAAGCTACAAAATATTATCTAGATAAACTAAAAAAGATAAATAAATTGGAAAAGATAATTTTTCTAAGAAATACAAATAAAGATTTCATATAAAAAAATCAGCACATGAGTAGATTGAAAAATGGTGGTACATCTACACAATGGAATACTACGCTGCTATAAACAAGAAAGAACTCTTACCATTGGAAACAGCATGGATGAACCTGAAAAGCATTAGCTAAGCAAAGTAAGCCAGTCAGAGACAGATAAATATCACATGAGCTTACTCATTTATGGAATATAATCAATAATATAAACTGATGTACAAAAATAGTTCCAGAGACAGAGAAGCATTGAAGAAACCATCAAACCTCAGAGGGAAGACAGGGAAGGGTTGGGGGAAGGGGTAAGAGATCAACCAAAGGATTTGTATGCATGCATATAAGCATAAACAATGGACACAGACAGTAGGGGGATAAGGGAATGTGCTAAAGGGTAGGAGTGGCTGGGGAGAGGTCAATGGGGTCAATTTAAACAATAGAGAATTTAATTTTTAAAAATGCAAAACAGCCAAACTGGTTTGGCTCAGTGGATAGAGCGTCAGCCTGCACACTGAAATGTCCTGGGTTCGATTCCGGTCAAGGGCATGTACACTGGTTGAGGGCACATCCCCAGTAGGGGGTGTGCAGGAGGCAGCTGATCAATGATCTCTCTCTTCGATGTTTCTAACTCTCTATCCCTCTCTCTTCCTCTCTATAAAAAATAAACAAAATATATAAAAATAAATAAATAAATAAATAAAAATGCAAAGCAAAACAAAAAACCTTATACATTGAAAACTATAAAGTATTATTTTGAGAAACTAAAGAAGATATAAATTGAGAAGCTATAAATATTTGAAAAGATCATTTTTCTAAGAAATACAAATAAAGGTTTCATATAAAAACCATTTGCACCCATAAGATATAATTTTACACTCATAAACAGGAAAATTTAATGAGAACAAAATGCCTATTTATGGTAGGTAAATGGAAACATTCACTCCTATTCTGTTAGTGAATATTTAAGCATTAAAATTTGTAGGGGAAGTAATTTATCAATATTTATTAAAAATATAAATACATATATTTTAGTGAAAATATAGAAGTCTCAATCCCAGATAACTGATACTTTAAAAACACCCTATATAAGATAACATGTACAAGAATGAATTTTAAAAGCATTGTTATAAAAATCATCAATCAAGGAGGGAATGGCATAGGCAGTTCAAAGAAATGAGAAAACAAACAAAATGAATTAGGCATCTTCTACTTCCAGATTTAGTCTTCTGTCCTAAGCTAGTAAAACTATACTAAACAATGGTTTTTAAATGTAGGACAATGGAAATGCATGATCATTAGTTAATGATCTCTAAATGTGGGGTAACATATGAGCTAAGCCATACAATCATCCCAGCTTACCATCCAGAGAGAATCCAGCTACCATGTAAGAAGCAGGGAACCAGGAGGGGTAAAGTGGTCTCTTCAAGTTGAAAACTTGGAGTTGTTATTTTGGGGAAACTTAAAAGTAACTAGAGTTTATAAGGCAGAGTGCCAAGGAGATGGTTACAAACACAGAGAGCTAAATAGATCTGCAGAAAAGTCCCCACTACGCCCTGCCAAACCCCAGATGAGAACTGATCAGAGCATGAATGTGAGAAAACCACTTGAGGCTAGGGGGGAACATCTAAAAGGGGCAGCTTCACCATGTCCCAAAGCTCACAAATGGCCAGAAATAGTAGGCTTTCCTCACCAACCATAGAGAAAACATTAATTCTATATTGGCATTGGACAGAGCTAAGTCAAAAAAAAAATGTTCAGACAAAAAAATTGTATGCAAAGTTTATAATCTACACTAATAAAAGAGAAAGATGCAAATTAACTGTACCTCTGTGACACCCACCAGCCACGCAGGAGTGAGTATGCAAATTAACCCAACAAAGATGGAAAGTTAATTTGCAAACACAGATGCTGAGCAGTCTGCTTGTAGGCCCTGAGCAGCCAGGGTTTCAGAATACCCCCAGCCAGGAGTAACCCACTGGTGCTAGTGCCAAGCATCCCGGGCCCCAGGATCCATGGTGGGGGGTGCCAAGCAGCCCAGGTCCATGCCCTCCAGCTTGCGGACACAGCGAATGTGGGGCTGCTGGGTTTTGGAGTGTGCCCTTGGTAGCCGGGGACATGCCCCTAGCCCAGTGGACAAAATGTAGGGGATCCTTTGTGCATGGGCTGCAGAGGAAACACCTTTTCTTTCTTTTTAAAAAATATATTTTATTTATTTTTTACAGAGAAGAGGGGAGAGGGATAGACTGTCAGAAACATCTATAAGAGAGAAACATTGATCATCTGACTCCTGCACACTCCCCACTGGGGATGTGCCCCAACCAAGGTACATGCCCTTAATAGGAATCAACCCTGAGACCCTTCAGTCTGTAAGCCAAAGCTCTATCCACTGAGCCAATCAGTTTGAGTGTAAACACCTTTTCTGAAGCTCCCTGTATGCCACCACGTGCAGTGTTTTTGGTAACTTGAGTAATAAGAATCCAAGAAGGTGATCTAGGGTTTCCTACCATACTCCTGGAGGAAAAAAATGAAGGTCCACTACTGGAAGAGCTAAGAAATGTCATATCCTGGCCTAGCCAGTTTGGTTCAGTGGATAGAGCCTTGGCCTGCGGACCATAGGGTCCAGATTCGATTCTGATCAAGGGCATGTACCTAGGTTACAGGCTCCTCCCTGGGGCCCCGGTCAGGGCTCATGCAAGAGGCAACTAATCAAAGTGTCCCTCTCACACTGATGTTTCTCTGTGTTTCTCCTCTCTATCTCTCTTCCACACTCTCTAAAAATCAATGGAAACATAACCTCAGGTGAGGATAAAAAAAAAAAAAAGAAAGAAATGTCATAATCGATGAAAGACGTATCTTGAAAATGCCTAAATATGGTTGTCATTTTTTTTTCATGGGGAAGTACTGTAGTCCATGTTAATGAAAACACCTTGGTGGCTATGGTGGCTGGCAGTGGCTGCAGCAGAAGGGGGATGGAGCTGGCACCTTCCACTATTCAGCCCAGTCGCCTCCATAGGGACCAGGCCTAAGCCATCAGTAGGACATCCGCTGAGGGCTCCCAGTCTATGAGAGGGGGCAGGCTGGGCTGAGGGATGAAATTCGTACACTAGGCCCCTAGCATATTCATAATCAGCAAACATTTAGAAACAACTCAAATGTCCCTTAACTGGTGAGTTTAACAGCAACTAGTGGTAGATCCATATAATGAAAGACTAGTTGGCAATAAAAAAAAAAGGAACTACCTCTGTAATCAACAATATGAATGAATCTCAAATCCATTATACTTAGATTGAAATAAACCAGACTCAAAAAGTTACACACTGTATGAATCGATTTACATCTGATGAAGGCAAAGAAATCACATCAGCAGATGCCAGTGGCTGGAGGGGAGTGAGATATTGACTACAAAGTTGCATGGCAGAATTTTGGAGGGAGTAACATAACTGTTTTATATCTTCTGATGGTTATACAATCATATATGGTTATTCAGACTCAGTGAACTATACACCACAAAGGTTGAATTTTACTACATTTAAAGTATACTTTATCATGAGCTGGTGAAAGAATTTGCCAGGAGCTAACTATTATGAAGAAAACAATATAAAGACAGTAGTTATAATATGATCTTATTTCACAAAATACTTATACATATCTATGATGCATACAAGCTGTGTGAATGTTTAATAGAGAAGCTAGGAATGAAAAAGTAGAAGCAAACCAAAAAAGAAGGGTATGGAAATCAAGGCTTTACTCAAAAAAGATAAGCTACATCATGTCAACCCAGCCATCTTTTATGTAAAATTACATATGGGAGTGTATGGGGGAAATTACTGGATATTAAAGTTTTTTTAAAAGCTGTAATCCATAAACACAAAGCTCTGAGAACATAATGAACTGGAAGTCTGTAGTTTTAGATATAAAAACTGCAAGACTGACTGCTGCATTTCTCAGGAAACTTCCATTCCATTCCCCTTTCCCTTCCAGTACTGCTTTGTTTTCCTCCTCATTGTGATGGGAGACTAGAGTGATTACCTGAAGGTTAGATAACACAATGTCAGGTGAAGTGTTGGCTCAGTGTCTGAGATATATGCTTGATTTGTCCTTTCTAAAAAGAGAAAGAATGGCCCTAGCCAGTTTGGCTCAGAGTCCTCTACAATAAGACATTAAAATCCACTTGAGTCACCATCCATCCCTTATAAAACCTTTATAATGTCTTACTGCAAATCATTACTTATCTGCTTCAGTTACTAGAGTCTGATCTATTCAAGGCAGAGACCATGGCTTCCATCTGCACACACCTAAATCTATTAGATGGTATGTACTCAATCACTGGTTTGAGAAAAGGTAAAGAAAACATTGCATGAGCAGGAGAAAATGTACTATGAATATGGTATAATTCCATTAATTAAATTTCCTTTCTATTTTAAACTTTGTTTAATCCACTCTGCCAAAAAATCTTAAGAAAAATAAAACTCATTGGCACAAAAGCAAAAATTAAGACCTTACTCCTCTGTCAAATAATGAGCTGGTTGTATAGCTTTGGAGAATAGATGGATGGCCAAAGTCTCCCTCCAATACACTCATATCCTCCCCCACCAACCCCAACTTCCAGTGGTTATAATTTAAAAATATGGCCAGCACTGTTACTTTTGGCATACTTATTTGGAAATCTCAAAAAAGAAACAAATAAAATAATGCCCAATGCAGTTATATGAGCTTAAAGTGGATCTACAGTTTAGTTGTGTTATTTTAAAGTTAATAGTATACCAATGTATCTGAATAATGGCATCTAAACAAAAGAAAAACATGAAACAAAATCTTTTCTTTTTTCCTAGGAGTTTCAAAAATCGTTATTGGAATGCTATATGTAGTTGCTCTACTTTAAGGTAATATGTGAAAATATTTAAATATGTGTTATTTATTTCAGAAAGAAAGAGAGATGGATAGATAGAAACATCAATAATGAGAGGGAATCATCAATCAGCCAATGACCAGCTCATGCACAATCCCCACACTGTGATTTGAGCCTGCAACTGGGCAGGTGCCCTGACCATGAATCAAACTGTGATCTCCTGGTTCATAGTTCGATGCTCAACCACTGAGCCATACCAGCCAGGTAGATATGTCAAAATGTTAATGGTGGTTAAAAATATATATGAGGTAGAAGTAAGATTGTTTCTTACAAAGAAACCATCAGTTATTAAATTTAATTCAAGTATTTCCAGATTTATTTCATAGATAATGTTAAATCTCTTTTTACAACTCCCAGAAGGAAGATTAAGCTATTTTTCTTTCTGATTTGCAAAAATTGGATTGGTCATAAAAGGAAGATAAGCTTTCTGTACATAATTTCTGGCAAGAAGAGAAAATTACAAGAGGATTCCAACCCCTACACACACTTATGCCTTTATTCCAACATTTAAAAAATGCAACAAAATGTTGATTATTAAAATAATGTTTCTTCTAAGAAACTCAATTAACTGAAAGCTATTAATTTGATCAGGAGAGTATAAAGCAAGACAAACCAAAGTTCCATGCACATTATACATAGACTAGAGACCCTATGCATGAAATTTGTGCAGGAGGAGGGGGCCCCTCAGCCTGGCCTGTGCCCTCTCCCAATCTAAGATCCCTCAGGGACGTCCTACTGCCAGTTTAGGCAAGATCGGGTCTAAACCGGCAGTCAGACATCCCTCTCACAATCTGGGACTCCTCACTCCTAACCTGCTTGCTCCTTACTTGGCTTGCCGCTCCTTAGCACTGTCACGAAGGAGGGTGAGGCTCCTGCCACCACGGTTGTGCTCACCAGCAGTGAGCCTGGCTTCTGGCTGAGCAGCACGCCTGCCATAGGAGCGCACTGACCACCAAAGGGCAGCTCCTGCATTGAGCATCTGCCCCCTGATGGTCAGTGTGCATCACAGTGACTGGTCCTTCTGGTCGTTCCACCATATGGTCACTGGGCTTTTATTATATAGATAGAAATGAAAATACACAGTAGTATCATTCCACAACATGAAAGAAAGATAACTAATTTTTTAATGGCCTACCATGATTTGTGTTTGCTTGGTGATCAGCCTCAGGAAGATGGTTTTCTCCACTTGTCAATCCTTTCACAAATTCCCAGTGTGAATTTTCTGTGAGAAATGGCTCCCAGCCGCAGAAACCAGACTCAAAGTCACACATGAGGTGATTGGCTGTTATGCATGGAATAGAAAACAGGTAAGGAGAAATGAAGATGGAGCATACAAGGAAACATTGGCCTATACTAGCCAATCAACTTAGGAGTTGAGAATAATCATTATTCTTTGTAAAGAATGTTTTCTGCTTATCAGAATAGTTTTACTTTCCAATTTCACAAGGCTTCCATGTGCTGTGTGAGGCATCCCCTATCTATATTCTTCTATCTACAAGTCAGGCACTTTAGATCCTGGTTAGTCATTTCCATTATATTTAACTATAGGCCCAGTGCATGAATTCATGCACCAGTGGGGCCCCTCAGCCTGGCCTGTGGTCTCAGGCTGAAACTGGCTCTCTAACATGCCCCAAAAGGGTCCCAGGTTGCAAAAGGTGCAGGCCAGACCAAGGGACCCTACTGGTGCACAATAGGGGCCATGGAGGGGCCCTGGAGGTTTGCCAGCTGGGGAGGGCTCCAGGGCATGTCTAGCCAGTCTTGCTCAGTCCTGGTCAGCCAGACCCCAGCAGCAAGCTCACCTACTGATCAGAACTTCTTCCCTCTGGTAGTCAGTGCACCTCAAAGCTACAAGTCAATCAACCAGTCAATTATCTGCCCCCTGGTGGTCAGTGCACATCATAGAGAGAGATTGAGCAGCGTTAGCATATCATTAGCATATTACGCTTTGATTGGTTGAACAGCCGACTGGCCTACTGGATGCTTAGCATATTAGGCTTTTATTATATAGGATGATATAAGGTGAAACTCTAGAGTAACTAATAAACATGCCAAGATGAACAAGATTCACCTGCTGAGATGGTAGTAAAAAATATCTATTGAAAAAGTTGGAATTTAAATTAATTCTGGACACCTAAAGAAGTTGAGTTCAGTACCTTGGTATTTTTTCTCTATTCTATTTTAACAATTAAAAAAAAAAAAAAAAAAAAAAAAAAGCTTCCTAAGAAACTAGGAATACTAATCAAAAAAGTTATATGCACCACTTATGTTCATAGCAGCACAATCTACAATAGCTAGGATTTGGAAACAGCCTACATGCCAGTCAGCAGATAACTGGATCAAAAAACTATCATACATCTACACAACAGAATACTATGCTGTCATAAAAAAAGAAGGAATTCTTATCATTTGCAGCGAACTGGATGGAATTGGAGAACATTATGCTGAGTCAAATAAGCCAGTCAATGAAATAAAAATACCACATGATCTCACTCATTTATGGATAATAAGGAACATTATAAACTGATGAACAAAAAGATAAATACAGAGACAGTAAAGAAACAAACAGCCGGGACTGGTTTGGCTCAGTGGATAGAGTGTCGGCCTGCAGACTGAAAGGTCCTGGGTTTGATTCTGGGCAAGGGCATGTACCTTGGTTGTGGGCACATCCCCAGTAGGGGGTGTGCAAGAGGCAGCTGATCAATGGTTCTCTCTCATCGATGTTTCTAACTCTCTATCCCTCTCTCTTCCTCTCTGTGAAAAATCAATAAAATATATTTTTTAAAAAAGAAAAGAAAAGAAAAAAGAAACAAACAGACTGTTAAATTACCACAGGGAGGGCCGAAACTGGTTTGGTTCAGTGGATAGAGCATTGGCCTGCGGACTAAAAGGTCCCGGGTACGATTCCGGTCAAGGGCACATACCTTGGTTGTGGGCACATCCCCAGTGGGGGGTGTGCAAGAGGCAGCTGGTCGATGTTTCTCTCTCATCCATATTTCTAACTCTCTATCCCTCTAAATTCCTCTCTGTGTAAAATCAATAAAATATATTTTTTTAAAAATTACAGCAGGGAGGGTAAGGAGATATGGGGGAGATAAGAGATCAACCAAAGGACTTGTATGCATGCATATAAACATAACCAATGGAGGAAAAACTATGGGAAGGGAGGGCATGTTTGGTAGTGTGTGTGTGGGGGATTGGTAAGGTATGTACACATATAATACCTTAATAAAAAAAATGACTACAAAAAAAAAAAAGCTAACCATTTTGGAATTGCAGTTAAATTAGATATTCCTAACTCTGCTGTTTTCCCTCTTAATACACAACTAAAAAATTCAAAAATGCTTTATTTGTCACAAAAAACTAAGGCTAGAGAAAGTCAGGATTTGGGATAAGCTTTATAAGCATTTTTTCCCCCTAGTTTTGTCAACATATTATTAAGAAAAAAACAAGTTTCAGAAGTCTGGGCAATAAAGTAGAAATCCAAACAAGTTGATTTGTACTTTTGAAAAATTAATTATGTGTTTATTTCCTAAAATAAGAATCTTAGCCTATTGGGGAATACATTTAAAAATTAATTTTTAAATATTTTCATATATTTCTCTTTATGCAGATGCATTTTTTATAATAGCAAAAAAGAGAACAAAATAAATTTTGGTCAGAAAACATCTATTTTTAATAAGTTCCCTATGATCATACTATTATTCTATCTAGTAAAAGAGTAATATGAAAATTAACCATCACTCCACTGCACCCACAAGCCATGCCAACCAGCCATGCTCACCAGCCAATCAGAGTGAGTATGTAAATTAACCCCAACCAAGATGGCTTCAGCCAAAGAGAGAAGGAGGGAGGCTTGGGTTTCCCCGGCAATGGAGAAGCCATGCTTTCCGCACACCCTGGTAGGCCCAGGCCTCCACTCAGGGGTACAAAGTTTCAATTATAGAAGATAAATAAATTCTAACAGAAATGGCTGCCACCATGGAGCAAAAAGGAGGCGTGGCTCCACTCCAAGCTACAAAGTTTCAATTGTAGAAGATAAATAAATTCCAGATACCAGGGCCTCCACTTGGGTTTCCCGGGGAGTGGAGGGGTAATGGCTGGCCAGCAAACCACCATAGGCTCCTCGCTCAGGCCACTCCACACCCCAAGGGAATCCCCACCATGATCCAGGACACCCTTCATGGCAAACCAGCTGGCCCCCACCAGTGCACCAGGCCTCTATCCTATCTAATAAAAGAGTAATATGCAGATTGACCATCACTCCAACACAAGTTGGCTGCCCGCATGTGGTCAAAGATCCTGCCCTCATGTACACAAAAGATGGCCAGCAGGGGAGGGCAGTTGGGAGGGACCAGGCCAGCAAGGGAGGGCAGTTGGGAGCAATCAGGAAAGCAGGGGAGGGCAGTCTGGAGGCACCAGTCCTGCAAGGGAAGGCATTTGGGAGGCATCAGGGCTGCAAGGGAAGGCAGTTGGGGGGAAACAGGCCTGCAGAGGAGGGCAGATAGAGGTAACTAGGCCTGCAGGGGAGGGCAGTTAAAGGTGACCAGGCCTGCAGGGGAGGGCAGTTAAGGGTAAACAGGCTGGAAAGGGAGCAGTTAGGTATCAGGCTGGCAGGGGATGGGTTAGCGGGTTATCAGGCTGGCAGGTAGAAGTGGTTAGGGGCAATTAGGAAGGCAGGCAGGCGAGCAGTTGGAAGCTAGCAGTCCTGGATTGTGAGAGGGATGTCCTACCAGGATTGGGCCTAAAGGGGCAGTCAGACATCCCTTGAAAGGTCCCAGATTAGAGAAGGTGCAGGTTGGGCTTTGGGACACCTCCTTCCATGCATGAATTTTTTGCACTGGGCCTCTAGTAGTATAATAATGAAAAATGGGGCATATTACTTAATGTTGAATTAATATGTCAAAGAAATGCCATTTACCCATATATCTAAGTGGAAATCTATTGCTTCTAGATACATTTTCATTTTCTCATCTCAGGCTACTAGAGTTTATAGAATACTGTTATTGATTTAAAAAAAAAAAAAAAAGCACTTACTCCTCAAAAGAGATTGTCTTCTGGTGTCTTTACATAATTTTAAGCACCTATGGCCTAGCTGTGACTGTCTCCCTGGACATTCAGAAAATCCGCTAGTCCATTTCCTTGGTCCTCCATGGACTTTGACACCTACTAGGCCACCTCCAAGTTCATCTAAGTCAACTGGTGTGGTACAGAAATATGCAAAATTCAAAATATATACTTGATCTCTTAAATGTGCTTACAAGTTTCAAATTATTGGCTATGTACTTGGTTATAAATCTTCTCATCTACCCCTAGTTCCTAAGGCATAGAAAATCTTCATAGATGTGGTGACCACACACCTGTGTCAGCCCACAATTGCCTCAGTTTATGCCTGTCATCCTAATATAATAATGAATACCTCTCATTTTCCTCTCAAATGTCCCTGCTTGAGCAATAAACTTAATATTGCCATATTGGAGAAATAAATCATATACTGATACACAAAGGAAGCAAGTCCATGTGAATGAATAACTTACTCACTGTAGATAGCCACTGTAGTAACCTATTATAGTAGTAATCATTCTATGCCTCAACTAGATAATGGTGTGAAATGGCGATAAGATCAATAAGTGTGGAAATGCAAAGTACAACATGAACCAAGCATCACCAAACCCTCCCACAGACTCTTCATAACTGTGATTGTGTCACTTGACTGCAAAGATGTAAAGGAGATTTCAAGATACAATAACTTTGGCTTGTATAAATATTGAAATTTGGCTTTAGGAGAAAAAGTTCAAACCATTTCTTTCATTACTTGGATGGTGCACATTACTTAATGGTAAATCAATATGTCAAGGAATTTATCCAAATACCTAAGTGGAAATCTATTGCTTCTGAATGTGTGTGTGTGTGTGTGTGTGTGTGTTTCTCATTTCAGGCAACAAGAGTTTATACTATACCAATATTGATAAAAGCTTATTCCACAAAGAAGAGTCTCTTATTTTTTTTTGTGTTTTTTTTAATAATCTTAAGCACCTATGACCTAACTTTATAAGTTTAAATGTCAATTATTGTACTTTCCATGCAACACTAAATACCACTGTCCTTAGAAAAAGGAAAATTAATTTTTAAATGCATCACCATAAATATATTTAAAAGCAAAATGGTACACTCACCTCTGAAAAAATCATGTGAATTATTCAGTTATTTTAACCCCTGGCATTTGTTCCAATATACTAGAAAGGGCTTTAAAAAAGGGGGGGGGGGGGCATTTTTAATATACTAGAATTTAACTGCACTATCTATATATATATAAAAGCCAAGTGACTGGAATGGTGGAACGACCAGAACTGGTCTCTATGAAGTGCACTGCAGTGGCTAAGTGGCCCAATGGGGGCCCTGATTGGGAGTGGGGCTGGCCCCTCACCCTGAATGGCCCCATCCTCAATTGTCCCCCCAATCAGAGGTGGGCTGGCCAGCCAACTGCAGTCCCTCCCCCAAGCTAGCCCAGTCACTGACTGGGCCCCCACTCTGATTGGGGACAGGGCCAGCCAGACAACCTTCTGTGCCCCTCCCCCCCCGCCCAGCCCAGTCCCTGATCCTCCCCAATGGAGGCGGGGCCAGACCCCACCTGTGCACAAATTTGTGCACTGGGCCTCTAGTAAAATATAAGTCAAATTCCAGACACCAGAGTTGAAGATATTCCATTAATATTTCCTGTATAATTCAAATGTTTATCCTAAAATTATAAATAGCTGAAGAAAACCAAGAGGACCAAACATTCTGTAAATGAATAAA
This sequence comes from Pipistrellus hanaki, assembly GCF_964339955.1. Taxonomy (NCBI): domain Eukaryota; kingdom Metazoa; phylum Chordata; class Mammalia; order Chiroptera; family Vespertilionidae; genus Pipistrellus; species Pipistrellus hanaki. The sequence goes on along the minus strand of NC_140503.1, from coordinate 120,675,054 downwards.
TGCCTTATGATACCTTGTATGTTAAATACTAAATATATATAAAATCTCAAACATAATCAATTCATATCATAAATAAAATGTATTCATTATAATGAGGGATTTTGGTTATTTGGTTGCTTTTATTTAAGTTTCTGTGATTATAGAAGACACATCACTATCTCTAACCATAGCATGAGATATGCCACTGTTGGTAATTTCAGTGAAATTTCACTGAGTTCATCACTGAGAGTAATATTTTTAATTGATGACAAAGCTTTCTCTTGCATATTTAACCACTACAGCATAATGAAAGAGAAAAATAATTTCATTGTGACACCTGAGGAAAATTCTTCTGGATCATAAAAATTAAATATTTACGAATTATCTAGTTTAGAAGTAAACTAGTTTCTATCACATAAGAAAAAAGTACATTTGAAAATGAATGAGTAATGTTTCATTCAATAAGCAGATATTAGATTTCAGTATGTTTATATTATAAAAATGTTTGTCAATATTTATTAAGAAACTATAAGAATCTTTCTTCCACTAAACATGCATATATTTCTCTTAACCATTGGTATTTTAATATTTAATAATTTTAAAAATACATGAAAGATATCTAGAGATGGTATCATCATCTTGCCTACAAATAGACAAACATGTAAATTGTATCTCTGCTACACCACAAGCCAATCAGGAGTGATATGCTAATTAACCCAATAAAAATGGCAGTTAATTGTCATACTCAGCTGCTGAGTGATAGGGGTGGGAGGCTTGTTTCATCGCCATGGTGACTACACAGGCATTCTGCCCTACCCCTAGTCTCTCAGGGCCTCTGGCAGCATGGGAAGGAGGGGCCGAAATGGAAAGAGGTAGCTCTTGGAGCAGAAAGAGAAGGCTCCAGGACCTGAATGGAGAGGGGCTGGGCTGGAGTGAAAAGGCAGTGCCAGCAGGCAGGGAAAAGAAAGCCCATTCTAACACAAATCTTCATGCATCAGGCTTCTAGTACTATATAATAAAAGCCTAATATGCTAAGCGTTCAGTCATCTGGCCATTCTTTCAACCAATGAAAATGTAATATGCTACTGATATACCAAAGTCACTCAATCACTCTCCATTACTCGGCACTGACCAACAGGGGAGGACCCTCCGGCCAGTAGGTTAGGTTGCTGCTGGGGTTTGGCTGCCCTAGAGCCCTCCCAAGACCCCTACCTGGCTGGTCAACCTCCCACATCACTCCTTGGCCTCGGTCGTGCACCAGTGGGGTTCTTGACTGGGCCTGCACCCTCTCACAACCTGGGACCCCTGAAGGATGTTGGAGAGCCAGTTTCGGCCCAATCCCACAGGCCAGGACAAGAGATCCCACTGGTGCATGAATTTGTGCCCTGGCCTCTAGTAAAAAATAAATACATTGCACTGAATTCTTGGTTTAAGCTTCTTTCATCTGAACATGTACCAACTTTTCCTTTAAGGTGTCAAAACTTACATTAGCATTTTAAAAGCTCTAACAAGTTCTAGAAGTAAAATAATTTTTTCACAAATTATTTTCTCCTGTTTTGACTTAAACGCAGAACTATGTATCCTACCATCTTTTTTGGTGCATACACACAGTATTTTTTATATACATATTTTGTGGAAGGAAATATCAATTGTTTAATTAATAAAACCTCAATATAGGAAAATAAATGGGAAAAACATATCCAAAATCAAATGCTAAAATAAAAGTAAATAAATAAATAAAACATTTGTTTGAGATATATGAATTATATTCATTTAGTTGGAATTCATTATTTCTAAAGAGAGACACAGAATTTTAGTTGCCAAGTTACATCAGATGAGAATCACCATGTGGTTAAATTATATATGTACTAGAGGTCCAATCCACGAAGATTCGTGCAAGAATGGGCCTTCCTTCCACAGGCTGTCGGCACCCCCTTTGCTCTGGCCAGAGCCATCTTTCTGCTCCAGCCTGGAGCTGTCCTTCCATCTTCTCATGCTGCCCAGAGGCCCAGAGTAGTCAGAAGCCCCCAGCTAGTTGGCTACTACATAAGCAAATTTACCCACCATCTTTGTTTGGTTAATCTGCATACTGACTCCTGATTGGCAGGTGGGCATCATGAAGATATGGTCAATTAACATGTTACTCTTTTATTAGGTAGATTTTTAACTATGACTTGGCTTGAATAGTTATAGGTTTCTTGTCAACACTCTTGTCAAAGACTCTCCATAAAAGGTCTGAAAGAAAGGTGTTAGGCCTTTTTTCCTACTTAATTGGTCAGAATGGGAAAAGTCCTACATTTATAAAGGTTAACAATATATAATATATTAGTATGTCTCCAAGGGGAAAACTAGAAAGAGTTTCCCTCTCCTACCCATTTATCTCATTAAGGAAAAAACACACGCATACACCACTAATGACAAGTATTCATTTGTTGAACAGAAAGGTTTTGCAATACCACCAATTCACAGCAGACTATATTTGCTATATAGTCAGCTCTTTTATTAATGTTAGCAAAGAAACTCATGCAAGGTACAGTATTAATAGCTTCAGAATGAGAATATACATTCATCTTATTTCATATTATCTTTACCTTGCTTAAAACAAACTCTAGTTTTTTAAATCCAACCACAGTCATGATTTGGAGCATGTTAATGAGTAAACTATTGATTCACTTACAGCAATTCACCGGGTCTTCATCACTCTTATCAGAACAATCCTGTCGAGAGTCACAGACTGATTCCTGGGCAATACACTGACCACTGGCACAAGTGAATTCACCTGCAGAGCAAGACCTTCTGGGTGCGGCCTGTGCACACACATAGACCCAGAGCTGATCCAGCCCAATGAAACTTCTCTGGCTCAAAAGAGCCCCTTCGAATATAATCTTTAATGGGGGGAAAAATGAAAAAAAAAATGAGTTCATAATCTCTTAAAAAAGACTAATTGTAATAATAATAGAGATTAAGTTATTAAGAAAACATATGTTTAAAGAACAGGCAAATACAATTGAGAACAAAGTTCTTATTTGAGAAGCCTAACACACACACATAAGATTAATAGGTACATTAGATCCACTGAAGCCTCTGAGAAACCACTCATGCCCATGATCAGGTCCAGTAGAGCATCTCACTTAATTCTCAACAATATCCCTGACTGAAAACTATGTACTTGGTCTCATCTTTGCAATTCTCTCTCTTTAATATTTAAGGAAAAGACTAAGAATTGTCACTATGTACACAGCAATAGCTATGCACATTTTTTAACTACTGAAAGTAGTATTGGAATGCATGAAAAGAAATGTCAGGCAAATGGTGAGGGATGCGACAGAAGAATAGAAAATTTAAAGATTATAAAATATATTAATTCTATCAAAAATTAATATATTTAAAAATCAAGCTTAAATTAAATAATATCATTTTCTCCAATCAAATCGCTAGCTTTTCTGAAGGTATACAATACTAGCAAGTGAAACAACCATATGTTCCTAGTCCAATATAAGATAATATCAAAATATTTTTGTAGGAATTGATTATAACTGATTCCTTAGATTGATTTAAGAGAGAGAAACAGAGAGAGGGGCAGAGACAGATCCACGTGAGAGAAAAACATCCATCAGTTGTCTCCCACACATGCCTCAACCAGGGATTGAACCTGCAACCTAGACATGTGCTCTGACCGCAAATTGAACCCACCACTTTTCTTTTATACAGGACAATGCTCCAACCAAGCCACACCCACCAGAGCAATGTCAAAGTATTAATCTTCCTTCAGATCCTACCAAGAGCAATAGTCAACACCAAGAGGAAAAGACAGACAAAAGAGCTGACGGGATAGCAAATAACTAATTGTCTGCTGTCCAATATGATAGTCCATAGCTACTTTGGGATATTTCAATTTAAATTAATTAAAATTCATCCCCTCTGTGGCACAAGTAACATTTTAAGTGCTTAATTAGTCGCATGCATTTTATTGCTACCTTGTTGGAAAGCACAGATATAGAAAATTTCCATTACCACAGAAAGTTCTATTGAACAGTGGTGAACTAGATGTTGTTAACATATAAATAAGATACTAGAAATAAAAGTCAACTTCTTTTATCTCTTCTGGCTTAAAGTTTCTAAATAAGTTTTCTGCTTCGCAAAAACATGACCAACTATTATTTCACTGTTAAGAATTAAGTCAAGCCGGGACTGGTTTGGCTCAATGGATAGAGCATCGGCTTGGGGACTGAAAAGTCCTAGGTTCGATTCCGGTCAAGGGCATGTACCTTGGTTGTGGGCATATCCCCAGTAAGGAGTGTGCAAGAGGCAGCTGAGCGATGACTCTCTCATCGATGTTTCTAACTCTATCTCTCACCCTTCCTCTCTGTATAAAATCAATAAAAAATGTAATTAAAAAAAAGAATTAAGTCAAGTTCAGTTTGCAAATATATTTAATGATTTAGTCTAGAAGATAATATTAAATTTAAATATCTAACATTAAAAAAAAACTTTGTAAGCTTCTACACACTTTCCCACAATGAGTATCATAGTAAAAATATATAAAATTATTGTATCTAAAGCTGTATGTTTTCATAGCGCCAAGCAATCAGACATGTAAAAATATCAGAAGTTGTAATATTGAAAAATTTAAACTTGTCTTAAAATTTAAAAATTTAATCTTAAATTCCCCAAATCTGCCACTATTAAAAATCTACTTACACTTAATATGTATTTGGAAACCTAGAATAACTTCCAAATTATTTTTTTTATATTTTACTTTGTTTTATCTTGGGGTTAAATAACAAAATTTTAACATTCAGTCTACATATAAAAGATGAAACTCCAATCATTTAGTACTCATTTCAGAAATTATAAAGGTAGATATCAGCTTAGAAAAGTTAAAATAGTGTCAAAATGTTGTGTCAGTAAGCTATGTTATAAACCTAAACTTTACTGAGATTGCTACAAAAATGCTATGGTTCAGAAACTCCAACCTCAGAAGTAAACAGGATTCAAAATATCTCATGATTAGATTAGTGTCATTTGGGTTATCCCTTTTAACACCTAGAGACATGTATGAATATGGCATTAGCATAAGGAATAAAATTGCTTTCAGAAGCAATTATACTTATACTCCAATTATACTTATACTCCAATACAAACATATGCTTTAATGCAACACAAAATGAATGTAATATTAAATAAAGTACTGCACTTCATAAATAAAATTCTAAATAGCAATTAATAATACCAGATATTAAAATAACTAACTTACTATATTTTGTGATATTTCCATAATATTAGAAAAGAAAGAAATGATGGGCAAACATTTAATATGAAAGTTTAGGAAAATATTATCACATAATTATTTCTGCACAATTTCTACAAAAGTCCATGTAAGTTTTCTAGAGACAGTTTTCACTCTGAGTCCTTCACTCAGGGGAAGTTTGGCCTGAGAAGGTATAGGTAGAATAAAAAGAAGTAGGTAATCGCTTTCCCCAAACCTATGTGTACATCTTTAATGTAAATGCTAATTTAAATTTAACAATGGGTGATAAATTGACCACTACACAGCCAATAATGAAACATGATTAAAAAAATACTTGCTCTTCCCTTTTATACCTTAAATGTCTTCAGTCCTTCTGGTATTAACACATCCTTTTTCACCCATTTTTTGTGAGTTGATGTATTGTATGTCCAAAATATTTCTTCTTCCTTTGATTAGAATAAAAAGATATTACTCATTCCCCACATCCACTCTCATACTTACATACCTACACTCTTAATTACATTTTAATAGAATTTACGCTACCTGTAGAATAGTAAGTGCTAAGGAATCTAAAGCATTGGTGAAAGGAGTGTATAAAAATTTTTAAAAGATACATACGGAAATGGGGGAACACAAATAGGTGGAGTAGCAAGGATGTTTAGGGCAGTGAAAATAGTCAATATGGTAATATAATGATGCATATGCCATTATTGTTTGTTCAAACCTACAGAATGTACAACATACTATATTGCACATTTGTATAATGATCATTTCTCAGGTTGCACCCAGTGCACAAAGTTGGTGCACTGGTAGGGTCTTTAGGCCTGGCCAGTGATCAGAGCTGATATTTGGGGCAATTGGCACCCACTTTGGTTGGCCTGGGGCATGTGGGCTGGGAGCAGCTCCTGCATTGTCTGCTTGCCCCCTGGTGATCAGTGTACATCATAAGAGTGGGTTGTTCCACCATTCAGTCAATTTGCATATTACACTTTGATTATATAGGATAGGGTGCATTATGAGGTAAAATGCTCAATAAAAGTCTCTAATATACTCCAAAATTTTGCTTCTGGTTTGGGGCTTTATAATTGGTGACTATGTTCCTATGCTCTGAAATAATACTATTTTTCTTTGGATTTTATCAAACAGTGAAGTTAATTTGACATTTCCCTGGTAATGTTCAGGATATTTACCACAGGGTGTACTAATTTTTCATAGATCAAAACAGTGGAAATGCAAAAAAGTGGCAAAATTATGTCTTAAGCTGAGCTTTGAGATGCCTCTGTGCTCCCTTTTTACTGTGAGATAGGCAATGGCATGGGAAGGTGACATCTAGTTATAATGACACTCACATCTTTTCAAACTCCTGCAAGCATTTATCTCCATAGTTGGCTTCACTTGATTCATATCCAAGATTTTCTAGAAAATGAATCTATTTTCAACTTAGTCCTTTACCCTCTGATTTCTATCCCTATTTCCAAGTCTTAAATATTTCAGAAGATAGCCTAAACCTATTGTACTAAAATGTACTTCCTTCCATGACTTATTTATATCAACTCTTAAGATTCCCACAGACAGCTGAAAGGGGTTTGGCTCAGTGGTAGAGTGTCGGTCTGTGGACTGAAAGGTCCCGGGTTTGATTCCTGTCAAGGGCATGTACCTTGGTTGCGGGCACATCCATGGTAGGGGGTGTGCAAGAGGCAACTAGTCAATGTTTCTCTCTCATGGACGTTTCTAGCTCTCTATCTCTCTCCCTTCCTCTCTGTAAAAAAATCAATAAAATATATTTTTTTTAAAAAGACTCCCACAGACAGTGAAACATACATGTCAAACATGTTTTCATGGTCATATCAGGATGAACTGGAGTTATAAAAAGGTAAGACACACAAGAATTTTTTGCTAGTTATTTCTTATGGAACTTCAGTTATTCCACATCAATACACTCGTCCTCCACAAATGCTTTTAGTGACACTGCTTGGCAAGCTGTATTCATCACTTCCCCTCACTTTCATTTTAGGAGAATAACTGAGAGCAACTGTGCTCTTTTTCACAATGACTAATTGATTCCCCTCTGTTCTACTGGAAGAATACATTTATATTTTTTTGAAAAATGAGCAGAGTTCTTTCTATATCATAAATGGAATTTCATACACTAAGTTAATTGTATATTGTGTATGAAATCCAGATTTTTCTACCACATTTTCTTGTCTCATGCTACAATGAAAAAGAAAAATAATTAACCCCAACTAAGCAAAATTAACTTTTATTTTATTTTTATCTCACAGACTCTTATCTAACTACTTTCAACAAGTGTTAATGTGAAAGAGACTCCCAATTCAGAAAAGCCTTTCAAGTAATGTTCTAATTTTTTATTTTCTTAATCAATAAATAAAAATGTTAAAAATATCTTTATTCCATGAGACCATCATCAATAATGTCATTTTACCTTTCAAGAAAAATATTTATAACTACATATTTTAGCGATATCTGCTTATCCTTTTCTAGTGAAGAAAATAAAAGGAACCAATTTAAAGGGGTTATTTTATTTTATTTTATTTTATTTTTAACTACTTTTCATTGCGTACAGGATAGGTTCATATACTGTGGTAAAGACCTTCCTTCAAGGAAAGTTTATTATGGCTTTAAAGACAGTTCTCTGCCCTAATTGTTTTCTTCCTGTTTGGGGATATTTAGAGAATATGTAGAAGCAGTGAAAATTTAGAAAATATGTAGAAGCAGCATAAGTTGGGCACTGCCCTTGGCTCACTGACAAGGAAACTCTCCTCAGGATAAGAGATAGGCTGTTGCTATGGTTATTGTCTTACTAGATGATGAACAGAGACCTAATCCCAAACTAGAACTGCCACACACATAAGCTTACTTAGTCAACTTTTTATTTAACAACTTGCCTCTCACCAGTTTTCTATTTCTCAACTTCTATATCCTCTGAATATAAAGAAAATAACTCAGCATTCTCACTAGACATTTCTTTATTTACTTGTACATACCTTAAGGGTTTTCCTTTATTGTATTCCTGGAAGATGTAAATTATTATTTTCATCAAGAGCTAATTTTGTAAATGACAGATTTGGAGTCTTTTTTAAGAGTGTGATAAAACATTAACTTGTGACTTAAATGTACTTTGTTACAGATTTGTGCTACATGTATAAAATATAGCAAGCAGAGTTTCAGAATAAATAAACCACTCTCTTCAGAATACTGAGTAAACTAATAAGTCAAACATCAGACAATACTGTCTATGATGTACTCTTAATTGCTTCCAATTAACATACCATATAAGTTCTCATCTAATAAACTTCTGTTCTTATAATGTAGGAAATGGATTGCTGATAACTGTATTCTTATTATATGAGGTGATATCTGAAGCCAATTTGTTTCCGACTTTTAATGTAGCATCCCAAAGCTACCAGAGAAATGACATCTCTAATTTTAAGTAATTCATAACTCCATTCTACATATATTAAAACGTTAAAAATCCATCATTGGTGTTCAGAGCAGATTAAAATAATCCCCAAAATTAGAAGATATATGATACAAATTTTACTTAAATGTAGAATAACTAATTCAGCTTTTATCAAATATTAATTAACTAGAGGCCTGGTGCACAAAATTCATGCACTGGGGGTGTTTCTCAGCCCAGCCTGCACCCTCTCCAATCTGAGACTCCTCAAGGGATGTCCAACTGCTGGTTTAGGCCTGATCCGGCACTCAGACATCCCTCTCACAATCTAAGACTGCTGGCTCCCAACTGCTCACCTGTCTACCAGCCTGATCACCTCTAACCACTCCCCTGCCAGCCTGATCAATGCCTAACTGCTCCCCTGCTGACCAGGTAAACCCAACTGCCCTCCTCTGCCAGCCCAGTTGCCCCCAATTGCCCTCCTCTGCCAACCTGGTCACCCCTAACTGCCCTCCCCTGCCGGCCTGATTACCCACAACTACCCTTCCCTGCCAGCCATCTTGTGGAGGCCATCTTTGACCACATTTGAGGCAGCCATTTTGTGCAAGAGCGTGAGGTTCACTTTGCATATTACCTCCTTATTATATATGATTGCCTGCTGTAAAAAGCACTTTCATAGGGTCATATATTTTTAAAGTGCTTTAGCTATAATATAAATGTAACAAAATTATTCTAGAATTTCTTTGTTGAAGAAGGATACTGGAAATTTTAGCTGGTTGCAAATTGCATAGAAGCTATCTGGGCTTGGTTTATATAGCATTGGTAACAATAACTGAAACATAAATACTACAACATATATGGATAAATTTTAACCTTTTTGTTTGTTAATTTGTTTTGTAAACTGTAACCCATGTATCTGGAAAATTAGGAGAACTACATAAAGAGCAGGGAGATATTTTTACAAATTGAATGAAATATACCAAATAGATTCCAAGGCATTATGCTGCCAAATACTACTGCAAAATATATGCTATTACAAAACTATAACCTAGTTACAGAATGCTAGACATTGTGTCTCATTCCTATAACAAAGGAAAATGTATTAGGCTATCTAATGAGAGTATTCATCTACCTTTACGCTTTAGAACTTTGTGAATATCTTGAAAAAGAAAACTAGAAGAAAGAAGACTGGACATGATGAAAATGACACAAAAGGGAAAAGTAGAAGTAATATAATAGAACTAGGAAGAAAAAGACTTTGTCTTGAATTTTCAAATATCTTGCTAATAAGTATTCTGAAATTTGAGGATGAAAAATAAGAAAATGCTATTGAAAGATGGTTACTGGCACTTAATAAGTGCAGATGATAAATTAATTTGTGTTAAAAATAAATCTAGCTGAAGTCATGTGCAAGTTTCAACTGGATTTACCCAAAGTATCCTGAGCCAAAGGAAACAAATTTGGATGATTTTACTGTCTTCCTTTTTCCAATATCAGAATTACTGCAATTATTGTCAAATGTTCCCCATTTCTAGAATGATTGCTATTTACCCCTATAATTTATTACCTTCTATTTATAATTTTTCCTCACAATAGAAATTCTCAGTGTCTCAGGTATTTTCCCACATGTAGAGAATTATTTTTAGTTATAGTTAGTTTAAAAAAAAAAATAGAAAAAGGCTTAGGCTAGTATTACCACCACAATTTTTACTCTGCCCAAGGAACATGGAGGTTGGTAGGCAAACCCCGCTCCCAATAGGAGTTTTTTTTTTTTTGGGGGGGGGGCTGATCAGGGGTGGAATAGCCAGGGATGGGGGCCATAGTCTGTTGGCCGGCCAACCCTGACCCCTGGTTGAACTCCCAATAGAACTCATGGTTGAGGGGACAATTTGCCTATTAGCTTTTTATTATATAGTATTATCACATTGCTTTTGCAAATTATTACTACATTGGCTTTTGCATATGGCAGAAATTTCTAAATGAATTTCTTAATATTTCTTTTTAAATGTATACTAAATAAAATCAAGCTAAAGAATACCTAAAGTCTGCATAACTGAGAAACAGAAACAGAAGTTGCCAAGATTAGAAATTTCATTTACTCACTGGTTTTGAAATAAATGCAAGTTTCTTCTTACCTTATTGTTATACAGACTTACTCTCAGGACACTATATTCCATAGCATAATAGAACTGCAAATGGCAGCTCTTGCCCCAGCAGTGACACACAGAGCTGTTTAGATAAGCGCTGCTGTCTAAATGGTCAAGTGTAGAAGCATGGTTAGCTTCTACCCACATGTAGTAACCTGAAAATTAAAGGAAAAGAAAGCAATTTAGAAACAAATTAGGTACTTTCTGTTTGAACAAAATTATTGTTTTTCTAGAGTTTTCAAAATCAGACTTGAATCACAAATATTTTATTTAAAATGAAGATATGATGGTATGAAATAATTGTATCAACTACATATGACAGGTTTTTGTTTCCACATGCACTTTCTAAAATGCATTGAAATCTGTTCCAAATGTCTGAAATAAAAGTTTGATAATGCCCAAATGAAAATTCAATAGTCTTATAAAAATCTCAATGACACCAAGTTTTCATTTTCATTTAAATATCACAATGTAACTTTTCTTTAATCAAGAATTCTTCAGCCTTCTTTCCAAAATTATTTTCCCTTTTGATTATTTTTCCTACTTTTTACAAAGAAACCTTTATCATTTGACAGAATAGATAGATAGATAGATAGATAGATAGATAGATAGATAGATAGATAAATAGATGGATATAGATATATAGATAGATAGATATGTCTTTTATATTTTTTTCAGAAAAACATTTCAGAATCAGACGTGTATTAGTAAGAATTCTTCAGGAAAACAGAGCCAATAGAATCAGAACTATAAACATATTAATTATAAAATTGGCTCACAGAATTATGGAGGCTGAGAAATCCCAGTCTGCTATCTGCAAGCTGGAGAACCAGGAAAGTAGGTATAATTCAATCTGAGTCTGAAGGTCTGAGAACCAGGGATGTGGTGGTGTAAATATTAAGAGTTGGAAGGCCCAGAACCAGGAGCTTAGATGTCAGACATTTTTGTCTCTCAGCATTTTACCATCTATTTGCAATCCATCTCAGGATCTGTGATAATCTGAGTAATTGTGATGGTAACACATGCCATATATTACTGGAATCCCACTTTCTCTTGACAAAGATTTGGAAGTTGCTGTGCACTTCTCAAATCCCACCAACTCTATTTTTCACTTTGTTCTTATTATTGACACTTACAATTGTTCCCATTTCCACCCAGTGCCCCCTGCTTTGCCCATCTTCACTCAGCCACTGCCTTCCCTTCCCTCTGGCCAATACCGCACTATTGTGTGTCTATGGGTTATGCATACATATATGTCCCATGGCTAATTCCTTCATCATCTTTCATCTAGTCCCCACTTCAATCCCCCGGACAGCTGTCAGTCTGTTCCATGTATGTATGCCTCTGGTTCTACTTTGTTGTGAATCAGCTTCTTTTGTTCATTAGATTCCACGTATAAATGAGTTCATATGGTATTTGTCTTTCTCTGACTGAATTATTACATTTAAGCATTATATTCTCCGGGTCCATCCATGCTGCTTCAAAGTATAAGATTTTCTTTTTTTCTTACAGGTGGGTAGTACTCCATTGCATAAATGTACCATAGCTTTTTATCCCCACATCTACTGATGGGCACTTGAATTCTGTTTCCAGATCTTGGCTATTGTAAATAACACTATAATGAACATAGGGGTGCAATATTCTTTCTGATTGGTGCTCTTAGGACATATTCTCAGAAGTGTGACCACTGAGTCAAAAGGTAGTTCCATTTTTAAATTTTTGAGGAAACTCCATACTGTTTTTCTCAGTGGCTGCATCAGTCTGCATTCCCCTAGCAGTGTACTAGTGTTCCCTTTTCTCCACATACTTGCCAGCACTTGTTTATTGATTTATTGATAGTAGCCATTCTGGCAAATGTGAGGTGATATCTCATTGCAGTTTTGGTTTACATCTCTTTGATGATTAGTGATATTGAGCATTTTTTTCATGTCTTTTGAACATTTCTATGTCCTTTTTTGGCGAAGTGCCTATTCAGGTCATTTGCCCATTTTTAAAAAATATACCTTTATTAATTTCAGAGAGTAAGAAAGAGGGAGAGAGAAATAGAAACATCAATGATGAGAGAGAGTCATTTATCAGCTGCCTTCTGCACACCCCATTCTGGGGATCTAGCCCTCAATTTGGTCATGTGACCTGACCAGGAATCGAACCATGACCTCCTGGTTCATCGGTTGAAGCTCAACACCAAGCCATGCCAACCAGGCCCATTTTTTAAATGGATTGTTTTTCTTTCTGGTGTTCAGTTGTATAACTTTTTGTATGTTTTGGAAATTAACCCCATATCAGGTACATTAGTGGAATATATACTGAGTGGCCAGATTATTATGACCATCTAATCAGTACTTTGTTGAGCTACCTTTTGCCTTCAATACTGGGTCAATTGTTCTTGGCATTGACTCCAGGAGATGTTGAAAGGTGATTCAAAGGATCTGACACCATGCCTGATGAATAGCACTGTCCAGTTCTGTGAGATTTGATGGTTGTGGAACCAGCTGCCTGATGCTCTTTTAACTTTGCCCCACAAATGTTCAATTGGATTGAGATCTGGTGAATGTGGGGGCCACCCAATTAAGGTAAAGGCTCCTTCATGTTCTTGAAACCACTCCCGCACTATATGAGCACCATGGCATGGCGTTTTGTCTTGTTGGAAGAAGCCATCTTCATTGGGATACGCTATCAACATGAAAGGACGAACTTGATCAGCAACAATACTTAGGTATGTTGTGCTACTCAGATGTTATTCCACACAAATTAAAGGGCCCAAATCATGCCAGGAAAATATGCCCTAAACTATAACACTGCCCCCACCAGCTTGAAGGATTGTACTCATGCATGTGGGGTGCATGCTTTCATGCCGTTTCTGCCAAATTCTCACTCTGCCATCTGCATGATACAACTGGAAATGTGATTCATCAGACCACATGACTTTTTTCCAATGCTCAACTGTCCAATCCTTGTGTTCCTGTGTGAATTGGAAAAGTTTTATCTTGATAACTGCAGACAGAAAAGGTGTTCAAACAGGCCTTCAGCTTCCATGCCCATATGATGCAGTGTAAGGCTAATTTGCTTACAAACGTCAGGTGGTCATAATAATCTGGTCACTCAGTGTACATTCTACCATTCAATGGGTTTTCAGTTTATTGATCATTTCCTTGCTGTGCAGAAGCTTTTTAATTTGATGTTGTCCCATTTTTATATTTTCTTCATTATTTCCTTTGCCCTATGAGATATGTCGCCAAAAATATTGCTGAGAGCCAAAACCAGTTTGGCTCAAAGGATAGAGCATTGGCCTGCAGACTCAAGGGTCCTAGGTTCAATTCCGGACAAGGGTATGTACCTGGGTTGTGGGCACATCCCCAGTAGAGGGTGTGCAGGAGGCAGCTGATCGATGCTACTCTCTCATCGATGTTTCTAACTTTCTAACCCTCTCTCTTCCTCTCTGTGGAAAATCAATAAAATATATTAAAAATATATATTGCTGAGAGATGTCTGAGATTTTGCTGATTATATTTTCTTCTAGAATTTTTATGGTTTTGTGATTTACATTTAAGCCTTTTATCTATTCTGTTATTCTTGTGTATGGGATAAGTTGGTGGTCTAGTTTCATTTCTTTTGCATGTAACTAATTTTCTCAACATATATTGAAAAGACTGTTTTCACACCATTGTATGTGCTTGCTGCCTTTGTCAAATATTAATTGCCTATAAAGGGGAGAGTTGATTTCTGGGTTCTTTGTTCTGTTCCATTGATCTATATGCCTGCTATTATGCTAGTACCAGGCTGTTTTGATTTTTACAATGGCATTGAAGTATAGTTTTACATCAGCTATTGTGATACCTTTACTTTGTTCTTCTTTCTCAAGATTGCTGAGGCTATTTGAAGTCTTTTTTTTTCTTATAGAATATAATTCAAATGCCCTATTTCTTAAGAAACTAGATGGAAGCATCAAATCTGTGGATTTTTTTATTACCTAAAATATTATCAATCAATTTTTTCCTTCTGATTCTTAAAAGCAATTTTGATTGTTAACTCAATAATGTAGACAATACAGATATTTTTATAAATTTATAACTTTAATTTTCAAAAATAATCTTTCAAATGCTTGTTCCGTAAGTTAGTAAATATTCCTGCAGCTTCTAAAAACTATTTAAATTAAATGAAACTCCTATTTATTAGAAATGTTAAACTTTAATGAAAATAGCATAGTAAGTTAATACTTTGCCTCGGACCTATACACAAGGAAATGATAAATAGAAAACACATTTTATAAAGCAAAGAGAGGTCAAATACCATCTCAAGAGAAAAAAAAAACATGCCAAGTGATAAGCAGAACATGGGCTTTAGGATAAAAAGCAGGCTGTTGTAGCTTGAATTTTGACTAATTTAAATTTTGCAAAAGCTAAAGGAGAAGAATCAAATTCTCTTAATGAAAGCAAAGACTATGGAGGGAACCTGCTCATAAACTGAGGTGGGATATATCCTTCCCTCACTGTCTCGGGCTATAAGGATGTGAAAACTCCAAGCATTGCCATGAAATAGGAAACCGTAAACTGGTATTGTTATTTAGGTAAGAGATCAGGGAGCTAAGTAATGCTACAACAAAATCACTGAACAAGCAGGTAGGTACAAAGAAAAACATTAGGAAAGAGTAGAGGAAGGATAGAGAAAAAGCAATCTACAGTAGATATCAGGAGAAAAGTACTATCACCATATAGTTAGAAATGAAATAAACAGTTTTTCATTTCAAAATTGTATCACCACATAGCTTATTATTTAAGTGTGAGGCCAATTTAAAAATGTTTCAAGTTTATAAAGCAAGTTCATCACAACAAATCTTATGTAAATAAAACACAGGTAATTTAAAAAGTGAACGTTTGCAGGAAGGAAAAGAAACTGAAAGGGTAAGGATAAAATAATATAAACAATGGTGACTAAAGAAAATGATAAAATGTATCATTGTAACAGCTGAAAACGTAATAGCTTTAAATGATATTTACTTAAAAATATTTTTTTAAATATTAAACTATAATTCAAAACCTAAAAAGGGTGGTGGGTGAAGGTGGAAGAAAGTATAGGGGGATGAATGGTAATGAGAAAAAATAAATAAATAAAAAGGGAGGGTTAAAAATGATAATTTAAAATACAATGAGTTCCTTCTATTCCAGTAAGTGATAAAGAAATTTAATATTAAAGATATAGCTGAAACCGGTTTCGCTCAGTGGATAGAGCATCGGTCTGCAGACTGAAAGGTCCCAGGTTCAATTCTGGTCAAGGGCATGTACATTGGTTGCAGGCACATCCCCAGTAGGGGGTGTGCAAGAGGTAGCTGGTCGATCTTTCTCTCTCATCAACGTTTCTAGCTTTCTATCCCTCTCCCTTCCTCTCTGTGGAAAATCAATAAAATATATTAAACAAAAAAAAGATATATGTCAAAATTTTTAAATGTCCATAAAAATATCTACACTAATAAAAGAGAAACATGCAAATTGACCATCACTCCACTACACCTACCAGACAATCAGAAATGATTATGCAAATTAACCCAACAAAGATGGCAGCAGCCATGGAGCTGGAGTGAGCAGGAGGCTTGAGTTGCCCCAGGCCTGCCATGGCCTCTGCTTAGGGCACATGTGTCAAACACAAGGCCCGCGGGCCAAATCCAGCCCGCCAGGCCTTGCAATGTGGCCCGCACTGCGCTGTCATCACTGCACTCTGCTGTCAGTTTATGACATTGTCAGTTTATGACTGTTCAGTAAACCATTCGGCCCGCGATTTAGGCTGGATTTTAGATTTTGGCCCCTTCTCTGATTGAGTTCGACACCCCTAGCTTAGGGTAACCCAGTCTTCCAGCCAGTCCTTGCCTCCATTCAAGGAGGGGCTGGGAGCCAGGGTCACAGGGGGCATGGCCAGACTGAAAACAGCCCTCAGCCCCTTACCGAGGTTGGCCACACTCCCATGGGGTGAGGGTCACCACTGGAGGGCTTGGCCAGCCTGCAAACAGTCATCAGCTTCTCACCCAGGCTGGCCAGGCACTCCAGTGGGTATCCCCACCCAAAAGGGGTGTGGCCAGCCTGCAAACAGCCCTTAGCCCCTCACCCAGGCTGGCCATGCCCCCTTTCCAAGCCGGGACCCTCACCCCATGGGAGCATGGCCGGCCTGCAAACCACCACAGGCCCCTCACCCAGGATGCCCCATGCACCAAGGGAACCCCCACCCTGATCTGGGACACCCTTTAGGGCAAACCAGCCAGCCCCCACCTGTGCACCAGGCCTCTATCTGTACTAATAAAAGGGTAATATGCTAATTAGACTGGGAGACCTTCCAGGAGACCTTCTAGACGTTCTTCTGGACAAAGCTATGGTGGTGGGGCTGAGGTAGAGGCAGTTAGAGGCCAAGAGGGGAAGGCAGTTGTGGGTGATCAGGCCAGGATGGGACAGCAGTTGTGGATGATCAGCTGGTTCGGGGGGGTGGGCAGCTATTGGGGGTGATCAGGCCAGAGGGGGGGCAGTTGGGGGTGAGCAGACCAGCAGAGGGGCTAAGCATGCCATCAGTGGGGGTCAGTTGAGGGTGATCAGGAAAGCAGGGTGGCAATTCAGAACGAGCAGGCCAGTGAGAAGGGGAGGTGGGGGCAAGCAGGCTAGCAGGCAGAGTGGTTAGGGGCAGTCAGGCAGGCAGGCAGGCAGGTGAGAGGTTAGGAGCCAGCAGTTGCAGATTGGGAGAGAGATGCCCGACTGCCGGTTTAGGCCCAATCCCTGTAAACCGGCAATAGGGCATGAATTTCATGCACTGGACTACTAATCCTATATAATAAAGATGTAATATGCAAAATTTTGTTACGCAATGAAGTGTAACAACTGACTGTATAACAACAGTATCACAGGTCAGCAAGAGGGTGGGGCAGCAAGCTACAACTGGGCGGCAGAGAGCTAGAGAAGGGGGCAAGAAAGCAAGCTATAGGGGGTGAGGGGGTGGGGTAGCCATAGGAGGGCAGGGCAGCTGGCAGAGAGCTACTGGCGGGTGGTAGCAAGCTACTGGTGCACAAATAAGTGTGTAGGGCTACTAGTAATATATATAAATCAAAGCTTCTAAGCCAGTGAGAAAAAGAACTAAGAAACTAACAACCAAAGATCTTAACAGACACCTAACTAAAGAAGATTTACAGATGACAATATATGCAGATGGGGACAATAAAATCTACAGGAAGTAGATTAGTTTTTGCTGGAATAAAATTTTAAATTATACTTTTAAAAAATAACTAATAATACCCCTACCAAAAAATAAAAAGGCAATAAAGAGAAAAGTACACAGAAATAACAAATTAGTGTTAGAATAAGAGGAAGAAACTCATTGACAATACTACAGGGATAGGGAGAACTAACAGTTGATAAACCTTTTTTTCTGTGTGGTTGTTCATGCAAAATCTATTATCTCTTGATGATAAAAAATAATAAAATTTACCAAATTAAAATAGTTAATTAACATAGTGCAATTTTTCCTAAATCAAGTGAAATTATTGATTTTACTATTTTTAATGTCTATGGCATAATATAGTTTCAATAAAATATACTCAGTATGTTCAAGACCCTGATCAAATGTCTGCATTCAGTAACAATAAAGTACAATTCTAAAAATAATATATAAAAGATATTATTTTTTATTCCTACCTTCATCATCACTACTTTGATCATGCTGAGTTGTAGATTCTAAAGCAGGAACTCTCCCTGAATTTGTCCGCAACCAGGAAATGTGCCCAGAAACTGCTTCTGATGCCCAGCCACACGTGTCAAATTCAAATCCACAGGGTTCACACACTGAAGAGAGGAGAGAAAGATCCTGGTGGACTCTCACAGTCTATGAGAGCGGTTACTGCCATGGATGGTGTTACACTGGAGTTTACACACAAATTCATAACTAGAAATTTTGGTTCAATAAACCTTAAACAATTCTATTTTTTCAAGTTCTTCAGTTCACTCAGATGGGGATCCCCCAAAATGAGAACCTTTGCATTGCAATAAAAAATTAAAATTTTCTATCTTTCCAAAGTGCTTTGTTTTTGATTTTTTAAATAGCATAATATCTGACCTTAGCTAATTTATGGAAATAATTCTATTTATATCATTATCTATTCATAAACACATTGAGATTTTATAGAATCATTGCATATAAAATTCCAAAATGGTCTTTAGTGGAACTGTTTTACAAAATAATATTACTTTAAATTGATATATTTAATATATTTTACTTGTTGAATAAATCAATTTTCTAATAACATTCCAGCTAAAACTTGGGCATAAATGTCCACAAATACCAAATAACAAGTGAGTATCTTATATTCCTACTAGAGGCCCAGCGCACGAAATCATGCACTGGTAGGGTCCCTAGGCCTAGCCTGTGATCAGGGCCATCTTCTGTCCACTCTCCAGTCCCCAGTCCCACCCTGCTGCCACCCACTCCAGTTCCCAGTGGTTCCCCGTTCACCATCCTGTGATCAGAGCCTGCAGGTGCAGGGGTTGGGTGAAGGGAGAGGGACCAGGTGGTGGTCAGTGCAACTCTTACCGACTGGTCGATTCATGCTTGACTAGGCATTTATTATTTAGGATTAGGGATCTGAGTCTCATGAAAGGATCACACAACAAGATGAGTATGCCAATTTAACACTTACATCTTAATCCTGCATCTGTAGTGTCAAATCTGCAGAGAGTTGTATCAAGATGGCATAGTTCCATCATAGTTGTGACGGTTGGTAAAGTTTCATCTTCTTGACATGGCAAAGTTTCATCTGTTAAATTTAAAGAGTGAGATGCAGATGCAACTAGGGGGAGTTATTCATTTACTAAGACACTAGAGGCCCTGTGCACAAAATTCATGCACTCAGAGAGTCCCTCAGCCTGGCCTGCGCCCTCTCACAGTCTGGGAACCCTCAGAGGATGTCTGACTGATGGCTTAGGTCTGCTCTCCTTGAGGAGCGGGCCTAAACTGGCAGTTGGATATCCTTAGCACTGCCATAGAGGCAAGAGAAACTCCTGCCACCGCCACTGCGCTCACCAGCCATGAGCCCAGCTTCTGGCTGAGCTGTACTCCCCCTGAGGGAATGCACTGACCACCAGAGGGCAACTCCTGTGTTTGGGCGTCTGCCCCTGGTAGTCAGTGCACAGCATAGCAACTGGTCATTCTGCCATTCAGTTGATTTGCATATTAACCTTTTATTATATAGGATTAACACTTGTTCTACAAAGCATTTTCAACCCAAACCTTCTTTATGGCAGCATCATCCCTTAGGTGGACCCATTGCACAGAGAAAAGATATATAAACCAGGCTTAGGCTTCTAGGATTCAATGACATCTCTGTTTTGAATGCTAAAACCAAATCTTTCATTCACACCGAAGTAACCTGTCTGAACATAAAAACTAGTAGCCTATTATTAAAAGGATAACAGTACATACATCAGATGTAACGTATGGTGTCTTCTTTAACTGGAAGCAGGATCTGCCCTGCAACTATTTTTCCTGCAGCCCTTTCAAACAGTGCCTCCTTTCCTCTCACAGCCTTCCCAACACAGAACTTAAAACTGGATAGGTGTCCTTCCTGTACCAGTAGCCACTTCCAGATAATTTTCACTCAGTTTCCTAAATCACCAGCCTTGAATCTCTGGACATCAAAGGGTTTCACTCTGTGTGCCAGCTTGTTGCAGTCATCTACAGACTAAGCACTACAGCTCAATCCTTGATGGCATTAGCCTTGTTTCACTGTCATTCTTTGTCATTTCAATATTTGTCTTCACTTCTATTCTTCTTCATTTCTTGATTTCTTCTTATTGGTGATTGTGAAGGAGAACGCTGATGAAAAACAACCCCTGCCACCAATCCTCGGAGGATTATCATTACTACCATAATAACATTTCCTTGACCTTAATTATCATGACCCACTCCACAGTCTTCATCCCCATTGTTTCAGTTCACTCCCTCTCATATCTCAACAGCAACAATGTTCTGACAGCACCAGGCCCTACCAGCTAATGGTTCTACAATCTTATCAATTCTTTTCATCCTCTCTCATGTTCTCTCTTCCTTTCTTACAGATGTTAGCCAGCCAGTCATCCTGGCTCTTCTCATGCTTCCCCACTCTCTTGGAGCAAAAATGGAAAAGTACAATTCTCCACATAGTGCAAGTAATGGATAGTTTGCTTTTGGACTGTCCTGTAAGTGCCTAACATTAAGCTGTGGTTTACTGAGACACCCATTTCAAAGACATCCCCTCGAATAAACACATAGCCGCTGCTGCTTCCTCTTTCTCCTCCTCCTCCTTCTCTCCCTCCTTCTCCTCCCCATCCTCTCTCTCTCTCTCTCTCTCTCTCTCTCTCTCTCTCTCTCTCTCTCTCTCTCTCTCTCTCTCTCTCTCTCCCACTATGACCTAAATGTATGTCCCCAGATAAGCTTCCAGTACCTATGTGTAATGAACCTTGTTTTTCCAAACTTCCTTGATAATTGTTGCTGAGATGCATCTTGCAATCTTAAAAATCACCACCACAAGGGCTGGTCCAGTCACAACTTTGGCTCCAGGCAGGGAGATGTCTGAATGTCTGCAGGAGCTGCCACAAGTAGTAAGGGCCCAGGTAAGTGCCCCACGCACTCCTAGTTGATAGCACCACTATGCATAGGCTTGGCTCTACAAAAGCCAACCACCTACTCCATTTACATCTGTGCAGCAGAACTTGAGTGAAGAGAGGCCCACAATCATGATGATTCAAATTACATATCCATGACTACTCACTTCATTGCGTCATGGCAATGCCATACTACATTTTTCTAATTCTTTCTTTTTCCTCTATTCCTAATCACTATTCCCCCTCCTTAAATTTCCACCTCCTCTTTCATTTCAGTTAATCATCCTTCACTCCACCTCATCATTCTCAGCTAATCATCTTGCTTCATATTTCATAGGAAAAATCAGAAGAAAACCATCAATCTACCTACACAGCTGTCCACATAACTTTCTTCTGGTAATGTGGGTCAACTAGCCATGCTCCACTCTAAGCCCACTCCTTTCATTCATTCATATAGTAAATGTATCTTCCAAAAAAAATCATTTCAGCAATTTCCTCTTCTCCTTTACATTAGCATGTCCTCTTAGAAATAGCTTCAGTACACTAAGTGACCAAAATTTCACCCATCCTAAGGAAACCTTCTTACCTTACAAGCCCCTCCAACTAATTTGTCTGAGTTTTTCATATTCTCACTGACTCCACCCCCTCATTTTTTCTTGAATCCATTCCAATAAGGTTTTTGTCAAAAATATTTTTATTGAGATAAGAGTCACATAACATTAAATTATTTTAACTATTTGTAAATATACAATTCAATGACTGTTAGTACATTTACAATGTTCTACAATCATCAAAACATTTTCATTATACAAAAAGAAAACACCCATAATCATTAACAGTCACTCCCCATTCTCTACTCCCTCATCCCACAAACCTCTAGCAACCAGTAATATGCTTTCTATCTATATGGATTTGTCCAGTGCATTCCATATACTAGTAAATGGAATCATACAATATTGGCCTTTTGTGTTTGACTTCAACTTAGCATTTAATGTTTTAAAGGTTCGTTCTTATTGAAACATGTATCAGAACTTTATTCCTTCTTTTTTTACCCTACCACTTCGCTGGAACTGCATATGTAAAGGCTGATCTCTTTATTGCTAGTATTTAATTTTCCTTTCCCAATATACCTGATATATAGTAGTACTAGAGGCCCAGTGCACAAAATTCAGCCCAGCCTGCACCCTCTCCAATCTGGGACCCCTCAGAGAATGTCTGACTGCCAGTTTAGGTCCGATCCCTGTGGGATCTGACATCCCTCTCAAAATCCAGGACTGCTGGTTCCCAACTGCTTGTCTGCCTGCCTTCCTGATTGTGCCTAATCACTTCTACCTGCTAGCCTAATCACCCCCTAACCACTCCCCTGCCAGCCTGATTATGCTTAACTACTCCCTTGCCAGCCTATTTGCCCCTAACTACCCTTCCCTGAAGGCCTGCCCCACCCCCCAACTGCCCTCCCCTGAAAGCTTGATCACCACCAACTTCCCTCCCTTGCAGGCCTGATCCTTCCCAACTTACCTACCTTGCTGGCCTGAATGCCTATAACTGCCCTCCCTTGCAGGCTTGGTCCTCCCAACTGCCCTCCCCTGCTGGCCATCTTATGGTGGCCATCTTGTGTCCACATGGGGGCAGCCATCTTGTATGTTGGAGTTATGGCCAATTTTTTATTAGACCATAGATAGAATAGAGGCCTGATGCAGGGGTGGGGGCCAGCTGGTTTGCCCTGAAGGGTGTTCCAGATCAGGGTAGGGTTCCCCTATAGCATGGGGTGGCCTGGTAGAGAGGCCTGTGGTGGTTTGTAGGCCGTCCATGCCCCCTGGCAACCGAAGCAGAGGCCCTGGTACCTGGGATTTATCTTTTATAATTGAAACTTTGTAGCCTTGAGCAGAGGCCAAGGCAGGCCAAGGGTGCTGAAGCTTGGCTTCCTCCATCAAGCCTCCTGCTCTCTCTAGCTCTGTGGCTACTGCCATTTTTGTTGGGATTGATTCATCTTCTATAATTGAAACTTTGTAGCCTTGAGTGGAGTCCAGGGCCGGCGAAGGTGTGCAGAAAGCTTGGCTTCTTCCATTGCCAGGGAAATCCAAGCCTCCTGCTCATTCTGTGGCTGCAGCCATCTTGGTTGGATTAATTTGCATACTCACTCCTGATTGGCTGGTGTGTGTGGCTTGTGTGTATAGCAGAGGTGTGGTCGATTTGCATATTACTCTTTTATTAGATAGGATGCCCAGACCTTTTACTGGGTTCCAATTTAAATGTCATCCTGATGACTTGGCTCCTTCAAAGACATCTGCTTTTTTCAAACTAAAATTCTTATTTTCTCTACCCAAACTTTCTCCTCCCACATTCTTTCCCATTATAGTTCATGATAACTCCACTCTTATAAATCAGGCAAGAAATGTGCAGTCATCTCTATCTCTCTTACTGTTTTAAAACCATCATCAGCATATATTTGCTTTGTTTAGAAAACACATTAAGAATATGACTATATCCTAACACTTCCACTACTACTGTTGAAGGTACAGATTCTTTGTGGATTACAATAATAACTTCTTATTTCGCCTCCTTGTTTCTGCCTTTCTCCCAATATCTAAGTCAGATCATGTGTCCTCTGCTCAAAACCTTTCCCTGGCTTTCTAACCTTCATGAAGTAAATACAAAAGTCTTTACCATGATCATCCTCATATAAACCATGTTCATCCTCAGAAACTTTGCATTTATGGTACTTCTAGCATACACATTGCTTACTCACTCAACAATTTGGCTTTTTTGCACAGTAACTATAATCTCCATGTACCATGCCTGACTACTCTAAAACTTCATCTCACACTCACTTGTAACACTTCTTATCTTGGTTTTCTGGTTTGTTATTCCCCATAGTACATATCACCATTTGACATAAAGTATATTTTTGTTTATTTGCTTAATGTCTTTCTCCCTCTGACTAAAATTTAAGTTCCGTGGGTGCAGGAATTACTGTTTATTTGTTATTTTTGCTGCTGTCTCCCCAATGTCTAAAAAATTTATTTGGCTCAATATATGTGCTCATTATATACTTAATTAGTGAATGAATGAAAAAATTTGACAAAAAATTTAAATGTCATATACTCTATGTAAAATATTTGCATTTTTATTTGAAATAAAATTGAGGCAATTGGTTATAAAAATGATTTGCGAATAGCATCTATAATCTGTTTTTTCATGATGAAAGCTTACGAATGATTAATGTTCTAAGCTTCCTGAATGGAAGAGCCACTAAAAATAAAACTTAATATGCAATTAAGGGAATGTGGGCAATAAATGAAGCTAACATGGCACAATAAGAATTACCATGAAACAAAACTGTAATTTCTATAGTTTCGTATAATAGCTACAAATCTTCTCCCCCTTAAAGTTCCATAATTAATCAAAACCAGTTTGGCTCAGCGGTAGAGCGTCGGTCTGTGGACTGAAAGGTCTCAGGTTCAATTCTGATCAAGGGCATGTACATTGGTTGCGGGCACATCCCTGGTAGGGGGTGTGCAAGAGGCAGCTGGTTGATGTTTCTCTCTCATCAACGTTTCTAGCTCTCTATCTCTCTCCCTTCCTCTCTGTAAGAAAAATCAATAAAATATATATTTTTTTAAAAAGTTCCATAATTAAAATATTGGCTACAGTTTAAATACCGTTGTGTATTATCTCTAGTTTTTCACTATTTATACAAGACAAAAAAACAACAACAACAAAGGAACTGTAAACAAAAATAGCAAAACAGGCAAGTATAAATTGCAAGAATTAAAAAACCAGCTTATACCTATTGATATTAAATATATTTCATCAATGCCAACCACTTTTGTTACCTTTGGCTCCAAAACTAAAATTTATAACCATAAAAACAATGGCATGGCAGTATAAGTTGTCATTCATTTAATATCATGGACATCAATTTTTATTTAGTGCATTTATCCAGAACTCAGAACTATTTAAAATGTCAATTATTTGCATTTATGGTAATATTCATTTTATCTCCCTCCTCACACTTTGTCTCTCTCATTCTAACATGCACCACAATCTAGTTCTAGAAAATGTTGTGTGTGTTTTTAATTCTCCATTAATGATACATGACCAGTAGGATGAAGCTTTGCCAAACATTTTAAGGTCTCTATACCAATGAGGCCTCATGTCTAGAGCCTGCCATCCTTCAAATCTAATCTTGTACAAGCAGGTTATGTGAAACTCGCCAGACTTGGCTGGTAGAGAAGGAATTCTCAAGGTCACTACAATAGGAGTTATCATAGACATTCACTTTTGACTCCAGGGGCTTTAGGCAATCAATTTTCTTAAATTAGAAATTAGTAATGGATTTCAGTGAACAGTTATTAGATCTTAAAGGGTAGCTAGAAGTTAATAAGATGAAAAAGGTACTTAGGTTCTTAGTTATTTAACTGTACTGGATAAAACATATGCGTCATTCAGATTCTCATTAAGAGATGATTTGTATACTTGAGGTATTTATATATTTGGCAAAGGCAAAGTCCCAGCAGACCAATCTAAAAATATTCACAGAATATTCAAAATATTCTGAGTATGGGCCATAGCATTCAATCTTTATAAAAATTATAACAAGTCTTTATTCACGGGTTAAGTTATTAAAGAAGCAGTGATTAAGCACTTTCTTATTTAGTCACAGTCACAAACCTTGATTTTTTTTTTTTTCTTCCATACTTGCTACGTGGGCAAAGTTTACAGAGATCCTCCTATTCAGTAAATGTACAGTGAATGTTTATGTGTTGAGAAAACCAGTAATTTACAATGATGCTCTTTGAAGGTGTGAAAATAGTCTAAAATATTCCTTTAATATTATAAAAAGAATTTAGTTTTATTGTACACCTTGCAAAATGTTCAGAAACCATTAAAATACTTATATCTGACATTTTTATGAAGAAAGTCATTGACATTTCAATAGTAAAAAGTACATAAATAGAATAATAGTTATCTTTTCCCTCTAAAGGTAATACTAAAGCTAATCTATGTAATACAATCTCACCATCAGAATTTTTCCAACTTTAAAAGACCTGGGGAGGAGGTAGGAATAGGGAGGAGAGGGTCAAAGGGGTGAAAATTGGAGGACATCTGTAAAACTTTCAACAATAGAGATAAATTTTAAAATTAAAAAGTTACTTTTAAAAATTCCTTTTAATTTACATATGGTAATATTTATACTTTTTGGTATTCTATGAATTTTACCAAACAGAGAGCCTGTATCTGCAAATTCATTAAATTCCACTTATTCAGTCAGGTCTTCTTTGATGTCATTCACCAATGTTTGGGAATTTTCAAAAAACTGATCCAGCATAAATTTTGTTAGATTTATATATAAAACTTTTCTTTGATTGTATTATAAATAGCACCATTTTTCTAACAGAGTTCTAATTATTCATTGCCATAGAATAGAAATATAATATTAATTTTATACTGACTTTACATTCTACTATTAGTACCAGAATCTTTTTGAAATATAAATTCTATGATATATTGTTATAAACAACTGTGTTATTTGCAGATATGAATAGATTTATTCCGTCTGCTCCACTTGCATGCTTTACTTATGTGTCTTGCCTTATTGCAGTGGCTATGACTTCCTGTTGAAAAGAAGTGTTAAGAATGGACATCATTGCTTGGTTCTCAGTTTTAGGGGTAAAGCATTCATCCCTTCATCATTATGTCTGATGTTAGCTGTTGAGTTTTGTACATGTCCTTTATTCCATTAAAGATGTTCATACTTTGCTGAGGTTTTTAATCATGACAGTATGTTGAATGCTGTCAAATACTTTTATGAATCTATTGAGATCATCATGTGCTTATTTTCTTTAGTCTATCAACATGGTGAATTACAGTGATTGCTTTACAAACATTGAACTAGCCTTGTGTTTCCCAATGATTATTGTGTGTTATCTTTTTTATATATTACTGGATTCTATTTCCTAATAGAATCCAGTAATATATAAAAGTTGTGAAAAGTTGGTGTTTAGTATTCTTATAATATCTTTGTCTACTTTGGGATTAGGGTAAAGCCACCCTTACAGAATAAGATGGCAAGTGTTCAATTCTATTTTCTGGAATAAAAAGTATAAAACTGGTGTTATTTCTCCCCTCAATATTCAATACAATTTTCCTCTACAACCATATGGTCCTGGAGTTCTCTTTAACAGAAGATTTTCACTATGAGTTCTTTTTATTTAATAAATATAAAATTATTCAGATCATCAATTTCTTCTTCAGTGATTTTGGTTGCTTGTGACTTTCAAAGAATTTGTCCATTTCATATAAATTGTTGAATTTATGTTCAGAGAGTTATTTGCTGTATTCCTTCATTATTCTTCTTCTTAATATCTGTAGAATCTTTAATGTCAGCCCTTGTTTCATTCCTGAAATTGTTAATATGTGTCTACTCTCTTTTTTTCTTGAATAGGCTAGAATTTTGCCAATTTTATTTACCCTTTCAAAGAACCAATTTTTCATTTTAATGTTTTTTTTTCTATTATTTCCCATCTTTAATTCCATTATTAAGTGACTTAGCTTTAACATGTTTTTGTTTTTTTTTCTACTTTATTTATATGGATAGTTAAATTAGTGCTTTGGGATCTTTCTTCTTTCCTAATAAAAAGTTTATACCTATTAATTTCCCTCTACACTGCATTTGCTGTATTACACAAATTTTAGTATTATATTTTCATTTTAATTCACTTCAAAATACTTGGCTATTTTGAAGTATGTTTTATTTAAATGTGTATAATTTAGTTTCCAAATAATTGTGGATTTCTCAGATTTATAATTTAATTTCATTTTGGTCAGAGGATATATTTTATATGGTTTCAATTGTTTTAAAATTCTTAAGTTTTTTATTGTGGCCCCAGTATTACATGACCAATCCAAATCAGAGCCTGAAAATTTCAATAATACTAATCCTGTCTTTATTTAAATACTAGTAATACTAATCCTGTCAACAATTTAAAATTTTGTTCATTGATATTATTTTCATTAATTTTTATTTTTAATATGTTGTATTAACATATTATTTATCATTATTAGTAGACATCTTAGTTTACTTGGGCTGCCACAACAAAGTTCCATGTACTGGACGGTTTGAGCACATGATTTAAACAACAGATATTTATTTTCTCACAGTGCTGGAGGATGGAAGTCTGTGAAAATTGTCCAGCCAATGACATGGTCAAAAACATGGACTTTTCCCATTTCTTACTTTTTCCTGTGAAATGTACAGAGCTTCAACAGACATTTGGTGACCATCAAATGGCAAGCATCAGGCAAATACCAGGGAAATCCCTTGTTCCCTGACTTTAATAATTAGTACTAAACAATATTTAATGTGATATATTGAAGAAACTATACCATAACTACCTATTCTCCTCTACTTTCTTAAGTCACCTAGGAGAAAATTTCTGTTTTCTTGCATCCAAATACATTAACTCTAACCTCCACTGGAGTAGGATTTTCTGATGGAGATATACAGAACATGTTGCATTGACTTTGCCTAAAGTCTCTGATGTTCCCCTATCCTGACCATAATCACCAGGACTACATGAGAAAGAAACATCTAATTCGAGATAGCTAATTCTGACCCAGGGCAGTCATTGTCAAGTATAATAATCAACATAAGAATAGCATCCCAAATACCAGTTCTAATCTTAAACCTGAGATTGGCTAGCTTCACAAAAAATGTCCTGAGAACATTATTTAAAATACAGTCCCCATCCTCAGCGATTCCCTTCTAGCAGGTCTGTAGTGAAGCCCATGTGATTCTGAAGATTACCTAAATTTAGTCTATCATGATAGAGCCTGAACTTGACTGGAGAGCCTCATTTGGAAATTTAATGTTATGTAATTTTACCATCGCTCACATTCCTGCCATTTACAAAGTGCAATTCTATCCAAATGCCAATTCTATCCCATCATGCTTTATCCTGTTTCTCCATTATTAATACTCCTAGCACTGTTTTCCCCTCACTGCTCACTCTGAGAAACAAAATACCAAGCTTTCTGCACCCTCAGTTCTAAAGAACACATGATGTGACCTTACCTAAATACTAGTTTTTTCCATAAGATCATTTCTGTTGTATCTTTCCCAAGGGCTGACATTCTTTTCCAATGCCCCATAAAACACAAGGCCCAAAATTAATTTTGCCATTTCTCTAAATCCCCATTGTCGTTCCTACACACTGATTTATTCTTCCATGTATAAAAACGTCTTGGCTCATGACACCCAATTTATTGACCTGTGTCATCCATACTCATCCATTCTGCTTTCCATATTCACTGAAGACTTCAGTCTTGGTTTTTTTTAAGTTCTCTTCTTTAGCCCCAAATATTATAATTTTGTATCAATTTAATATCCATGTGAAAGGTCTAGCCAATATTTAGCTTTAAAACTCATGCCTCAACTTTTGTGAATTTTATTTTTCACACCATCTCAAAAACAACATGGTAACATTATCTAAAACTATTATCATTGAAATTATAGACTGAAATATTTTTCTATTTGACTACAACATTTCCTTTAATGGCCAATTTTCTGATGGTCTTACTTCTACTGCTATTGCTTTTTCTTCTATAATAATTCTATAGAGTTCTGAGTGCTTACTAAAAGACTTGGCATTTGTCCTTTGTAATTTATTGTGGTTCATTTACATTAGCCTGTGACCCAGTATATGTATCTTGGGTAATTAGGGAAATAGCTTTGGTTCTTAGAGCCAAATGTGGGGAGAAAGTTCATGTTTGAAACAATAGTAGAGTCCTGTTACAGGTGATCTCAATCCCAAAACACAACCCCAGCATGCTCCTGTGTAAATTTGTAATGCAAATAATTTCAATGACAGCAGCCCATTCCTAAATTCTTAACAGTTCAGAAAGTCCAAAATATAGCTGATTTTATTGCCTTATTTTTTATTTTTTAAAATATATTTTTATTGAGAGGAAGGGAGAGGAATAGAGATCAATAAGAGAGAAACATCGACCAGCTGCCTCCTGCACACCCCCCACTGTGGATGTGCCTGCAACCAATGTACATGCCCTTAACCAAAATCAAACCTGGGACCCTTCAGTCTGCAGACTGATGCTCCATCCACTGAGCCAAACCGGTTTTGGCTATTGCCTTATTTACCTTTAAGAGTGATTAGCTAGAATGGCCAATGATTAGGGCTTGTTAGGGATCACTTTGGTGGACTACAATTTCTGCAGAAACTATGAAGCTGAGATATATCAAGACACTGATGAAGTGATCAAGGTCTGGAGCCAGAGTATCATTAAAAATTAAACATAATCTGGCTGTGCTCTAGACCCAGGAATACCATGCTAGGTAACAGAGGAAGGTATATTAGGAAGATTTAAATAGCAGAGTAGTAACTAGAGTTTGCTCTGTCTGAAGTTAACCATGTGTTCTATACTGATATATTGCATTCTTTCTGATAAGGCTAAAAATGTTATCTCCATTTGGTGACAAGGCATTGAAGTTTATACTTCAATTATTTACTTCTAGAAATGAGTGAATTATATTCTGTCCCCTTGAAGTTCTCCATTTCAATTTATCTATATCCAATTTATCACATAGTGATTTCTTAGCTAAGATATGCTGAGCACAAATAATGCAAAGATGAAAGAGACCTTTATGTGTTCCAATGTCATCAACTCCTATCTTCTTCTGGATACTATGTATTTGTAGGCCCTTATCCTATAAATAGGAGTGCTGTTTAAAATCCAAGCACAATACAGACACCATTTATCAAGATTCCTTCGTTTCTCTCAAGTAGACCAATCCATCTCGTCTGTTCTTGAAATATTTACTATAATTATCATATCTTTACACCAAATTGAAACCTGGAATCCTCTCTAAAAAGTAACTTTATTCTGATAAGTCATATTACAATAAAATAAAATTTAGGGCCGAAACCGGTTTGGCTCAATGGATAGAGTGTCGGCTTGGGGACTAAAAGTTCCCGGGTTCGATTCCGGTCAAGGGCATGTCCCTTGGTTGAGGGCATATCCCCAGTAGAGGGTATGCAAAAGGCAGCTGATCGATGACTCTCTCATCGATGTTTCTAACTCTCTATCTCTCTCCCTTCCTCTCTGTACAAAATCAATAAAATATATATTTTTTTAAATAAAATAAAATTTAGGAAGGAAAAAAACTCTGCCAACTATCTCGTGTGTGTGTGTGTGTGTGTGTGTGTGTGTGTGTGTGTGTATAATTATATAATTATTGCTTATTCTTAAACTACATTCATTTTACCTAACCAAATTAAAATTTAACATTGAAATTTTCTATTGATAACAATGTGAATGGGGTATTGAATACTATTTAATTAATATAATTAAGGGACCAATATGGATCATTTTTAGATCTGATATATGTGGATTATCAATGTAGCTATCTCAGTTTAACTAGAAAATAAATTATAAGTAATATCTCCATGTATATCTCTCAATGTAATGATCACATCAACTCTGCAAGAACTCAATTTTAAGACTGTGGAGGACACTTTTCTCTCATTTTGCTAGACAGCAGAGTTCTCTTGGTAAGATTTAACTAGCCAGTGTAAACACTGCTATGAGATTTTAAATCTGAAACTAAATTATCCCCTTCAACTCTTTATAGCATCAGAGTCAGTGAAGAATAGCCTATTTTCACTTCTGGCATAGACCTAGTCATTGTTAGACAATTTATTATAGAGTAGAAAACAGGACACTCTAAAACATCAGGGGGGAAAAAGAGCAGATCAAAGTCATTACAAAGTTTGTATTGCACTGAATTTATTCTACAGAATGAGGATCAAAATAATAAAAAGTTCTTACCATTTGCAGGCAAGCAGCCTGAACTGAAAGATATATCATCAATAGCTATGACTTCATCCTGTTCATGAGTTGAAATCACTTGACCTTGAAAAACAACCTACATGAAATAAAATAAAAGGATTTGCAAAGCTTAAAGAAAACAACCTGCCCAAAAATACAAAAGAAATAAACAAAAATACAAAGCAAAGAATATCTCTATCTCACAATCTTAAGGCAGAGAGCCTACAAATAAGAAACATCACTTCCTAGAAGCACTTGGGTGACCATGCCAGTTCCAAGTGGAAAGGATCCAAGTGTAAATGCTAAAGGACTGGGAAAAGTAGTCATTTCTGTGTCTCACATGTCTAGCATAGGTTAGGTAACATGTTTGTGAAATGATACAACATTCACCTGGCTTCTTCCCTATAATCATTCTCTGTGTTTGGTTCCCATGTGTTCATACTACTTAGTATTTATCAGTTTTTATATCCATGCCCTATCTTGAACTCTGATGCTTGGCATTTCACAACTTTACCCCATTTTCACCTCTGTTTTCTGAATTTTACTCACAGTCTTGCCTCGGATGTCCTCCACATTTTCTGCCATGATGTAAACATAGCTTGAGACATTGACCAGAAATGGCTGTTCAGTGACTTATTGTTACAATCACTGAACATTATGTTGTGATGTGCAGCTAGTACAAGTCTGCACTAAGAGAAAATACATAGGTATAATTAATCTGAGAAACTTAGAAAGAAAAAAAAAAACAAAACTACTCTCCAGTCTCCTAGTTACTTAAATCAAAAAAACAAAAAAATAATAAGTAAATAAGTGTGTTGGTAAAGAGCATTATCCCACCCTTAGTAAAAATACCATTGACAATTTGGGCTTAATTCATGGATGCGTTAAATTAGTGTTTATTGTTAGGCCTTGTTTATAATATAAACATTTTGTTATTTTAAAGAGTCAGCACTGCTTTTGAGATTAACAAGAGGACTTCATGCAGTCAACCCCAGCAGATCATTTTGCTGTGCTGCATTATCCTCTGTGCCTGTACAACATGGTGCACTGATACATTCTGATCAAACCAGACACTATCTATCAGACTGTTAAAAATATGAAGAGAAATATCCATAACCTATTGAGCAACTTGTCAATAAGTAGCCCTTAAAAAAAGTAATCTTTTCTTCACATAAAACAGAATAACCCTTTGACTACTTAAAAACAGGATAAATCTATCAAAGATTGTTGTGTAGGGATGGTTTTATATGAGGGCAGTGGAGAAGAGTGGTAAAATGTATATTTGGAACCAGACTACTTGGGTTCAAGTACCCATTACACCACTGAATAGCAACATGACCTTGGAGAAGTTACTCAAGATGTCTGTGCCTTGGTTTTTTTCTTTGTAAAAGGGTATTGACAAAAATGATGCTATTACCTAGATGATAAAGCATTTACAAGGATAAATGAATTATATGTACAGCATCACTTGATACATAGTTAGTATTTAAATAACTAATTTAACATAGATTAATTAAAATATTTAAGCTATTATAAGAATACTGTGTTTATGAGAAAAAAAATCTATTCTCTACAGATTAATATTTAATTCTTCTTGAAAACCTTTTCATATAAATATATTCCCTAGTCATTGCTGAGCTAAGCTTACACACACCTACAGTAGCATATGAAAAGAGATAAGTAGAAATAGGCTCTTCTTTTTTCTCCACACCCTTTCCCCAAACCCATTCATCCTCAGGATTTCACCCAGGATGATGAAACACAAATTTACATCACAAATGTAAGCTTCTCTCCTGGGCTCTCAGGCCACATCTCCACAGCCTGGTGTGCATTTTCACTCAGATAGTGTTAATCTGTTCTAATTCATAATATTCTTTCCCCTTGAACTGGACCTGTCACCTGACCTTCATTGTCTGACAATGGTACCGATATCATTGTAATTAGCTACTTATTAATAACTAAAAGCTTGGTGCATGAAATTCATGGGGGGGGGGGGTATCCCTCAGCCCAGCCTGCACCCTCTCCAATCTGTGACCTTTCGAGGGATGTCGACTGCCCTCTCACAATCCAGAACTGCTGGCTACCAACTGCTCACCTGCCTGCCTTCCTGATTGCCCCTAACCACTCTGCCTACCAACTTGATCACCCCCTTCCCACTCCCCTACCAGCCTGATTGATACCTAACTGCTCCCCAGCCAGCCTGTTTGCCCCTAACTTCTCTCCCCTGCAGGCCTGGTCATTCCTAACTACCCTCCCCTGCATGCCTGGTCCCTCCCAACTGCTCTCCCCTGCAGGCCTGGGTGCCTCCCAACTGCCCTTCCCTGCAGGCCTGGTCACCCCTAACTGCCCTCCCTTGCAGGCCTGGTGCTTCCCAACTTCCCTCTCCTGCTGGCCATCTTGTGATGGCCCTCTTGTGTCCACATAGGGGCAAGATCTTTGACCACATGGGGGCACCATCTTGTCTGTTGGAGTGATGGTCAATCTGCATATTACTCTTTTATTAGATAAGATAGAGGCCTGTTCAGCAGGTTTGCCTGAAGGGTGTCCCAGATCAGGGTAGTGGTTCCCTTAGGGCATGGCTGAGGGGCCTGTGGTGGTTTGCAAGCTGGCCATGCCCCCTGGTGACCAAATGGAGGCCCTGGTATCTGGGTTTTATTTACCTTCTACAATTGAAACTTTGTAGTCTGGAGCAGAGCCAAGCCTTCTGTTTGCTCTGTGGCCACAGCTATTTCTGTTGGAACTTATGTATCTCCATAATTGAAACTTTATAGCCTTAAGCAGAGGCCTGGGCTGGCCAGGGTGTGTGGAAAGCTTGCTTTCCTCCATTGCCGGGGAAAACCCTAGCCTTCTGCTCTTTCCAGCTCCCTGGCTGCCACGATTTCTGTTTGGATTTATGTATCTTCTATCATTGAAACTTTGTAGCCTTGAATGGAGGCCTAGGCCAGCAAGGGCAGGCAGAAAGCTTGGCTTCCTCCATTGCCAGGGAAACCCAAGCCTCCTGCTCTCTGTAGCTATAGCCATCTTGGTTGTGTTTATTTGCTTATTAATTCCTGATTGGCTAGTGGGTGTGGCTTGTGGGTGTAGTGAAGTGATGGCTAATTTGCATATTACTCTTTTATTAGATAGGATAGGAAAGAAAAAAGGGAAAGCCAGAAATTATAGCATGTCATTTGGGAAGCTTCACCAGGAAGCTGCAACTTTGCACTCCCCAGGGAACATAAATTCATGCCCAGTAAATCTGGGGTGACATAGGGAAGGTACTTGCTTGTCAATCACACCTGATGACAGAGATGGTTGGCAAAAATGAGTGTGGCCTTTGCAAGCCCATGAAAGTTTGGGAATGAATAATCCTCCTTAACAAAGGAATTCTCTTTCTTGTTGTTTTTGGCTGATGACTCATCACTCCTTGGGCTCTTTTGCTTCTGCTTCCTTGCACTCACCAGTACAACCCAGAGCCAGGCAGATCCTGCGTGCAATGTACTAATGATGTGCAGCAGGAAACACAAGCTAAGCTACCCTGATGCTGGATTAGACATGGCTCCCATATGGAAAGGAAACTCTGGACACTGGCTCTGATTTGAGCTCTACTGAAACCCCCGTTGAGCTCTATTTCTTTTATGACTTTACTAAGGAAAATGGGACTTCAGAAACCTGAGGTGTATCCCATGTAAATAAAACTTTCTACAATGTTCATCCTCTTGTGGTGGCTTCCAGAAATGCTTATTCCAAGAATCCCACTTCTACTAGCAACTGGGGGAGATGAACCCCTCTCTTATCCTCTAACAGTACCCAAAGATGCTCAAAACTTCAAATTGACCTTTGGAACTACTTTCTCCTTCAGTCTCATGTCCAATCAATCAAGACTTACAAAGCTCTCTCTTCTTCCCATGCCTATTTCTAATCCTCAATCTTCACACATGATCTAATAAAGTAACTTAAATCTAAATTACCTTCTTATCTTCAACCCTCTCCTCATCAGAGTTTGTAATATATATAACATATTTATTGATCTAACTAAATTATATGTATAACTGAAGAAAAGTTAGTGTGAAAATTGGTTGCCATGAGCCCACTGATGCAACAAGAGGAAATGTTTTTCTATTTTCTCTAAGTGTAGGGGAATTTACTAATGGATCTTTATAGCCACAAAACACAAGATCCATCAGGCATAACTAGATCATCTAGTTTATATATATATTCCAACAAAAAAAATTTTCCAGGGATTTTGATTGAGATCCCAAAAAGAGGGATGGTTTGAAACATATAAGAAAGTGGAATCCCAAGATGATTTTTAAAAGCCAGGTCCTGTGATCAGAGGCTGTGTTGGGGAATAGTAGTTGTATTTCTTTAAAAAAAAAAAAAAAAAAAAAAAAAAAAAAAAAAAAAAGTGGTGTTTAACGTTCCTTATTTTCTTCAAAACTTGGCCAAAGGATATTTTTCCCCAAACATCCTCCTCATTTCAACTATGTTAGAGGAAATAATGAAAGTTAAAAAGTGGCAAAATCAAAGCAGATCACAACAAAGATAATGGAGTACGGAGTTGGCAGCATCACAAAAGTCAAGTTTGGCCTGCTCTGATCCAATAGTAAACATGAGACAAATTCCTTTCAGCCCTAACATTTTAAGAGAAGATGGCCTTTGAAGAGAGTGAAGGGGTCAGCATTTGAGCTACTTGATTTAAATCTAGGATAAACTTGACAGGCCCTCGCTGGTTTGACTCAGTGGATAGAGTGTGGGCCTGCAGACTGAAGGGTCCCGGATTTGATTCTGGTCAAGGGCATGTGCCTGGTTGCAGGCTTGATCTCTAGTAAGGGACATGCAGGAGGCAGTTAATCAATGATTATCTCTCATCATTGATGTTTCTATCTTGTTCTCCCTCTCCTTTTATCTCTGAAATCTATAAAAATATATTTAAAAACATACACAGAACTTTGACAACAGGTGAATGGATGTGAACCTATCTTAGATTGTACAAGTAACTTCATGAACAAAAAACTCTTTTTATTATTTATTATATTAGAGTTTCTTAATTATTAGTATACATTCAATATCATTTCTTAAGTAAACAGGAACTCCTGTTCCCATCATGTGTTCAGATAGTAACTATTTTTGGACTTAAAGGTAAAATGACTTAGATTATAATTTTGAAAATTTTGAGAGTAGAATTTTTAACAATTCATTAAGATAATTCATATTGATTTGTATGAATAACTTATTTTTGTCTATTTTTATAAAATCTACTGTTTCAAAATAGGAGGCTGCTGAAAATTCTCTGGCATTTCTAAATGGAATATCAAAGAAATGAGAAATAGATAATAGCATATTAAAAATGCTTCCAGCCATGGCTGATTTTGCTCAGTGTTTAGAGCCTCAGCCAGCATACTGAAGGGTCATGGGTTGGATTCATATACCTTGGTTGCAGGTTCAATCTCTGGACCTGGTTGAGCTTGAGCACAAGGCAACCAATAAATGTGCCTCTCTCATGTTCATGTTTCTCTCTTTCTTTCTCTCCTTTCTCTCTCCCCCCATCCCTCCTGTCCACTCTCTCTAAAAATCAATGGGAAAAATATCCTCAATCCTCAGGTGTGAATTAACAAAAAAATGTTTCCATATCTTTTTATTAGTAAAATTCAGGCCCTGACTGCTCATTTAGCTTAAGAATTCAAACATTAAACTTGAAAACCATTGTCAGTGATATATTTAGCAACATAGTATTCATTCCTTTCTATCCATAAAATCAATATATGGGTTCCCTTAAAAAAAAAAAAAAAAAAAAAAAAAAAAGGAGGGTAGGGGGTAATAAAGGACGGTTTCACTTAAATTGGGAACTAAATTTCTCCTTTAAGTTATGACTGTTTTATTCTTTGAACATTTTAGGACTGTAGTATAATTATTTGCTTATGTCTGCAATTCTGAAAAAATGTGATTGTGGCTAAACTGCACCATACAATGAATAAAACCAACATTGCAGACAAAAGAATATCTAATGAGTTTCATGCAACAGATCTGACCAAATCTGGGGTTGAATGTTTCGGTTTTTTTTTTTTTCTATTTTATAAATCCTCATGCTGCTTTAACATGACAAAAATTACCATGGTTCAGTGACTACATGATTGAGATCTGAAATCAAACTAATCAGCTTGGAGTTAGTCCACTGTCTAAAGCTCTTAATCCTCATTGAATAATGGGGCAAATTATAGTCTTATTGCAGAGGACTGCTGTGAAGGGTCAGTGAGATAATATACACAAAGGGCTAAATGTAGACCTTACACATAGTAAGTGCTTAATAAATTGGTGGTTGTTATTATTCCTTAAACATCTTCATGACTTACTGAAATTCGGCCATCTTTGTTGACTAAATGCATAAACATCACTCTTTGTTTATGTAGCAGTATTTTCTCAAAAATTAGCATGCTTCCATTTTCTTAAGGGATGGACCCAGGACTTTACAAATGAAGGTGAAAAGCCCTCACAGTCCAGAGGGTTTCTCAGAAACTAATGCTGAGCCAAGGTCCAGGTGGGTCGAAAATCTTCTATTTATATATTTCTAAAGGAAGCACGGAGGGCTTTAAAATGACCAGAAGGCAGCATGGAGGGGAAATTGTGAAAAACAGAATAATTCTCAGAGGCTTGTAAAATGATGAGGCAGCAGTCACTGTCTGGAGACACTGATTACAAATGCCCGCCAATAAGCCTCTCACTATAGCTTTTCAGGAATGAGCTACTGGCTGGTGACAGGCAGTATTACAAGCACAGCACATCTCTGCAGCCCAGCCAAACAGCAGCAAATGAACACCTGCTCACTGGCTGACAGGAGAGAACTAAAGCATACCTGCAACCTGAAAGACTGATGTAGCCAAAGGTCCCAACAGAGTCATGTTATTTCCTAATTTTTACAAAGCCTGTAAGGTAGGAGCACTGCTTCTATATCAGCAATAAAGTATTTGGGAAAACAAATCAATGCACTGCACATGCGTCTGCTTTGGATGAAGCCACTGCTGCATTTTAAAGCACTCAAATGAATAACCCTGCTGCCTCAGCTACAGCTGAACTGCACTGGAGATGATAAACTTGAGAATTTTAAGTTCTATATTTAGCTACTCCACATATTTAATCATCAACCCACACAATGTGCCCTTTGGGATTGGACAGCTGAGAAAGACAGGAGGCTATTTTATTTTTTAAAATATATTTTGTTGATTTTTTACAGAAAGGAAGGGAGAGAGATAAAAAGTTAGAAACATTGATGAGAGAGAAACATTAATCAGCTGCCTCCTGCACACCTCCCACTGGGGATGTGCCCTCAACCGAGGTCCATGACCTCGACCAGAATTGAACCTGGGACCCCTCAGTCCACAGGCCAAAGCTCTATCCACTGAGCCAAACCGGTTTCGGCAGGAGGCTATTTTAAAAGGTCTAACCTACAAAACAAACAGGTTCCAGCTCTGCCCAACATCTGAATGAGTTGCTCTGCCAGTAAAAAGCCTGACCTAAGGAGAGACGTTTGACATAAGAAGATAGTTCAAGACTTTCTTACATCCACTCTGTTTGAAAGATGGAAAAGATGTGTAAACACTGATAACGTTTATA
Source organism: Pipistrellus hanaki (assembly GCF_964339955.1). Taxonomy (NCBI): domain Eukaryota; kingdom Metazoa; phylum Chordata; class Mammalia; order Chiroptera; family Vespertilionidae; genus Pipistrellus; species Pipistrellus hanaki. The sequence goes on along the minus strand of NC_140503.1, from coordinate 120,635,220 downwards.
TATAAACAAGATTCCCATGTCAGTCGTTAAAATTTATACAAGCATGCAGACAGAAGGACTTCAGGGGGTTCATCCTGCAACATCTAGTCAATGTGACTCAATCCCCTCAAAAGCACTCTCGGCTCTGTGTTATTGCTTTTGTTGTCATTGATAAAAGACAAAGAGACATAAGGGAGTAGGAAGAGAAGTATAAGATATAAATTAGAAATCTCTAGCACCTCAATATCCACAACAAATTAAAATGTATGGATTCTCTTTCCAAACACACCAAATCCAGCAACATACTGCATCTCATCCCCATGCCTGTCAACAATTTTCTCTTTGATGACAATATACCAGTAAGAGGTTAATATCCAATATATGTAAGGAACTCATAAAACTCAATGGAAAATAAAGAGTATGGGCAGAACTCCTGAGTAAACATTTGTACAAATTGCTAACATGAAAAGGAAGGTGCTCAGCATCACTGAATATTAAAAGAATGCAATCAAAACCAAAATGAGATATACTTCACACATGTTAGAATGGTGAGGATGTGGAGAAAGGAAACACTTTATGCACTGTTGGTGGGAATGTAAATTTGGTCCAGCCACTATGGAAAACAGTACAGTGGTTCTTCAAAAAATTAAAAATAGAACTACCATATGATCCAGCAATCCCACTTCTGGATATATATTCAATGGAAATGAAATAACTGTCTCAAAAAAGATATCTATCCTCCCATATCTGCAGCATTACTCATAATCTTAGGACATGGAAATAACTCAAGTATCTGTGGATGGTAAATGAATAAAGAAAATGTGGAATGGGGGAATAAGGACAATTATGTGAGACCATAATCAATAAAAAATAAAATAAAAAATAAAAAATAAAATAAAATAAAATAAAAAAAGAAAATATGCTGTATTCATACAAAGAAATAATTCCTAAAAAAAAAAGGAAATCCTACCATTTATGACAACATGGATGGATCTATGTGGTATTATGCTAAGTGAAATAAGTCAGACAAAGAAAGACAAATATAATATAAACTCACTTATATGTATAATTGAAACAATCCAAACTCATAAAAATCAAAGAATAGAGAAATGGTAGGGATGGAAAGAGACGTTGCTTTGGGCAACGGGTGCACAATGTAATGTACAGATGATGTTTTATTGAATTGTACACTTAAAACCTGTATGGTTTTGTGAACTAATGTCACTGCAATAAATTCAATTAAAAATAATAACTTTTAAAAAAGAGCAGAATGGTAGTTGCCAGGGGCTGTGGTGAGAGGAAATGTTAGTTAAAGAATATTAACTTCCAATTGTAAGATGAATAAGTTCAGGGTATCTAACATGCAGCATGGTGAATTTAGCTAATAATATTATAATATGTACTTGAAAATTGGTTAATAAAAAAGTAGATGTTTTAATTTTTAAAAGATTTTTAATTGATTTTCAAACAAAGAGGAAGAGAGGAGTGACAGAAGCAGTGATGTGAGAGCAAAATATCAATTGTCTGGCTCTTGCACACCCCCTACTGGGGATTAAGTCTGCAACTTGGGCAAGTGTCCTGACCAGGAATTAAAATGGCAACACCTGCTAAAACTAGTATGGTTCAATGGATAGAGCCTCAGCCTGCAGACTGAAAGGTCTCAGGTTTGATTCTGGTCAAGGGCATGTACCTTGGTTGTGGGCACATCCCCAGTAGGGAGGCAGCAGGTCAATGTTTCTCTCTCATTGATGTTTCTAACTCTCTATCTCTCTCCCTTCCTCTCTGTAAAATTTTATTTATTTATTTATTTTATAATAAAATGTTAAAAATAAATAAATAAAATAAAATAAAATAAAATGGCAACCCTAGGGTGCACGGACCAGGGCCTAACCAACTGAGCCACACTAGCTACTGATTTTAAATGTTTTCACCACACACAA